>NC_139158.1:54231256-54892304 GCF_964270905.1 Leucopleurus acutus
GAATGTGCAATTCCTGTCTTAGACTGTGGCACAGAAGGAAATGTTCCTCTTCTGAAAATTTTCTCTGTATACCAATCAAATTGTTCCCTCAGGACACATCATAAAGAAACGTCATTGAATACTCTAATTGAGGCATTCACCAGAGCTATTTTTTAAAAAGCAACACTTGGTCACAAACTCAGATTTTAATCAAAAACAGAATTCTGGTGAGTTGAGTGGTTTTTCCAATATTTTTCAGCTTAAAATTTTTGATAGTCACTGGCCCCATAAATCGAACGTGTTTTCAAAAGATTTGAGCTAAATTAGTTCAGCATTTTACAGTTAAGTTAAAATAGAAAACCTGCATTTTTCTCTGAGTACAGCATACTCGCACACACACCAACATCACCTTACCGAAATGCTTTTTATTCTCTCCACTGAGTATTACTCAAAAGTATCTGAAAGTTTAAAACTCAAACTTGGCAGTTGTTTGATCCTCTCAGGGGAGGAAATTCAGGAGAATTTAAAGAAAATTGGCTTAGCAATGTGTTTTGAATATAGGCAACAGAACATTTTCTATTTGGGTACAACTACATCAATGAAACTTGAGTCAGTGGAAGTCTTGTCCGATGCCATTTAGAAAGTTGTCAGAGCAAAGGGAGGCGTTAGAAGAATACCAATTGGAACAGAAAACTGCCTTAAGGAAAGACTCTATTTCCTTCCATTTCCTGTTGTAGTTAAATGAGGACCAAATATAGGAAACCATAAGGTCATTTCAGCAAATAAAAACCAACCCACCATCTGGGCATCATATATTGTGGTCATTGCTGCTGGTACTTTGCTCACTGTGATGGCTTCAAAGCATGGTTGCAAATACTTTGACACTTGGATACCCCTCCTGCACTGCTGGATCTGATTGGACTTGTCAGTGCTCCAAACAAGAGACAGAAGAAGTTGCACTAGGTGACTTCTGTTGCCAAATCCTAAAAGGCCAGGTAGCTTCCACCTTGTTCACTGAAACACTCATTCCTGGAGCCCAGAATTGCCAAGCAGTAACTGAAAATCCTGGCTCTACCTGGCTGTTTAACCTCAGAACTATTACTTAATCTCTCTGTCTCAGTTTCCTCATTCATAAAATGATGACAAATAATAGTCTAGGGTAAAACACCTGTCCTCTTACCTGTACCTTAAGCAATTGTTTAAAGGGTCAAATGTCTTAATAGCTTAGAATAGTGCTGGCAAATAATAGATAAAAATGGTAGTATTTGTTAAATAAAACACACACGTCCTTTTGAATGTGGCTTATAGGTTTAGAAGCAGATTGTACTCAATACAGTTCAAAAGCAAATCATTCTGCAATTTGGATTTCAGAGAATGGATCCCCATGGTAGCAAGTAAAAAGGTTGTTCAAAGCTCTAATGAACTTGAGCAATTCAGCCCAAAGAAAATGGTAGTGTCTGAAAAGCAGGGATGCTTCTGAAAAACTCTTTGGCTTGTATTTCCCTTCTTACATTCTAGGCTGATGTTTGCCGTGTTTACATGATTGAACCAGGTATTTCCCTACTCATGTTCTAGCACTGAGTAAGATATTTGAACTTATAAAATTTACAAGTCTAAAATAGTTACCAGCATATACTCCCCCACTCTACAGCTTGCCTCTCCCTGTGAGGGATTAGGTTATAAAAATGAATGAAATCATCATTCTTGTTTACTGGATAATCCCAAAGCTAAAATTAAAAAAGGAACTTGGGAGACAGTAAGGAACATTTAAGGAGAAATGAAGATATATGGGTACAGAGAAACCTCACTAGATATCTCGCAGGGTAAATTACTGGCAAACACATCACAGCCTGATCATCTGTGGTTTTCCTTCGCTCATTTTTCAGAATGAAAATGAATGAAATGGGAGCTAAAATTTGCTCATCAAAGCCCACTTAAGATATAGATCATTTAGCTAATGAAAATGTACAAATATGCATGTCTTCAGAGATGCTAAATGTGCTAGTCATTTGTCAGCATCAATGTTTCCCACACTCTGCTCTGGAAACTACATTTCCCAGGCTCTCTTGCACCCTGGCTTCCTGGTAGGGAAGGGAGGGAGCCAAAGGGAGGCTTTGATGGAAGACTGGCGGATGGTAGATGCAAGAAGCCAGGATATTTCTCCCCTACTTCCATTGCTTCAGACTACATCATCTCTGTGATTTCAGCTTCCACTGGGAAGCCCTCACCATGAATTCTAGCTTCCAATAGATGAACCCAGATGCTGGTCCTGGGAATCACTTTTCCTTCTGTTAACCTTAGAGATGGTATCTGCTTCTCGCAATTAATCTCTGGATTGCCTCACTATCCCCTGTAGTGCTTCTTACTTCCTCCTCATCTCTGCCATTGAGTTCCTCTATTAAATCCCTTCTGTTTGAAACACCTAAAATGATTCCAGTTTTCCTTACTGAATTCTCACAGATACCCATAAGCAGTTTTTGTTTGTTTGTTTGTTTGTTTGTTTTTTATTGTTTCTGATATAAAGCTTGCAGGAATAGTGTTGTTTTATGGGCCTGGCATTTTTATAGACAGAATGTACCATTTGCCTATATTAAGGATGTTATGACACTCATGTTAATTTTTATTTTCTCCTGATCTAAATGTGCTGTTTTTCATACACATGGACGTATAATTCTAGTTGCTCATTTAGAGGACATGAAAGTTGAGTTGCTGAAGAGAATGAATTATATACTCAGATGCAATCAAATTCTCTTTAATTTACCTTTCTATGGGGTCCTCACTGTACATTCTGTTCTGTCAAGTGTGCAGTACGTCAAACTCATGCATGTCATGTAATGCATAAAAACTCATCACCCATTAGAAAAAGCTACTCTCACTACCATGACTGAACAGATAATTAATCTTTAACACTGATGATTCTTTTCCTCAAATAACATTTTTTATTGACCTCAGGACCACCAAGACCTGGTAGCAATACTTCCCCATAAACCATTTTATTTTCTTGCAAGGTATCAATCTGGGGGCCTGAATATAGAACATGCATGCTGGATTCCATCAGGAAATGCCACTGCACCCCCAGGGATCTGAACCTCAGTAGAGAGGCTACGATCTGCAGTCAGAGCTGACTGTTTGCACAGAGGCTTTATTGCAGCTGCAGACTTAGCACATATGAAAAGGTTTTCTGTGCTCGGTTTTTGGATGAGGCAGATTGCATCACTGGGAATTCCCGTCCTCTAACACATAGTGACCAACATGCCTTAATAAGCATTTGCTTTTTTTATTTTCAGGTTAATAACATCATGCTTTCTGTTCATTATGGAACCAGTTTGTTTTTAAAACTCTTTTTAAAACCAAAGGGAAAGACATAAAATAATATTTCCAATGCTGTGACTCTGGTATGTCCCTGTGCACAAGTAGTCAGCCAATGTAACTCAGTGCAAACAATGGGCAATGTTCAGGCAGGGTTTCTAAGGCATGGAGTCTGGCAAGAGGGGTTGTTGTCAGGGGAAAAAATTTGTGTATCCTTCCATGAGGTAGATGCCCTTGGAGGGGGTGGGAAATTGGCCTCACACTGTCAAGGACAGCATCCTCTTAGCAAAGAAGTCAAGGGTTCAAAGTTAATGCACTTTGGTTGGAAAAACTGACAACAGAACCTGAGGAAAGCAAATGCAGCAAACATGACGCAGACAATTTCAGAAAGCCAGAGGATGTGAGTCCAGCCAGCAGGCCAATGCTAGAACCATAACAGCCCCAATCAGACAGTCCAGACACAGAGGGAGGGGAAATACAGGCAAGAGACTGGCTTATGGGCTACTTTCAGAGTTATCCTATTTCCTTATGGCATTCAGATACTGTAGGGTTGTGACATGTCCCTCCTAGGAGCATGCTTGCTCTGGAAAGCCTTAAAGTACTGAAGAATGTCTTCTGACATACACAATCCCCTATACTTATCCCTCATTTGAGGAGCCTTTATCTCTATAATGATAAACAATCATTTAGACGGATTTTCTTACCAGATCAATGGATTGTGAAATCCCAAGATTCTCCTTCGTGTTTAGCACACATTATGCTGCTGTCAGTGAGATCCAGGCGAGTGCTTATAAATCAGCCGTCGACTTATACTGCTAGTAAAGAGGCACCTGGAAAATGCTTACAGATCACATGAGCCAGAGGTTTTCAATGGCTGTGCCTAGATGACTTTGAATCAAGGATAAATTAGAGTTTGGCAAAATGGGAATATAGTTCTAGAGATATTTTCACACAGTAATGGCAAAATACACAAGAAAGGAGTTAAATCATGTAGACAAAGACTGGATGTCAAGGATGGTATCCTTAGATAATCATGCTCTGTGTGTGTGTGTGTGTGTGTGTGTGTGTAAGAGTGGAGTATTTGTACATGTGGATGATGGGGAAGAGGGGACCCTGAGGCATAGGAAAAAGGTGATCAGGAGTCAGGATTGCCCCCAAAAGCAGCTGAGTAACTTCTTAGTGGCTTCTAGAACATTCTACAGTTTCTGTACTTTTATCATTGTAGAAGGAAATTGGAGCAGCCAGCCCTCTTCTTACTCCATGTAAAACTCTGCCCAGTGGCTTTTTATTCATGGACTCATTGAGTCTAGTAGCTGCTAACTGATAGCAGTAGGTGATATCTAGCTTAAGAAGTGTTAGATTTGGCCTATGAAGAACATATTAACTTTTGCAAATTTGTTGCCAATATCTAAATTTGGAAAAAATTCCATAAAAACTTAGAATTCCTGCTTTTTGAAAGAGACAGATTTGAAAACACCAAGTCTTCATTCCCATATAACCCCAGCATGCTGGGCCAACGCAGTGGGGTGTCTCTCTGGGGATATGTGTTCCCCAGTTTTCCACAGACCCCATTACTCCCTATTGTCCTTGGGCTCTGTGGCCATTTATCAACACACTCACATATTGCTCCATTTAAATATAGAATAAGATAAAAGTAAAATATGTTTTTTATGAACATCTCTATCAACTGTAAGAAAAAGACAGACCGAGAGCCTTTATGAATGTCAAGGAATGTTTTCTTATACCTGTTTTACTTCACTCATGGCTGTTGTAGGCATTTGAGTTTGAGAGTCTAAATTATACTTATTTATGCTAGAAGGGTGAAAATGACAGTGAGTTTGACAGTGGTCGATCTGTGGTACACACATGGTCACTTGTGGAGAATGTTATCACTTCCATCTTTGTTCTGTAATCAGTATATGGATCTAGACATAAAAATGTATGAGGTGGCTGGGCTCAAGAATTTATCTCCTCAGATCATTAGGATTTATTTGAACCATGAAAACTCCACTTTCATTTTTGTAAAAAAACAATTTCTGGAAATAGCTTTTAAAGGGTAAATGCTACTATCCTTAGTGAATTGTGTGAATAACCACAGAATTTTGTATATAAAGAGTGAGTTGAGGAAAGAGTCATCGACCTCTTTGTATCTGACAGGATTAGGGAGACCCAGGTGAGAGGGAAGCTGTTCTTGTCAGTCAAGACTTCTCAGCACACAGGGGCACGTGATGCCTCAGTACATGAAATTCTTAAGTGACTCTCCCAAAGCTATAAAATATCTCTTTTTAAAAAACAGATGGAAACATTGTACTGCGGAAATCTGAGGACTTTAATACATTTCAGGTCTTGCAGATTTTTTGTAATGGACTACAGAGGTAGTTCAAAGGGGAGGGGAATGCTATTAGAATGGAACAGTTGAAGACCCTTAAAATATGAAACACACACACGCATAGACAACAGCAATGGCATTTACCAAAAGATACATTTTCGAAGAGAAAGAAAATAAAGGCAAGCACTGGATAAGACCAAAATCTAAATAGGATCATATAAATCAATAAGGTAACATCGGACATTTTTCCCTTGGTGGGGTGTTGAAGGAACTCTAAAGTCACATTATAATAATAGGCATTCTGCCAATCCCAGGTGTAGATTTTTTTTTCAGTGCATCACATTGAATTTAAAGAATAATTAAGCCCAAGAACAAAACACACTTCCTCACACTGAGATCTTGCCCCACTCTTAACAATTATATTTTTGTACAATTTCTTAGTCTGGATCTTCTACAGGAAAAAGAGGCCAGAGGTGGATTCAATAGATTGAATATAAGATTGAAAATTCAAACGCTGGTTGGTTATTCTGTTTGTTCCCACACCCACCCCCTGCCACCCCACCCCCAGTCCACATTCCTCTTTGTTCTATCCTGCTTTATGCCCCATGAGGTGATATCTATGGATGGAATCATCCCATGCCTGTGTCCTGAGGCTTGGCTTCTGGGAGGTACTGACAGGAGATTGGAGGGCAAGACAGAGATAGAGAAATCACAGTATTTGTTCTCGGATTCTCTTCCTTCTGGGCCTCATGTCTGAGAGTGGATATGATCTTATGCTGTGCTACAGCTCCTGTGTAGCTTTTCTTGCGCCTTCAGAATTAGGATGGTAAAAATTCCTTCCTGTTAGTGGATTCTGGATATCTCAATATCCCTTATTATTTCCCTTAACTATCTAACTATCTTCACTCTTTTGCACATGGTCTAGGCATTAAACTCTCTGTAACCAGACTCTTTGTATATGGACTACCTGCTTCTGCTCAGACCTTGAAAAATATAATTTCTTTTCCTAGAAGTCCTGAGCAACTCTTTAAATGTTTGTGGCATTCTGGTTAATAGTAATAATGATTCTGATAGCAAAGTTAATTGAGATGTTTCTGTAGGTCAAGCAGTGTATTTTATATGCATTGTCCCATTTAAGCCTCATTCACCCCAGAGGTAAAGATTTTTTATCGTCCCTATTTTTCATATATGAAAATTGAAACTTAGAAAAATTAAATAATTTGTTTATGGTTCCACAACAACTAAAGAATGGACCTGAGACTCAAACTCAGGTTTCTCTGAAGCTATCATAGAAAGACAGAGTGGACAGCTGTCCTGAAGTCTCTGAGAAGCTGCTGTAGAAGACCTGGACTTTTTTTCTGTGAGGACAAAGGGCAGAATCACACCCAAAGGGTAGAAGCAGTGGTGTGGTGATAAATATTTAATAATGGTCTCTCACTGTGGGAGGGGGTGGGGAGAGAAGCCCTGATTTGTGGCTTTTGGCAATTTCTGTAGTGTAAACACACCCACCATAGTTGATTTCAAGGTGCCAACTTGAGGGAACCAAGTGTGGAGTTAGGAATAGATGTGCACAGTCAGCTCTTGAGTTGGTGTGAATAAGCATGGACCCACTCTAGTGCACCATTGGGTAGAAGTCTCAAGGAAGAAGATTTTTTCTAAATAAGAGGAAGAGCCATCCAAAATGGCTATCAGCTGCCCTGTGAAGGAATGAGGTAGTCATTATTGTAGGTCACCTGAAGCACAGGGAGCTGTCATGGACCTCATAGAGGGAATTCCTGTACTTGATAGGGCATGAGTTGACCTCTTAGATCATGTCTAAGTCTAATATTGAAAGATTTATGTCAAGGTTACATGGATTCTAGGCAGGAGAGAAGAAAGAGTTCAGACTTTGGAAAAAGACAAGTCCAAGATTCTGATTCCAATTTGTGACCTTGAACAAGATAGTAAACCACTTTGAGCTTTTGTTGTCTAATCTCTGTAAAATGGACATAATGATACCTCTTCCTCTTGGTAGTCACATGATTAAGTGACAGAGCCTTGGAAAAGTTATCAAATGCATATTCTATGTCTCTCCCTCTAACATTCCCACTCATCCCTCTCCTCCTGGGGGCAGAAAGCAAGCATCTATATGGGAACCTCTTTATAAGCAAATCAGGTTACAGGATTAACATCTAAGATTCCTACCTCATGGTCTGACCTGTGGCATTAAAAATACATATATAATGCCCTGAGCTGTATTACAATGTGGTTCTATTGAAATTGGCTGGAAATTAAAAAGAAAAGAGAAAGGGGATTCTACCAGAATCTTGACCACTAAATCTAACTAAAGGCTGTGGAACCTTTCTGAGATACTCATATCAGAAGTCCAGCCAGCTGGAATATATTTTGTAACCCTGCCTCCATTGTAGCATTATCAGAGGAAACAAATGAATGACCTGCCAAATTAGTTTTGGACACACCAACACACCGTGGCACAGCACAGTAAGGTTCAAGAAGAAGGAAAATAGAGGCCACGATTCCAAGCCCTGAGTCACTTTTAAGGGCCACAGTCAGTATGTGACTCCAGAACTTGCCTGTCCATTGAAAAAGGACAGGGAAGAGCAAGAAAGCCCTAAGACAAATCCTTTCCTTATTCACTTTCCTAAGAGCCCTTCTGGAAGTAGACATGTTGGAACTTTAATCACGTACTTAAGAGCAGAGGTGGATGAAAATTGTATTGTCTGCACTTAAGGTACTTCTATCTAGTGGGTTGAGCAGACAGAAAAATGGAGATTACATAGAAAGCTGTTAACTAGTCTTGCCTCAAAGAAGATTTTGCTGTTAAGGGGCCTAGTTAGATTTCAGAAAATACAGTCTTTTTAATTTTAGTTCAAAAAAGTTATTTGTTGGAAAATGTTATTAAATTTATTTTAAAATTCACCATCTAATTCAGGATACTGCTTGATTTCAGAGAGGCTGACAAAGAAGGCTTGGCCAATCAAAGATCTACAAAGCTGTTTGAGTTTTATCCTCTTACAAGACTGAGAAATTGAGACCTCTTCAAAGAAGGAGAGTATGGAAAAAGGAATGGACTTTTCTAGCACCTACAACATGCCAGACACTTAGCTATCTATTCTTGTTAAATCCTCACTACAACTCTGTTCTTTCTGTATATATGGAAACTGAGGTTCAGAATCATAAAATAACTTCTTAAGATTACAAAGAACCAAATTGGTCTGTGTGAGATTCAAATCCAACTCTAACTCCAAGAACCATTTTTTTAAACCATATTATTCAACTTCCTGCCCTATTTAACGTCTTAAGTCTTGAGTGTTTTTTTTAATCAATATCAGGCATCTAGGCTAAAGCTCTTGGGCATCATAATGATTGGGCAAAAAGTGCAAAGTTCAGTCCAATCCGGGCACAGCCTGTATTCATGTGAACTCAGCCCGGTGGATTTGTGTGGGTATACATGACCTGCTGAGTTGGACTCTGTCCTCAAGGGACTCTGCCACCAGTTGGAAAGACAGAATAACACAGGAGAAACATTTAGAGCATAACACTACCCAGTGGCTAATCAAGCGTAAATGGGGTGGTTCCGTGCATAAATTCAATAAGAACTCGACAAAAGGAAAAGTCCGTGTTGGTGGGTGGAGGAGGTGATGTGGGGATATCATTATAAGAAAGATAGTCTTTGCAGAGGGAAGACTGGTTGGTCAGTTTGGCCTTTGCTAGGTTAAGGGATAATTGGAAATTAACTGAAGCATAGAAATGAAAATGGGTGTGGAACATGCAGAGTCAAATTACAATGCAATATCACTACCTGCGCTCCAAAATAACTAAAATAAACACTGAACATATCAAGTACTGGTGAGGATATAGAGCAACTGGAACTCTCATACATTGCTAGTGTGAGAATAAATTAGTTACAGCCAGCGTGGAAACTGGCAGTTTCTACTAAAATTAATCACATGCACACTCCACATTCAGCAAGTCCTCTCCTAGGAATAAGCCCAGCAAAGATGTGGACATATATTCACCAAAAGACATGTATTAGAACGTTCATAACAGCACTATTCATAATAGCCAACCGGAAATTGCCCTAATAGCCATCAGCAATAGAATGGATATAGACTTTTTGGTGTACTCATACAACGAATATCAATAGCAAAGAGGGTGGACAGTCTGCAACTACACACAATAACAAGGATGAATTTCTCAAGCATAATATTGAGTGAAATAAGCCAGACATAAAAGAATAAATGCTATATTATTCCATTTATAGAAACTTCAAAGAAAAAGATTAAACTATAAACTATGGTATTAGAATTTAAGATAGTGGATAACCTTGGTGAGATAGTAACTGGGTGGGGTTGTGTGTGAGTGGCTTCTAGGTGCTATTGATGTTTCATTTTATAATCTGGTCTCTTGTTACACAGGTGTGTTCAGGTTGTGAAAATCCATCAAAATGTACGCTTACAATAAGCACAATTCTTCCTATGTGGATGATATGTCAATAAAAGTTTAAAAAATTAATATATGGAAGGTGACAATCCAGATTGGAACGTCTAATCCCCAGCAATGTTTAGTTGCTCTTGTTAAATGGGAAGGGGGGCTGGCCTTGTAGAAAGATGTTCTCCATCTTTACAGTCCCCATAGTCATGATGATGTTCGTGGTGGATTATTGAAAATCTAGCAATGCCTGCAGATAAGTGTATATGTGCATATACAAGAAGAAAAGCCACTTCTTCTGCTTCCCCCTGTCTTCTGCCTCTCACATTTCCAGCCCCCAATCAGCCTCCTGCTAAGTATTAGTTAACCTCCTAAATCAATACATCTTGATCTAAACCTAATAAGAAGGAATGTTTGCTTTTGTATCTGGGTTCAAAGTACAGACTATAGTAGTTGGCTTTTAAGTTTATGTTATAGGATTAATTTTCTTGCTCAAAAGTGAAATGAGGAATACATTAAGACTGCGAAAGGAAAAAACACATGATTGATGAACTGGCTTATATGACTATAGTTCCTCTAGCAACAAAAATATTTGGTACATTCCCTTATTATTGAGATCAAGCAATGTGCCTGGATCTAAATGACACGAAAATGGTTTGAATTAGAGTCAAATAATTGCCATTCTTAGTGAACATAAACTTTTTGGAGGGGGGTGGTAGATGGGGATAAAAAATAACTAATAAACTCTGAAGCAAAAGCTCACATCTGAGCCTTAAGCTTCAAAGCTCTTAAAACAAAGGCTTCCCCCCCCCAACCGCCGTCGCCAGCCCCCAGCCCTTAAGAGAGAGAGTGAGATGCACGCAGCAGGAGGAGTGGTTTTCCCAAGCTGATTTTTCTTAAGGGGTGACCCAGCCTGGGTCGGAATGTTACCATGTGATCAGCCCAGACTGTGGCAGCAACACAGTCTCAGCACAGAAGTTAGGACTTTCTGCAGCATCATTAAAATAATTGGGAGAGAAAAAAAATGTTAAGCTCCACAAGCTTGAATCACAAGCCTCCTGGAAAGGTTAATAAGTTTGCTGCTCTGCACCCTCCTCCCCTTTCTTCAATGCCTTGCCACCCCACCCTTCCCTCTTGCGGTGACAGACTGGTTATCAGTTGGGAAAGGAAGCTTCAGAATAAAGCTTTTCTTCTGAAGATGAATGGCCCCCATTCCAGTACTGGTGTTGCAGGATTCTTGTTTATGATGATGCCGTGCAGATCTAAAAGGGGGTCTCTGCTTTTGTTCTCATGACTGGAAGCTACTGAGCTAGGAGGCTCTTGGGGTCCAAAAGGAAGTCAGTCCTGCAGGATAAAGGTGAATCTGTCAGAGGAAAGGAGAGGAACTGGTGAGTGGGGTGGAGGCAACGCACAGACTGAGGTTGGATTCTATTAATGAGAGGTGAGCAGCATAGGTCCAGCGAGGGAGACGGAACCCTCATTAACCAGAGAAGCAGAAGCAATTGTAGTGCAGCTCACAGAGAAAATGTTAAGAGCATGGAGTAAATTCAGTTGCCATGGGTGGTGTGCCAGCTAGGGGAGGGCAGCACTGGATAACTGGATTTGTGTCAGGAAAAAGAGTGAGAGTAGAAAGAGAGAGAGAGACAAACAGATGCAAGGGATTGAGCTTTCTTCTTCCTACTTCTCTTTGGCCTTGGAATACCCTGCAGTCCAAGATGGACTTTAGCAGAGTCATTTGACTCAGGCAACCATCATCCCCCTCAATGGTCTGAAACTTGAGGCTGGGGTCAAGGTATGGTTAGAAATGAGGGAACTGCGCCCTCTCTTCCTCACCATCAGTGAGCTTAAGAAAGTATAGTTGGTACCAATGCTTGTTACTAATGGAGGCTAAGAGGGTAGTGTGTCTTCCCCAAAGAGATGATGACTTTTCAAATTTTGTTAAAACTGGTGGATTTGGGTGAGTATAGCCCCTAAAAGAAAGAGAGAGATGCTTAGTCCTTAAGAAAGATATTTCAGAAACCATATCCAGGGGAGTAACAGAGCCACAAAGGTAATCCTCACTTCTCTGTGTTAAATGAAAGCCCTCCTTAATGTGTAGGAGTTAAAGTGTGGACAACTGTTTGGATTTGGAGCTTATCTTTCACATAGGCCACGTTCCCTGACAGATACAGTTGACTCCTAATTGAACTCAATCTTCTCAGCTGAGAGTGTATCAGTGAAGCCACCCCAGGTAATCCTACCCGGAACATTTGGACCTCTCCAGCTGAAGTCTTTGCTCAGTTGTTTAGCTTTTTATGCTTTGCTCCATTCTACACCCTAATCTCAATGACTACCATACCATCAGCCCCTTTTTAGGGACAACTGTTCTCTTCCAGCCCTGCAGAATGGACAGTCTTCTGATATAAAAACAACCCCAAAGTGTTAATCCTTTAATGCTTATTTCTTACAGGAATCCTTCCACATTATCAGTCAGTGACCCAGGCTCTTTCCATCTTGTGGCACTGCCATTTTTGGAGTCTTTGACAGGAAATTCGACCGTAGAAAAGGCACCAGCATTTTAACCTTTTTGTTTGGAAGCAATACACAAAATTTCTGCTTATATTCCATTGGGGAATCTTAGTCATATGGCCCAGCCTAGACTCAGAAGGGACTGGGAGTTGTGTCTTCTCTCTAAGAATGGACATCTCAGCCTAACAGCAGCTTTGCTCTAAAAGCATGACTCAGTATGTGTGACTTCCCATCAGCCATGGCTGATTGAACCAAGGGTATGCGCCTGCCTATGCACCTGCCCTATTCATATACTGGCCACTGGCACCAGATGTGGCTCACTGTAAAACTATATGCCTTAACTGGCACAGTGACTTTTAGCTGAGTCAAATTGATGCCAAATATGGAAAGCAGACAGGTAAGTAAAAAAATAGACAAGCAAAAAGAAATGAAGTCCCATTCATGGCAGAGCACAGGGAGAGATATCTACAAAGCCCTGCTGATGGACACTTTACCCGTTCCAGCATTCCCAAGACCTACCTGTTGTTGAAGACGTATAGTCAGAAAAGAATGGAGCTAAGATTCAAACTTAAATCTTCGTGGTACTTAAAGCCTGATTTTTTTAACCTCATTATAATACTTTCCTACTTGATGTTTTAGATGGAACATTCTGGTATTTTTGTAAATTGGTTCATTGTCTTAATTCTCATACCCTTCTTATTTTAGAATTATATTGGATTGGCCAAAAAGTTCGTTCAGGTTTTTCTGTAACAGCATATGAAAAACCCGAATGAACTTGTGGCCAACCCAGGATATTCACATCCTTTGCCCTGTAACTTTGCATTTTGTCTCCTAGAAGTGGAATTAATTTCTCTATCCATTGATGATGCAGCTGACCACTGATGAACTTTAATCGGTGAAATGTGGGGGAAATGACTGTGTGCAGTCTACAGAAAAGGTGGTTTCATTCATTTCCTTCTGCTCCTATGATCACAATGAGAAAAATACTACCCAGGTAGCAACAGCCTCATATAACTGAGTCCCCCAAAAGTGACACATGGAATAGATTTGAACACAACCTAAAGCCCAAGCCAAGTCTAGTCAACCCCCAGTCTAAAGCAAACAGTCCTAGCTGACTTATAGACCCATGAGTGAGAAACGTAAGCACAGGAGATTTGGAGTATTTTGGTATGCAGCTCTATGGTGGCAAGAACTGACTAACACAATGCCAAAAAGCAAATACATTGCTAGTTAGCACAATTGTATATATCTGCTCATTTTTAGCACCTACTATGAACATTTAATACAACATATTATTATTTCTGATCCCAAATGTAGTAAATAATGCCTGCTTTAGCCCAAATGGTAATCTACATCCTCTGTGGCTAGCAAAATTGATGTTCTTATCACATATAAAAAATGTTACTGTTTAAAACTAAAAAAAAATTTTTTCAGCCCAACAATCACATTTATTAAAGCTTAAAGATTTAAGACTTGTCTAAGGACTTTTCATATGGATCATGCACTCATGGGTTATACACTGCAAAAGAGGGACCGCCATTTCTCTTGACTCACCAATTAGGTGTGGTTTCTCAGTCCTGGCTAAGACCAAAGATCTCTTTGCTCAATGCTCTGTCTAGTTCTTAGGTAAACAAGAGAAGCAAATCAACAGTTAAAAAGGATGACACCATCATTTCCTCATTTAAACACCTTTCTCTGAGCATCGGTCACACAACTTCTGTTTGGGACACACGAGGAGCATGGAAGGAGAAAGAATGCTGAAGGGAGCAGAGGAGTAGGGAGGTATTGAATGTGTTTACATGGAAGGGACTTGCGATTTCAGAAACAAATTATATGTTTCCACAGTTTATGACTTAAACTAGAAGATAGTCTTCGAGCCCCTTACTTCTGTGTCAGGGTAAAATATGATTACGGAGATGAAGCATGATTGGGCTAGAAGTGCCCCGAGTTGTAGTTTGATCCACTATGTACTGCAAATGAAATGCTCAGGTCTTTATTCAATTTAATCAGTTACTAGAGAACTCCATTTGATATGTTAATTGCTTGAATGAACATTTTGCTGAGACCAGAAATGGCAAATTCAAAATGGCTGTGCTGACACTCTCCTTCCCCACTCATCACAAAGGTACTACTGTGGCAGACATTACTAATCCTGCTAAGCCTGGAAGTGGCCTCAGGCTCTTTCTTAGTACAACACTGTCAACAGTCACTACCAATCAATGAAGTTGTCACCTGAGATGATAACTAGTTACCTCGCTTGACCTAAATATTTTTTGCATTTCTGATATTGTCCTTGTTCTATGTACATTTGTCAATTTCTGTCTGTCAAACCACTTCTAAAATAAAATCAGTGCAATTGTAAAAGGACAGATTGGAAAACAGATAATACTTTGAATAGTTATTTCCTTTTGTTCTTTTTTTCTTTTTCTTTGACCTGAAATTATCTAAAGATGGCAATACAACATGATAAACAAAGGCTCAGGGAGAATCAAAATTATTGACTAAAGAGAACTAAGAAAATAAATAGGGCACAGATCTTCTTGGTCTGTTAGAAAAATTCCTTAAGAAGCAGGTACAGTCACTGCAGCGTCACAGAAAGCAGTGGAAAGGCCTTAACAGTGGCAGAAATGCTCTCCCTGATTTAGCTACACACTGGGGGAATGTGGTCCAAAAACAAGTGGCTGCTCCTCGGGCAGAAAAGCAAATTTTGTGTTGTGACTCTGTGAGATTACTCATAGTAAACACAGTATAGTTTCAGACCAACTGGGGAAAATGTGTTAAAGAGAAAATACATATTAGCATAAGTGACTCATGGGTGTTTTCAGACTGAGTGTAACACACAAATCTGAATTTATCAGCTCAGGGCTCCCTATGCTTTCCTTCCCCTCTCCTTCTTCTGCCAGGCACCCCATCCAATGTTCCCTTTTCTCCTATTCTGAATGCATCAGTGTCCTGGAAATTCTGGCAGCCCTCCTAGGCCAGCTGCTGCCTCTGACCTGGACATTCCCAGCCTTCTACAAGGTCACAGGACATGGTGTATTCTGGGATTCTTGTAATGGAAGCTGGAAAGGGCTTGAAACTGCATATCCCCACTGTCCCCATGACCCTCTGAGTCCCTGGCTGGTGGGTCCAGTTTTAAACATAGGCTTTGACTTCCAGCCCTGCGATCGAGCCTCTATGGATTTGAATTAAATATAATCTCGAATTTATAATCCAGTACTCCACTACCTCCTTACCTGACAAAATAGTTCATGGAATAAATATCAACACTCCTATTTTCTAAAGGAAAAAAAATATAGACAGGAATAACTGATAGGAGTGTTTGAGTTTAGATAGAATGAATTTAATGCATTATTCTTATATTCCAGAAACAGAAATTGTTGCCTGCAAGGAAGAATGTTCACATATTTTTTGCACCTTCTTAATGCTCCCTTTTCAGCTTTCCTATGGTCTTTGCTACTTAGTCCTAAGGGTACTATTTTAGGATGAGGTTGACAGGCCTTTGTCAGTTACATCTCTTAGCCTTCTGAGGAAAAGCCTCATTCTTTACTCACTCACAGATTCACTGGGCACCCCCAGAAATATGGCTGTGGACCCACAATGAGTGTCCAGTCATTCTTTTCTGGCTACACCAATAATTTGGGCCTAACTGCAATTCTGATCAGCCCAGGGCAGGCACATCAACAGAGGGAGATGGTATGCTTGCCAGGTGAGAAACATTCAGGGAACTTGCACTGCCAGCCTCATCTCCTTCCCTTTTTTCTTTCTGGGGTGAAAAGTAGGTAAAGGGTTGGAGATCAAGCCCAGGTCCATAAGAAGAAACCAAGTAAAGAAGACTTACATCCATACATAAAATGAGAGAAAATGGGGGCGATTTGAAGTCATCAATAAGGAGGAACTCTCAACTTCTGGCACAGACTCAAACCTGGAAACCCAGTGAGGTTTGCCCATCACTAATGATCACATAATAATATGTTCCCAGGGGAGGGGCTGAGAAAGGCTATGAAAATATCACAGCTCTGGTTCTCTACTGGGAGAGGAGCTTTCTGAAATGTGGACCCTGTCAGGTTTCCCTCGAGACTCAAAAAAAAAAAAAAAAACGACTAGAGTTTGGCTCTTGCAAGGTAAAGTATTGGGAAAACTAGCTGAGAAGGCTTCTCTCCTCAGCCCAGGGTTGAACATGCCTGCGTTCTCCTTGTATATTTTAAACGTGGTGATGGGCCAGCTTGTTAAGTGTGCTGGCTGGTTGGCTGGCTGCCTGGGTGACTGGTAGGCAGCTGTAAGTGAGAGGAAACTGAACAATTTGTGGGGTATGAGGTGGCCAAAGTAGCCAGAACCAGGCTTTTGTGATGTCTTCAATCAAAATAGTTATTTCAAAGATGTTGGCAACTCTGCATTTCCTTCTAGGGAGATATGGCTCTCCACTGGGGTACATGTGGGTCTTTGGGCATCTTGACTGATCACTATGGCTAAAGAAAAGCCCTAATTTGACCTTATTCTATGGGTTACACATGGTAGGGCTCAGTAAAAGTTTTCTTTTTAATCAGTTTTCTTGAAGTATTGATATAGTTTAATACAATTAAATTACCCATTTTAAGTGTGCAAAGAGTTTTTGACAAATGTATACATCCATCTAACTAACCACTACTGAAGTCAAGACAGAACATTTCCATCACCCTAAAATGTTCCCTCAGGCCCCTTTTCAGTCAGTACTATCTACCAACCTCAGAAAACCACTGATCTGTTTTCTGTCACTATAAATTAGTTTTGCCTCTTCTAGTATATCATGCAAATAGAATCATACAGTATGTTTTCTTTCGTATTTGGCTTCTTTTGCCTAAGACAATGTTATTGAGTTTCATTGATGTAATGGGTATCCAGATATCATTTATTTTTATTGATGGGTAGTATTTCAGTGTATGAATATGCCACAGTGTATTTATCCATTTACCTGCTGTTGGACATTTGGATGTTTTTAAACAGAAATAGGATACAGTTTTACAAAGAGAAAAGAGAGTAGAGAAGACAGATGAAGGAGGTTAAGACAGTTATAGAAATATAGGCAAAAGACAGCTGGCTCTTCACAAAGACAATATCCAAATATCCAACATCTGCAAATTAAAACTAAAATGAATTACCATCATACCCTCACCAGAACGGCTGAAATGAAAAATGCTGATAGTATCTAGTACTGGCAAGGATGTAGAGCAAACAAAACTCTCATGCTGTGCTTACAGTGGTGTAAATTGATACCGCCATTTATGAACACTGTTTGGCAGTATGCACTGAAGTTTAACACATGCAAACCTGCGATCTGGCAATTCCATTCTGAGGTTTATGCACAGTAGAAACACATACATGTTGCACCAAGGGACATACACCTGAATTCCCATATCAGCACTATTTATAATAACCCCAAACAGAAAGTTATCTAAGTATCCATCAACAGTAGAATGGGAAAGTAAATTGCAGTATATTTACATCATAGACTACCACCCAGCAATGAGAGTGGGCATTATATATATATATATATATATATATATATATATATATATATGTATATTTCATAAACATTATGTTGAGCAAAAGATGCCAGATGCAAAAGAGTACAAACCATAGCATACATTTTTATACATTCCTAAAACTCATCTATAGTGTTAGAAGTTACGAGTGGGTGCCTTTGTGGAGGCAGTGACAGGAGCTTCCGTGGGGCTGGTAGTGTTCTGTTTATTGATCTGGTTACTCAGGTGTGTTCAGTTTGTGAAAATTTATCAATGTCTGCACTTAATAATGTGTCCTTTTTCTGTAATCATTCAATAAAGACTATCAAAAATTAGGAAAGCTTTTATATTCTTAATCCTTCACCCTCATTTACACACATACACATATTCACACAAATTTGCACACATTACAGGAACTGAGAACTTGTTGGCAAGTCATGCTGCCAACTGTGGTTCATAAAATGGGGTCGTGGGGCAGGAGCAGGTGCCTGGCAGTTCAAGTCATTATCAAGAAGGCCAACGTAATTGTGACACTAGATTGAGGTATGCTAGGTATCACATCAAGACCCACTTGTAAGTGGAGATGCCTAAATAATCATGTATCATAAAAATTGGTGTGACTCCTTGGAAATGCTCAGGAGGGTTCTTGTCCTCATTTTAGCAGCATTAGAAAGGAGACATGGAAAACTGAACTCGTCAGCACATGATCTCCATTAATCCCTCACACCAGTTGGTTGTTCATCCTGGTTTTTCAAAAAGTTAATTAAGGGGAGGTCAGGAGAACTAATGGAGAGGTTGTGGTCCTGGTTCCAATCCAAATGGAGCAATATTAAGGGTGACATAAAGATCTTATTTTTTAAAACATCTCCTCTGGTATTGTCTGAAATAGCACTCTTGTAGATTAATTCATTTTAGTTAAGACTTTTTATCTGTTTTAAAAAATAGCTCATTTATGAAAAGAATTACCAGTCATAACTAGCCAACACTCCCACTCCTTATTCCAACGGTGCCAAATTTTACCTAGTCTCCAGGCAAGACAGTGGCTGTTACTACAACCATGGTTGTTTCTAGAGGCACTCAACTCTCCTAGATCTGCTGGTCTAGGTGGAGATAAAACAGACAAACACACAACCTTTCCCTGTCTTCTTTTTCTCAATATATGCAAGACCTTTTGAAATCTTTCAAAAGGAATCATAAAATTAGTTGAAGAAATTACCGTCCCAAAATAATAAGTACACAAAATACTCATCTCTGATTTTTATATACCTAAAGGATGCCTGGGTTTCTCTCTTTGTTTTGCTTCTATTCCAGTAAACAACTATAGTTCAGTGAAAAGAATTTTTGAGTTGGTGTCAAAAGACTTGGATTTGAAGCCCCAGTCTTAGGTCAGTGTTGTGTAAGCTTATATGAGACCCTCAGTCCTCACCAGCCTCAGTTCCTTCACCTGTCAATGATGAATCATGTGAGACTTAACTGAGATAAGCTGTGTGTTGGTGTCTTCTGAACTGTAAAATGCACTGTATCAGAGCTCTCATACTGGACCAGCAACATCATGATTTCTTGGAATTTGTTAGAAATGTAATTTCTTGGCCCCATCCCAGACCTACTGAATTGGAAACTCAGGTGGTGGGGACCAAGAATCTGTGTTTGAACAAGCCCTCCAGGTGATTCTGATACTCAGTCAAGTTTAAGAGCTACTGTACTACTCAGACATGTGGCTGCTTTTAATTAGAAAACAGCTCTTGTCTCCCAAGGTCTTGTTTCAGACTCTAACTAGGATACTCTGCCTTCTCAGAAAGTATGAGGAGGAAACTTCTGCCTTTCTCCCCTGGCTCCTCCCTAATCCCTCCATCGCAGGTGGGGAATGACTGAGTTGATAGTGAGTTGGGACAGAGGAAGCTCTCCATGTGGACTGGGCTCCTGACTCTGTCTCTGGCAGGTGCCTGCTCACAGTTGCCCATTGAATTTGTTTTGCTTCCTTTGAGCAAGTACATGTGTTGCAGGTCAGGTGGGGCTGACCTTTTAGAGAAAGGCCTAGAAATTTGGGGGTTCCTCCCTGAGATGTGAGCCAGGCAGGCAGTGACTACCACTGCATCTGCCCAGCTCCACAAACCCAGGCCTTCCTGCAGGCACATTCTAAAGGAAGGCGTGAAGGAGCATGTGGGCAGTTCCCCTTTGCCTTCAAGCCCAAGCCACGTCTTCCTCAGACACAAAATACCAGAAATCCTCCATCTGGAAGTCAAAACTCTGATACTGGATTGAATTATTTTCTTGTCACTTGGATTTGTTCTCCATTGATTTAAACCACAAGTGAAAGCGGCATCATGAATTGGCACCTCGAACACCAAACTTCATCTCCTACAGTAGACCCATCCGGGGACTAACTTTGACATTGGCTCTGATGGTGGGTACCAACTTCCTTGTGAATCTATGCAGGGCTCTGTCCAGTCTTAGGTGTTCCCACTTTGTTCCATTTTCTAGTCTGCTGGGCAAAAAAAAAAAAAGCTTTTGATTTGTCTTGCATTTTGGAAAAGATGAACACACAAGTCCACTGAATGTTCTTCAAGGCTACTCAAGCCCCTTTACAGCTCCAGTTCTCAACTCCGCCCACATTTTAAAAATTCTCTGTTCCTGTTCCCTACTCTTGTAAGTTTCTGCCCTCAAAAGATCTTCCCTGTAGGTGTATAATGAACCCCCCAAATCTTAATGGCTTAAAACAACAGTAGTATTTTTTGATCACAAAATTTTAATTTGGACAGGGCATGAAGGGGACAGGCCATCTCTTTTCCATGCAGCTTCAGGTGAGTGACTTGACCAGGGCTGGAAGATGTACTCTCAAGATGATTCCCTCACATGGTTGTCAAGTCAGTGCCGGCTGTTAGCTGGAAGCTCAGTGGGGGATGTGGGCCACAGACTTTTATTTCTCTCCACACAAGCCTTTCCTTGAACTGCTTCGATTTCATCACAACATGGTGGTTAGATTCCAAGAGTGAGCATTTTAAGACAACAGGAATTTTTCAGTACATGACATTTTTCAGATCTGTCTTTGGAAATCATGTAGCATCACTTGCATCATATTCTATTGGTCAAGGCACTTACAAAAGCTGCCAAGACACAAAGGGTGGGTACATATACTCTACCTCTTGATGGAGGGTGGCAAGGTCTTAGAAATGCCTTTGGGTGGGGGACATTGTCGGAGTCATCTTTAGAAAATACAATCTGTCACTGAATTCTCTCAGAGCACCTGTAATGTAATTTCACTAAAACGCAATTATTCCTATAAAGGTAATATGATCAACTATTATCAGTCATTAATGTCCTTTTGAGAATGTGTTTATTAGGCATCCAGCTAAGAGGTGAAAAGATATATACTGATTAAAGGTAATGACAATAGCTTCTAGTTGTGAGTACTTACCATGTGCCAAGAACTGTACCACACATTTTACATGCGTTGTCTTATACTATGCTTGTAACAGAATTATGAGGTAGTTATTATTCCCATTTGACAATTGAGAATCCCAAGTTTATAGAGGTTTGGGGAACTTGTCTGAGGCCATACCATTTGGAAGTAGTAGAGCTGGGATTCCAACACAAGTAGCCTGGTTTCAACTCTTGTCTGACTTTGAGCCCTCTCTCTACCTACAAAGTAAAACATAAGAAATCTTTTGGATATACAATGATCAAAACAGAGGAATTGGCACTGGTACAATATTAACTCAACTACAGATGTTTTTGGATTTCACTCATTTTTCCAATAATGTCCCGTTTATGTTCCAGGATCTAATCTAGGATCCCACATTGCATTCAATTATTACATCCCCTTGCTTTCCCCCCATCTGTGATGGTTCTTCAGTCTTCCCTTGTCTTTCATGACATCTTCAACTTTGAACAGTACTGCCCAGTTATTTTGTAGAATCTCTCTCCATTTGGGTTTGTCTGATTTTTTTTCTCATGATTAGATTGGTGTTACAAATTTTTGTTAAGAATATTGAAAAAGTGATTTTGGGCCCTCCTCAGGGTATCATGTCTGAGTAATTTATGATGATATCTTATTACTACTGTTAACTTTGAGCACTTAAACAGATATCATTTTTAAAAGAAGAGGTTGGACGAAAAGAAACACATGGAATTGACAGGGTGGTAGGCAATTCTATGGAGAAATGCTGTTATGAATAAGACGATGTATAATTATAATGAAACCATGTGCCAGACATAAAATTTATCAGTTTTTTTTAACGTCTTTTTTGGAGTATAATTGCTTTACAATAATGTGTCAGTTTCTGCTTTATAACAAAGCGAATCAGCTATACGTATACATATATCCCCATATCTCCTCCCTCTTGCGTCTCCCTCCCACCCTCCCTATCCCACCCCTCTAAGTGGTCAAAAAGCACTGAGCTGATCTCCCTGTGCTATGTGGCTGCTTCCCACTAGCTATCTATTTTACATCTGGTAGTATATATAAGTCCATGCCACTCTCTCACTTCATCCCAGCTTACCCTTCCCCCTCCCCACGTCCTCAAGTCCATTCTCTACGTCCACATCTTTATTCCTGTCCTGCCCCTAGGTTCTTCAGAACCATTTTTTTTTTAGATTCCATATATATGTGTTAACATACAATATTTGTTTTTCTCTTTCTGACTTACTTCACTCTGTATGACAGTCTCTAGGTCCATCCACCTCACTACAAATAACTCAATTTCGTTTCTTTTTATGGCTGAGTAATATTCCATTGTATATATGTGCCACATCTTCTTTATCACTTTTAAAATGTACTAATTGGATATTCAGAAGAACCGTCTGGGATGTGGGTGATTTCTCAGGGCACTGGTCTCATGGCCTTGTAGGGAATCTGGTGACACAGTCAATGTGTGGGTGCCAACACCCCATTCCTGTGGGGCTTAGGGAAGTCAGAGTGGAAAGAAGGTATGTTGAGAGGGATCTGGGTCTTGTAAGAGTAGATCATTGTTTCTGGACACTTGCTGAACCCTAGAGACTGAAATTTCAGTCTTTAGTTCATGGAGCTTCTTTTCCATTTTCCATTGAGAGACAGCCTGGCTGGATGGGAAGGAGGCCAGGGTTTGTGGCCTGGAGACTTGGCTCTGCCTGCTAGCATCCTCACTTACTACCATGAAAGGGATCTCTCCAGTTTCGTCTCCATTTACAAGATGGTGATGTTTGCCTGTGAACAGAAGGCTGTGAGCACAGTGCTGCAAGGACAATGCTGAGCACTTCCGATTCTGCTAATACTCAGTATGTGAAAGCTGGCTTTTATGGTATGAAAAAGAAAAGCATAGAATTTTCAATTTGGACAGTCCTATTTCCCAGTCTCAGCTCTGCCAAACTCACAACATCAATTTCTGGAAAATATTGAGAAACATCCCTGGTAGGTAGGGTATGTTAACAATAATGTATAGACAGTTCTTGGCTTATAATGGATGTCCCACACCAGTAACCTCTATTTTTTTTTTATTGTTGACTACATCTTTAGCTAGTTAGTTCGAATCTTGGTCTTTTTCCAGGCCAAACCTTCCTTTTAGGGTGCCCTCATGACCATGAATCCAACTACGTGGGTTCTTGGCTCTTGAACTGGGTTCCTGAGTAGAACTGAAAGATTCAAGGGAAATCAGTGGATTTCCATGGTACCAGGATAGAACAGCAATGAGTTTTTTTGTTTGTTTGTTTGTTTTTGTTTTTCTTAAATGGCAGAACCCTTGGCATCAGGGCAAGGAAGGGAACTTGACTATGACTCAGCAGTGATTGTCTCTAAACTCTCAAAATGTTTGCAAACTTCTGTACTCTCTATGGATACAAAGGCCTTGGTAGGTTTCTAAAGGAAGTATTGATGCAGAACGTAGGCAGTTTGAAAATGGCTACTTGCCGAGATGATTAAGGTTTTATGATAACAGTTGGACTGGAATGGATTTTCCTTCTTATCATATACTTGTTGGTGGCATTTCAAAGTAGAAGAGAAATCCTGGCTTAACGTAAAACAAAGCTGTTAGGAGAACATCTTGAGCGGACCGGAGTCTGTGTTGAGACATACTCCTGTGAGAGTGAAGGGGTACAAGTTGTGCAAAGTGATGTGTCTTCTACACAAATGTATATGAAAATGAACCATGATGTTCATATTTTTTGATTGTAGGGTAAGTGTAAGTCACTAGGAAGGAGGAGACTTGGGTCCCAGGCCCCCTTCTGCCATTTACTGGTTATATGACACTAGAAAGATAAGAGTACCTGTCTTGGACTTGCTTATCTCATCTAGAAAGTGGTGAGAACAATTCCTATGTACTTCAGTGCTACGGATATATCATGTATAACCTCCAGGTAACTGTGGCCAACAGATGCACATAGTGGGTGCTTACAGAGCACTTAATGAGCTCAGTAGAATTCAGACCAGTCCATGCTTGGTCTGGTTGCCCTTGAGCACATCTTGGGACCTTCCCTGTAAGCTAAAGTGGCTTTATTGAGCGTTAGTGGCTGCAAGGGTTGCTCTGCTTCCAGACATCTCTGTACCTTGATCTCCATGTCTGTGCCCACATATGTACTTGGATGAGCATTCCACAATGGCTGCCAAGTCCACATTCTGCAGTGCCAATCACCTGTCTGAAAGACACACCCTTTTGATTAGATTGAAAGCCTAATGTTCTTTGTTTTGTACCTCCCAAAGCCAAGTGCTTCCCAGGAAAATGTAAATAATGGAATATAAAGTTTCCACTGCAGCTGCATTTAACACAAGCAAAAATATTTTATTTAATCAAATGAGAATCTGTATTTTCCCTCTCTCCTTAAAACAATTACAACTATTAAACATCTCAAGAGAGTTTTCCCACCAAGCTAGAGCTCAAATCTTTGAAACAAATAAGAGTCAAAGTAAGTTTCACAAAGAGCATTCTTAGAGCAATGTTATTTCATTCATGACAAGTCATAGGAAGGCAGATGTTATAATACTGAATACTTTTTTTCCTGCATCTTCATAGGAGGTAGAATTTTATCTGTCTTTCATACTCATGGAGGTTTGTAGCTTCAAGAAAGATAATCCTACTCTAATTAAAATTAATTACAACAAAATCATCAGCAGGCATTTCAAAAGATACTTTGCTGCTTTTAGAAATCTGTTTCAGTGTATTCATTACCTAGGGCTGCCTAACGAGGTACTACAAACTGGGTGGCTTAAAACAATAGAAGTTTATTCTCTCATAGTTCTGGAGCTAGGAGTCCAAAATCAAGTTGTTGGCAGGGCCATGCTCCCTCTGAAACCCATAGGGGAGAATCTTGTTTCTTCCCAGCTTCTGATAGTTTCCAGCAATCCTTGGCATTCCTTGGCTTGCAGTTTTAAATTTATTTATTTTTATTTTTGGCAGTGTTGGGTCTTCGTTTCCGTGCAAGGGCTTTCTCCAGTTGCGGCGAGCGGGGGCCACTCCTCATCGCGGTGCGCGGGCCTCTCACTGTCATGGCCTCTCCCGTTGTGGAGCACAGGCTCCAGACGCGCAGGCTCAGTAGTTGTGGCTCACGGGCTCAGTAGCTCCGCGGCATGTGGGATCCTCCCAGACCAGGGCCCGAACCCGCGTCCCCTGCATTGGCAGGCAGACTCCCAACCACTGCGCCACCAGGGAAGCCCGGCTTGCAGTTTTAATCTCCACCTCTCTCATCACATGGCTTCTCCCTGAGTCTGTCTCTTCTCTTCTTTTAAGGATGCAAGCCATACTGGATTAAGGGCCAAGGTTACTCTAGTCTGAGCTCTTTTTAACTACATGTGCAAAGACCCTATTTTCAAAAAGCTCACATCTGAAGTACTGGGGATTAGGATTTCAACATACCTTTTACAGACACACAATTCAAACCATAACATTCAGATACCTGAAAACACCTATTTAATAGGGAAAATAAAGCTGAATGTATTTGCAAGGAGTTAGAGAAACAAAAAAGTAAGTGGTGGATATAAGGGAGCCAACATATTTCATATGATGATCATAAATCATAAGGTATAAAGTTTATACTTTAAAGGGACAGTAAAAATCTATTGGCCTAACTTTTTATCCCGTGCATCATGGGCTTTTCCACAGCATATTTGTTGTGTGGTCATTTAAATTCTGCTTGAAAATTCCAGTGGTGGTTGTTGTTGGGAGGTGGTCATTTCATGAATGTTACCGTTCCATTGTTGGACTTTCCAGGCTGTGGAACATTGTTTTCTTAACTGAGCAAAAATCTGCCTCTAGATTATCCAGCAACTGTCAGGAATCTTGCTCTCTAGACTGACCCAGGACCTGGAGGTGTCACCCCACCCCCTTGTGACAATCTTCCTAATATTTGATGAGAATTAGGAGTGCTACATTATATGCTTTTAGTTTCTTATCTTCTGGTCCACACGACTCAGCTGCTGTAGAACTTAGTGTCCAAAACCGTTCTAGGCCATCTCCTGTGAGTGTCACCCTAAGCCTAGATTAGCCAACTTGCTCAGAATATGTGAAGAAATAGGTTCAGCATAGGTAATGAACCTCTTCTCTCCAATGTCCCCATTTTCCTCATCACAGTCACATGGCATCCTCATTTTCATTGACATCTGCAGTATTGGACCATGTGACCACCTCTTCTTGGACTTCTCCTTTTAATTGCACTGTAATCAATTATTCTGGTTCTTCTCTTTATCTCTTGGATTGCCTTTAAGTTACTTCCTTTCTTCCTTCATCGGTTTCTCTTTTCCCTCCAATTAGAAATCAAGTGCATGATCAGATCTACCTACACAATCCCAGCTAGCCCCGCTGTGCTGCAGCACATTATTTGTTTATAATATCTCATTCTCTGCCATGTCCTTGCCATGCTTCCCCACACCACTGACTACAGGCCTGGCCATATGACTTGCTTTGGCCAATGGAATGTGAGTAGATATTATACATGTCACATCTGAGCATAGGTTTTAAATGTGCTTATGTGGTTGGCTCTGTGCTCCACTTACTCTGAGCTTTCACCTTGAGAACAGTGTGTACCAAATCCACATGTAGCCTGGAACAGAGCAATAGAACCACAGAGCTGCAGCTGACTTACAGGTGACATGTTAGTTAGGTGAGCAGCAAGAGGCTTCTGTTATTACAAGTCACTGAGACTTGGGGGATGTTTGTTGTGAAGCATAATCTAGTGAAATATGACAAACACAGTCAATCTCAAATCTACTATGGCTTCTTCCCAATACCACACAGCCCATATTTCAGACTGTTTTGTTGGCATCTCAAAATTAGTTTGTTTAAAAATTAACTTATCGGGGTTTTTCTTTCTTTTTCTTTTCTCTCATAGAATTTCCTCCTTCTGACTTCCCCATTTCTATAAATATGACATAGGTTCTTATGCTAACTTGGACTTCAAACTGTGGAATCAGCTTCCAACCTCTCTCTTTCTCACTAATTCTATATTTAGTTAACTGCCAAGCCTGTTGAATTTTTTCCTTTATTTCAATAAATGTTTATAAAAACCTACTAGAGATCTAGCATGGCCCTTCTTTTTGTGAGATTTACAATGGGATAAGACACAGATCCTGCCCTCAAGAAGTCTTCAGTCTGATCTGGGAGTAGGATCATAAAGATGACTTCAGCACTATACAATTCATGCTGTGATAAAATTATCTTGTTGGTGGAGAGGAGAGGCACATGGCCCAACCTGGGCATTCTCAGAAGGATGCCTGGGGGAAATGACGCCTGAGCTGGCATTTCAGGAATGAGTAAGCAGTATCAGGGAAAGGGGGATGGGACATAGCTAGCAGACAAACTCTTCTGAGGAGAACCAGGAAGACGTGATTGAGTGTGGTGGATCTGGGGAGCCTACATGTGGTTCAATATTATCTGGGCTTAAACTGTGAAGTTAGGGGTGGTAGGAGATGAGACGGGAAAATTAAACAGGGTCTAGACCATGGGAAAGTTTGTACACCATGGATGTATGCAGCTTAGCATTTAGCCTACAGAATTTGGGAAAGAGGCATGGCTAGATGTCTCTTAGTAGGGAGGATGGATTATTTTTTAACTAAAACAGAAAACATTAGATAGTACCTATTACATGCCAGATGCCATTCTAAGTGCTATACAAACATTAGCTCATTTAATTCTCCTAACAGCCTTAGTAGATAGGCTACTATGATTACAATTTTACATATGAAACAAGAGAGACAGAAAGAAATGAAGAAACTTTTTCCTGGCCATATAGCTAAGAAGTTTGAGAGCCCAGACAGTTTGATATCAAAGACCAAATGTTGAACCACTATACTATTTGTTATGGCTAGATGTGGAGAGACCAAATAGAAGGCTATTGCAAATGTTAGATGAGCTAAATAGGGGTAGTGGAATTGCCACAAGGATTAGATTTAGGAAATATTTATGTGGATAGATAAAGAGAACTTGAGGTTGATTGGATAAAAGAAGGCTCAGCAGAGGAAGGAGCTGGCTTAACTTGGAAATTTCTAACTGCTGGCACTGTAGGTGGTGTCATAAGTGAGATGTGGACAATATGGGGAGAGGTAGGTTTGTGAGAAAGACAAATTCAGTTTGGGCTATGTGGAGTAGAGGAAGCTAGATGACAGTAGGTTGAGAATTGACCTAGAGGCAAGAAGGTGGAGATGGCAAGCTCCCATTATCACCACGGTAGTTCAGGTACTTGTACCTGAAACGCATGGCAGTATCTCCTAAAGGACTTGCTTAATCACTGCCCCTCCCTACTCCAACAAATTCTGCATTCCTCCTCAGAGTAATCTTTTGAATGTGCATTTTGACTATATCTTTTTCCACTTCACACCTTTTCCAAGGCTCCCCACTACTCACCCAATGCCTTCACCTCCCCAGTATGGCTTCAAAGTCCCCCCAAATCGATCTCCACCTACATTTGTAATGTTTTTCTCCTTCCATTGCTCCATGCAAAGCCCATCTTCTAACTTCTTGTTCCCAGTTGTTCCTTGTCTTTCCATGGCTTTGTGTCTTTGTGCATGACACCTCCCTCTCTCAATGTCTGACTAATAAAACCCTGCCTTATTTCAAGACTCATACAAGATTGTCTTCCCTCATTACCCTTCCCTAATTGCTCCATCCAGAAATGGTCTTTCCTGTCTCTCAATCCCAACCTTTGGATATAGTTGACACCTGATCTTGCATAGAGTCATGCACAGTGGTTATTTTACCTGAGGGATTCATTTCTTATTACAAGGCTGAAGTATTTTGTGCATATGTTGTATTCTCTCTATCTATAAATATGTATTAAATGAATACATCCATTAAGATAAAGGTTAAAAAAAAATCATGGTTTTGGGTGCACCAAACTTAAAAACAGCTTACCTTGGGGCTTTACAGACCAATGTCCATCTTTTCCAAACTCAATCTTACTGACAGATGCATCAATTAACATTGCTTATACCTTTATTATCTCAAACATGATATGGGAGGGAAGGGGGAGAGGAGGGAATCATATTTTGAGCATATTCTCCAAAAGTTCCACAAAATTAAAAGTAAGATGTTAACATGGTGGTTGTTCAGCTAATGAAGAAAAGGTGTTAGAAAAGGCAATGTGATAACAGATGTAAGAAGGAATAAGAAAGACATTATCTCCAACCCAAGTTTTTCAGCTCAGATGCTTGTAGTTGCATCAGTCCCAAGTTTGTTCCTTTCTACAAAATCATAGAACATATTTTGGTAACATCAGTCACTGGAAGCTAAAATGCACACTGCTTGAAATGTTGCAAGCATGTTTTTTTGCATGATTATTCCAATTTTCAAATGTGCGTGCATAGTGTCCCAGAACTAGATCAGAGATTTATCTCTGGGCTGTGAGTTCCCTGTAGGATCTGGAAAAGGAAGACTTAAAGGAAGTGTTTTATGGATTTTCACCCTATGAATATCACTCATCCCTAAAACCCCAGGCATGTTCTTGGGATCAGAATCTACTGTGAGAAGAAAATAGTACCCCTAATGAGATAATTATCTATCAGTTATAGATTTTAAAGAACTTAGGCAGGAGAAGGGTGAATGAAATTCTTTTAAAAAAATAATGCATTATTTATTTTTATCCTGGGGAAATTGTGTGTGTGTGTGCATGTGAGTGTGTGTGTGTGTGTGTGTGTGTGTGTGTGTGTGTGTGTGTGAGATTCAGGTCCAGTTTCCTACACAGCATGCATGTCTTGTCTAGCAGTGCTAAAGAAATTCCCTTCTGTACATCTGTATTTAAATGAGGCACAAGCTAAAATTGGATATCATTATCCTAAGTCTCAGCTCACACTTAATGAAAGAGCCAGTATGAATTATTTACCGAATGTCATACTTCAGGTTTTAAATTCAATATATTGTGATACATATGCTACATAATTTAGGAGGTGGACAAATTACAGTGTGGCACCTGCCCATGCTTCTCCGTTCGGTCATCTCTGCTGCCTGGGTTAAAGTCTCCCGCCCGTCAATAATTTAGCAGAAACCCTCCAATTCTCTCCTTAAAAATAAGCCAGCATCAAAAAACCTACAAGGGGAAGCAATCCATTCAACTTGGGACAAATCTCGTATGTTGAATGATTTAACAGTCCAATTCTAAGCTTCAATAAGTCATTGAAATGCTGTGAGCAGAGGGATCAAATATGAGAACAGAAAGTTTCCCCGACAAGCTTTATTCTCTATCTTTCTTTTTTGCTGTCATTGGGTCACTGCTCTTTGGTGTGTTAGATTTTTTTCGATAGCACTTAACTCCCAGTTTGTTCCTCTCTTGTGGGCCAGAGTCCATTCTGCCTGTCTTTCCTGCTACTTTGCTTTTTCTCTTTCCTCTGTTTTCTTTCCCATTAGTAATTATTTATTAGTCTCTGAGGTGCAGCCCAGGATTTTTCATGGTATTTCTCCCACTTCCTCCAGCCCATTTGGTCACTGCTGAATGTTCAGGGGGGAAAGTAGGCTTTGACATGTCTGTTACATGATCTGGAGCAGTACACTGGAAAGCTATACAATTACCGGTTCCCTGGCATGGTTTCTTCCCTGCTCTTTGGCCAGGAGGGACTGACTGGTTAAGGAGGAAGTATGGTTCAATGCTTAGAAGGCAGAGTGGTGGAGGAGTCTGCGCCCTGGCCCTGGCTGCTGGCTCCCCAACCAACTCCAGGTCTGAAAGCAACGTACCCCTTAGGAAATGTCTTTTTCTTGTCTTTTCCCTCTCTCTGCAGTCAAGGTAAGAAACCTATTGGTCACTGACACTCTTTCAATGGGCATAAATAACTGTAAGACAGGGATTGATTCATTGATCCTACAAGGAATTAAAACTGGTATTCTTATGTGCTTTTATATCCTGAGTTGAGAGTACCATTTTATTATTCCTTGGAGAAGTTTAATTTCTTGAGTGCTTCTAGAATTTTAATTGGCACACAAATTACCTGAGGATCTTGTTAATATACTGATTTTGATTCAGGAGGTTGGGGCTGGGGCTTGAGATCCTGCATTGTTAACAAGTTCCCAGGTGATGCTGATGGTCTTAGATCACACTTAGAGTAACCTGGTTCCAGAACTCTTCAGCCCCGCCCCGCTGTTTCCTTCCCCACTACATCCAGACTGTCTTCTCTGGCCAAGGCTCCTCTTCTCTCCACTCTCCATCACAACTTAACAATCCTATGTCCCGTTGGCTCAGATCCCCTGTTCTACATCATTGTGATCGGTAGCCTTTTCATGGCTCCAAAACTTCTTCTTCACCCTTGCTCATCCCTCTTTGAAGTTCAAGCCACATGACTGTATCACCACCTCCCTGCCCTTGTCATTGTCATTTGCAATCTGATACATCCCATCATTTGGTGAAGATTGGCACTTGAAGCATAATCATGATTTCCAATCTACCTCTTGTGATCAGTCTAAGATGTCCATATAGCTAGTCTTTCCAGTACCTGCCCTCTCAGTTCCTTACTTATTTTTTAAAAATGTAAATGAACTTTACTTCCACTCCATTGCAGCTACCCATTCCAAGAGCGATGCCCTAGACTTAGCTACTACCCAGAATGGTGTATCAGAGAACTTAAACCCTGATATTCTACTCTCTGACCTCCTGTCCTTCCAAGTCCCTCTGCTCTCCCAACATTGATCCTTGATCTTTCAGTGACTCCATCCTTGATGTCTCCGCTGTCTCCTGACCTCCTGTCCTTGTGTACATAGCCTGGGTCTTCTATATGATCGTCCCAACTCTTCTCTCACAAGTTCTCAAATTCCTTGTGTTCCCATTTTTTTTCATGCTACATCTGGAACAATACCGTCATTTGCCCTTATTTTTCCTAAACCTGGGAAACTGAACATGGTTAGAGAAAATTACCCAACTGTGCCAACTGGTGCCACCACAACCGGGATCTTGCACAACTAGACAATTCATTCATTCATAGTTGCTCAGTTCCTTGAGCCACTCTTCTGGACTTTCACCCCCTCCTCAAATCTCCAATTCAGTTCATGCCCACACTCCTAATCTCAATGAATAGGCTCTTTCTATTACTTTAAAATTAGAGAAGCTCTCCTAGGTGAACTCCTTCTATCTTCCACCATCTATAAGCTTATCTTTACCCACACCCATCTTTACTTCCTTCTTCCTCTACATTCTCAGATGATGAGGTGTCTCTCCTTCTGCTAAGGCCAGACCAAACCACCTGAGCACTGATCACTTCTGTCTCATCCCATTTCTTCCAGGCTCACATCAGTGATCGTACCAGCTTCTTTATCTCCAAACTCTGCCTCCCTCCCACCCCCTTCCCCCATACCTGCAACTCATTATATGTAATTATCTTATGTAATTGTCTAGCCTCATCTCCCACAGTTCCCTATGTGGGTGGAATTCTGGTGATTTCCACTCTTCTCACACATGGTGCTGTTTCATGGCTTAGTAATTTTGCTGAAGCTGTCCCTTTAACTGGAATATTCTTTCTCTGTTTTGTAGTATGGAGAACTTCTACTCATCTTACAAGACTGAAATTGGGTGCTGCCTCCAAGCAGGTTTTCATGACTCCCACAATCCTAGTTAGTGGCCTTGCTTCCAGGTTGCCATCCACACTTTAAGGTTGCTATAGCAACCTTATTTTATCATAATTACTTATGTGCTATCTCCCTTGTAGGCTAGATGCTCTTTGAGGGCAAGTACTTTTGCTTTATTCATTTCTGTATTCCAAGTGACTAGAACAGTTCCTGGAGTAATGTGGTTGAGAAATAAATACTAGTTAAACAAATGAATTAATGAATAGGAATTCCTCATAAAGTGAACACTTTGCATACATGTCACCTTGGTTACAACTGGCTTCATTTCACAGAATTTTGGGGGCATATATGTATTTTATCACAGGACTAGCTTTTAAAGCTCACTCTAATAATAATAATTTTGACATTACACCAATAGTTTATTGAGTTTGTTTTAGGCACTTTGCTAAATGATTCACATACATTATATAATTATGTCTTTATGACCACACTCTGAAGGCAATAACATTATAATTTTAGAGGCGATGAGGTGAGAATCAGAGAGGTTAAGTAACATACCCAATGTCACACGGCCAGGAGGTTGCAGAGCTACTTTAGGAAACTTAGCCAGGCTGGCTGAGAGATTCATGCCCTGAGGAACACATTCCTTCCTTTCTAGCCCCTGTCTGTTCTTTCCAGTCCCTGGTCTCTCTCCCTCCTTTGTCAAGTGCATTGCTTTTCCTGGGCCTGACTTGCCTCTGCAGCTTCAGCACGCCCCTGGCTCCATCCATCTCAGAGCACTGTGAAGATTGTGACCTTCTGTTTTATAGCTGTCTATCTAATCGACAAGGTGTAATGATTGTTTCAAAGAAGCCCAAGGTTTGAGAAAATTCATTTCTTAATAATCATTAAGTAATGAAGTGCTACTTAGCACTATATGCCTTAGATAATTAGGATGCTACAGAAGTGAGGCATTCTGTGGGTTGTTTTCACTATCATGCAGTTTGGAATAGTTAGAAATATTGAAATTTAATCAGTCATATCTCTTCTTCCTTTGTCACTAGCAACACCCTAGTGTAGAATAAATTCTGCATATTCACTTTTAACAGGGAGTGAATGAAAACCCAGGGCCAAGGCTGATTAGAAAGCCAAGGGATTAGATACCCTGCTTGTGTAAGCCTGTTGGAAAGTCCTCTGTGCATGTCTAAGTAAATGGGAATGAAAGTCTCCTTTACCTGGTGACAGGTGGATGGCTTATTTTATCCATATACCTTCAGGGGCCGCCTTATTTATAGATGGCTTCAAGACTCTGGAACTAGGAGGAAATTAGGCTTAAAAGACTTAAGTGAGTACACAATGATTCTCATTTTTCTCATTGTCCATAAACGAATAATATTTGCACTAAGCACAGAATTACAATCTAATTCTTACTGAAGTCCACATGACTTGGTGCTAAAGATTTATCATGTCCTTTTTTAGGACCACTCATATTTCTAAACTTTCTTGAGCTTTCTCTGATCTTCAATGTTATGGCATTTTTTTGTGCCTGTTGTAAATGTTAATAACATAATGCTTTAAGTGATAGTACTTAAATCTGAATTTTATTTCCCACTGATCCAACATGTGAAGCCTGCATTCGTTTGTCACAAGTATCTCACCCATTTAAATTGAAAAAAAAATCTATAAATAACATGTTTTTGTATGCACATACATGTGTGTATTAATAGTAATAAAACCTTAGCAGAGAAGATGAAGAGTTGATGATTTTGAATTGCCTCAACATTTATTGGTGGTCTAAGTTAAATTACTCTTGAATGTATATTTTCTGTATATACTAGTATAAATGATATATTTATATCTTATTATTGGTAAAGTTTTTTAATCTCTAATATGAGATTGAATCATATTGTGGAATTTTATATGCCCTCACAAAGGGCTATTTTACCATTTAGAAACATCCTTTGGCAAAATGCCAACTGCTTCTAGGGTGCAATTGAGACCATCACAATTTATGATTCACATTTAAAGCTTTTGACTTTAACCTTCTCATTTCCTGAAATAAAAGTGTATAAAGCAAAAACTTTTTTCTTTGCTCATTTCAGAGAGATATTGCCTTCTCACGAACATATATAAACAGCCCATAAGATCCAGCAAATCCACTCCTGTGCTTATATTTGAAGAAAATGAAAACACTAGTTTGAAAAGATACATGCACGCTAATGTTCATAGCAACATTATTATTTTTAAACATCTTTATTAGAGTATAATTGCTTTACAATGGTGTGTTAGTTTCTGCTTTATAACAAAGTGAATCAGCTATACATATACATATATCCCCGTATCTCCTCCCTCTTGTGTTTCCCTCCCACCCTCCCTCTCCCACCCCTCTAGGTGGCCACAAAGCACCGAGCTGATCTCCCTTTGTTATGTGGCTGCTTCCCACTAGCTATTTTACATTTAGTAGTGTATATATGTCCATACCACTCCCTGACTTTGTACTAGCTTACCCTTCAACTTCCCCGTGTCCTCAAGTCCACTCTCTATGCCTGCATCTTTATTCCTGCCCTGCCCCTAGGTTCTTCAGAACCATTTTCTTTTTTTTTTAGATTCCATATATATGTGTTTGCATACAGTATTTGTTTTTCTCTTTCTGACTTATTTCACTCTGTATGACAGACTCTAGGGCCATCCACCTCACTACAAATAACTCAATTTTGTTTCTTTTATGGCTGAGTAATATTCCATTGTATGTATGTGCCACATCTTCTTCAACCATTCATCTGTCGATGGACACTTAGGTTGCTTCCATGTCCTGGGTATTGTAAATAGATCTGCAATGAACATTGTGCTACATGACTCTTTTTGAATTATGGTTTTCTCAGGGTATATGCCCAGTAGTGGGATTGCTGGGTCGTATGGTAGTTCCATTTTTACTTTTTTAAGGAACCTCCATACTGTTGTCCATAATGGCTGTATCAATTTACATTCCCACCAACAGTGCAAGGGGGTTCCCTTTTCTCCACACCCTCTCCAGCATTTATTGTTTGTAGATTGTTTGATGATGGTTATTCAGACTGGTGTGAGCTGATACCTCATTGTAGTTCTGATTTATATTTCTCTAATGATTAGTGATGTTGAGCATCCTTTCATATGTTTGTTGGCAATCTGTATATCTTCTTTGGAGAAATGTCTATTTAGGTCTTCTGCCCATTTTTGGATTGGGTTGTTTGTTTCCTTCATATTGAGCTGCATGTGCTGCTTGTAAGTTTTGGAGATTAATCCTTTGTCAGTTGCTTCATTCGCAAATATTTTCTCCCATTCTGAGGGTTGTCTTTTCATCTTGTTTACAGTTTCCTTTGCTGTGCCAAAGCTTTTAAGTTTCATTAGGTCCCATTTATTTATTTTTGTTTTTATTTCCATTTCTCTAGGAGGTGGATCAAAAAGGATCTTGGTGTGATTTATGTCATGGAGTGTTCTGCCTATGTTTTCCTCTAAGAGTTTATAGTCTTTGGCATAACATTTAGGTCTTTAATCCATTTTGAGTTTATTTTTGTGTGTGGTGTTTGTTAGAAAGTGTTCTAACTTCACTCTTTTACATGTAGCTGTCCAGTTTTCCCAGCACACTTATTGAAGAGGCTGTTTTTTCTCCATTGTATATTCTTGCCTCCTTTATCAAAAATAAGGTGACCATATGTGTGTGGGATTATCTCTGGGCTTTCTATCCTGTTCCATTGATCTATATTTCTGTTTTTGTGCCAGTACCATACTGTCTTGATTACTGTAGCTTTGTAGTATACTCTGAAGTCAGGGAGCCTGATTCCTCCATTTTTCTTTCTCAAGATTGCTTTGGCTATTTGGAGTCTTTTGTGGTTCCATAGAATTGTGAAATTTTTTGTTCCAGTTCTGTGAAAAACGTCACTGGTAGTTTAATAGGGATTGCATTGACTCTGTAGATTGCTTTGGGTAGTATAGTCATTTTCACAATGTTGATTCTTCCAATCCAAGAACATGGTATATCTCTCCATCTGTTTGTATCATCTTTAATTTCTTTCATCAGTGTCTTATAGTTTTCTGCATACAGGTTTTTTTGTCTCCTTAGGTAGGTTTATTCCTAAGTATTTTATTCTTTTTGTTGTAATGGTAAATGGGAGTGTTTTCTTAATTTCTCTTTCAGATTGTTCATCATTATTGTATAGGAATGCAAGAGATTTATGTGCATTAATTTTGTATCTTGCTACTTTACCAAATTCATTGATTAGCTCTAGTAGTTTTCTGGTAGCATCTTTAGGATTCTCTATGTATAGTATCATGTCATCTGCAAACAGTGACAGCTTTACTTCTTCTTTTCCAATTTGGATTCCTTTTATTTCTTTTTCTTCTCTGATTGCTGTGGCTAAAACTTCCAAAACTATGTTGAATAATAGTGGTGAGAGTCGACAATCTTGTCTTCTTCCTGATCTTAGAGGAAATGGTTTCGGTTTTTTCACCATTCAGTATGAAGTTGGTTGTGTGTTTGTCATATATGGTCTTTATTATGTTGAGGTAAGTTTCCTCTATGCCTACTTTCTGGAGGGTTTTTATCATAAATTGGTGTTGAATTTTATCAAAATCTTTTTCTGCATCTATTGAGATGATCATATGATTTTTCTCCTTCAATTTGTCAATAGGGTTTATCACATTGATTGATTTGCATATATTGAAGAATCCTTGCATTCCTGGGATAAACCCCACTTGATCATGGTGTATGATCCTTTTAATGCATAGCAGCATTAGTGACAACAGTCAAGACAGAAACAACCCAAGTGTCCATCAATAGATGAATGGATAAAGAAGATGTGGTTTATATATACAAGGGAGTATTTCTCAGCCTTAGAAAAAAAATGAAACTCTGCCATTTGCAACAACATGGACAGATTTAGAGGGTATTATACTGAGTGAAATAAGTCAGACAGAGAATGACAGGTACTATATGTTATCATATATATGTGGAATCTAAAAAATAAAACAAATAAATACATATAAAAAATAGAAACAGACTCACAGATATAGAAAACAAAATAGTGGAAGGAGGAAGGGCAAGATAGGGGTACAGGATTAAGAGATACAAACTACTATGTATAAAATAGAAATCCACAAGGATATATTGTATAACATGGGGAATTATAGCCATTGTCTTGTAATAACTTTAAAGGGAGTATAGTCTATAAAAATATTGAATCACTATGCTGTACTCCTGAAACTAATATAATATTGTAGAAAAATTAAAAAGTTAAAAAATTAAACAGGTTTAACAGACCATGCTGAGCAGAGCATTCCTAAACCTCTGCAGCTGCTCTTTTGTGGTTATTCTACATCTGGGGTTCTAGAATTCCATGGAGGAGATGGCTAGAAGGAATGAGGACAGAGGGAAAAGCAACTCTGTAGATCACAGGATCCCTGGATGTGTGTCTCTCTAATAACACTTTGATAACAATTGGTGTTTGAGTTCAATCTAGAATGCCTTACTCTTTACCCTTATTGCTAAACAGTCTTTCTCAGTGTAAACAGGATCTATCTGCCAGTGTTCTTTTTCCATCTGAGGTAAAAATATTCCAATTGTGACATCACCATTAGTTGCTGAGGGAAGGATTAGTTATCACAAATAAAGGCTTATCGCTCTTGGAATGAAATGATGGAGCAAATGGAAGCACAAGGAACAAAATGCTCATTTCTTTCATAAATTCTCAGCCTTCCATGTGGCATGCAATAAAGACGACCTATGGAGAAGGAGGCTTCAGTTCAAGTTCTCTGGGAGAGGTTAGAAAAGTAGCAGATTAACCTTCCTGATACCTTATCAGTCAGTTTTGAGCAATCAACTAAGTTAACATTCTTGCCTTCCACAAATCATTAAATCATAGACCATGGACCCAGAAATCTCCTACTTCCTCCAGCAAAGGTATGGCTGGAATGTGAGGAAATGTCAGATTAGGAGGACTTTTCCCAACAAAAGAGAGTTAGTGATTCCCTTGTAACTTTAACCCTTTTTAATCTGAGTAAAGGCCATCCCAGTTAAACCAGGAAGGCGAATTGTTCCCAATCTATGGCACTGTTTGGTGGGTTAAATTGAGACCTAATGGAATTGCACTGAGTTCTAAAAGGAACAGTGGTGCACACAATGCCAACACCTTTATGACCTCAGAATGTCACGCACACAAACACATGATACAGGACATGAAAGTGTGTTAAGCTTGGGTCCATTCTTCGTGGTTTCAATTAAGAATAGTAAGAGGGATTGGCTTGTAAATAATCTATTTCCACCCTTCCCTCTCCCCTCTTACCAAGATCCTGCTTTTTAGAGACTGCATTGATGATATAAACTTTAACTAGTGCCTCAACTTCTCCATACTTCTGAGAAATTCAACACAAAGAATGGAGATAACAAAACCTATTAGAAATAGCACAAACAGCAGCAACAGCAAATGAAGAATTATCATACTGTGCCCAGGCAAACTAGTCAAAATGACTCCATTCTCTATTCTTCCACAATCAGCTCAGCTTGGGATATATAAAATAGACTCATAAGTTCTGGCTGAATATTTAAATATTTCTCTATTCACTGAGTCATTCAGTATAAATCTTCTGCTTGTAAAAAAAAATGTATGGGTATCAGAATTAAATACAAAACCATGCAGCTTTGTGCTCTTTTATGCTAGGGAACAGAGCTATAGAGTCCACACTCAGGCTTGAGTTCTCGTTCCACACACCAGCAGAGTTTGGAATGGCTCTCCCAGGAAATTTCCATCTCCCTGGCATGCTGTAGTTAGGAGAGATTTGATTAAAATTAATACCAAGGGCAGCTTTGAAAGGAAGACAAATAATGAAGTACAATCCAAGATGTTGGACTTTTTGCAAATAGGGACTATGTCTTATTTATCTTTTTGTCTCTTTTAAGATGATAGCCAAATGTCTGGCATGAAACCGCCTTTAGGGTCTTGTTGACAGGGATGGGCTCTTCTTCTACTTTCACTGGGCAGTGGGTGCATGAGCTGGTGGTATGAGCAGCAGCAGCTGGTTGAGATGTGACGCCACCAACATCCAGCCCACAGAGCCACATACACCAGTTCTGACCAAGACGGATGGCCTAGTAGAAGCCTCAACAGCAGCAGACAGGGAGATGAATGGATTGGCCTCCTAAAGCTCAAGGCAGTCTGTACTGAGGGGTTCTGCCTTTATACTCTTCATTTTTCCAGTCTTCTCCTCAAAGAGCTGTACTTTGGGAACTCTGGTGTTTCATTCTAAACCACAAAGACTAAAATGCTGGTACTTCCTGCCTAAATCTCCCACTTCCAAACCTCAGGTAGTACATTTGAGAGGTTACAATCGTGAACCCTGCTTGAGTGTCCTAGGGCCATTCAGATACTGTGCAGTTATCTATAGCTATGGGTCACATATCACCTCAGTACACAGTGGCTTCGAACAGCCATCATTTTATTGCCCATGATTCTGTGTGTCAGGAATTCAGGCAGGGCTGAGTGGTACAGCATGTCTCTGCTTCCTGTGGGGTTGGCCAGACTCCTTCGTGCAGCTATACTCATCTGTCAGCTGGGCTGCACTGGGCTGGAGGATCCAAAATGGCCCCAGTGCTGGCTGTTTGCTATAACACGTTGGTTCTCCTATTTGTGGCCTCTCCTCAAGAGACCTCCATATGGTCTCTCATCCTCCAGGGCCTCTCTCTCCAGCAGGACAGACTGGGCTTTTCAAGGTGGTGTTGCAGAATTCCGAAAGTTAAAGCAAAAGTTATAAGCTTTCTTAAGGCCTGAGTCTGGAAGTCCCAGAATGTTCCCTTCTACGGCATTCAAGAGGTCAGAGCAAATCCCTAGGTTGGCCCATATTCAAAGGGTGAGGAAGTTGGCTCCCCCTCTTGATGGGAGGGGCAGCATGAATGTGCAGACTTGGGGGGAGCCATGGAATGTCACCTCTGTAGACAGACTACAAAAGACCCTGTGGTTTGGACTGCTGGCAACAGCTGCCTTCTGTTGCCAGGCTGGTATGTAAGGTGGCCCTTCAATTATTGCCCCATCTAATTGCAGTATCTCTCTTCCCCAGACCAGGCACCTAATATGCCTTTGTCAGCCTAGCCCACTCTTGGTGTGGCCTGAGGCCGACCCCAGGTGTACTCGCTCCTGGCACAGTCCCTGTTCCTGTGGTGGGCAGGGAACTTGGAGTTTCTGCCTTCCAAAGGCATCCAGACCATTTCCTAAGAGAACTGTGTTGGGGAGTGAACCCCATTCTCCCTATCTCCAGCCCTGATCTGCAATCTGGATCACTCTGCAACATTTGCATGGGCCTGGACAATTGGGTCCTTCCTAAACTAACTCTCTCAACTCCAAGTTTAAGTTTCCGTTTTACCTGCTCTGTGTATCCCTGCCCAGTTCCAGGATTTACAGTGTTAACCTGTATTACCTATCCTTTCCCTAAAGCCTGTTTTTTGGTTAAAACATCTATGTGGCATGATGTGTGGGGTGGAAAATGAGAAATGGAAACTGATTAGAATGTATGGGTTCAGCCCCACCTTGACACTGACCCTTTGCTCCTGCCCCCTTCCTCTTCAACCTTAGGCCAAATTCCAAGAGATGATCTTTGCTCTCTATTGAGAAGAGCTGTGATCAACACACCCCTTAGGATGCTTTTTATGTTCACACGAGTGGATAAAAGGTCACATACTTTGTATGCAACTTAAGACTTCGGTTGAGCAGTTGTGATTATATGAGGATTACAGGACAATAAAAAATCAGGATGTGACATGTAGGACACAATTAAATATTATCTGAAAATAAATGCCTAATCTGTATGTAGAGACAAATCTATACTGCATGTAAATTTCACTTGATGTTTGCTCAAATACACATGATTCCTCTACACTAGTTCACATGACACAGTGGTTCCTAAGGGTCACAGACCATGTTAAAATATATAGTGAAAGGAGGATAAATTAACCTTCCAGAAAAAAATGCACAAGTGGGTAACATTTTGCATTCATTTCAAGACATTTGCCAATCCCCCAAGTTTTATCATCCATGAACTTCTTTAAAGGAGATGTAATGGGATGTGGCCTTTTGGAAAATCTCAAAGAAGATGAAAATCAACTTAGAATAATTTTATTGGGACTTATGTGGTCAGGATACACGTATCCTCCTTCAGCATTCTTTTTTAATTGTCTCATGTGGCTCTTATTACATAGGTGACCTCCTGCCCTTTGGTCATCTCTGCCTTTCTTTCGAAAGATCTGGTGGAAGTATCCTGTAATAACCATGCAAGCTTTCAGGTCAGTGCCCTATCCTTGCAGGGGGAAAAAAAGCCTTCTTAATCTGTGCCTCACATGAATCATAGTTCTGAGTTTGTAAGAGGAGGATCCTCTCCTGGAGGGTTTTAGTGACTCTCTAATGTTCACATGAACATAATAAGCTGAAATTACCAGCTACTATACATCCTGTCTATTGTCCAAAGAGATGCACAATCTTCTAGAGGAACAGAAACAAATCTGCCAAAGGTCATGTGTAGTTTGGGTATTTCTGAAGCCAGGAATGAAGTCTATTTTGATGGATAATGTGTGCAGGTGCTCTGCTCTTAAAGATTTACTTTTTCTAAGAAGGTCTAAGTAAAGTCATGAAATGTAACCTGAGAGTTGAATCTGAAGGCAATCGAGATTTCCCAAGCATAGCTCAGCACGTCTTCTTATGTATATAGTTCAAATGCAATGTCTAGTCCAATAGAAATCCAATTGCTTAGGTGGTCTTCACACTACACAGTTTACAAATTTGTCTCATTTCTAAATTATCACTGGTTTGGTCCTGACTATAAAGAGGAAAATGAAATAATGTAATAACACCCTGGGCAAGTAGATTGTATTTTATCAGTGATCTCAAAACACATCATAAGCATTAATTACTTCTCCAAAGATGCTGGGAGGGAGATATGGCTATGACCACCATGCAGATGAGGAAGCAGATACTGGGTCAGGAATCAGTGACTTACAATAAACCAGCCGATCTTGATCAGGTCTGTATTAGGAAGGAGGAAAAATGGCCGGCTCTAAGACAGAGCATTTAAGCTACTTGCCCAGCTTTGCTCATCAGTTGCCAGTCAACCCTGCCCTGGCTCCATCCATCATAACCAGGATGATGATCACTATCACCATCCTTAGTCTCTTCACCAGGTGATATAAGCACCTCACGGAAGCAGATAGCTTCCCAGATGAACTTTATAGCTGAGCTTCCTGCAGACCAAATAAAAAGGAATCAGGGGAGAACTGAATAAAATACATTTTTCAGGTCTTCCTGAGGATTCAATTTAAGAATTGAACTGAGAATTCAATTTAATTCAACCAACTGAGTTGTAAATATCAGAGTACAGTCAAACCCACTGTAGCCCTTGAGGATTCATTTTTGAGTGAGTTGCTCTTCCTGTGGGCACTAATGAGAAGATGCTCTCTGACCCCATAATGTTCCAATACATTGGGTGAAATGCAGCTAATTTTAGCCTTTCTAGTTGCACCTTCCACACCATAAACTGGGTAAGGTTAAGAAAGTAACTTCTGTTCATAGAGATGTTCACTATAGTTTGCCCCCTTTACTCCTTCATCCTCATTAATCCTCTAGTTTTCCAAACTTTCTCAGTACAGCACACTCGAGCCTCAGCCCGAGATCAAAATCAGAGCGAGAACAAGGCCACATCAATGCCCACAAAGACTATTTTATCAGGGAAAATTCCAGAAGCTCCCCAACCTATCAGAGCTCCTCAGTGGACAACAATCCCACTATTTGATATTAATATTGATAAAACAAAAAGGATATATTATTCTGGATATTTCTGTTTCCTGCATTTCTTTGCCTTCTCCAAAATAGGCAATAAGCAAGAGATTAGACTGTAAACAATGATAGCCAATATGGAATGAAGTGTGGACTACAAAATAAAATCATGATAACTTAGTTCCATGTTGCGTCACTAGAGAGAAAGGTCATACACACCTGGGGAAAAAAAAAAAACCCTTTTTTTCCATTGACCCACTCAAAACAAGCCATGACTCCACCAGGGCTGGATATTTCACCACTAGGGTATCATGCTCTGGAATGTAGGAATTAGAGGAAGGGGCCAGAGGAAATATTAAAATAGCCCTAACGGGTGGTCAAGCCTGGTTCACAAATCTGCTGCACTGTGTAACCCACAGCCCTCTGGGAGCTGTAGCAGCAATGTGTTTTACTTTTCTATTTTGAGCCTGTGAGTCACATTACAAATATTGACTTCTATTTCTCTATTAGCATCAGATTTTTTCTTGAATCCTCCAAATTGACTTTGACTATAACTTTGGTTAATATTAAACCTCTTGGGTCAACACACTTTTATAGCTATGAGCTGCTCCAACCACATGGAGTGGGGATTGGCAAAGAAGCCTTACAACCAGGAGCAGGACACAGAGAAGCCTCCTTCCAGGCAGCCCCCTACCCATCCCCCATCCACAGACTACCCCAAACACTCCCGCCAGATTCATCTTCCCAAAGCACTGGTGGGATCATGGTTTCCTGGCATAAAAGTCTTCCACGACACCACATTGCCAAGGGCACTCAAGAGTATGGAAAGACTTCACCCTGGCAAACCCCAAAGACTTCGCCAAGCACATCACCTCCACACACAAACGTAATCTCTTCCTTGCTTTTATCCTCCAAGCACTTTGGGGCTTTCTTAAGACACAGAAGTAAACTTGCACATGAATAAGTTCTCACTCAGTTCCTCCTGCCTTCTCCATTGTAGGCTCTGACGTACTCATCTTTGGACCCTCTACATACCTAGCTCCAGAGCTAGGCACATGGGAGATGATGCATAGACATTTGCTAGGCTGAATTCTGTCTCAAGGTTTATATATTTCCTTTAGGCACATGATTGATAGTCACATGAAGTAGTTAAAATAGCCACACTGCAAGGTGGGTGTAGCAATATGTCTCGGAAAATTGGGTGGTTTTTGTTAATGTCCAGCTAAAATAACATGTATTAGTATTATTTTTCACCTTATCTGGGCTAGTAAAAGAAATTACAGCCAAATTTGCAATAAACAAAAAATATAAATCAGAGAGAGAACAATAAAAATAGAAACCCACAGGGAACACAGCATCCTTTCTAGGATGAGGTAGTTTTGGGGATACATTCAAGAAGAGAATTAGGGCATGAGATGTGTTTTCCCTTGCCTTTGCATATGTTCAGGTGGGTAATTGTAAGGAGAAAACAATGGGAAAGCAGCAGGAGGAAGCAGGAAGCAGGAAGAACAGGAAAAAATGGAAAATTAAAAAGAAATTAAAAACTAAAAACTAGGTATCTTGCACAGAAGAAAAGGAATCCCTTGACAACATACAGTGAATCTGACCTCTCTCCTTTCCTGAACTGAAAATAACCAGATAAAGTCCAGTCCCTTTGTTTGCAGAGGAGGAAGTGGAGGGCCAGGGAGGCCAAATTATTTCACTTCTTAAAAGTACAGGACTTTAACTGAAGGTGGGCATCTTGACCATGACGGCTGATCATCCTAATTAAGTTCGTTAAAAAAAAATAATTGGGCACCTGTGTTGCTGATAGAGCCCCTTTAGCCTACAGGTGTTTATCTTGTCCCTCCCTACTCAACATCAGGCATGCCATAGGTGCTGAGGATATAGGAAGGAATTTTTGATTTTGTCAAAATACATCCAAAGGTTTAGATATGCCCTGTCTACGCTAAAGAGCTGAAGAAAAAGCTGATCAATTCTAAAAGTTGGTTTCTATGTAGTGTTCTCAGCAATGTTGGGCAAGATCCCTAAGTTTCTAAAGGTTTGAGAAATTTTCTAAAGGTTTGAGAATCTTTAACTCAAATATTATTGCCTATGTCTAATCATTAATTTTCATTTGCACAAATGTGGCTGTGGTTGAAGAAAAGGTGAGGAGGGATTTTCCATCAATGGCCGGCATACTGACCTCTTTGGCAGGTGCAGGCAGCCTTTGTGTTCATGGACCACCCCCCACCCATCCAGTCCTCTAGGGCTTCTGCAATAAAAACAATGGACCCTGTGCAATTTGGACCTTCCATCATCTGCTTTTTATCAACCTCACTTTTTTGAAACCTTAATACCTGTTTGGTTTTAGAAAAATAAAGGGAGCAGGAGGCTATTTGACAGTCAACCTTTCTGGAAAGTCTAGGAGTGATTTGTGAGTTTCCTTATGGTTTGTAGTAATGGACAAACAAGGGACGTATATTTCCATTTTATCATATCCCCATGGATACTGAAGTCCATATTTTCCTGTTGCTAAAACTTAATGGAAAAAAAAAAACTAAAAAATCCCTCAAAAGGAAAGCAGCAACATGTCTTTTATGACTCATTTTTGATGTCAATAGGAAGATTTGTTTCCTCAGAAGGTGCACTTTAAAAAGGAAAAACAACTGAAAATTCTAAAACAAAATGATGCAAATCTTGCCACACATTTTAAGAGCAAGAGAATATCATTATAAGACCCAGAGAAAGTGTTGCTCACCGAAATAAATTCATTCATTCACGTGTACATTCTCACTTATTCCTTCTTTCTCTCAAAGCAAATAACTGTACCATTTTCTTTTTGAAATAGGCATGTGTGATAGATTTGTGATAAAACTGAATCTTCATGTAAGTTTGTCTGATATCTAGTCTGAAGTGTGAATAGACCTGTCTATCAGGAATTAGCAAATCTTTCTAGAAAGAGTTCACCTTTCTTCAGAAATTCAACAAGATGCATATCAACTTAGTCTGTTAATACATAGTCTGTGGGCCAATACCCAATACAATTTTGATCAGTTTTAAATAATATCAACCACTATAGTAATAGTTAATGTTTAGTGGGTGTTTACTAAGTGCCAAGCCCTATGTTAGTACCTTATATGCGTGTTTCGTTGACTCCTCACATGATCTCCCTGGGCATAAATCAGGAGCTATCATCATTTTACAGATGAGAAAATAATGTTTCCTGGGTGTTGATTCACAGTGGAGTGGATGGCAGGCCAAATTTAGAGGTCAAAAATAAGTCTGAATCCTTAGAAAAGAAACTTTTAGTGGGCTAATTGGATTATAATTTACTTTGCTGCCCAGTGCTCAAAAGAGAAAGACAGAAGGAGGTGAGTTCAGGGAGTTGTGATGACCAGCTCTGAAGTCTACTGAGAAAGCCAGACGGAAGGTCATCCTGAAGAGAGGCCCCCCTCCAGGTCTCGCCTCTCACCACTGCACCCCCAGCACAAGGCATGTGCCTGGCATTCGGTGTCTTCAATATACATTTACTGGATGGAGGAAAGATTGCCTCTCTCCTGCATGCTAAGGTGATTTCTGGAAGATTCAAAGCCTCTGCTCCTAATGGCAGATGCCCCTCAAGACGAGGGGGAGAGAGAGAGATTGAGAGACTGAGAGAAAAGGAAGAGCTTGAGAAGTCCCGGCCTCGATGATCAGCCCCTCTGCTTAACTGGTTCCTGCTCTGGAGTCTTAAAGAGCTGTAAGTGTTCAAGGCAGCTCCAGGTGACGGGATGTTCTCCCTCTGGGCTCAGGCCATCTATCTACTAACGCCAGCTGTTTCAAGGCTGTCAAAAAGCCTTGACAACTTCTCACTTACAAGCACTAAATAGGGTGTGATTAGCCCATGATCTACGTAGGATTAAATGCTTGGCTTCCCTTTCCTGATTTCTCTCTGCTCAGGAGATCCACAGGCCAAAAATACACTCTCCCTGCTGCCGACCAGTCTGCAGAGCCCGTTGTGGTTGCTGCCCTCTGAGTGCCCTTCCCATTTTTGACCCCTTTGGCTATCAGAAGTTTCTTTCCTGTTGAGCTTTCTAACCCAACAGCGATCATGGGAAAAAGGGCCAGCAAGCAGCTGTGTCCCTCGTGCATCCTGCGTACTCCCCCCGACCTTAAGCTCCCATCTCACATATGAGCCAGACTCCTGCCTCCTTTTGCCCTCCCGCACCCAGCACACTGTTCCCAAGAGAACACACACTCTTTGGTTTCCCAGGGTCCCTCCTAGGGCTGCCCACAGGACCCAAAGTGCCCCTTAAATGAAGCCTTTTTCCAGAAATAGAGACACAGATGTAGAGAACCAATGTATGGACACTAAGGGCGGAAAGTGGCAGGGGGTGGTGGTGGTGGGTTGAATTGGGAGATTGGGATTGACATATATACACTAATATGTATAAAATAGATAACTAATAAGAACCTGCTGTATAAAAAATAAAATAAAATTCAAAAAAAAATCAAGCCTTTTTCCACTTTACATCACAAGTGCATTTCATCTAAAGAGAGTATGACCATCCAGTGTGCCTTTTCTAGATCCTGTTTTCAGATATGGGACCACAGATGCTAACTGATCAGATGGGAGCATGTCTGCTAATCGGATATTTGTCTTTTTGGCAACTTTGCCTTATCTCAGTGTGAAGCACAAATTTCCAAAGGGTCTTCAAGACCTAACGTTATAGTGGGCACTTTGACACCGTGAAAAGTCACGATCTAAGGGTCTTTTGAATGCCTCCCAATCCCATCAGCAGGTGAGGGTGAGTGCTCTGAACTCTGACTGTGTTTCCTGCAGCCTTGGACTTCACTGCTCCCTCTCTGCCCTTAGAAGCCTGGCCTCCCTGTGGCCCTCAGTGACAACTTGATAAACCATGGACCTCAATTATTAAGTGTGGAGCAGAAACAATATTAAACCTGACTCTCCATTCCCAGTTGAGCTATCATGTGTCTCTCAGTAACTTGGCAGGAACCTTTTAGTCACCCAATGTCCTTCCTATTACCCTGCAGTATGTCCTGATCCCTCCCAAGCAACCCCAGAAACTCAACTCCAGTTTTTCAAGAGTGAAACTGTTGGACACCTGTGCTGGTGGTTTTTGCGGGTCAGCACTTATCACCAACCGCCTTCCTTCTCCAGGAAGGATAATCACCTCGGGTCAAGAGGGTCATTCCTTCTATCACTAATCACTGTTGATTCCTGGGGAGCAGAGCTGTCCCTCCCTGAAAGGAAGCTGAGTCATCCCTGAGCAAAGAATTACTTTTGTGCTCTGCTTTATTTTAGGAAACAGAGTCTTAGAAGAGTCTAGGTAGGGATTTGGAAGGCACATCTTCCCTATTGGCCGGCACAGTCTGCAGTTTCTAGAATACCTGGCTGCTGCATCATTAGCCAAAAGGTTGCCCAGGAGAAACTCCACTGACTATTTCAATAATCACAATAGCAGATCAGATATGTTTAGCCAACACTGTGTGACTCATACATCATCAATATCATTTAATCCTTACAGCAACCCAATGCAGTAGGGACTGTTTAGTTCTATTCCAGAGGCAAAATATAGGGAAAGAGGAAGTAGTTTGCTGGTAAATGTTAACAACTGACAGTCCAGGCAAAAAAGCCCCAGCTTCTGTGGACTAAATCTTCACTTAAAATACCAACCTGACGTCGGTGAATGCAGAGTTGAAAAGAGTTACACACGGTCAGATTTCTCAAGCAGCCTCCGGCACACCCTGGACAGAGGGGTTAAATTACTCCTCAATGTATTTCTAACACGGGGCAGACGGGCTCCCAAATCCACACTTTTAATCACTAATGAAGCATAGTCAGAACCAAGTAGAAGGGCTCTCTCTGATTTGTAGGTTGTTTGGAAGTTTCATCTTCATCAGGTAATTTCACAGATACTCACAATAGTATTTGTTGGCACAGGTGAAAAACAATGTCTTGATCATCTTTGTCTTTCCTGTAGCTAAGATAACACCTGCCTGTTGTAGGCATCCACACATGTGTGTGGAATTCTACTGACTGGTATTAAAGGGGCATGGCATGAACTTTGGTAAAGTCCCCGGAAGACTGAGGGTTGGTATTCTGGGGAGGGGGCGGGTGGGAGGGAAGAGGCCGGAGGCCCGTGTGGCTGGGTGGAGATTGGTAGAGCAGGGTGAGGGCTGTGGAGCAGGCCCTGGAGTAGACTTTCTCCATTTGTCTTTTCTCCAAGGCTGGTCCTGGCTCCTATGCTCAGAACTCTAAGTGGAGAGTGGTTGGGGACACCCCACTGGTTGAGAACTAGTTTCCCTTCTTTGCTGCATGAGGCTACCAGTGAGTCACTCTGGTCAGGCTTTCAAGTAAAGGTGGAGGCAGGAGAGGCTGGGCATCCTTCACAGATCAATGCAAGCAGCTGCCTGAAGTATAAAGCTGGAGTGTGGGATGTCTCACTGTTTTGCATCCAAATCAAGGCATCAGATTGCAATTTCACTGCCTTCAAAATGCAGACTGTAAGACCTTGCCATGAGGTAACAGTTTAGCTGACCTGAGAGATGGAGGAGGCTGGTTGGGGTGCTACTGTCATATGTCAATGTGAAAACTAGTTAAGGTGTAAGCTGTGCGTGGACCAAAACCCTGGCATGACAGCTGGTTTAAAAAAGTGCTCATCTGGGCCAGACATAGCAGGTTTACATACATGACCTTATTTGACCCTCACCAAAACCAAGTAGACAGATTTATCCCCATTTCTCAAAGGAAAAAAACATCCTCTAAGCATATCCTCTGGCCTGGCAGGAACCCGCTGCCCCCTGCAATGGGTTAACCGAAAAGACTTTGTACAGAAGTGTGGATGGAATAAAGGAGCAGAGCCATGGGTCTCCAGGGGCAGCAACAGGGGGAAACTTTGCTACTCCCAGACTTAGAGCAGACAGAAGGGAGCAGTGTAGTGGGAATCTGGTAAGGGCTGCAGCCATTGGAGCGAGGCTGCTTGACCAAGGTCACAGCCATTCCTGGGGAGCACAGCCACTGGGAAAACCATGACCTGACCTGAAGGCAAATGGAGGATAAATCCCCCAAACTTCCTCTGGCACTGACTGGATGCTAGGGGCAAAGGAAGTGGTCCCAGCCTCCTGGACACAGAGCAGGGCAAGGAAGAGCAGAGGATGCATCTGAGGGGACACAGAGAATAACCAGCACATCACGTGACTTTCCTGAGCTCGCAGAGGTTGTTTCTGCTGGCAGTGCGGAGAGAGAATACAACATCCCTGAACAGAAGAGAGACCCCAGGGCACAGAGAGATCAGAGTCTGTGTGGCCTTGAGCAAGCCACATCAGTTACCTGGGCCTCGGTTTTGTATCTCTAAAGTGGGACATTGGACTTAACCATAAGACACTGCTCCCCAAACACTTACAATCCTTAGCCTTTCCAAAAGATGCTGTGCATATCAATGCCTTGCTGAAATCGGAGTTGATTTCTCTCCTGTCTTCTTTTCTCTCTGGATACAAAATGCTTAGGACACAAAAATATGAAACAACAAAAAACACCACACTGTGGAAGCTTCTAGGTCACCATTTGGCAGCCTGGGGAACAGAACTGGTGAGGCACAGAGAATCCCTGATTCCTCAGAACAGCAGCCGCAGCTACTGCATGACTAGGAGATCCTGCCAGGGGCACCCAGCCGGAACCTTAATGTTTACGTCAGGGCACAGGGGCTTCACGGTGTCATTAGGGCTGGCAATTCACGCAGGGCTGGTGGGTGAATGGTGGAAGGATCCAGATGCATAAACCCACACACAGCCATCACCACACTCCAAACCTGTACCACAATTCTGGCTATTTAGGACTTTAGGATGAGCAATGTGTGCGCTTGTGATTTGTTAATACGACAGACAAACAGGGCAGCATGGACATACCTGAGGAGTGCCGGGAGCTCTAGACATTCTTGTCTTCATTTAACCTCTAGGCAACCAAGCCATTTCACAAATTGAAATGTGCTGAACAAATTCAGGGAGATGAAAAATGCTGGTAAGACTTTTAGATGCAGTAGAAGCTAAGTCTATTCATATTTTAAAAGGAATTATTCATTACTGAGAATTCATGTAAATGATATAAAGTGATGACCCCATGTCTGGAATGCGGTCGGACATCCAGCCTCTGGGATTAATCCTCTGCCATTTACTTTCCTTTCAAAGGCAGGATAATTGACACTTTTATGATCCTTTTATTTACTGTAAGAGGACCAGTTGACAGACAGATGCCCCGTGGACCAAAACATGTCTGGATGCAGAGAACCTGCTTCTCTGAGGACTCTGGCTGTCCAGCCAGTCTGTCAACCTGTGGCCCTCCTGAGGTCACCTGTAGGCAGTTCCTAAGCATACAGATGGCCTCCTGTGTTCCTCTCCACCCGAGGCTCTCTAGCCTTCAACTGTGCTTGACCCAGGTTCAAAGTATTAATGCCCCAGGAGCAACCTTTACTCCATAAGGGATGAGTGTTGGTGAAGAAATATCCCAGATCTTTGCCCCCCATTAGGACAATTCTGAGGCCTGACCCACAGCCTCTCAGAGGTTGCATGGTGGGATTAAACCTTGGTTGTTCATAAGGGTAACCACGTATCACCTCACCCTTCCTTGGCCTTCTTCCCTTCCCCTTCTCACCTCACTTCCCCGTGTGCTTCCTGAAATTACTTCCCGATAAACTGCCTGCATCCAAATTCTTGCCTAATACCCGCTTTGGTGGAAGCCAAGCTAATATAACGTTTTTGTGCAAATTAGAGAAGGATGCCCTCTCCTCCAGTGTGTTGAACAAAACACAGGCTGTGTTCCAACACCTCTGCTCCCCCCACCCCCAGTGTCCTTTGTACAGTGAACAATCTGCTCCACAGCACATGGGTCTCTGGTACTGCAGGCCTCGCAGGGTTACTGTAAAGACTGAGTAAGTTAAGTGTGCAGAAATGAATGATGCATAGTAGCTGCTACATGTGGTAGTTTTCTTCCTCTGCTTCTGAAATTTTCTTTTGAAACACTGATTTTCTCGATATTCTTTTATTACTTTTTAAGGTTCTCTTAATCCCTGTCCTGTACACACTACAGCAAGTATTCCCCTACCTTTTAGTGGGCAGTGGGGGTAAGAGGTGGTTTGTTTTAAAAAATCACATATTACAGATAAGAAACAAGAGAGAGCTCAGGTCTTAGCTTTTTCTTTCCAACATCCAAGTATGATAAGTGAAAACCTGCTTGTGGCTGGGCTGAAGGTGGCCCGAGAAGTGGGTCAGATGGCTGGAAATGGTGCAGAACAAGCTGCTGAGAGAAAATGCTGCCTTGAGCCCAAAGCGGTTCCTGCAGGATCGCCCCGAGAGCCCAGCCCCCTGAAACAAAGGAGAGGGATCATCCTAGGACACGAAGTTTTGCCTGCTCTGGGCTACCTGCTGGCCTACTTTACCCAAACTGATTCGTTAGTTCAGTGAAACAAATGGTTTGACTAATATTTTTTTCCCTGAATCAACCACTTATTTGGGCGTCTTGCAAACACAGGCTTTCTGTGCAGTAAGATCGGGTAATGTCAGCTTGGCACTGGCAGACACAAGCAGACTGGGCACAAAGAACATTTTGAGAGTAAGGGGAAGAAGGTAACTTAAAGTTGATGATTGTTTGGGAAAAGAAAAAGGTAATTAAGCGTTTATGACTTGACCTTGGGAAGGGAATGCACCGTTTACCCTGGGATGAACTGAAATGCATGGTTATTTGTGTATCTGTTTAAAACTTCAAAAGGTCTGAATGCCAGTAATAGGATGCTAGAGCATGTGTTCACTATTTATGTGGTTGTTTCAAAAGCGTGTGGGTGAAAGGCATATATGCTTGGGGTCTGTCTCTACTAGGATTGCCTGACATGGATTCTCAAAAGCAGACAAGCAAGAGCTGGATGCGATCACTAGCTGGGTACCACGCTCTGTACAGAGGGGAGATCCCGAAAGTAGCCTTCCCTGCGGGTGGTGCAGGGGGGCGCCCGGGGCGGCATTGCTGAGCTCCAGCCACTCCTGAGCTTGTGAGGGCTGGCGGAGAGGTGATGGATGTGAGAGGGCTCAGAGCTCAGGAGCAAATGAGTCAGCAGTGGGGAGTAGAAACCGTGAAGCAGGGGTTTTCTCTTGGATTCTTGCTTATTTGGGGACAGCATGATGCTCTTCTCAGAGGGAGCGAATAAAGGATTAGTAGAGGGAGTCAGGCTTATGAAACTCATTTCTAAAACAAGTGGGCGACGTCACTGAAGGAATCAACACCTTCATTAAAGAAGTTAAATAGAATTGTTGTAAACACAGCTGGCCTTCTTTCAACTGTCCTATCCTTAGCTCTCCTGCTAATTAGCTGTGTAAATTTGGGCCAGGTTTTTGGGCCTCAGTTTCCTCCAGTATAAAATGATGGGGCTGTTCTTGGCAATGTCCCAGGTACCTTCCAGATCTGACATCCCACAACTCTGTTGAATATTCATAATGATCGCACTTTCAGTCGTAACTGCAATGACAACAGTAGCTAATATTTATTAAGGGCCTTCTGTGTGTCGGGCACCGTGCTAGAGGCTTTAAAAATATTAAATCAAAACATATGATCTCATGATTCTTCCAAACAACCTTAAGAAGTAGAGAACATTATCCTGATTTTGCATGTAGGGAACCTGAGACTCCAAGAGGTTAAGGTCCTTGGACAAAGTCATGTACAACTAGTATAGAGTTGACTGGATTAAAGTCCCAGCAGAAAAGAGCATGTTCAAAAGGGTCTAACTGAGAATAATTTAGTAAAGGGGCTCTTTATGGGGGTGTGGGCAGAGCTAAAGGAACCAACGGGGGATGGCCAGACACTGGGACTGGCAACAGCAGGGACCTAAAGGGAGCACGGGGAGAAAACAGAGGTCCTGGGAGCCTGGTGAGGGCAGATGCAGAGAACAGGGGTCACCTGAGTGGGGAGAGCTGAGGGGTAGCTACTAAGGAGCAGAGAGAAGCTGGGAAGAAGGGAGAGGAATAAATATCTCTCTCTTCCTGCCTTCCCACAACTTGTTAGACTCTCCCTTTGCCTGAACCCAACAAAAGCCAGAAGGTGACGGTGCCTGGAAGAGCAGTCCATAGGGGTCAGCCTTCTGATGCAAGAGAAGGGCAGAAAAGAAGAGAAGATTGGTCTGGGGATCAAATGAAGAAAAACCAGCAGAGCAGAGCCAGGATTACAGCACATCTCTCTTTGAGTCAAGAGACTTTGGACTTTCTCCCTAGGTCCAGCTGGATGATAGATGCATAAAAAGCAGCACTGCATGTTCTAGACTATATAACAGGACCATTGGAGCTTAGGGAGCCCTAAATTCATGGCCGCTGTCCAGGTAGCCATGGTTGTCAATGCTAATGGCATCACAACTATAGTAGCCTAACCACGTTTGAGTGTGTTTCCCTGGAGGCATATCAGTGGGTTACTTACATTACAGGAATGAGCATGTGATGAGGGAAGGACATTATTTACAAGTCTTTTCATAAATAACATCATAATGTTCAAATATGGAATGGAATGAAGTTCCCAGAAAGAAGCAGACTCAGATATCCACAAACACATGGAGATGTACACTCTTTGGTCTACTAGCCTTTGCACGAAACTGTATGTGCCCCCAACGCTTTCTCACCCACAGCTCTTCCCCTCCACCCACTGCACAGTGGATCCTGTGGGCCCATCACCATCAGATTGTCTCCATGCTGTCATCTTTTGCACAGGCCTCTGCCTGCGACGACTTCTCCTTTCTTCCCTTGATGAAACCAGATTCCTTCTCCAGGAAATGGATCAAAGTTCACCTCTCCCCTGTGAAGCCTTCCTTGGCTCCCTGTTCACTTTCTTATCTCCACTTCTTTGTACTAACTTCTATTGCAGCACTTATCATTATGTTGTAAAGATTTCTGTTTGTTTCTGCACTGGACTGTGAACCTGCAAGGAAGCGTTTTGGTTAAAAGCAAAGCAAAACAAAAAAGAATAACAGTAGCTGATACTTTCTTAGCACTTACTAGACATCAAGCACATGTGTTAGCTCAGATAAACCCCACAAAAACCCTAAGAGGTAGCTGTGATTTTATTCCCCTTTCACACGTGAAGAAACTGGGGCCTAGAAAGATTAACTTGCCTAAAAAGTCACAGAGCTACACGTGAACTTAGGTGTTTTTGGAAGTCATGTAAGTGTGGAATCCTTCTCTTGAGAACTTAAACTATCACTCACCCCCTACAAAAACATATGAAGTGAAAGAGATTTAGCTCTATCATCAATGTTTATTTATAACATTGTTTTGACACATTCATTATTTATCTTGAGAAACTATGATAAAATGTTAATTTTGTTAATTCTAGAATTTTGCTATATGGGGGTTTGCTATACTATTCTCTCTTTTTTTTAATTAAAGTTTTCCAAATTGAGCACAGTGCATAGAATACTTACATGGTGTTTTATATGTAGTGGATACTAAATAAATATTTATCAGCGATGATGAAAATGAGAAGGGAAGTTATTAACTCTCACAAAAAGTTAACACAAAGCAAATGCAAGTTCATACAATAAAAGCTCCATGAATTTCCAAGAGTTGTCATGGAATAGGAAAGGATGTCTGGTGTCTGGAGTAGGCTTTGGATCAAGTTCTTGGGGTACCAAAAAAATGCTCCTGGCTCTTGAAAAATATTCATTGATTAAATCATAATTCCATTTAAAAATCCAAGTTTGTTCAATAGAGAATCATTAAACATGACACAATGGTAGCGTGTATTGTTTAATGTCAAAAAAGAATAGTAACAGCAATCACACCAAATCATACACACAGTAGGTTGCTGGTAACTTCCAACTAGCCCTGAAAGCTTTAGGTGACCACACTCCCTTGAATCTGATTTCACCCTTGTTTTATAAGTGTGTGTGTGTCTGACTTAGTAAACAAACATGGTGTGAAAACTGAAGTAGAAATTCTAGATATCAAAAACAAGCAAAGATTTGGCTCCAAACTAAGATGAGAATGCAACACCCTTAGCAAGTGCATCTGAGAGCAGAGGCTACTGGAAGGCCTCATAACATTGAGTGCAGGGAAGGGTGGGAAAGCCCCTGCCTTGCCTCAACATTCAGTCTCTATGAGGCCCCAGTTGTGGGCTTCAAATGGAAGAAAGAGGAGGTTAGCCTCTGATTGTAGACTGGGGAAGTTACCTATGGGTTGGCATAAGTGTAAAAGAGCCATTTAGAATATTTGTACACATTCTGCTATTAATTTGATTGGTGGCACAGGGTGAAATGAAACCAGACAGAAATGTGAGTAGAGGGAAATAAGAAGGTTAACGAGGTAATATTTTAACAGTTTCCTAACAATTTCTGTCTCAGGATTCTTCTCACTCTATCTCCTTATTGGATTGTCCAACCCATTCCCAGCCCCATCCTCCTAAGAGCCAAGGGTGATCACGTATTTATAAAAGGCTTCTCAGCTGGTTTGATCTACCAACACTCCCCATTCCCAATTGGCACTGCCACTGAAATTCATTCCCCAGGGCCACCGGAGTTACCTTTACATGTCACTCAACCAGCATGAAAATTTTCACCAAATTTTTCCTGCCCCACTCCTTGGACGTTTCCAAAGACCAACCCTTCCCAGTTTTGCCTCTGCCCACATTTCAATCTTCATCTTCCAAAATGCCACCACCCCATCCATAGGTCCCTGGGAGATTCAGCATTCTTAGCAATAACTACAAAAGCAAAAATCTTCTGAAGAAATTTGAGGTTTAACATTTCAAAATAAAGCATCCGATCCAGTTGTTAAAGGTCAATCAGAAATGTAGCTCATAGTTTATGGTTTAACACTGACGGATATCACATTGCATTTGGGACGGACTTTGAACATTGGTCCCATCACCTCTTAGGTCCCCCAAAGGTCCTACTTGGGTCTTAACCTGAAGATATCAGGTTCTTTCCCACCCACAACCCTTTTCATATCCTTCTTTCCCTGTTTAAAATATCATCCTAGCCACACAAGCAGGTACTCTTGTGTCTACGTGGCTTGTGCTTACTTTTTCTTGAAGACTCACCTTAAACATCCCTGCTGCTGTGAAGTCACCACCCAGCCTCCTCCCTTTCCATGAAATCATGGTCATGGCTATCACTTATGACCACTTATTACGTGCCTGCACTGTTCAAAGTTCTTTGCATAAATATCTCATTTAATTCTCAAACACGTTTTTGGGTGGTGCTATTATTATCTCCACTTGACAGATAAAAAACTTGAGGTTCAGAGAGGTTGAGTAGCTTGCCCAAAGGCACACAGCTAGCAAGTGAAAGGGCCAAAGACAAACAGGGACAGTCTAGGCCCACCATAGTCGGCTTCCTGGCCTCTCTGCCTCTCGGTGGCAGCCCTCATCTCACTTTGCTGTGATCATTGGTTTACTTGTCTATTGATCTGCCTGTCTGTCTATTTCTCCCACTCAACCGTAAGCTTCTTGGGTGCAGGACCTATTGGTAATTCATTGGAACATCACAGCTCAGGAATCCTGAAGGAAAGAGGGGAAAAGAAAAGGAGTTCTTCCAATAACCCTGGAACCGTCGTCAGAACCTGGGCTGACGTTCGCCAGGGCTCTTCATATTTTCCATGGTAGTCTAACCTAGTTTCCCACTTTTCCTCATTAGGGATCAATTCCATGGCAAGGAAACATCCTGACCCCATGCCGGGGAAGGCTGCATGCGTTATGGTACATAAAAAAAGAAGCCTTAGAAATAGCAAGTGTTTTGAAAACCCTTTTCTATATTCCCATTTCCCCTACCTACCTCCACCCAAAGAAAGCTGGAGTTATGAAACACATGCTAAATATTGAGCCATTAAACTTAGGAATATTGAGAGAACTGTTTTCTTAAAAGCTTATTTTTTTCGGCTCTCCTTGTTTTGCCCTGAGTGTTTTTAGCAGTTCAAACAGTTTGGGTTGCCCACAAGGAGCAGGGCCCAGGTTTTTTCCACCCCGTAGATTGAGGTATTCATTCCCACTTTAAACCTCTCTAAATTTATGTGCCAGTGTTTTCCAAGTAGATGTATTTGTAGGTATGTTCGGGATAGAACTGGACATTCACAGTATTGACTGAGCCTGGGAGATGACAGCTGGACAAATTCGAGGCTTCGAGCTTCATCCTCAGCCTGACCTTTTGCAGTAATGGAAATACTTGCACTTTAAAAAGCTTGTTATTCTCTCTGTGTGTGAGTGTGTGGGGGACAGAGTGAGAGAAAGAGAGACTCGCTTTTAAGAAAATATAATAATGTTATAATAGTTGCCAGAATGGGTCAAGCCCAAGGTTTCTGGGCTCCTGGGCTCAGAAATAGCAAGTGTTTTGTCCACTGTTTTGTCTCTGAAAGAGACACCATGACATATTATTATATTATTGTCTGTGCTCTGCATGGCTCATGACACTTCTCTTTCCAATCCCCTCCTATGTCACTACCATCTTTGCGACCTTGCATGGATCTACCATTTTTTCTTTCTTATTTGGTGGGGGTGTCAGGTTTACTGAGGTATAATTTATTGACCCTTTTTAGTATAAAATTCTAGGAATGTTGACAAATGCATATAGTCACATGACCATCACTGGAGTCAAGATATAGAACAGTTTCCTCACCCAAAAAATCTCTTATGTTGTTCCTTTGTAGTCAACTCTTCCCCTAATCCCCAGGCCCTGGCAACCACATATCTAAATTTTCTGACTTTATACTTTTGATTTTTCTAGAATATATCATAGGAATGGAATTATACAGTATATAGTCTTTTGTGTCTGGCTTCTTTCACATAACATAATGTATTGGAGATTCACCCATGCTATTGCATGTGGCAGTAGTTCAGGGTTTTTTTTAAATTTTTTATTCTGAGTAGTATCCTTTAGAGTGGATGCACCAGAGTATATCATGGTATACCAGGAATTCTTCACCAGTTGATTGTTTTTAGATTTTAGCAATTATGAGTAAAGCTGCTATAAACAGTCGCATATAGTTTTTTGTGTGTGAACCTAGGTTTTCATTTCTCTTGGATAAATACCCAGAAGTGGGATTTCTGGGTTGTACACTAACTGTACAAATATATAAAAAGTTATAAGAAACTGAAATATGCCATCTCTTCACTCATTGAAACATTTCAAGAGACCTCAGCAGGGTTCCTGACCCTGTCTGTTAATGTCAAAACATTATGGGAAGAAACATGCCAATGACACGAGTATAAAACGGATCAGATAACTCACGATCCCAGACCAGTGAACGCAGGAAAAATGCAAGCACTATTACTGTTTTCCAGGGTTGTTAGGCTGGGCTTTGTCATGGAATGATGGCCTGAAAGAGTTAACACAACTCTTTGGATAACCCTGTCCCCAGGTTGTGAATAAGTCATTCTGGCTCTTGGGAGGACCAGGCCTATTATTAACACCCATTTCCAGGAGCAGCTGGTGAGGCCTGGGCAGCTAAAGAAAGCCTTGGAATTTAGATGTTCTAGCACCTAATTCCTACTGCAACAGTGACTCACTGGATGATTCTGGTACATCAACGTGATATTCAAGACTCAGTTTCCTAAGGTCTGAGATAGGATTGCCCTGTTGACTCAACTCATAGCTTGGGGTAAAGGAGATTACAAATAGGAAGAGTGTCACACAGGGGCTTTGAAGCTACTCATCTCGTGGCTTCCTGGGCCTGGGCACCCTTCTTCCCCAGGATGATAAAACCCATTATTATATCATCCTCTGGATGGAAAATCATAAACAGAGGTCAGCTGAGTGGCCCTATGAGACACAACGAGTCAGAGGAATTTAAAGAGTCCTCAGGACTCCTCACAATCTTTCTGAAGGTGTCCACTGATTCACTGAATCCCTTCCTTCTGGAATAATTTTACAAGTTGAAAATACTATTGGCATATAACTTACCCTTCTCAAAGATGTTTATAGGGGAAGTCATCTCCAAATCGGTCATCTCACTTGTAGGTGTCCTTTTCCTCACAATCAGAATTCCTTAAGAGACTGGTCCAGGATGGCCTTTAGGAGAGCAAGTGGATAGGGGGTCCTGAGATATACCTGTAGCAAACTTTACCTACCCATACTCCCTTGACTATTTGACCATTGCCATGCATGCCTGTTTGAGTTCCCATAGCCAACTCCTGCATGTCTGTCATGGGTCTGCCCTTGGGCTGCCAGAACCAACTTTGCCCCTCATACTGCCAATAGATGTGCCTGTGAATTCACCTTCTAGCAGGGGCAACTCTGACCAATGACTGATGTGTGCTGGGGCCTTTGGGCTGGGATAATACTGAGATGTGTGTTTTGCATCATTTTTCAGAGTGCTCTGTGGGCTTAAGATTCAGTCACCTTTGTGGAAAGTGTCTTTTATTTCCTGCCTGTTCTCCTCCATGTCAACCTCAGTGCAGCTTCTTGTTCTGTCCAAATAAACTACCTGCCCTCAAATCCTTGCCTTGGCTCTGGTTCTGGGGGAATCCAAATTACGATGGTCATCAGCATTTGATATTTATATACATGTGTGCACACTTTTTTATGAGGAAGGACTGTAGTCTTTCTCAGATTCTAAAGGGAGCCTGTGACTCTTCTCGCATGATGCAGAGCTCTGCTAACACATCCTGCCTCTCCTTTGACAATCTACTTCTCCCTTCTTCCTTGCAATCCACTCATCCCCAAAGCCTCTAAGTATTTCTCCCTGGCTATTCAACCAATCTAGAGGAAAGGTCTGAAATGTATGTGCATTAATATTTCATAGAGAACAAATATTCCAGGGACATTTTGACTTGAAGTGTCATGAAAGCACAGGATAAAAGAGATAGATTTTGTATCTGTAAGGAATTCAAATAAATCTGAATATCATAGGTAAAATTTTATCAAAGAAGCAAGGGAAAAGAGTCAGGTCAATTGTTGAGTATTCTGCTAATAAAACATCAATTAATACGTTTTCATCACGTAGATGAGGCTCTGACGATTTAATTTATGTATGAACACATAGTCTCATACGCACACCAAAGACAATTATAAATCTTACAAACATATAGGTCAGACACAACTGCTTTTAACTCTCTATAAAAGTAAAGGTGTGTGCCTTTCTAGAAAAGGTTTGCAGCTGGGGGATGTCATTCAGATATTTTTACTTGCTGACTTATGGCCTGTGATTCTTTTAGTGGTTCTTTGTCCTCAAGTTATTTCTAATGTGCTAACTACACACATGTGCACATGCACACACACACACCCACTGCTTTTAAACCAAATGCACAATATTTTTTCATATCCAGTATCAACATCAAGGAATATCAAAGACAGCGGCTGACAGTCTGAGGCTTACAATCTGCTTTCAAGGAGCTGCCAAAATGTACAAAATGAAACACTCCTATTCACAGCAGGGCTTTTTGTCAGTTTACCTGATCTGAAATTCAACACTAGCATAACTCCTAAAATTCTCACTTACTTGCCTTAGGAAAAGGAAAAAAAAAGTCGTTTTTCTCAGCAGAGGACTACCGTCTGTTTGACAAAGCTTGCGTCTGATCTTCAAGTGTCTACCCTCGCCAACAAACAGATCAAATCCTGCTTGTGTGACATGGGGAAGAAATACTACCTCATGACTTACTAAAGAAATGGTCTCAATTTGGCCACTGCAATGCGAACATTGCCAGATGGAGCCAAGGGCTTGTGAATAGAATCCAGTCACTGCAAATTAGCAGGAGGTGTGTGTGCCCCCACCAGGGCCACCATCTGCAAAGGGAGAAAAGTCTGTCCCTCGTCACACCCACTTCCGTCAAGCACAACTGACAATCAGGAATCCCCTGGCAAGCTAAATAAAACTACGTTTCAAGCTGAATGAGTTAGAACTGCTCATTTGCTCCTGGGTGGCTGCATGGATGCTTAGAAGGACACATCTGTCCTCAGAGGTGCCACCTTGAACTTTACAAACATGGGGAATTCACTTGGATATAATAAGACTTGTTAAAATTTCTTAGTCAATTTTTTTTGGTGCCAACTTTGATGAAGTTCTTCTGGTTCTGAATAAACAGTTGAAGTAAATTATGGGACTTGGGACTTTGTAAAAATGCAGAACATTTTTTTATAAACTTCACTTATTCTTAAAATTTCTCACTTTTGCTCTCTCCTTCCCTCATTCATCCCTCCTCCTTTGCTCTTATATCCTCTATCTCTACCTTTTATTGAACCACTAAATGGACACAGAAATGTATGACATCTTAATTAATTTTCACAAAGTGAACATAGTTGTATATCCAGTTCCCAGGTTAAGAATAAAAGACAACCGAACCCAAGAAACCCCCTTGGGTCCCCTTCCAGTCACTACTTCTTCCACTAATCGTTACTACTCTCCAGGATTCCAACTCCATAGATTCATTTTGTTGGTTTTTAAACTCGGTATAAATGGAGTCCTACCAATGTACTCTTTTGTGTCTGGCTTGTCATCATTGTAGTTCAATGTTAATGTTTGTAATATTCATCCATGTTATCCAAGTTCTAGTTTGTTCATACTCATTGCTATATAATACTCCTTTGTACATATGTACCACTATTGATGCATTCTACTATTAAAGGGTATTTGAGTTATTTCCAATCATTGGCTATTACAAATAGTGCTGTGATCAGCTTTCCTGAGCAAGCATTTCTGATAATCATAAACACCCATTTCTTTAGTGTATATACTCAGGAGTAGAATGGCTGAGTCATGTCGTATGTTCAGCTTTAGTAGATACAGCCAAGCAGTCTTCCAAAGGGCTTGCATGCTCAGTGTTTTTCATCTTTACACATTAGCTGTTCTGGTGTGTGCATTCTTTCATTTTCAGAAAGTTTTTTGTCTGTTTTTTGTTCCTGCGAATATAGCGTGCTCCAAAGCATGTCCTAAGCACTGGGACTGATACAAAGAACTGGACCCTGATCTTAGAAATTTGTCTGTTAAAAGGGACAGAGAAAGAAAACAACTCATAGAATTCACAATGGTGAGAGATTTAATAAGGGTCAAATGCAGTGGATGCATCAAGGAAGATTCAACCAGCTCCTTAGAGGAGATGATAAAGAATATGTGAGCTTGCGCTAGAGGGATGAGTAGAACCTAGTGAAGGTGAATAAGCAAAGAGAGAAAGAATCAAGGTGTATTCAACAACTGGAAAAAGCCTGTGCATAGCTGGAGCACAGTGCTCATTTAGAGGAATGATGGGAAAAGTGTGCTTTGGAGAAGGGCTCGATGGCTATGACAGGGAGCTGACATTTATTCATTAGGTCTTCATGGGGTCAGAGAGCTTTTTAAAAAGGGGAGTAACCTAATCAGACTTTTCACATAAAATATTGGCGACCATATTGAGTCTACAGGGGCAGAAAAAAATACTGGTGACATTTACATCAAACTTGCTGTAGGGTTAACAGTGAAGGCTCTGCCATCTGTGACTGGGTTCAAATCCTAGCCCCAGCATCTACTGACTGTGTGATGGTGGGAAATTCAGCTTCAGTTTTGTCAAATGTGCAGTAATGGTTCTAAAACTTTCTATTTTCTGGAGTAGTTGTGAAGGAGATTAGCCAAGCAAAGGCCTCAACTGAGCCTACCAAAACATAAGCACTCTAAGAGTATTAATTACCAGGTTAAACAAGGAAATTAAAAAAAAAGAACGAGGCTGATGAATTAAGCCTTTCTTGTGGAACATCAAGGGTGTTTTATGTACAACATGGAAAGGTAATAAAGTTGACATGTAAGAAAACAGTTTCTGATTCTAATTTTGTGGTCATGTGATCAACAAATAGGTACCATGGGTGTTTTCTGTACCACATGGAATGGTAATAAATAAAGTTGATATTTTTGAAAACATTTTAATTACACATTCATGTATTCAATAAATAGGCATTAAGGCTATTACCTCCTCTCAAGGATGTAAGCCTCGTGCTGCACACCCTGCACACGAAATGAAATAGAACTGCTTCTGTTTCTAGGAGACATGATGACCCAGTATGACTCTAGCCTGTAGACAAGGAAGCCCTCGATCCTTTCTGAGGTGGCCAAGAAGGATGACGGAGATGGTCAGTAAATGGAGTTTTGAAAGGCAAGTTGGACAAAGGACACAAATGTGTGGGCATAGCATGGGGAGGGGGACAACACGACAGGCAAAGAGGAGAGCATTTAATAGAAGTAGAGGTAAAAAGAGGCTATTTGAAGCCACGCATTCTGTCTACTATGTGCTAATATTATGACAGTAATGATTCATCTACTATGTCATTCAAAATCTTTACCGAGGGATGACTTTGTGTCAGGAAGTATTTCAAGCACTGAGGATACAGCCATTTATAGCAGAGGTTCCTGCCATCTTGGAGTTCTTATAGTCTGCTTTGTTGAGAGAGACAACAAATAAGTAAATGAATACATAAATAGAAAATAAGAAAATGACAGATGGCAATAGATGCTGGCAAGGAAATAGAACAGGTGATGTGCTGCTGTGGATGCTTTACATAGGAGGGATGGGGACCAGAAAGTGTTTCCAAAGAGATGACACAGGAGCTGTGGCTTTAAAAGATTGGGGAAATAATATTCCAAGAAAAAACTACAAGTCCAAGGTCTCTAGGCAAGATTGAGTTGGAGGGACTGAATATAAGTTTGGAGACATAGGTCCAGCTCACATAGACTCTTGGGAGGGCAATGCCAGGTGAGATTTTATTCTAACTTGCAGTGGGAAGCCATTGAAATGGTTGTGGAAAGGTAAAGCAGAGAAGTAGAACAGCCAAAAATACAGACTGTGGGGGTGTATGAGATTGGAGAAGAGCAACAGAGGAAAAGAGATGTCTGTCCACTAGCTTGAAGAGACGTGTAAGGTAAACTCCAGGGTCTCGCTTTTACATCAAAAAGTCTACACGTGAATAACACCTACCTAGCCTCCAATTCACTTAGTCCCCAAAGAGGGAGACCCATTTTTATCTTGGATGACACCAGACACTTCTGAAAACCTCCTAGGAATGTGTTGATTGTGTCCCTGAGCAAAGATGCATGCAATCAAAAACATCCATTGCTGCTTCCCTGTCAGACTCCAGGGTTGCAGCTGATGGCTCTATTATTTTTTAAATCAATCCAAAATAAATAAAAGAATGTAAAATGTTAATCATAAGTAAACAAAGGGATTGAATAAAAGGAGCCAGCCACCACTAGTGATTTTTAATACCTTTGCTGTGGGGCCAGCAAGGGAATTTTAGATGAAATCCCCCCTTCAGCCTCCGGGAAATGGTGCTTCGTTCAAGTAAAGCAGCTGCCCTTCCCTGTGGTTCTGTGTGGTCCCACTGTGACCAGGCTCTGGCTTGTTTTCATCCAGCTAGAAGAGTGTCAGAATACGTGACCCCCGTGCTGCCTCACTGATTTCTCAGTAGAAGAGACATTCACATGAACTCTCCACATTAGGGTCCCCAGGAAACAGCTACAAGAGTCACAACTTGGGAACAAGTGTTAGTTTGGAAAATGGAGGTATTTACCTCACACGTGGTTCAAATGACTTGTATTAGCAGAATCTCCAACTGTTCAGGAGAGTCAACTTCAGAGGGATCGCCAGGGGATGGGAGTCACTGCACAATAGTGATGTAATTTTAATTTCCTGGATTTTGTATTATGGACCTATGGCCATACAGAGGAAGTAAATAACTCCTTGCTTAAACATTGCTTAGGATGGTGGTATCACTGAAGATAAAATGAGGATCGAGTATAATTTTGGTTTAAAACACATACATGTCTTCCTGTCTTGAATGTTTCCAGTACTCAGTAGTTGAAATCAGCATATTTAATTAGTTATAATCTATGAACACACTGTTTAGCAATATCATACTGTCTGTCCTTTGTCCCTTGATAATTCTAGAAACTTGCCATTCACTGCTTACTGAGGCTTGCAAACAAATTTAAGTATTAGATTAAATAAAAGAGAATTTTCCTAAAAAAATTACAATAAATTCCAAAACCAAAGAGGACTAAAGTTATAGAATATCTTCACTGCTCACCTCCCCATTGACACAGCTTAACAATGTTTTCTTTTATTGCTAAGAACCAATGCTATGGAAACATCTACTAAAGTTTCTAAAGCACAACCCCTTTCAACATAAATGTTGATGCAGTTCAAACTTTGTTTCTTCTCTATAATGTTCTTATTCAGAAAGGTGATTCTTTTTCCAGACCTAACAAAACCTCAGGTCAGGGCTTCTACTCAAAGTAATCATAGAGTCTTTCCTGTCTCAAACATTTCATCACCTTTTTGTTTCAAGGAAGTGATGTATTTGGAGTTATAAAATATTTATCAACAGAGTAGCACTTGACATTCTTATCTGTAATAATCCAAGTTAGTTAAGGCCTAGAGGAATAAATTCCATACTCTTTGCTCTGAAGTACGCTTCCTTAGTTGATTTAGAAATTCCAGTTGTGACTGTTGTCATTGTGAACTTGATTTTGTGCTAAGAATGTGATTATCCAAATCATTTATAAGTAAAATCAAGCTGGAGTCTGATGTTGGAGTAAAACCTCTACTTGATTCTCTCCCTTCCAATGACCTTTAATTTATGCCTCCCTATTTTTTTAGCAATTCTGCATTTTAACTCCAATATTAAAAAAAACACAACTATTTAGTCTTATATTCAGATTATCAGGCTTAGTGTAATTGAAATTAAAGGGTCAGAAATGTGCTTCCCCCAGAATGTACAGCAAAGTTGTTATGAGGACAGCTCAGAAACATAGTAGTCCTGCAGCCCCCAGTAACTTCTTTGTAATAGCCATCATTATTGTTGTTACTAAACCATTAGGTGAAGTTTCTCCTCTCCACAGTCTTCACCTCTCATATGCCTCCCCAACCCTGCCCTACCAAAAAAACACCACCAAGAAAACCCAGACACTTTCTTTTGCAAAACTTCCCCTATTGGCTCTCAAATGACAATAGATAAGGATACAAGACTGTAACATCCTTTATGGTTTTTTTTTTTAATGCTAAAAAAGGTTTAATTAAGTTTTTAATAGGATAAACATTAATCATTTTTAAACATTTTTATTGGTCTATAATTGCTTTACAATGGTGTGTTAGTTTCTGCTTTATAACAAAGTGAAGCAGCTATACATATACATATATCCCCATATCCTCTCCCTCTTGTGTCTCCCTCCCTCCCTCCCTATCCCACCCCTCTAGGTGGTCACAAAACACTGAGCTGATCTCCCTGGTTTGTTTTTAAGTGAGGAATAAAGACACATTATTTTTTTTCTCTAAGATTATATGCTAGATATGATCAATAAAATCTTAAAACTGCCAGTTATTTTTGAATAAAAGCTTCTCCAATTGAAATGTATTATTGATTAATTTGATGTCCCACAATAAATATTTTTGATAAATTTGATGTACTGTATATATGCATGTATATATATATATACACACACACACCACATAAGGGCATTTTAAATTGTGTATGCATTTATTTATTTATGCATTTATATGCTCAATCATTCTTAGAACCAAATACATGTCTTGCTTTGAGAATTTCTAGTCTGGAGGAAATGTTTACAATTGAGATCCACTAATATATGGACTTTGCTCATGGTTTTAAATCAAGTTATTTATGCTCTTACATATGAAGTATCCATGCCTACTACATTTAAGTATGGACTGAATTAATCTATCCTTCATTCCTGGACAATCTCGCCTTCATTCATGTAATCTTAAAGCATTAGCATCAAGAAAAAAATAAACTCAGTTTAACTTAACCCAAGACTTTCATCTTATAATTGAGAAAACTGAGAAGTGGGGGAGATAAATGACTTTCTAATATTCTTCATCAGATAGTTATTCATTCCATATCTTGCAACTAAGACTTTAAGGTAACCTACAGATAGAAGACAAGAGGATAGAAAATAAATACAATAGGATCCAAACAGTGGCTGGGTTTGGCCACAATATGGTTCTAGGTGTCCAAGTGACAAAAACAGAATGTAATCTTCACAAAATCTAAGATACCCCTGAGCTGCCATCATATTAATATACTTGCGGAAAGCAAAGAGTTAGTAAAGAGAGCTGAGAACCATGCTTCAATCCACTATATTCTTAATTAGAAAGCAAGTAACTAACTCCCAACCTGGTTTCTTTCTGCCTCCAAAAGAGTTTTTTGTATAATATATGAGAAGCACCCCTCCCATTTATTTCTCTTTATTTGGAAGTGATTGCTCTGTTACTCATTCGTCCTTTGTAACATTCTTGCCTGTGTGATTAGCACACACCTGTATCTTATGACTTCAATTAGAGTCTGAGCTCTAAGAGAGCAGGGAACAGCTTTACCCCTTTTTGTCTTCCATGGAAATGGCAGAGTGTCCCACAAGTAGTAATTGTCAAAATGCTAAACATGAAGGAGGAGAAGAATAAAGAGAAATAATAGAAAATATCTTTGTGTACTTTCCATTGTCTAAGGATCATGTGGCTAAAAGATAATGACTGTGCATTTGTGTTTAATCTGCAAAGTTTCATGCCCTTAAAGATATGTGAATATAATAAAGGCTTATTTCAAATGTTAAAATACAAGGAGAAAGTACTTATTTTCAAGGGTATCTTCTAGGGGATTTAATTTTTATTTTGCTTTGTTTCAAATATTTGAAACAAAATGTTTCAACATTTTTTGAGCACTTAATCTATGCCAGGGACTATTCTGAATGATTTGCACATACAAATTCATTTAATGGCTAAATACTTTCTTATAAGGCTTCATCCAATGCCCCCATCTGATCTGCTGCAAAACTGCTCAGAATTTAACAAAGCCCCTTCTTTCCTCTCTTACACCTTTCCCTCTGATGCTTCAAACTGTTCTCCACATGTTTTCTTTCCCTATTACTTCCTACACCATTTATGACGTGACATTGCCAATTTTTACGTATCTTTGAGTGAACTATGATGAGAAAATCTAGGAACTATATTGATGATTATGGAGCCACACTTGCAGTAATGGTTCAATACCTGGAATTCCCTCAGTAAATTGAAATTAAGATGATGCCCTGTTGAATTGAATGCCAATATTTCTGTTCTATTGGAATTTAGAAAGGAATTAAAGGTTTACAACAGAACATTTTTTGCAGTGGTAATTTGCTACTGCACAGTTTGACCATCATCATTATAGTCACTGAATCATACTGAATACAACACAATGACCTAGACCCAGTAGAAGGTTATGCAAATAATATCCCAGCTTCCCGAGGCAAATAAATGCCTCTTAAAAAATCACTGAAGTATAAATATTTGCTACCTACCAGAAAGGATCCTATAAACATACAGGAAAATATATATTTTAAAAAAGTTTTAAGGTTCATGATACTGTATAGTAATTATCTGTAGCAGGAAATAAAATATTATAATTAAAGTTTTTGAGGCTTATACATATACATATGTACATACATGTTGCATATATGTATAAACATATACATATATGTTTCATACGTATCAACTATCTACAGACACAATAATGCTACATAACAAAGTCACACTCAAACTCAGTGGATTATAACATGTCTACATGCTGATGAAGTGTTGGTTGATCTAGACTGTATTTGGTTGGGTAGTTCTTTTGGCCTCCACTGGGTTATGGAAAGTGTCTGTACCAAGTGACTCATCCTCCTCCTGGGACCTTCTGGGCTTGCCTGGCATGTTCTTCTCATGAAAATGGTAGAAGGAAAAGAGCAAGCAAACCCAAACACACAAACACTTTAAGACTCTGTTTATGTCATAACTGACACCAATCACATTGGCTATGGCATATCTCAAGAGCATCCTGAATAGGAGGGCACTGCATATGTGGTGAAGAGCATGGATGTAGAAAAGAGTAGAGAATTGGGACTAACAATGCAATTTATTATACAGCTGAACCTTGAACCACACAGGTTAAAGCTGTGCAGGTCCAGTTATATGCAGATTTTTAAAAATAAATACTGCAGTACTACATGATCCATGATTGGTTTAATCTTGAATGCAGAACCATGGATACAGAGGGCTGATTATAAAGTTATATTTATATAACTTTATATAAGTTTGACTGCGTGGGGGTCGGTGCCCCTAATCCCCATGTTGTTCAAGGGTCAACTGTACATATATATGCTTAGGTATACTGGTATCACCTCGTTTACTTCCAGGGACATCTATACATTGTCTAAAGATGATTTGAAAGCCTACTCTTTCTTCTCAATAATGAATGTTCTAGCTTCATGAGTGATAATGTTAATAATGGCTATCACATATTAGAAGTTTTACCAAATATCAGACACTATGCAAAGGATTTTTTATTCATCACCTAATTTAATTTTTACAACTTGGAAATGTTAGTTCTCACAACAGTGAAATGTAGGGGATATTAATTAATCTCATTTTCAAATCAGAAACTGAAGCTAAACCAAGTAACTTAGACAGTATGTGGAGAAGCCTGGATTAAATTCAATTCTAAGTGATTCCAAAGTGTGTGCTGTTATTTCTATGTACTTTACCTCTTATTACACTTAAAGTTCTCTCCACTGGCCCCAGCCATGCTCTCCGACATCATTCATCTCTCCTTCCCTTCCTGCCCAATAATTTCCAAACTGGTCCCATTTGTCTAAAAGATACTTCAAATCCTATCTCTTGATATCTCATGGGGAAAAATCTTTCTCACTTCTGGTCTACCACAGCTGTAATCTGTATCTGTCCTTAAGACATTTCATTGTGTTCTCATTTGAGTTTAATGAACTCTGCCAGCTGACAAGCTCTTAGAGAAAAGGAGACCAATCTTTATGTTTCTTCCTAGCACCTACATAGCATTCTGTAATTTTTAAATAAATCAATTAATAGACTTCAATTTTTTTCCTTCAAAATTCGGACTGAACACCAAATAATTCATGGAGAAGATACCTGGCCTCAGAAGGTAATTTCGTCTTACACACAAGATCCATTCAGAATGGGAGGATAACTGCTAAAAAATCCCTTTGAAGAAGAAATTTCATGCTTATAAAGGGTAGTTTATAACCAAGGAGACAAGAAAAAGGGAAACAACTAGAAGGCAAAAACACTGAATAAAAAAGAGGATAGTCTAGGATGGGAGGAGAAAGTGAAAAGAGAAGGGGGTGACAAGTACAGTTGGCCCTCTGTACTGCGGATATGAAACTGCAGGTACGAAATCGTGTATACAGAACCACGGAAGCGGAGGACTGACTGTGTCACTGGAGCATCCATAGCACAGGGTACTGGAACCAATCCCTGAGTACACTGAGGGATGACTGTATAAAGAAAAGAAGAAGAAGGAGGAAAAAGAGGACAAGGAGGAGAAGAAAGAAGGAAAAAAAGCAAGAAAGTAGGGTGTAGGAAATTAGAAGAGAGATAACTGAGCAATATGAAACTAAGATGTTGAAAATAAGTCATTTAGAGCTAATCCAGAGAGGACAAATGTGAGCCATCTTATTATTTCATTGTTTGGGGAGGTTTTCTAATTTATGTTAGAAATTTTACAGGTCTCATTAATATACTGATTGCAGTGAAGATTTGCCCAAATAGGAAACTTTTGCCTAAGTGTAAATACTTTTGTTTAATACAGTCCATTCTTTAAACACATTTTTTTCTTATCCAACTGAAAGAAGGAAAACACCACTTAACAATCATTCACCACTAAATAACATATGGTATCTCATTTTTTCCAAGCTTCCTTGCCAGCATTAGGAAGGATTCATGGTTTTTGAAAGATCAGCAAACACTCTAGTCCTGAAGCTAAGGTGAAGCTTCCAGAGGTGGGATGTGTCCCAGCAGTCCACGAGAGGCCTCAGACAAAGCTTAATGTATCTTGAGGATGGAATGTATCCTCTGGTCTATGAAATTCCACACTCTTGCAAGAGCAAATCTCCTTCCTTCCTTGGATGTTTCAGTCTTCATATACTTGTGGCAGGAATGTTTGCCTTGAAATCTTCCAGGGTTTTCATAGTCTTCTAAACGTGTCCTAAGGCAATCATTGGAAGTTAAGATGCCTAGAAGGCCAAAGGATTTGATTTCTTTAATCAGTGTATCCAGGCCCAAAGGAATTCCTCTGTCTCTTGTTGAAATTTTAGTAGGGCCACCTACTCCCCTATGGTAGCAAGACACCAAATTCAAAGATAAGGCCTCACCAGGATCCCAAGAGCGAAAATGTTCTTTTTGTAGGTGTGGAATGGAGATTTTCCTCCCGCTGTTGAAAGCAAACCAAGCACCTTTCCACTCAAATATCACGTTGCGAATTCCTCTGAAATTTGCCCTCTGTCATGTCCCTCTAGATCTTTCCTTGGCCTCACTGATTTCCAGGTTCCGAACTCCCATGGAATATCTGTGTTTCTCATTAATTTCAACAGATGTATTTCCCTTTTCTCTAAATGGAATCTTGGCATCCTGTGGTCGGTCTAGATTTCTAACCTGCAGTCCTTATGTGTGTTTCTGTGGTCTTGGAGGACATTCTCCTTTGCCTCCTCTTACCACGCTTAGGAAATTAACTTGATGAAATGAGGCAGCGTGAAGCTGAGCTCAGTCAGCAGCGTATGCAGGTTCCTTACTCACCAGCTTGGCTTCCTACTGTCAATCACATCCTGAGTCACTTGTGGATGAACCAGCCTTTCCCCTGAAAGCTTCCATCAGTGGCAACCCCTTGAAGTGCTCATGCTAATGGGCTCTGGTTTTGAATTCTGGCATACCAAAAACAACATGTTTATTGAACACACCTACCTCAGCTATTTCATTCAGGTGCCATAGGGTACAACATTCTGCCAACCAGAGTTGAAAAGCAGACATTACGCTCCTTTCACAGCTTCAGACTGGAAGAGAAGAATTTTTCCATCCCCTCATAAATCCATGAAAAGTCCCACTCTGTGGGTCTACTGTAAGCTGTCTTAGGACAAATTGGCTAAATGGAATTTCCTAAATGGTTCCATGAGCTGCCCAAGGATTGCATGAAGAAAGAGTTCCATGGGCAAAAAAGATGGGGAAAATGTCCTAAGATGTCTCCCTCTTAGAGAATGAACATACACATGGTAAAGTTTCTAAGAAGATGGGAAGCATAGAAAATGATTTTACTTTCTCTAAACCAAAGTTTTCCAAACTTATTTGACAATGACTCATTTTAATTAAATACCTATTGCAGAGACACAGGAGTCTTTAGGCTTTCCTGTCTGTCTGGTCGCCCATGAGGATTTTGGGTTTTCCCACTGTTTCTTTCATTTCTCCATTCCCTGCAGTTGCCCAGTGTGCTCTTTTGAGAGGGGGAGTTGAGGCAACATGATTTAGCTTAATTTTCGAGATGCATTATGATGGTGACAATTACCAATCAGTAACAAATAACTGCTAACAAGACAGCAGTTCTTTTCTAGAGCTTGGGGTATCCACAAATAGTACTTAGAAGGCTGAGTTCCTTTTCCCTTATCAAAAAAATCATTCAAACAATCATATTTCCTCTTGAGACACCGTTTATTCAGTAGTTTCACTCATTCAAGTGTGGCTGTGGGCTGAACCTCCAAGTTTTCACGTGCCTATCTATCTCCCTGTCCTCTTCAGAATTAGCTGATCCATCATCTCTTGAGAGAAACCCTCCCTTTCTCCTGTCCGGGAAATTTTCTGTCTACACCCTTCATAGCATTTATCATCATATGAATATTTCACTGATCTGATGACTTGTTTATTGGTTGCCTCTTTCCACTAGAATAGAATTATTTTCTTGCTTTATTCACCACTGTATTTTCAATACAGTGTCTAGCTAGAGCATTTGTTAAATGAGTGAATAAAAATAAAGGGTAAGTGAACGGTCCCTGTCCTGGAAGTCAGAAAATTGGCTTCTGGGGCCGCCTTGCAGCTATGTAGGCAAGGAAGGCAGGCCTCTGTGCTCTGGGCCTCATGCACAGGGAGGGTAGCACACAGCTGGCCTCCAACAGCTCCTGCTTCATGCTTCTGTGGTCCAAGTTCTTGAGGCTCCCACATGGCCTGAGGTTCAGCTTTAGCAAATCCTTATTTTATTTAAGCTAATTGTTTTTTTTTTTTTATCACAGCAATTACATTCAATCATTTGAAGATCTAGGTTATAGTTTCATCTGATAAAGTCATTTGTTTGGGGAACATTGGGTCCTTGCAGACACAACTTTGTTCTCAGTCTAGTCTATCTGCCCCAGACATTGTCCAAACAGACAAACTGAGGTAAATATGACTTGACTCCATTCATGGTACTTTGCAACTTCTCTTCTCTCCCAAGGAAAGGCTTAGAGGTGCAACAATAATATAATGTATTGTCCAAACCAGGGTACTTCTGAGAGCAAAAGAGAGTTCCGTTAATAATTTCATGTAGGAAAATAGGTCACTCTTTGTTTTCTAAAGTCCAGATATTGTCAAGGAAACAGAATTATATACCTGTTAAAATTTTATATACCTGTTAAAATTTCTTCATTGGTAAAATGAAGAGCCATCAATATTTTGGATTCTAACATGCATGTTATGAACAAAAATGTTTTGATAATGTCATAATTTTATCTGTTTTCTTTATTTTCACAATGCCTTTTTGATGCAAGTAACAATAGTCAGGGAGTGGGTAGGAAACAGAATTTCTCTGGAAAGCATTTAACTGAAAAAAAATTAATATAGGGCTATGCACAGAGATGAGTAGGTTTTTTTTTTTTTTACTTTATTTACATGTGTATACATATGCATATATCTCTGTAAATATCACTTTATATATATTCACTCTATTTTATATATACATATGTGTATGTATATATACATGTCTATTAATATACTTTTAATTAATAGACTTCACTTTTTAGAGCAGTCTTAGGATTACAGAAAAATTGAACTGAAAGTATAGAGAATTCCCGTATACCTCCCCTACCAGGCACAGCTTTCCCTATTATTAACATCTTGCATTAGTATGGTCCATTTGTTATAACTGATGAACCAGTATTGATGCATCATTATTAGCTAAAGTCCAAAGTTAACATTAGGGTTCACCTTTGTGTTGAACGTTCTATGGATTTTCACAACTGCATAATGACATGTATTTACCATTGCAGTAGCCTACAGAACAGTTCAGTGCTCTAAAAACTCCTGTGCTCCACCTGTTCATTTTTCCCTCTCTACTCTGCACCTCTAACAAACACTGATTTTTTTCCTGTCTATATAGTTTTGCCTTTTCCAGAATGTCACATAATCAGAATCATAGAGTATGCAACATTTTCAGATTGGCTTCTTTCACCTAGCTAATATGTAGTTAAGTTTCCTCCATCTCTTTCTATGACTTGATAGCTCTTTTTTTTAATCACTGAATAATACTTCATTGTCTAGATGTACTGCAGTTTGTTTATGCACTCACTTATAAAGGACATCTTGGTTGCTTCCATTTTTTGGCAATTATGAATAAAACTGCTATAAACATTCATGTGCATGTTTTTGTGTGACCATTAGTTTTCAACTCATTTGAGTAAGCATCTAGGAGCATGATTGGTGAATTATGCAGCAAGATTATGTTGACCTCTGTGAGAAACTACCTGTGTTTCAAAGTACTATTTGTATTCCCACGAACAATGCGGTTTCCCATTGCTCTATGAGTTGTGGGTGGTTTTAATGGAAGCCACAAAAGATGTCGAGCAACTCAGACTAGCAATAGCCAAAAGCTGTTACCACCCCTTAACCTGAAGGGCAAAGGAAGGAAAGCAGGGTTAGCAAAGCCCAGGGAGAACTGGAACCATGAAGGACCCATAATCATGGAGGTTCAGAGCCACTGCCAGGAAAGAGGTGCCAAGGCTGGGTGGGGCCAGGGGAATACATATCCTGATTTCTTTCTCCTCTTACCACTGTTCTGCCAGCACCACCATTAGCTGAGCCAGGTAGAAGCTAGAGAAAAAGGGAATTCCCTTGATTTTGTCAGTAAGGGTCAGTCCCCAGGGATGCAGAGCAGGGCAGAAAAAGTGGCTGATGAATCTGCAAGGGACAGGGTACACACAAGCATTACAAAATTATGGTCACGATACTATAGTAAGCAATAACGTCATGAGCAGTATTGTTTTTTGAGGAGTTTTAAAATGGTGCATCACTAGTTTTCTGTAGAGTGTGTTACTGAGTCATTTCTAAAACCTTGTGAACAGGATCAAGAGCTGACATCACCAGCAGAGTGGAGGACATCTCTCCAGGACCTCCTTTCCTGCTTGCTCACCCTGGTGGGCATCCCCTAACAGTCCCAGGCAGGTGGGTCTCTACGGGACTTCAGATCTTTAGGGATGAGGGAGTCTTGTCCTTGTCTGTCAGTTATAGTGCTTAATAATGCTGCCTTTGCATGATTGTTTCCAGGTGAAATTCCATTAAAATCCAGTGTCTGTCCTCTGAATCTACACAGTGGTGTTATAGTCAACAGCACTGTTGGCTGTCTTGTTAGCTTCCTTGTCTGTTAACCCCCTTTTGTTCAATCAGGCAAAAGACTTTCTTATGAATGTGGAAAAAACAAAACCCAAAGCAACATTCATTGTCTTTGCTTTTTTTTTTTAAATATCTTTATTGGAGTATAATTGCTTTACAATGGTGTGTTAATTTCTGCTTTATAACAAAGTGAATCAGTTATACATATACATATGTTCCCATAATGGTCTTTGCTTTTTAATCTTTGATATGCAGGGTCCTCCAGAGCACTGGTACAGGGTGGTATAGAAGGGAGAGGGCACCTCTTTCCTTAGTTCAGAGTTTCTCAACCTCAGCACTATTGACATTTGGGGCTGGATAATTCCTCATTGTTAGAAGCTGTCCTGTGCATTGTAAGATGTTTAGCAGCTTCACTGGCCTCTACACGCAAGATACCAGCAGCAACCTCCCTAGTTGTGACAATCAAAAGTATCTCCAGACAACATTGCCCAGGGTCCCCCACTAGGCAAAATCTTCCCCAATTGAAAACTACTGTCCTAGTCAAAAGGAGGCACTAGCTTATGCCAGCCTTGTTGCCATAGTAACTTACCATGACCTCCATTACTTGACACAGACATGGTTCTGTTCATTGTAACCAAAAGGTTTTACAACCTGGATCCCAACTGGTTACAAAGTGCCACCTTCCAGAAAATTCTGTGGGGAGTAGATGTATTTTCTGACCCAAACTATCTTTCATACTTCACTGCCCTTCTACTCACACCTACATAATTCTTGGTTTGATTCTAGCTCTCCTTAGCAGATCTCAGCATCCCTTGTGGTCATATGGGTTGGATCATTAGTGATACATCCAACTGCTATAGAATCTCAAATGGCAGTTGGAATAAAGACTTAGTGCTCTAGAATTTCTATGCTGCACACAATTAGAAAAAAATGTGGTGGTGGGGGGAGAGGAATACTTATTTGTGCCCTGACCCAATCATAAGTCATCAAATACTGACCCTTCATAATTTACCATATCTTACACAATGGTCCTTGTTTATTTGGTGGTCTTGTTTATACTGAGAATATAGAAGCTTTACTCTTGTCAGTCTTTATCTTCCTTCAAGTGTTGGAGGGGGAAGAAATTCTCAAATTACTCCTCCTTTTACACTGGAGGCAATTTTATTTATTTTTTATATCCTGCCTCATTCCAAAAAAGGTTTTGAAGAGAATGAAGACATTGGATGGCATGGGTCAGTGAGAGAGCAACTGGAATCGACATTCCCCAATTCAACACTATTTTCTGAAACAATGTCAAGCCCTTACAAGGATGGGAAAATAACAAAGTCACATACCGTGAAAGTCAAGGATTCTCTCTTAGGGAATAAGTGTCCTCAAGCTACTGTCTTCCCAGTACATTTGTGAGCTTAACAGTTTGGAATGTCAACAAAAAGGGTGACTGGGGGCGGAGGGACAGAGAGCTGCAAGAGGTTTCACAGTCCACTCATTGATCAATGCAAGGAAAGGAGTCAAAACTGGAAGCTCTTCGGAAAGAGTGTGCAAACTAACCACTTTGAATCAACAGGCAAGAGAGACTTATCTTCCCCAGATATGCACAAACCACAACAAAGAATCCTGAGTAAGCAGATCTCCCGAATACAATACTCTATAGGGAATGGGGCTCAAAATCTGTTCAATAATATAGTGACACCCTGTGTTGTCTGTCTTTCAACATCCCTCACTAACCAAACTTCCAAATGTTCAGTTCAACCAGGGAGATGTAATTGGTCACTTTATTTCCAATAGTGTTCAAGACCAAATCAGGGCTTGAATTTTTCTATGCTGACTCATAGGTTTAAGAAAAGAGTGAGCGAAAGAAAAGAGAAAGAAATAAAGGAGCCAAGTAACAGTATGTAATGGATCCAGTTGGGATTACTTAGTCTGCCATGGTCTTTCAAAAGAGGAAGTGGAAGTTTGGAAGCCAGCCTCTAAGTGGAAGTTCAATCATCAGGGAAGGTTTCAAGCTCGTCAGACCATAGATGTCATCAGAAGCCCTTGCCACAAGTTGCTTAGGATACCCTCAGTTATTAACATGCTTCAAAAGGGTCTAAAGGAGCAGACTCAAAATCACAGGCACTCACTCTGCAGAGTCAGCTGTCACTTCAGCTGGGGGAGCAGAGACCTTGGAACAGCCTATGTTGCTGCGACCCAAGCACCTTGGCTAGAAACAGGGCTGGAAGCGCAGGCACAACCTGGATAGATCAAAGACATGGAAAATGAGGATGTCGGTTTGGCTAGTGTAGAGCTTCACTGATGATTGATATTTCCAACTGACCTAAGTCAATTCTATCTCTCACAATTACCAACGCTTTCTTTATTAATATAGGTAGCTATCAGTAATTAGAAATAAATAAGGCCACCTCCCCCTATAGCTCCCCACCAGTTATTATACAACAAGAAAAGCAATTCTCAGAGACAAATTTGACCCCAGTTCAAATATCTATTTGCAAGCAGGTACCAAGTGCTAGGAATTCTTGACTTAGTTCTTCACTCTGCTAGATATTTGTACAGAGCTTTGGGTGGAAAGTTCACTTGAAACAGAGGAAAAAATATTCCAGTGGCAGAATTGAGGCCAAGTTAGATAAAAAAAAATCCTTCTATAGACAGCTGAGTAAGGACCATTTCATATTCCTAAGCTGAATATGTTAGTCAAATGTTTGCAGATTCTTGGACTCATCCATCCTCTTCACGCAAGATGGTACTTCTGCAGAGCATCTCCCCACAACCCACATGGCTTGAACAACCCCAAACCCACTAATGGGACACTACTTCTGATACCCATTATGTTAATTTACCAGGCTTCTGATGTTCACCAAAAACAAAGAGAGCTTAAGAGCTCATAGGAGCTCTATTTGAAGTATAGCAGTGTGCTAGCAAACTGGAATTCAAAATGGGAGTGTTTGCTGATCGCCATTGAATAAATACTGTCACCACACTGATTTCAAGTTATTAACATGACACCCCTGAATGTGGAGTTAGAAAGGGATGTATACAACCAGCTCTTATGAGCTTGTTCAAGTCAGCACCTGGACACCACTTAGTGTGGTCTTATGATTTGAGTTTTCCAAATTCTGACTACCCTAAAAACACCAAATGTTAACAAATAGCTTTGTGTTCATTATCCCATGTTGCATAAAAAATTACCCAAAAAGTTAGCAGCTTAAAACCAAATGCATTTATTAACTCAGTTTTTGTGGTTCAGGAATCTTGGTAACACTCAGCTGATATTCCTTTGTCTCAGGGTCTCTTAAAAGGCTGTGATCAAGGTATTGGTCTTATTCATGGTCTCATTGGAAAGCTTGACTGGGGAAGGATCCACTTCCAAGCTCAATCTGGAGGGTGTGGCCTCAATTCCTGCCAGCAGTTACAGACAGGCTGCCCACAGTTCCTTGCCATGTGGATCTCTCCCACTTCCTCAGCATAGCCAGCATGGACAAAATGCCAGTGAAAGAGAGAGAGTGCCAGGAAGAGAGAGAGTGAAAGCAAGCTGGAGGTCACAGTGTTTTATAAACTAATCTCAGAAGTTACTCCCATCACTTTCCCATATTCCATTTGTTGGAAGCAAGTCATTTGGTTCAGCCCACACTGAAAGGTAGGGTTTCACATGAAGCAGGAATACCAGAAGGTGGGAATCATTGGGAGCTATTTAAAAAAGAACATACCATAAGCTCCTAGAGTATAGTCAAAAATTCACTCCCAAGAATATGTCACATTGTTCATGCTGAAAGTATTTCAAATTAGACTATAAGCAATATAAATTAAGGCAATACAAGTTGAATAATAAGCTTAGTAAATGTTCAATAATTCTTCCTCCTCTTTCTTGTCTCTATGGTGTGGGAGCATTGAAAAGGCACAGTTAGAGACTGCAACCTGGTAACTCAAGAGCTCCAATTTGGCCAATAAAAGTTGAAAGCTTTTAAAGTTCTTTAAGACACTTGGCCTCTTCTCATCACCACAGACCTCACCATTCCCTGTTGCCTTACATACAACAGATTCACACTGTTACATTGCTGCTCTGGTCTCTTCATGATTTGTATAAGGGACCCCTTGACACTGATGATTATAATCTACAGATAAACCTCTTTTGAACAGTATTTTTAATATCTTCCCTTCCACTAAGCCTATTTGTTATTCAACAAATACTTTTCAAGTACTTCTTGTGCTTAAGAAATAGTACTAGGCAAGCCATAATACATACAGCTCAGTAAAATACAGCTCCTTGGATTGACTAAATGAACTATGTCTCATTTTATTTTCTCATTTCAAACTCTGCTGTTCCAAAGATGGTCAATCTGGTGGGAGAAGCAACAGCAAAGGGGTGGGGAAATTTGAGAAATAAAACCTTATTCATTCCTTGAGCAAAGGAGTCCTCATCCCACCCCACTGAAGCTTTGTAAGGTGGCCCAGGAAAACCCCCAAAGCACAGCTGATATCATAGACAAGAACAGTGGTTCTACAAGTGTGGTCCCCAAACCAGCAGCTTAGCCACCTCTGGAAATGTGTTAGAAATGCAAACTCTTGGTCTCTACTCCAGACCTTCTGAATCAGTAACTCTGAGGGTGGGTCCCAGCAATTTGTGTTTTATCAAGCTTACCAAGGGATTCTGATGGGTCCTCTAGTTTGAGAATCACTGTGCTAGGACGTGTCAGAGCTGAAAGATATCGTATGGATCATATGCTCAATTCCCTGACTCTACAGAAGAGGGAATGGAGGTGCTGAAAAGTGACACAACTGATTAATTTCACCTAGCTAATGAGCAGCTGCCTCCCTCAAGCATGGACATCTTGAGTCGTGAGATTTCAAGCAGGTCAGGGGCTGGGCTCCCTGTCAGCCCTGGGCTCCCGCCTAAAGCCATTCCTTGGCTCCGAGTGTACCCAGCACCTCTGTCCAGTCATGCACAGCACGTCCTGCCAGGTCTGCAGGTGTGGTTCATGTACTCAGAGGTGTGCCACTGGAAGAGTTAAACAATTACCAACCCTCGCTGGCCTTTCTGCTCTTTAATGCCACATACCTGTCGCATTACCTGCAAAGGTGAGCTCAGACAGAGGCTATGATCACACACCTCCCTGGACACACGCCGGTGCTGAGGGGCCCAGGATTGGGCTGCTGGGGCTGCCACCTTATTTACACAATTAACGTTTGGACAATAAACCCGAACCTCCCAAACATACCACACCCTGGAATACAGGATCATGGTGAAAGGCATAGAATTCCTGGTATATTTCAGGCATAACCTTCTGAATCACCGTACGGAATGACCAGACCTCACAAAGGCATATTACATGAGTCGGTGAATAGGCTGTAAATAAAATAACAACAGGAAGCAGTATTTATCAGAGCAAAATTTCCCTTATTAAGTAAGAAGAGGGACAGATGTTTTTAGCTCCATCCTTCCATATACATGGAGGCTGGGAGAAAGAGATGAGAAGAAAGTCCTCTAGAATTTTTCCAAAGTTATTATTTCTATGAATGGGACTAGGAACAATAATAAAACTATAAAGCATATGTCCTTATTTGGGCTACTGGATACCTTTTAAGTTTTTTTTTGAATCCTCATGTCAATTTCCAAACATACAGAATGAGAAATAGAGGGAGGTGAGGAATGGGTTATTCTGGGTCTAAAGCTACATGTTTACAAGCCAATGAACTTTGGTGACATTTTGTAGGAATGATCTCTAAATTCATAAGTACCCATTGTAACACGAAAGTCTGTTTTGAATAGCACTTCTCAATGGGGGGCAAGAGGAAGATCCTGGTTCTGAACCTCAAAAGCATTTTAAAAAATGCAAATATTCCTCCTCAGAATATAGAGTAAAACTCCTGGGGCTGGGAATGGGGGTATCTGACACACAGTGCCGTTTAGTCTTGGCACAACCACCCCCAACTCTGCTCTGACTCCAACAAGGGTACAAAAAACGTGAATATGTAATTCATAGAAATTCTGAAAATCCACAGTACTAGATTGTGTTCCTGAAACAGAGAAGCCAAATCTTAATCATCTCTGAATTCTTACACCCTAAAGCAGAGATCTAGAACCAGTGGCTCCTGCTATGTACAGACATGTTTTACACAGTGTTGTATACACAGTGTTTAATTCATTTTTAAAATAAAGTTTTGAATTGGCTACTGCAGCAGCAGGCTATATTTTTCAAAGATGATTGCAACACTAGTTCCTGGCCACATGCACTTCTAGAGCATAACCTTGTCACTACCCCATCAAAAGGCAAAACCTTGGGGCTTCCCTGGTGGCGCAGTGGTTGAGAGTCCACCTGCCGATGCAGGGGACGCTGGTTTGTGCCCCGGTCCGCGAATATCCCACAGGCCGCTGAGCGGCTAGGCCCGTGAGCCATGGCTGCTGAGCCTGCATGTCCGGAGCCTGTGCTCCACAATGGGAGAGGCCAGAGTCCCGCGTACCGCAAAAAAAAAAAAAAAAAAAAGGCAAAACCTTGAATCTGGTGGGCTTTTGACTGCTTTGACCAATATAGTCTGACTGGAGTGATACCACATGACTTCTAAGGCTGGGTCCTAAAAGGCCACACAGCTTTCTCTTTGTTTGTAGGAGTACTGGTGCTTGAAGCTCTGCCAGGAAAGAAGTCCCACTACTGGGAGGCTGCTGATGTGAGGAAGTGGGGCCACATGGGGAAGCGACAGGTAGTTGATTCAAGTGGAAGCTCTGCTCACTGAGCCTTCCCAGCCCAGGAACTAGACGTGGAAGTAAATGGGCCTTTAGATGATTCCAGACCTCAGCCTTTGAGTCTTCCCAGCTGAGGCTTCAGACCTTGTGGAGGCGATACAAGACATGCCCACTTTGCTGGTGATTTACAAGCCAAACAATCCATGAAAATAATAAAATGGTTATTTGTAAGTGGATAAGTTTTAAGTTTGTTTTTTTTTTAAGCATCTTTAATGGAGTATAATTGCTTTACAATGATGGGTTTCTGCTGTATAACAAAGTGAATCAGCTATACATATACATAGATCTCCATATCTCCGCCCTCTAGCGTCTCCCTCCCACCCTCCCTATCCCACCCCTCTAGGTGGACACAAAGCACCGAGCTGATCTCCCTGTGCTATGCAGCTGCTTCCCACTAGCTATCTATTTGACATTTGGCAGTGTATATATGTCAATGCCACTCTCTCACTTCGTCCCAGCTTACCCTTCCCCCTCCCCGTGTCCTCAAGTCCATTCTCTATATCTGTGCCTTTGTTCCTGTCCTGCCCATAGGTTCTTCAAAACCATTTTTTTTTTTAGATTCCATATATATATGTTAGCATACAATATGTGTTTTTCTCTTTCTGACTTACTTCATTCTGTATGACAGTCTCTAGGTCCATCCACCCCGCTACACATAACTCAGTTTCATTTCTTTTGTCGGTTGAGTAATATTCCATTGTATATATGTGCCACATCTTCTTTATCCATTCATCTGTTGATGGACACTTAGGTTGCTTCTATGTCCTGGTTATTGTAAATAGAGCTGCAATGAATATTGTGGTACATGACTCTTTTTGAATTATGGTTTTCACAGGGTATATGCCCAGTAGTGTCATTCCTGGATTGTATGGTAGTTCTATTTTTAGTTTTTTGAGGAACCTCCATACTGTTGTCCATAGTGGCTGTATCAATTTACATTCCCACCAACAGTGCAAAAGGGTTCCCTTTTCTCCACACTCTCTCCAGCATTTATTGTTTGTAGATTTTTTGATGATAGCCATTCTGACTGGTGTGAAGTGATGCCTCACCTGTAGTTTTGATTTGCATTTCTCTAATGATTAGTGATGTTGAGCATCCTTTCATGTGTTTGTTGGCAATCTGTATATCTTCTTTGGAGAAATGTCTATTTAGATCTTCTGCCCATTTTTGGATTGGGTTGTTTGCTTTTATGATACTGAAAATCTGCTTGTATATTTTGGATATTGTATATTTCCAAAAGCTGCTTGTATATTTTGGAGATTAATCCTTTGTCAATTGTTTCATTTGCAAATATTTTCTCCCACTCTGAGGTTCTCTTTTCATCTTGTTTATGGTTTCCTCTGCTATTCAAAAGATTTTTAAGTTTCATTAGATCCCATTTTTTAATTTTGTTTTTGTTTCCTCTAGGAGGTGGGTCAAAAATGGTCTTGCTGTGATTTATGTCATGGAGTGTTCTGTGTATGATTTCCTCTAAGAGTTTATAGTATCTGGTCTTACATTCAGGTTTTTAATCCATTTTGAATTAATTTTTGTGTATGGTGTTAGGGAGTGTTCTAATTTCATTCTTTTACATGTAGCTGTCCAGTTTTCTCAGCACCACTTATTGAAGAAGCTGTCTTTTTTCCATTGTATATTCTTGCCTCCTTTATCAAAGGTAAGCTGACCATATATGTGTGAGTTTATCTCTAAGTCTTCTATCCTGTTCCATTGATCTAAATTCCTGTTTTTGTGCCGGTACCATACGGTCTTGATTACTGTAGCTTTGTAGTATAGTCTGAAGTCAGGGAGCCTGATTCCTCCAGCTCCGTTCTTTTTTCTCAAGATTACTTTGGCTATTTGGGGTCTTTTGTGTTTCCATACAAATTGTGAAATTTTTTGTTCTAGTTCTATGAAAAATATCACTGGTAGTTTAATAGGGATTGCATTGACTCTGTAGATTGCTTTGGGTAGCATAGTCATTTTCACAATGTTGATTCTTCCAATCCAAGAACATGGTATATCTCTCCATCTGTTTGTATCATCTTTAATTTCTTTCATCAGCGTCTTATAGTTTTCTGTATACAGGTCTTTTGTCTCCCTTGGTAGGTTTATTCCTAGATATTTTATTCTTTTTGTTGCAGTGGTAAATGGGAGTGTTTCCTTAATTTCTCTTTCAGATTTTTCATCATTAGTATATAGGAATGCAAGAGATTTCTGTGTGTTAATTTTGATATCCTGCAACTTTACCAAATTCATTGATTAGCTCAAGTAGTTTTCTGGTGGGATCTTTAGGATTCTCTATGTATACTATCATGTCATCTGCAAACAATGACAGTTTTACTTCTTCTTTTCCAAGTTGTATTCCTTTTATTTCTTTTTCTTCTCTGATTGCCATGGCTAGGACTTCCAAAACTATGTTGAATAATAGTGGTGAGAGTGGGCAACCTTGTCTTCTTCCTGATCTTAGAGGAAATGGTTTCAGTTTTTCAACATTGAGAATGAAGTTGGCTGTGGGTTTGTCATATAAGGTCTTTATTAGGTTGAGATAAGTTCCCTCTATGCCTACTTTCTGGAGGTTTTTTATCATAAATCAGTTTTGAATTTTTTCAAAATCTTCTTCTGCATCTATTGAGATGATCATATGGGTTTTCTCCTTCAATTCGTTACTACAGTTTATCACATAGATTGATTTGAGTATATTGAAGAATCCTTGCATTCCTGGGATAAACCCCACTTGATCATGGTGTATAATCCTTTTAATGTGCTGTTGGATTCTGTTTGCTAGTATTTTGTTGAGGATTATTGCATCTATGTTCATCAGTGATATTGGCCTGTTGTTTTCTTGTTTTGTGGCATCTTTGTCTGGTTTTGGTATTAAGGTGATGGTGACCTCGTAGAATGAGTTTGGGAGTGTTCCTCCTGCTGCAGTTTTTTGGAAGAGTTTGAGAAGGATAGGTGTTAGCTCTTCTCTAAATGTTTGATAGAATTCACCTGTGAAGCCATCTGGCTCTGGGCTTTTGTTTGTTAGAAGATTTTTAATCACAGTTTCAATTTCAGTGCTTTTGATTGGTCTGTTTTTATTTTCTATTTCATCCTGGTTCAGTCTTTGAGAGTTGTGCTTTTCTAAGAATTTGTCCGTTTCTTCCAGGTTGTCCATTTTATTGGCATATAGTTGCTTGTAGTAATCTCTCATGATCCAACAATTTTGTTTATCTTCTCAAAGAACCAGCTATTAGCTTTATTGATCTTTGCTATTGTTTCCTTCATTTCTTTTTCATTTATTTCTGATCTGATCTTCCTGATTTCTTTCCTTCTGCTAACTTTGGGTTTTGTTTTTTTTTTTTTGTTGTTGTTGTTCTTCTTCTTCTTTCTTTAATTCCTTACATGTAAGTTTAGGTTGTTTATTTGAGATGTTTCTTGTTTCTTAAGGTAGGATTGTATTGCTATATACTTCCCTATTGTAGGATTGTATTGCTATAAGCTTCCCTATTAGAACTGCTTTGGCTGCATCCCATAGGTTTTGGATCATCGTGTTTTCATTGTCATTGGTTTCTAGGTATTTTTTGACTTCCTCTTTGTTTTCTTCAGTGATCTCTTGGTTATTTGCTAGTGTATTGTGTAGTCTACATGTGTTTGTATTTTTTACAGATTTTTTTCCTGTAATTGATATCTAGTCTCATAGCATTGTGGTTGGGAAAGATACTTGATATGATTTAAATTTTCTTAAACTTACCAAGGCTTGATTTGTGATCCAAGATATGCTCTATCCTGGAGAATGTTCTATGAGAACATGAGAAGAAAGTGTAATCTGCCGTTTTTGTATGGAATGTCCTATAAATATAAATTAAGTCCATATTCTTTAATGTATCAATTAAAGCTTGTGTTTCCTTATTTATTTTCATTTTGGATGATCTGTCCATTGGTGAAAGTGGGGTGTTAAATTCTCCTAATATGATTGTTTTACTATTGATTTCCCCTTTTATGGCTGTTAGCATTTGCCTTATGTATTGAGGTGCTCCTATGTTGGGTACATAAATATTTACAACTGTTATAACTTCTTCTTAGATTGATCTCTTTCAATATGTAGTGTCCTTCTTTGTCTCTTATAATAGTCTTTATTTTAAAGTCTATTTTGTCTAATATGAGAATTGCTGCTCCAGCTTTCTTTTGATTTCTATTTGCATGGAATATTTTTTCCATCCCCTCACTTCAGTCAATATTTGTCCCTAGGTCTGAAGTGGGTCTCTTGTAGACAGCATAGGTATGGGTCTTGTTTCTGTATCCATTCAGCCAGTTTATGTCTTTTGGTTGGAACATTTAATCCATTTACATTTAAGGTAATTATCAATATGTATGTTTCCTATTACTATTTTCTTGTTTTGTGTTTGTTATTGTAGGTCTTTTCCTTCTCTTGTGTTTTTTGCCTAGAGAAGTTCCTTCAGCATTTGTTGTAAAGCTGTTTTTGTGGTGCTGAATTGTCTTAGCTTTTACTTATCTGTAAAGGTGTTAATTTCTCCATCAAATCTGAATGATATCCTTGCTGGGTAAAGTAATCTTGGTTGTAGGTTTTTCCCTTTCATCACTTTAAATATGTCCTGCCACTCCCTTCTGGCTTGCAGAGTTTCTGCTAAAAGATCAATTGTTAACCTTATGGGGATTCCCTTGTATGTTAATTGTTGCTTTTTCCTTGCTGCTTTTAATATTTTTTCTTTATATTTAATTTTTGATAATTTGTTTAATATGTGTCTTTGTGTGTTTTCCCTTGAATTTATCCTGTATGGGACTCTCTGCACTTCCTGCACTTGATTGCCTATTTCCTTACCCATATTAGGGAAGTTTTCAACTATGATCTCTTCAAATATTTTCTCAGTCCCTTTTTTTTTGTTCTCTTCTTCTTCTGGGACCCCTATAATTCAAATGTTGGTGTGTTTAATATTGTCCCAGAGGTCTCTGAGATTGTCCTCAATTCTTTTTTTTTTTTTTTTTTTTTGCGGTACACGGGCCTCTCACTGTTGTAGCCTCTCCTGTTGTGGAGCACAGGCTCCAGACACGCAGGCTTAGCAGCCACGGCTCACGGGTCCAGCCGCTCTGCAGCATGTGGGATCCTCCCGGACTGGGGCACGAACCCGCATCCCCTGCATCAGCAGGCGAACTCTCAACCACTGTGCCAGCAGGGAAGCCCTGTCCTCAATTCTTTTCAATCTTTTTTCTTTATTCTGCTCTGTGATAGTTATTTCCACTATTTTATCTTCCAGGTCACTTATCTGTTCTTCTGCCTCAGATATTCTGCTATTGATTCCTTTTAGATAATTTTTAATTTCATTTTTTGTGTTATTCATCATTTTTTGTTTGCTCTTTAGTTCTTGTAGGTCCTTATTATATGTTTCTTGTATTTTCTCCATTCTAATTCCAAGATTTTAGATCATCTTTACTATCATTACTCTGAATTCATTTTCTGATAGACGGCCTATTTCCTCTTCATTTGTTTCGTCTGTTGGGTTTTTACCTTGCTCCTTCATCTGCTGTGTATTTCTCTGTCTTCTCATTTTGCTTAAGTTACTGTGTTTGGCATCTCCATTTCACAGGCTGCAGGTTCGTAGTTCCTGTTGTTTTTGGTGTCTGCTAGGTAAGGTTGGTTCAGTGGGTTGTGTAGGCTTTTTGCTGGAGGGTACTGGTGCTTGTGTTCTGGTGGATGAGGCTGGATCTTGTCTTTCTGGTGGGGAGGACCATGTCCAGGGGTGTGTTTAGGAGTGTCTGTGAACTTACTATGATTTTATGCAGCCTCTCTGCTGAAGGGTGGGTTTGTGCTCCTGTCTTGCTAGTTGTTTGGCATAGGTTGTCCAGCACTGTAGCTTGCTGGTCGTTGAGTGGAGCTGGGTCTCAGCATTGAGATGGAGATCTCTGGGAGAGCTTTTGCTGTTTGATATTACATGGGGCCGGGAGGTCTCTGGTGGACCAATATCCTGAACTCAGCTCTCCCACCTCAGAGGCTCAGGCCTGACACCTGGACAGAACACCCAGACCCTGTCAACCACACAGCCAGGTACATGGGGAGTTTCTTGCCCTTGGGAAGTCTGAGGTTTTGTGCCAGCATTCAGTAGGTGTTCTGTAGGAGTTGTTTCACATGTAGATGTAGTTTTGATGTATTTGTGGGGAGGAAGGTGAGCTCCACATCTTGCTCCTCTGCCATCTTGAAGGCACCCTTCAAGGCACCCTTAAAAAAAGTTTTAAGTTAATTTGTAATGCAGAAATAGTAACTGGAACAGTTTCCAACATATATGCATAGAGAGATTTTCCATAACATTTCAAAGTTTCTTGAAAATTGAAGGATATGGTAGATGGATACCATGTGTTCCTAAAGCAAGAAACTAGGTAGCAGACCTAGCAGCTAGTACACAGGAAATATACGTACTCACTGGATGTGTGCTCTGCAGTTTGCACAGTCACCATCCCTGACACTGTGAACTGAGTTTTAATGATTTGACTTGTTACATTCATTCTGTTGTTTTTCTTACACAGCAGAACTGTGTGTTTCAAATGGGGTAAATAAGACAGAGAGGGCCCTGAATCTTTCATATGAGCACCTTCTTGCCTGGTTACTGTACGTACTTTCATTTTGCAACCCCTGCCCTGGAATATAGCAAGCACATAATAAATATTTGTTGAATTTTGAAATCAATCCATCCTTCTTGCTGATTTTATATTTATGTCTGGATTCTGCTGATAAAATTTTCTTTCCATGTAAGTTAAGTGGCACTTAAGACATCTTTTCTCTTCCTTCCTTCTTTTCTTTCTTTCCTTCATTCCTCCCCCCCAACCTTCCACCTTCCACCTTCCACCTTCCTTCCTTCCTTCCTTTTTCTTTCTTTCTCTTTCTTTTTTCATCTTTCTTTCTTTCTTACTTTCTTTCTTCCTCTCTCCCCTCCTTCCTTCCTTCCTCACTTTCACAGCTTGCATCACTGTTTGTGTGTGTGTGTGTGTGTGTGTGTGTGTATGCATATCATATATATACATAACACATTATGCACTGGCTGCCCTTTCATCTTCCACCCAGAATCTAGAATAATAAAATAATAGTTTTCAAACTGAAAAATTATTGTTCCATAGCAGAAGTACCATTTTGTTCAAGGAGCAACTGCCTCAGAAGCATTTAGGGAGTTCCTTAAAGTATAGAAACCAAGGACCCTCCTTGCCCTTGGCAAATCATATTGAGGGCACCGAGACAGAAATCTGGACCTCAGCGAGTGCTTCACAGGATCTTGGTGCACACACAGCTTTAGAAACCAGCCCAGCCTTCTTTAAGTGGCTACAATGGAAGGTAGGCTCTACCATCAAACCCCAGGATTGCAAAGACAGATCTGATGTGACCAGGGTGACAGGTCCAGGGAGACTACAAGAAGGTCAGTGACCAAGTGGATGTTGCATTGAGGACCACGGTGAAAATGAGATGGCAGGACAATGAGAAGTTGGGACCAGGACCTCCACTAGCACAGAGACTAGGAGACCAGCTGAGTAAGGTGGGCTTAAGCAGGGCTTTTGTCATGGAGTCTGTGAACCTGGACAGGGAGAAAATTCCAACTTGTTTGTATTACTCTCTGAATGGAATGTAGCACTTCCTTTAGTTCTGAATGTAAGCAACAAACCAAAGTAGCATTAACAGGACCCATGCTTTGTCCTATAAGAAATCACAGATATTTCTATATCACAGAGATTTCTTATGATGAATTTTCATTCATCAATACTTCAAAATTATGATAGTTTTTAGGCCCCTTGCTAGAAATTGCTATTTAACAGATTATTTCAGAAATACATCTATTACTATGTCACGATTTTAAAAATTGTTTTGATATATAATTAGTTTCATTTGTAATCCCCAAAGTTGTATGTTATGGATTTAAAACGTTCTTCAGGATGGTGTCCACAGGTTTCACCAGACTGTCAGAGACCTGTGCACCCAGATTAAAAGGAAGAGGTGAATGATGGAGAGGACAACCTGGTCCTTACAAGACTACTAGAAGATCCAGGCTGCCACTTCCTATCCTTTGAGGGAGCAAAGGAAGGTGACAGAGAGACGAGACCCCTCAGGTACACTCAGAATCTGGGCCACTCCTCCTGGGTGCCTGCTGGGACAGACTGCAGTTTGTACCTGCGTCCACTGGTCAGCCAGGAAGAATCCACTGTGCCAGGCCTGGATTGGGACATTCAAGGCTAAGGGTCCATCTTCTCCTGGAGACTGGGCTGAACCCTGCATATCCCCAAGCCCGCAACCAACCTCTGAGGTCACTTATTCAGCCATCCTTTTAGGTAGCATTGGAAGCACCACACTTGCACAGACTGGAATAAGATAGTCACACTTGCAGACAAGTGAAGAATGTATTTCTTCATACAGGGCTTGAGAAGGATGCACACCCCTCACATTAAAACCAGTGATCCTCTTTTACGAGCTGATGGGCCAGCACTGAGCAAAGCCATTTATTCATCTTCACAAAATCCTACAAAACAGGGGTTTCTCCCAATTTAATTTTAATATCTTCACTTTCCAGATGAAGAAAAAGAAGATCTGCAAGATCAATTGCTGTATAATACAAATACCTATTATTATTATTAAATATAAATATATTTTAATATAAAATATAAATATAGTAAACATAAATATTGTTATTAAAATAAATATAGGGCTTCCCTGGTGGCGCAGTGGTTGAGAGTCCACCTGCCAATGCAGGGGACGCGGGTTCGTGCCCCGGTCCGGGAAGATCCCACATGCTGCGGAGCCGCTGGGCCCGTGAGCCATGGCCGCTGAGCCTGCACATCCGGAGCCTGTGCTCTGCAACGGGAAAGGCCACAACAGAGAGAGGCCTGGGTACTGCAAAAAAATAAATAAATAAATAAAAAATAATGCTATATTATTAAAAGTATTAATATTGCTTAGTAATTAATTATAGATTATACTTATTAATGTGGATTCTAATTTTAAGATCAATACTACTTAATATTGTTTTGCTGAATTAATTATAATTACTTATTAATTAATATTATTAATATTAAATAATATTAAATAAATATTAAATAAATATTAAATAATATTAAATAATAATATTATTAATATTATTAAATAATATTTACAATAGCTAATAATAATAGTATTGTATCTTGCTATGTACCCAGCAATGGACTATGCATTGTACTTTCATTTTCTCATATAATCTTTATACAACTCTCTAAGATGGATGCCATTATTGTTGCTGTTTTGTGGATGAAGTGGTCAGGGGCTGAAAGACTTACCCAGAGTCCCACAGTTGGGAGCTAGCTCTGTCCTTGGAGGACTGGAATTTGAATCCAGGTTTCTCTGACAGAAAGTCCATGTTGTCTCCTTTCTATCAAGGGCTTCTGGTCCTCACTGTGCGCTTATGTCAACACCCCTCTGGACCTACATATTCGTGGCTAGTTGGTATTCTGGAACCTTCCAAGGAGAGAGGAGGGTGGGCAGTTTCAATGTCTCAGAAGTGTGGAGCCATTGGAGCTGTTTCTTCAGGCCAGAATCTTGCAGACGTCCCCCACTCTACCCCATGTCTTCTGAAACTTGAGTCAGCAGCTGAGCAAAGCCACAAAGACAGTCCCAGGAGGTGTGGTGTGACCAGGAATAAACATAGGCAGGGAACATTCGAACCAAAACGCACTGAAACTTGACAACCAGGACATGCCAGGACACGCCAGCTCATGGCTCATAAAAGTTGCAACTTTTATTGTGAACATTCAGTCACTTGATTAAAATAATACTACCAATAACACCACCTGCCGACACTATTGGGGTTCTCCGGCATTTAGGGGTGCAAGATCCACTGCAGGGAAAGGGCTGTGAAACCACAGGCATATGGACATTTTCTTGCCCTTGAAGGGAGGAGATGCAGGGTAGGGTTAAAGGGGTGGAATTTCCCTGGCTCCTTCCATGACGCCAAGACCAAGGTTAGAAATGAACTGAACCACCTTGTAAAAAGCATTATATATAAAGTCATCTGTTTACCTCAGCCACTGCTGTCACAGCCCCGTGTTCCTATCAGGGGTTTAAAGCAAACACTGTGAGTGGCTAAAAGAACAACATCGTTTCTGATTCTGTCTTAAGACCTGATTCACTTATGAAATGGGCTTATGAACTTAAAATTATGGGAGGGGAGGTTGGAGGGGAAAGACAAGAACCCTTTTATTTAGCATATTATTCACAATGAAAATTGGCACAGAAGCCAACCACATACATTAACATAGCTTGGGCGAGTTTAAAGCTTATGAACACATTTCTGTGGAAAAATGTGAATATGGAAAATCCCCTCTTTTATTTTGCCCTTTCCAAAAAAGCAATGAGTTCTGGGCTCAATGTGTATCCGTAACCTCACTTAGAAACCGGGAAATGCCAAGTGGGACTGAACTGGGGGAGCCCAGGCTGAAGGGAGCCGAGGGTCTGCTACCTTGGAAACCAGAGGAGAGGAAGGGAGGAGGCCTGGGACTCCCTCACAAGTCAGGTTTTCTCCTGAATCACAGAGCGGAAGCCCAAGGAGACCAGGCTGAGACCCCCCGGTGCCTCTCTGCTGATAGGGGTGTCTGTTGGGGGAGATGCATTATAATTAGAAGAGAGGGAGAGAGATCTCTTTTTAATCTTGCTCAAAATACACCAATTTAAAGGGAAGTTATAGATAAAGAATTGTACACAGCAGTACCCAGGAGTCTGGTGTGGTGATCTTGTAATTGGGTTTTATTCATACAGTGCTTCCTTAAGGACCCTGTAAGTACTTAGAAACACAAAGTAATAAATCCTCCTCAAAACTGCCTTGAAGATAGCGGCTTCTGCTGATAGTTCTTCATGTTTCAGTTATTTTGCAGGTTCTACTAGATACTTCGGCTGACAGTTTCCCTGAGGAATAAGGGATTAACTATTCATTCACAAACAGGGGAAACAGTTTAGACATAAACAGCCTAAGGAAATTGTCTGCCACTGCTGAGCACCTTCCATCAGTGTATTTGTCTGCCATCCTCTCAACCATCCATCCACCCATCCACCCATCCACCTATCCATCCATCCATCCATCCATCCAATGAATAATTTATTGAGGGTCCAAAGGACACTTGCCTATGCACATGCAAAGATCTAAAGAAGCCCTGGGGAAATACAATTTCTGAAACTCGTCCTCACTGTTTAGCCTAGAGAGTTAGAGCAGCGCTGGTTCTGGCGAGGAGACAGAGCATGCAAAAGGCTGTGAAGTAGGAAAGAAATTTATGAACCAAGTGAAATGCTAAGTAAATATATAAGCAACACCTTTGCTAGAAATGATCAAATAAGGAAATCTAACAATCAGGAAACAAACGGTACATTTCTAGGAAACACTTGGCAAGTAATTGTTGAGCACCTATTCTGTGACCTACTCTGTTCTAGACCCTGAGAATACAGACAGGCTCTTTCTATGCTCACAGCTGCTCCCAGTCCAGCTGTGAAGGAGACACACGACATTGTATCCACATTGTGGTAAGTGCTGCAAGCTCTGTGATTGCTGACAGCAGAGCCCATGACCCATTTTCAGGCTCAGAGAGGAAGAGGTATGTACAAAGGCCCTGTAGTGAGATCTGGCTTCTGAGGAAAATTCTGAAGGCCAGTATGGCTGGAGAGGTTGGTCATCTAAGACATTGGACCCCAACCTTTTTGGAACCAGGGACTGGTTTTGTGGAAGACAATTTTTCCACGGATGGGGTGGTAGGGGCGTGGGATGGTTCAGGCAGTAATGGGAGTGGTGGGGAGCGGCAGATGAAGCTTCACTGGCTGGCCAGCGCTCACCTCCTGCTGTGTGGTCAGGTTCCTAACAGGCCCTGGACCGCTACCTGTCCGTGGCCCGGGGTTAGGGACCCCTGATCTAAGGACTTATAGGCTATGCTGAATGAAATGTAAAGTCACTTACAGTGTAAAACAGGAAAGACTCTACCATATTTGCTTTTTAAACTATGCTTCTGGCTCCTGAGAGCAAGGCCTGTGATGACAAACGGTGGGAGCAGGGAGTTCACTAGGGCAGTCATTCAGGCAAGATGGTAGTGGCATATGAATTAGGACCTTTCAGGTAGGGAAGGAGAAAAAAATGGGAGATGTGCTTAAAAGCTATAGCAGGAGAGAAGGAAATCAGAACCTCTCCCTGGGAAGCCAAGGAATGGGAAAGGAAGAAAATGCTTCCCTCTCACCCCAAATGGCGGCTGGAGGCATGGTGGTTGTTGCAGGGCTCAGGGTGGGAACAGAGCAGAGGGCAGGTTCCTGCCAGCAGACTGGGTGGTTGTGAGTGGGTTGCTCTTGAGACCAGCTCCCCACCCAACTTAGCTATGGGGAAAGAAGATTTGAATTGAACTAGCTTCCAGAATGCCAGATACGTCTGTGTGCATTCTTATCCTTCTTCCAGGCTACCCATTCTTTTCATGCTGTGATGTTTTTAGTCCTTAAATACAAAAATGGAAGAAAGAAATGGGAAGTCTCTGATATTTGGAGTTACAGTTTCTCAGATCCAATTAGAATGAACTTCAGCATAGATACTGATTAATATTAAAATATTAAATTTCAAAAATAATATTAAAATTATCTTCAACTTAACTTTTGAAAATACAAAATAAGAGTTCTGGTGGCCTGAAATCATACTGCTATTCCCTTCGGTCCAAACAGAGAGGCCTTACCTTGTCAGAGAGTGCAAGCTTTCCCTTGCATGCACATGGAAATAAGATGTGACAGCCACCACTGTCCATACTTGAGGTGTCGCTCTGCCTGGGGGTCACCTACCACTGCATTTAGAGCAGTAGGTCAGCAATTACTTTGAGCTTTTGGTTAATGAGTTTTAAAAATTACTAATCAGAGTCACTTAAATGATAAGAAGCCGGGCTTGGATATCACTTCATATGAATTTGTCATAACTTTTCTCAACTTAGTGTGTAAATTTGGCAAGTGATGTTTTTTTTTTAGGTAGAGCAAGTGTCATTTTGTCAATCTGCTATTCAAAGATTAACTCTGACAATCACTTCTTATAGTAAAATTGACCAAGATCTCTAAAAGTAAATAATGATAAGAATAAGTTTATATACCTCATAAACACTTCCAAATATTCTAGGTTGCTTCTGTATATGTGTGTGCTGGGGGGAGGGAGTTATAGAAAGAAGGTAGGTATGCAAAGAATAGAAGGTGGTTCTTGTTATTTTTCAAAACCAGTTCATCTTTTCTAATGAGTCATATCCCTGTGTCTAAGCCAAGTTCTTCCATGTCCCCACTGGCCTCAGCTTTGGGAATCCTGGGTATGACTCATGGGTCATGATCCTGAAGACAGAGTCCTATATTTCTCTAAAAACAATTTAGGCCCTTCAGCCTGCGGTGCAACGATACAACTCCATATAAATCAGTGGGAGCTTTTATGGGTTGACTAATATGTTAACACCCTGTGATCCAGAAGTGTGGTTGCCTAAGCTTTTTTTAGGCTGGGTCATATCAATTGTGTCTCAAGCAGTGTTGTAGAGTTTTCAGTATCTTCCAAGATGATGTGGCAGAATGGGACAACAAAGGGATAATTAATATGCTTGACTTTGTGCAATTCTTATCCATTTTTGGTTGGAAAGAGATCAATTACTGTGCATTTATTTATGTTTAATTTTTTAGTGGGTTGTTTTTTTAAATTTTTGTTTTATATTGGAGTATAGTTGATTTACAATGTTTTGTTAGTTTCAGGTGTACAGCAAAGTGATTCAGTTATACATATAAATAAAGCTGTTCTTTTTCAGATTATTTTCCCATTTAGGTTATTACAGATATTGAATATAGTTCCCTGTGCTATATAGTAGGTCCTTGTTGATTATCTATTTTATATATAGTAGTGTGTATATGTTAATCCCAAACTCCTAATTAATCCCTCCCCCCACTTTTTCCCTTTGGTAACCATAAATTTGTTTTCTAAGCCTGTGAGTCTGTTTCTGTTTTGTAAATAAGTTCATTTGTATCATTTTCTTAGATTGCACATATAAGTGATATCATATGATATTTGTCTTTCTCTGTCTGACTTACTTCTGTCAGTATGATAACCTCTAGGTCCATCCATGTTGATGCAAATTGAATATTTCATTCCTTTTGATGGCTGAGTAATATTCTACTGTATATAAGTACCACACTTATCCATTCATCTGTTGATGGACATTTTGGTTGCTTCCATGTCCTGGCTATTGTAAATAGTGCTGCAATGAACATTGGGGTGAATGTATCTTTTTGAATTATGGTTTTCTCCAGATATATGCCCAGGAATGGGATTGCTGAATCGTGTGATAACTCTATTTTTAGTTTTTTAAGGAACCTCCATACTTTTTTCCATAGTGGCTGTACCAGTTTACATTCCCACAAACAGTGTGGGAGGGGTCCCTTTTTTTCCACATCCTCTCTAGAATTTATTTTTTGTAGACTTTTTATGATGGCCATTCTGACTGGTGTGAGGTGATAACTCATTGCATCATTTGCAAATATTTTCTCCCATTCTGTTGTTTGTCTTTTCATTTTGTTTATGGTTCCCTTTGCTGTGAAAAAGGTTTTAAGTGCAATTAGGTTCCATTTGTTTATTTTTATTTTCATTACTCTAGGACGTGGATCCAAAAAGATGTTGCTGCAATTTATGTCAAAGAGGGTTCTGCCTATGTTTTCCTCTAAGAGTTTTATAGTATCTGGTCTTACTTTTAGGTGTTAATCTATTTTGAGTTTATCTTTATGTATGGTGTTAGAGAATGGTCTAATTTCATTCTTTACATGTAGCTGTCCTGTTTTCCCAGCGCCATTTATTGAAGAGACTGTCTTTTCTCTATTGTATATTCTTGCCTCCTTTGCCATAGATTAATTGACCATAGGTGCATGGGTTTATTTCTGGGCTTTCTATCCTTTTCCATTGATCTATATATCTGTTTTTGTGATTCCTGTGCATTTATGTCAGCTCTCAACTGTTTGTTCTTGGAACTGCCAGAACTGACCTTAGCTCCCAGGACAGGAACTAGAAATTATAATATCTGAACTTCATGACTTGTGAACACAGTGCCAATCAGCTTCTGAAGGACTGAGTGAAATCCCTGTTCATACTTTTTTCTTAACACTTAAATTTAGCTTTGCAAGATTTGTTATACAGAGAGTCTACAGGCTGCAAGAGTCACTTTTAGCCATCTTAATAAGTTCTTCCAGAGGCCAACCAATATCATTCAGTGTTACAAAGATAGATAAGAAAACACCATTTGTAAGAAAATATAAATGAACAAATCTTAAGACAAAATCAAGCTCTTTCCAATTCAACATGTATTATTAAATGGGTATCATTTTGAAATTAACCCCGAAAGCAAATGTGTGTTCTACAATGATGTAGTTACTATTGGGACCACTGGGTTGATAAAGATACTGGTTCTGAGGAGAAAATATCAAACTGCTTAGTAATATCTGTCATAGGCTCAGATTTGGGGAGTAGTTGTTTTAGTGCCATCTGTTTGCCATCCACACCCTAATTCCTAAGCCAGAATATTAAAAATTATTGTACTGTAAATAAGATGAAACCCAAGATGAAGATAACACATTATTTATTATATTCCCATTGCCAGAAGAGCTCTGTGCCCTTTCTTACTTGAGAAACCTCCATTACCAAAAATCAGAGAGGCTTGCCAGTGAAGAACATCTTGATACCAGATACCTAAGCTCTCTCACCTGGAATCCCCAGGACTTTGATATTCAGCATATGTTAATGATTTCCAAATGTTTATTCTTCAGACCCAGAATCTTTCCTGCACTTTGAATTATATTTTCAACTGTTTATTAGACAGCTTCATCTCAAACACAGCAAACTCAAGAAAAAAAAAATAATACTATAACAAGATCCCTCTCTGCACATTTTCTAATTTGTTAATGACATTATTATGAACCCAGACTAGAACCTTAAAGTCATTCTTCTTTTTCCTTCAACCACTTCACACAATCAGCCACCAAATCCTAGCAATTTTGACACTTGACTTCTATCTGTATATTAAACCTAACACCTTTTCATTTTGTACTAGTTTTCTATAGTCACATAAACAATTACCAAAAAATTAGCAGTTTAAAATACCCCAGTTTATTATCTCACAATTTCCTTGGTAAGAAGCCTGGAAATGGGTTTGTTGAGTCCCCTGAGCAGGGTCTCACCAGCTGTGTTCTCATCTGAAGGCTCTGGGGAGGTATCTGCTTCCAGATTCTATCATGTTGTTGACAGAATCCAATTCTTTGTGGTTGTAGAGCTGAGATCCCATTTCCATGCTGGTGGTCAGCTGGGGGCTTGTGCTCAGCCCTTTGAAGCCCACATTTCATGCATCATCTTCAAAGCTAGCCATGGAGAATCCCCCTCATATCAAACTCCTCTCACACTTTGAATCTCTCTTACTAGGGAGGTCTCAGTCCTTATTACTCATCTGATTAGGTCAGGCTCCATAGAGATAATCTTCCTTTCTTAAAGTCAACTAATTTGGGACCTTAATTATTTCTGCAAAATGCCTTCACAGCAGCACTAAGATAAAAATACTTCATTGAATAACTTATAGAAGGTGAGTATATACAAAGGCATGTGGATTTGGAAGGATTAAGGGGGAATTCTGCCTTCCATATTTTCTGTGGCCACTGCTTTAGTTGAGGCCCTAACTATCTCTGTGTAGACCATTACGATGACCATCTGGCTCTGTCTTGAATCGGAGTTCTCAAAAGCAGAACTTGAGATAAGAAAGCTTGGGGAGTCTGTCTGCAAGGTAATACCAGGAAACACTCAGGGGAAAGCAAGGAAGTGAAACAGAAAAAGAAGAAAACCAATACATGGTATTGGAGTAACTATGTTAGAATTCTAAGTAACTGGGGTTTATTACTGCTGCTGAGTATGAGAATGCTGGAGTATCATCTCCCAACTCCCACCACTATTGCTTGAGAGCTGCTCCCACTTGTTCTGTAAATGCCCTCTGAAAGTTTTTCTTCTTGTCTAACTAAATAAAACACAGATCTGATCCTGTCACTCCTCTTTCTAAAAACACCTACCTGCTTATACTGTCAACAAACAAACATTTTGTTTATTGCAAAATATGACGCGCAATGCCCCGTGATAGTCACTGCGGACTCAGTAGCGAAAAGACAGCCATGTAGGGAGCTTATAAGAGATATGGTCCAAAAAAAAGAAATCTAAATTCCTTAGCATAGCCCAGGTCCTTCAAAATCTGATGTGAACCTATTTGGGCAGCATCTTTTCTCATCTTCTCCATTTAATCTCCCATTCAGGTGACAAAGTTCTCAGTGTTCCTGGAAACTTTTGTGCTCTTTCATGGTTTCTTCAACTTTGCTCAACCTTAAATGTTTTTCCCTTTCTCTCTTTTGGGGAAACTCCTATAAAATACCTTATCCAAAATGGATTTCCTCTGTGCACCATTCTGACACCCCTGCCTCAGTAGCTTTTATCACTCTTATTACTCACAACTCATGGCTTACTGCATAGGAGGTCCTTCTGGAATAAATGCATTCAAAACCCATGAAAAAATTAAACAGTATTATATGGTATTCTTTCTGATATTCTTTCTGATATATAAGATTACTTTTTGTTTTAGAGTTCCATATATGGCATTGTTCTTGGTTTCAAGTATTTGTCTATGTACATAGATGGATAGATACAGAGATACAGAGATAAATAAGCAAGAGATGGATAGATATACACCTATAAATAGCTACAGAGATATATAAGTAAGACAAAATAGTAATTTTAAGGAATAATTTTTAGTTGGTTTTTAATATTATGGGATTCAACACAAGAGCTGTGTCACAAGTCAATGTGTCCTTGGGGCTAGGTTTTTTTTTTTTTTTTTTTGCGGTATGCAGGCCTCTCACTGCTGTGGCCTCTCCCGTTGTGGAGCACAGGCTCCGGACATGCAGGCTCAGCAGCCATGGCTCACGGGCCCAGCTGCTCCACAGCATGTGGGATCCTCCCGGACCGGGGCACGAACCCGTGCCCCCTGCATCGGCAGGCGGACTCTCAAACACTGCGCCACCAGGGAAGCCCGGGGCTAGGTTTTTGTTGCTGTTTTTCTGTTTGTTGTTAGCTCTATTGAGGTATAATTGACAAATAAAAATTATATGTATTTAAGATGTACAACTTGATGTTTCGATATACCTATACATTGTTAAATAATCACCACAATCAAGCTAATTAACATACCCATCACCTCACATAGTTACTTTTGTGTATGTGTTTGTGTGTGGTAAGAACATGTAAGATCTATCCTCTTAGCAAATTTAAAGTATATATACAGTATTGTTAACTAGAGTCACCATGCTGTACATTAGATCTCTAAAACTTATTCATCTTGCATAACTGAAACCTTGTACCCTTTGACACTTTGACAAGCATCCTATTTCTCCCACCCACCAACCCCTAGCAACAACAGTTCTACTCTGTTGCTTCTATGAGTTCAACTATTTTAAATTCCACATATAAGTGAGATCATGAATTATTCGTCTTTCTGTGACTGTCTTACTTAACTTAGCATAATGTCCTACAGGTTCATTCATGTTGTTGCAAAAAGCAGGATTTCCTTCTTTTTTAAGGCTGAATAATATTCCATTGTATATACCACATTTTCTTTGTCCCTTACTTCTTTTTTTTTTTATTTTTTTTTTTTTTTATTTATTTTTTTTTTTTATAATTTTTTTTTTTTTTTAACATCTTTATTGGAGTATAATTGCTTTACAATGGTATGTTAGTTTCAGCTTCACAACAAAATGAATCAGTTATATATATACATATATTCCCATATCTCTTCCCGCTTGCATCTCCCTCCCTCCCACCCTCCCTATCCCACCCCTCCAGGCGGTCACAAAGCACCGAGCTGATCTCCCTGTGCTATGCGGCTGCTTCCCACTAGCTATCTACCTTACGTTTGGTAGTGTATATATGTCCATGCCTCTTTATCGCTTTGTCACCATTTACCCTTCCCCCTCCCCATAGCCTCAAGTCCATTCTCTAGTAAGTCTGTGTCTTTATTCCTGTTTCACCCCTAGGTTTTTCATGACATTTTTTTTTTTTAAATTCCATATATATGTGTTAGCATACGGTATTTGTCTCTCTCTTTCTGACTTACTTCACTCTGTATGACAGACTCTAGGTCTATCCACCTCATTACAAATAGCTCAATTTCGTCTCTTTTTATGGCTGAGTAATATTCCATTGTATATATGTGCCACATCTTCTTTATCCATTCATCCGATGATGGACACTTAGGTTGTTTCCATCTCTGGGCTATTGTAAATAGAGCTGCAATGAACATTTTGGTACATGACTCTTTTTGAATTATGGTTTTCTCAGGGTATATGCCCAGTAGTGGGATTGCTGGGTCATATGGTAGTTCTATTTGTAGCTTTTTAAGGAACCTCCATACTGTTCTCCACAGTGGCTGTATCAATTTACATTCCCACCAACAGTGTAAGAGGGTTCCCTTTTCTCCACACCCTCTCCAGCATTTATTGTTTCTAGATTTTTTGATGATGGCCATTCTGACTGGTGTGAGATGATATCTCATTGTAGTTTTGATTTGCATTTCTCTCATGATTAGTGATGTTGAGCATTCTTTCATGTGTTTGTTGGCACTCTGTATATCTTCTTTGGAGAAATGTCTATTTAGGTCTTCTGCCCATTTTTGGATTGGGTTGTTTGTTTTTTTGTTATTAAGCTGCATGAGCTGCTTATAAATTTTGGAGATCAATCCTTTGTCAGTTGCTTCATTTGCAAATATTTTCTCCCATTCTGAGGGTTGTCTTTTGGTCTTCTTTATGGTTTCCTTTGCTGCGCAAAAGCTTTTAAGTTTCATTAGGTCCCATTTGTTTACTCTTCTTTTTATTTCCATTTCTCTAGGAGGTGGGTCAAAAAGGACCTTGCTGTGATTTATGTCATAGAGTGTTCTGCCTATGTTTTCCTCTAAGAGTTTGATAGTTTCTGGCCTTACATTTAGGTCTTTAATCCATTTTGAGCTTATTTTTGTGTACGGTGTTAGGGAGTGATCTAATTTCATACTTTTACATGTAGCTGTCCAGTTTTCCCAGCACCACTTATTGAATAGGCTGTCCTTTCTCCACTGTACATTTCTGCCTCCTTTGTCAAAGATAAGGTGACCATATGTGCGTGGGTTTATCTCTGGGCTTTCTATCCTGTTCCATTGATCTATCTTTCTGTTTTTGTGCCAGTACCATACCGTCTTGATTACTGTAGCTTTGTAGTATAGTCTGAAGTCTGGGAGCCTGATTCCTCCAGTTCCTTCTTTCGTTCTCAAGATTGCTTTGGCTATTCGGGGTCTTTTGTGTTTCCATACAAATTGCAAAATTTTTTGTTCTAGTTCTGTGAAAAATGCCAGTGGTAGTTTGATAGGGATTGCATTGAATCTATAGATTGCTTTCGGTAGTAGAGTCATTTTCACAATGTTGATTCTTCCAATCCAAGAACATGGTATATCTCTCCATCTATTTGTATCATCTTTAATTTCTTTCATCAGTGTCTTATAATTTTCTGCATACAGATCTTTTGTCTCCTTAGGTAGGTTTATTCCTAGATATTTTATTCTTTTTGTTGCAATGGTAAATGGGAGTGTTTTCTTGATTTCACTTTCAGATTTTTCATCATTAGTATATAGGAATGCCAGAGATTTCTGTGCATTAATTTTGTATCCTGCCACTTTACCAAATTCATTGATTAGCTCTAGTAGTTTTCTGGTAGCATCTTTAGGGTTCTCTATGTATAGGATCATGTCATCTGCAAACAGTGACAGCTTTACTTCTTCTTTTCCGATTTGGATTCCTTTTATTTCCTTTTCTTCTCTGATTGCTGTGGCTAAAACTTCCAAAACTATGTTGAATAAGAGTGGTGAGAGTGGGCAACCTTGTCTTGTTCCTGATCTTAGTGGAAATGCTTTCAGTTTTTCACCATTGAGGATGATGTTTGCTGTGGGCTTGTCATATATGGCCTTTATTATGTTGAGGAAAGTTCCCTCTATGCCTACTTTCTGCAGGGTTTTTATCATAAATGGGTGTTGAATTTTGTCAAAAGCTTTCTCTGCATCTATTGAGATGATCATATGGTTTTTCTCCTTCAGTTTGTTAATATGGTTTATCACATTGATAGATTTGCGTATATTGAAGAATCCTTGCATTCCTGGAATAAACCCCACTTGATCATGGTGTATGATCTTTTTAATGTGCTGTTGGATTCTGTTTGCTAGTATTTTGTTGAGGATTTTTGCATCTATGTTCATCAGTGATATTGGCCTGTAGTTTTCTTTCTTTGTGACATCCTTGTCTGGTTTTGGTATCAAGGTGATGGTGGCCTCGTAGAAGGAGTTTGGGAGTGTTCCTCCCTCTGCTATATTTTGGAAGAGTTTGAGAAGGATAGGTGTTAGCTCTTCTCTAAATGTTTGATAGAATTCGCCTGTGAAGCCATCTGGTCCTGGGCTTTTCTTTGTTGGAAGATTTTTAATCACAGTTTCAATTTCAGTGCTTGTGATTGGTCTGTTCATATTTTCTATTTCTTCCTGATTCAGTCTTGGCAGGTTGTGCCTCTCTAAGAATTTGTCCATTTCTTCCAGATTGTCCATTTTATTGGCATAGAGTTGCTTGTAGTAATCTCTCATGATCTCTTTTATTTCTGCAGTGTCAGTTGTTACCTCTCCTTTTTCATTTCTAATTCTATTGATTTGGGTCTTCTCCCTTTTTTTCTTGATGAGTCTGGCTAGTGGTTTATCTATTTTGTTTATCTTCTCAAAGAACCAGCTTTTAGTTTTATTGATCTTTGCTATTGTTTCCTTCATTTCTTTTTCATTTATTTCTGATCTGATTTTTATGATTTCTTTCCTTCTGCTAGCTTTGGGGTTTTTTTGTTCTTCTTTCTCTAATTGCTTGAGGTGCAAGGTTAGGTTGTTTATTCGAGATGCTTCCTGCTTCTTAAGGTGGGCTTGTATTGCTATAAACTTCCCCCTTAGAACTGCTTTTGCTGCATCCCACAGGTTTTGGGTCGTTGTGTCTCCATTGTCATTTGTTTCTAGGTATTTTTTGATTTCTTCTTTGATTTCTTCAGTGATATCTTCATTATTAAGTAGTGTATTGTTTAGCCTCCATGTGTTTGTATTTTTTACAGATCTTTTCCTGTAATTGATATCTAGTCTCATGGCGTTGTGGTCAGAAAAGATACTTGATACAATTTCAATTTTCTTAAATTTACCAAGGCTTGATTTGTGACCCAAGATATGATCTATCCTGGAGAATGTTCCATGAGCACTTGAGAAAAATGTGTATTCTGTTGTTTTTGGATGGAATGTCCTATAAATATCAATTAACTCCATCTCGTTTAATGTATCATTTAAAGCTTGTGTTTCCTTATTTATTTTCATTTTGGATGATCTGTCCATTGGTGAAAGTGGGGTGTTAAAGTCCCCTACTATGAATGTGTTACTGTCGATTTCCCCTTTTATGGTTGTCAGTATTTGCCTTATGTATTGAGGTGCACCTATGTTGGGTGCATAAATATTTACAATTGTTATATCTTCCTCTTGGATTGATCCCTTGATCATTATGTAGTGTCCTTCTTTGTCTCTTCTAATAGTCTTTGTTTTAAAGTCTATTTTGTCTGATATGAGAATTGCTACTCCAGCTTTCTTTTGGTTTCCACTTGCATGAAATACCTTTTTCCATCCCCTTACTTTCAGTCTGTATGTGTCTCTAGGTCTGAAGTGGGTCTCTTGTAGACAGCAAATATATGGGTCTTGTTTTTGTATCCATTCAGCCAATCTGTGTCTTTTGGTGGGAGCATTTAGTCCATTTACATTTAAGGTAATTATCGATATGTGTGTTCCTATTCCCATTTTCTTCATTGTTTTGGGTTTGTTATTGTAGGTCCTTTCCTTCTTTTGTGTTTCTTGCCTAGAGAAGTTCCTTTAGCAGTTGTTGTAGAGGTGGTTTGGTGGTGCTGAACTCTCTCAGCTTTTGCTTGTCTGTAAAGGTTTTAATTTCTCCATCAAATCTGAATGAGATCCTTGCTGGGTAGAGTAATCTTGGTTGCAGGTTTTTCTCCTTCAACACTTTCAATATGTCCTGCCACTCCCTTCTGGCTTGCAGAGTTTCTGCTGAAAGATCAGCTGTTAACCTTATGGGGATTCCCTTGTGTGTTATTTGTTGTTTTTCCCTTGCTGCTTTTAATATGTTTTCTTTGTATTTAATTTTTGACAGTTTGATTAATATGTGTCTTGGCGTATTTCTCCTTGGATTTATCCTGTATGGGACTCTCTGTGCTTCCTGGACTTGATTAACTATTTCCTTTCCCATATTAGGGAAGTTTTCAACTATAATCTCTTCAAATATTTTCTCAGTCCCTTTCTTTTTCTCTTCTTCTTCTGGAACCCCTATAATTCGAATGTTGGTGCGTTTAATGTTGTCCCAGAGGTCTCTGAGACTGTCCTCAGTTCTTTTCATTCTTTTTTCTTTATTCTGCTCTGCAGTAGTTATTTCCACTATTTTATCTTCCAGGTCACTTATCCGTTCTTCTGCCTCAGTTATTCTGCTATTGATCCCATCTAGAGTACTTTTAATTTCATTTATTGTGTTGTTCATCGTTGCTTGTTTCATCTTTAGTTCTTCTAGGTCCTTGTTAACTGATTCTTGCAATTTGTCCATTCTATTGTCCATTCTATCTCCAAGATTTCGGATCAACCTTACTATCATTATTCTGAATTCTTTTTCAGGTAGACTGCCTATTTCCTCTTCATTTGTTAGGTCTGGTGGGTTTTTATCTTGCTCCTTCATCTGCTGTGTGTTTTTCTGTCTTCTCATTTTGCTTATCTTACTGTGTTTGGGGTCTCCTTTTTTTTTTTTTTGCAGGCTGAAGGTTCGTAGTTCCTGTTGTTTTTTGAGTCTGTCCCCAGTGGCTAAGGTTGGTTCAGTGGGTTGTGTAGGCTTCCTGGTGGAGGGTACTAGTGCCTGTGTTCTGGTGTATGAGGCTGGATCTTGTCTTTCTGGTGGGCAGGTCCACGTCTGGTGGTGTGTTTTGGGGTGTCTGTAGACTTATTATGATTTTGGGCAGCCTCTCTGCTAATGGGTGGGGTTGTGTTCCTGTCTTGCTAGTTGTTTGGCATAGGATGTCCAGCACTGTAGCTTGCTGGTCGTTGAGTGAAGCTGGGTGCTGGCGTTGAGATGGAGATCTCTCGGAGATTTTTGCTGTTTGATATTATGTGCAGCTGGGAGGCCTCTTGTGGACCAGTGTCCTGAAGTTGGCTCTCCCACCTCAGAGGCACAGCACTGAGTCCTGGCTGCAGCACCAAGAGCCTTTCATCCACAGGGCTCCTTAATTTGGGATGATTCGTTGTCTATTCAGGTATTCCACAGATGCAGGGTATATCAAGTTGATTGTGGAGCTTTAATCCGCTGCTTCTGAGGCTGCTGGAAGAGATTTCCCTTTCTCTTCTTTGTTCTCACAGCTCCCAGGGGCTCAGCTTTGGATTTGGCCCCGCCTGTGCGTGTAGGTCGCCGGAGGGCGTCTGTTCTTTGCTCAGACAGGACGGGGTTAAAGGAGCCACTGATTCGGAGGCTCTGGCTCACCCAGGCCGGGGGGTAGGGAGGGTCACGGAGTGCAGGGCGGGCCTGCAGCGGCAGAGGCCGGCGTGACGCTGCAGCCTGAGGCGCGCCGTGCGCTCTCCCGGGGGAGCCGTCCCCGGATCCCGGGACCCCGGCAGCGGCGGGCTGCACAGGCTCCCCGGAAGGGCGTGTGGCTAGTGACCTGCGCTCGCACACAGGCCTCCTGGCAGCGGCAGCAGCGGCCTTAGCGTCCCATGTCCGTCTCTGGGCTCCGCACTCTTAGCCGCGGCTCGCGCCCGTCTCCGGAGCTCTCCCAAGCAGCGTTCCCAATCCCCCCTCCTCGTGCACGAGGAAACAAAGAGGGACGTAAAAGTCTCTTGCCTCTTCGGCAGGTCCAGACCCCTCCCCAGACTCTCTCCCGGCCAGCCGCGGCGCACCAACGCCCTGCAGGCTGTGTTCACGCCGCCAACCTCAGTCCTCTCCCGGCGCTCCGACAAAAGCCGGAGCCTCAGCTCCCAGTCCCGCCCGCCCCGGCGGGCGAGCAGACAAGCCTCTCGGCTGGTGAGTGCCGGTCGGCCCGATCCTCTGCGCTGGAATCTCTCCGCTTTGCCCTCCGCACCCCTGTTGCTGTGCTCTCCTCCGCGGCTCCCAAGCTCCCCCACTCCGCCTCCCGAAGTCTCCACCCGCGAAGGGGCTCCTAGTGTGTGGACACTTTTCCTCCTTCACAGCTCTCTCCCGCTGGTGCAGGACCCGTCCCTATTCTTTTGTCTCTGTTTAGTTTTTTCTTTTGCCCTAACCAGGTACGTGGGGGGGTTCCTTGCCTTTTGGGAGGTCTGAGGTCTTCTGCCAGCGTTCAGTAGGTGCTCCGTAGGAGTTGTTCCACGCGTAGATGTATTTCTGGTGTATCTGTGGAGAGGAAGGTGATCTCCGCGTCTTACTCTTCCGCCATCTTCCCGGAACTCCTGTCCCTTACTTCTTGATTGACCCTTGGGTTGTTCCCATATCTTGGTTATTGTGAATAATGCTGCAATGAACATAAAGTCAGAGATATTTCTTTGAGGCACTGATTTCACTTCCTTTGGATATATAATCAGAATAGGGAATGCTAAATCATATGGTAGTTCTATTTTTAATTTTTTGAGGAATCTCCATACTGTTTCCATAGTGGCTTTACCAATTTGCATTCCCACCAACAGTGTACAAAGATTTCATTTTCTCCATACCTTCATCAATGCTTGTTATCACTTGTCTTTTTGATAATAGCCATCTTAACAGGTGGGAGATGCTATCTCATCGTGGTTTTGATTTGTATTTCCTCAAAGATTAATGATGTTGAGACCTTTTCATACAACTGGTGGCCTGTTATTTGTCTTCCTTTGAAAAGCATCTATTCAGTTCTTTCCTATTTTTCAAATCAGGTTATTTTTCTTTTTGCTATTGAGTTCCTCATATATTTTGGATATTAACCCCTTATCTGATATATGCTTTACAAATATTATCTCCCATTCCATAGGTTACCTTTTCACTTTGTTGATTGTTTCCTTTGATCCATAACTTTTTAGTTTGATGCAATCCCATTTGTCCTTTTTTGCTTTTGTTGCCTGTGTTTTTGGGGACTTATCCCAAAAAAATCATTTCCCAGACCAATATCAAGACACTTTCCCTATATTTTCTTCTAGTAGTTTTACTGTTTCAGGTCTTATATTTAAGTCTTTAATCCATTTTGAGTTTATTTTTATATGTAGTGAGATAAGTCCAATTTTATTCTTCTGTGTGTGGATATCAATTTTCCCAGCACCATCTGTTGAAGAGACTATCCTTTCTCATGTGTGTTCTTGGCAGCCTTGTTGAAGATCAGTTGACCATATAGGTAGATTTATTTTTGAACTCCTTATTCTGTTCTATTGGTCTATATGTCTCTTTTTGTGTCAGTATCATTTTTTTTTACTACTATAGATTTGTGATATAATTTGAAATCAGGAAGTGTGATGCCTCCAACTTTGTTCTTCTTGCTCAAGATTGCTTTGGCTAGTTGAGGTCTTTTGTGGTTCATATGAATTTCAGGATTTTTTTTTTCCTATTGCTGTAAAGAATGGCATTGGGATTTTGATAGGGTTGAATTGAATCTGTAGTTCACTTTGGGTTTTATGGACATTTTAACAATGCTAATTCTTCCAATCCATGAACAGGGAATGTTTTTCCATATATCTGTGTCTTCTTTTATTTCCTTCATCATTGCTTTATAATTTTCAGTGTACAAGTCTTTTACCTCTTTGGCTAAGTGTATTTCTAAGTATGTTTTTGTTGTTGTTGCTATTGTAAATGGGATTGTTTTCCTAATTTCCTTTTCAGATAGCTTGCTGTTTGTGTATAGAAACACCACTGATCTTTGTATGTTGGTTTTGTATCCTGCAGCTTGGATCTGATTTTAAAGCTGAAGGTCTTTTAGACATCACAGATGGACAAGCTCTGCCAAATTTTATATTTCATGTCAATAATATCCCTTTTCTTTTGAGAAGTAATCTTTTCAACATATCTTCATGCTTTTTTTTTTCTTTTCCTGCTAGACAAGGTATTTGGGAGTATATTGATAAGTGTATCTGACTTAAAAGGCTATATTTTAAAAAATTAGCTTTATTCCTTTGAAGCTTAATGCACACTGTAAAGTAGATATGAGTAGTTTCTGTTAAGCAATACAAAGACATTTAAAATCACAGTGGACCTACATAGAAAAAGATGTATTTTAACCAAAATATTGCCACTAAAATGAACTCAGGGACTCAGAAATTTGAGGTACATAGTTGGGATTCCTTTTGTTTCCCTTGAGTTCCTAGTGGTTCAAGAAAACTGCCAGTTCTAGAAACATTTCTCTTACTTGAAACTTTCCTTTTAATAACTGTTATTGAATGTCTATTATAAGCTAAGCATTATGTCATGTATTGAGGTTTAAAAAAAATAAGATTGAAAGAAATGCATTGAGGAAGAAATATTACTTTGTCTCAATAAATATTATACCCAACATGCCCAAAATTTTCTAAAATCAATTAGGAAAGGCCTGACTTAATGAGGCTTTACATTTACCTGCTAAATGTAAATTTTTAGATTTCAGATAATTAGGAAGTCTATTTTCACAATACCAAAAGAATACTTTCCTGGGTTAAACTGGAAAGATCAAGAGATCTCTCCCAGAGATCAAGAAAAGCTAAAGTACTTCCTTTTTTTTAAAGTTCCTATAAATTTAAAGAAATTGAAAATGTTATCATTTGATTAAAAAACTGCAAAATATTTTAGATATTTACCTTGAATATGGTAACACTTTTAATTTAAAAATACAATGCAATATGACTGTGATAGTCGTAAAATTAGTACATGTATTCACAAATAATATTACTTCATGGTTCATTAGAAATTATATGGTTCAGATAAAACTACACAAGTTTAAAGTTGTAGCATGAACATCTTTGGATTCACCTTTGACCTCTCTATAATAGTATGCTTGTGTGCACAACCTCATTTGGAGAAAAATGTCAAAAGACTAATTTATAAACTCATTTAAACACAGAAAATGTAAATGTGAGATCACACTGAAGGGCCCTGTGACATGCATGCCCTGGTCAAAAAGGGAAAAGTGGCTGATATTTTGGAGTTGTCATCACCTGGGACCCTGGCATACATGAGAAGAAGTGTTTTACTTCAGAAATACTCCTGTCTTTCAGAATGAAGACTAACTTCCCTCTCTGCATTCCCTCTCCTCACCCACAAACCAAAATCCTTCCTGCCATTAATCATGACAATCCTTTTTGATGTAAATAGAAAGCATTCTATTACCACCTAAAAAAAAATATACTTGGCCTATGACACATTAAGTTGATGCCCAATCAGAGGAGAATGTAGTACCAGGGTTAGCGGAAATAGATATCTGGAAGTGAAATAAGGAAGGAAAGGAGGGAGAGAAGGAAAATGGAAGAAGAGAGGAAAGTAGAGGGAAGGAAGAAAGGAAGGAATGAAAGAAGGAGGAAGGGAGGGGAGAGATAGGGAAGGAGGGAAGGAAGAAGGAGGAAAAGGAAGAAAGCAATGTCATTTCTCAAGGAAGTGAGGACAGGAGACCTTGTCTCACAGGCAGAAGCAGAAACGTGAAAAATCTCCAAGGACCTTTCTAACACAGACACTGAATCTCTGGCTTTAGCTTTTCCCAACAATGAAACGATAGGAGAATTCAGGGCCCGGGCACTGCTCCGGCATAACTGTGGACAGATTTTCCCCCATATGTTTACAGAATTCCGAAAGTACAGAAATAGCTGTTGAGCTCTAAGCAGTTTTTGTAAAATTACCCCAGCTCAGAGATGTTTTCATTCTACCCTGGGGACTCTTTGGTGAAATCTAAATAAGTGGAAAGATTCAGCTATTTTGGAGTTTTCCTTGTGCTAAATAATATTCTGTAGATTGGATTAAAAGCAGAAAAAAATGTAGATATTTTCACATTCACATAAATCAAAATGGCTGAATGTTTAAAAACAAACAAAAAAGTGCCCTCAGGCTGAAACCAATTATGGAAATTCTTAGCCAAAAGGGATAATTTATTAGATCATTTATAATGAGCACAATGCACAAATGAAAACTGGTGTCTCTGACCTCAACTACCACAAACACTATGATGTTTTCTATCTATAAAAATGATCACAATAAGGTTTGTGGAGGCCCTGTGCAGGAGGGTTAGGCCAGGGGTCCACAGGAGCCCTGCTTGTCTCACTGACCCTGACTCCAGAGACAGTAGCTGCCCAGTGTGATGACTGTGGGGGACTTTTCTTTCTTCATTGATTCCATTGATTGATTTCACTGGATTTTAGATCACTTTTTAAATTAATTAATTTGCAAAAGCACAGTGAGAAAACCTTCTTCACCTGGTGAGTTCCCTCTCATTCTTCAGAGAGCAGCTCAGACATCACTCTGAGGGGGTCTTCTCTGACCATAAATGCCCAACAAAAGCAAGCTGAATATTATGTATTACAACCTCTAATCAGTATCTGTCTCTCTCTTAGACTGGAATCCCCAGAAGTGCAGAAATAATGTCTATCATACTCGTGGTGATGGCCCCGTGCCTAACCTTTAGTGGATACTCAGCAAACACTCATTGAATGAATGAAGGAAAGAAAACTAGCCCTAATAGCTAGATAATATAATTGCATTAGTAGGAAGATTTTGACTGCAAGTAACAGAATACTGAACTGAACTTAATAAGATGCCCAGAGGTGGGGACTTCCCTGGTGGTCCAGTGGTAAATATTTTGCTTTGTAATGTAGGGGGTGTGGGTTTGATACCTGGTTGGGGAGCTGAGATCCCACATGCCTCGTGGCCAAAAAATCAAAACATAAAACAGAAGCAATATTGTAACAAATTCAATAAAGACTTTAAAATGGTCCACATCAAAAAAAAAAAAAAAAAGATACCCAGAGGTGGATGTTTCCAGAGTGTGTTAATTGTGTAGCTCAACCATGTCAGGGCACTGAGTCTACTTCATGGTCAGGCTCTTGGTTTTCCCCTCATTATCACAAGAAGGCTGCCACAATCATGAGCACTCATCCTCAAATAAATGAGTTTAAAGCCAGTAAATATAGAGAGAAGAGATCACTTCTCAAACATCAGTCTTATTAAAGAAAATTGTGGAAGCAACCTAAATGTTCATCAACAGATGAATGGATAAAGATGTGGTACATATATACAATGGAATATTATTCAGCTATAAAGAAAAATGAAATACCATTTGCAGCGACATGAATGGATCTGGAGATTGTCATACTGAATGAAATAAGTCAGACAAAGACAAATATCATATGATATTGCTTATATGTGGAATCTAAAAAAAATGGTACAAATGAACTTATTTACTAAACAGAAATAGAGTCACAGATGTAGAAAATAAACTTATGGTTACCCAGGAGGAAAGGTAGAGGAGAGGGATAAACTGGGAGGTTGGGATTGACATATACACACTACTATATATAAAATAGATAACTAATAAGAACCTACTATATAACACAGGGAACTCTACTCAATACTCTGTAATGACCTATATGGAGAAAGAATCTGTAATGACATATATGGGGAAAGAATCTGAAAGAAAGTGGATATATATATATGCATAACTGATTCACTTTGCTATACAGCAGAAAGTGACACAACATTGTAAATCAATTATACTCCAATAAAACTTCAATTAAAAAAAAAAAGAAGAAGAAAATTGCTCCTTGGAAATCTTCTGAACAGAATTCTTCTTCAGTTCCCGATGACCAGCATATGATCACATGCCCTCAGACCAGGGGTCCCCAACCCCCTGGGCTGCATACCAGTACTGGTACCAGTCGCAGCCTGTTAGGAACTGGGCCACACAGCAGAAGGTGAGCAGCGGGCAAGGGAGTGAAACTTCATCTGCCGCTTGCTCCCCATTGCTCCACATCACTTGCATTACTGCCTGAACCATCCCCCGCCCCTGTCCGTGGAAAAATTGTCTTCCAGGAAACCAGTCCCTGGTGCCAAAAAGGTTGGGGACTGCTGACTTAGACTACTTGCAAGGAAGGCTGGAAAAACAAGTGTCTGGCATTTTCCATGTCTATAATAAGGGGAGGGCTCTGTGAGCAAGAAGAAAGGGTGGACAAGAAGCTATCGGGCAGCAATCAAGATCAAGAGTCTGCCAGAGGGGCCTAGGTTGTATTCTTTACTCGCCAGTATTCTTTTAAATGTGTCATTAAAGGTGAGCCCCATGTCCTCTAAGAACATAGGAAGAGCATGTCCTGCACACAGCTTTCCCTGGTCCATGGATGCAGGTAAGCATGTGAATCCAAAAATGCTTCATGAATAATTACATCCAGTGTATGATAGAAAAAAAAAACCCTGTCAACATGATGATCTTGAAGATGATTTTGAACTCCTACTAGATCAGAGAAACGTACAGAAATGTATCCTATTTCATCTTGCCATCTATTGGCTGATGTTTTTCAACTGCTGGGCTGCTGGGCGCTAGTGATTGTCATTAGAGCAAAATGGTTTTGTTGGATCTGGTGAAGTAGTATACCATGTTTTATTAATTTTTTTATTCCCAATAAATGTAAAAATTGCTTTCATGTACCTACCAGATCAACCAAAACACTCAGTGAGCACATTAAGTAGACATTGTTTCGAGACCCAGAAGGATCGAGAGACTGCTCCATGTTAGGTATGGCATCTGACGTCTCTGTGCAAGTGTACTGAAACCCAAGATTATTGAGAAGTCAAAAGATGCAGAGACTCAGCTTATCGTATGACTGGAGTATGGGTTTTTATTTAAGTGCAGATGCTAGAAGCAGATCTTATGTCTGTTACTTCCTCTGTCCTGTTAGCTCTACTTCTAAACCTGGTTTAAAAATTCCTCAATTCACGGCAAAGTGCTGAAATAGAATTCTCTTTAAGCTTTGTTGGCAGGCATTTGACATACCTGGGAATATAAGCAGCCTATACAATTGACTTGGAGATGGAGGATGAGTTCCTTCTTCAACTCAGAAAGACAGGAACACGAAGGCCCCACTCAAGGTTTTCCCAGACCCAGAAGGTTAGTGACTTCACTGTTCCTGCGAACCATTAATCAGATCTGCCAAATTCATTCACTGGTTGAAGCTCAAACTAGTCTTGTCAGAGTGCTGTAATCATGAGCTATCCTCAGCATGGGACAACTTGACACACCATGCTCCTTGGGATCACCTGAAATTTTGAGCAACCCTCTGGAAAATCTGCCTGGTGGTTTGGTATTACAGGAAATTCTTACTCTATTTTGTGGCTCTTTCACAGGAAAAATATGTCAACTGTATTGTTTAGGTTTTTTTCCTAGCTGCATCATTACTTATTATATTTTATCTTCTCTTAAACCCATTTCCTGTATTTACACACCTTGTTAGTTTCAAAAGTTTAGAACTCTACATCTCTCAAAGAATGCTCTTCCTTTTTCCTTCCATCCTGCAAAGCTCCATGGCCCTGGCCCCTCCCACATTTGCAGTGATTTGCATGTTGTCTGTACCTATGATATGATGAACCTCTCAGAACACTCACACAGATACCAATGGATGTTGGTTTGTTCACATGTATAAATATTAGATATGGCAGCATTCGTTTGGAAATTAGGAAAAGGTTTAATTTTGAAGACTTGGCATTTCTCAAAGTCACGAAAATGTCTGATAGAATTAAAGCATATTTAAGACACATTAAAAAGGAAAAACCAGGGAAAGGTATGCAGTACATTCTCTCATGTTGTCCAAAGGCCATCTGCAACAAAAGTAACTGAGGAGCTGGTTATGAAATTGCAAATTCTTGATCTTCTTAAATGTACTAAATCAGGCTCATGAGGGGTAGGATTTCAAAATATATGCTTTTTGTCTCCTTCTCTAGGCGATTCTCACACATCATTGGAGAGCTGATAGCATAAGACATTTCCAACCTATCAATTTTTCAGTCAGTCTGAAACAGAGGAGGTGAATGGGTCATCAAAATGAGGCAAAAGAAAGATGTTAGTTTCTAAATACCATACTGGTCATGGCTATCACTTAAACCATCCCTGTATCATGGATTTCTTTGGCAGACTGGGGAAGCAAATAATATATCCCTTCTCAGATTAACACTTTCAAAATCACAAAACAAAACACATGTGATCATAAAGAAAATTAATTATATTAAAGTATAACTCTATCTATGGGCCTCTTTGGGATCTGTGAACACCAGATTAAGAATCCTTGAGTGAAGGGACAAAGGAACCCAATCAGAAACTGCTAAGTGGGAATGACAGATCAGATTTAGTTAGATGCTATCTGAGGCTTGCAGTCTAATTTAGGATTAGTTTCAGCAGGAGAATCTAAAAGTATTTCAGAGAGAAGAGACATTGAAGATGATAATGAAAGTGTTTAGAGATGGAACCCGTAGCAAAAGGGTAAAACACATACCCCGTCTCCTCTGTCTTCTGTTTCTCGCTTTACACTGGATACTTCCTCTCAGTCTGTAACAAGCAAAAAATGCTCTTCCATTTAAAAGTCATACCTTGGTCCTACATCTCCCTCTGTCTATCATGCTACCTCTCTCCTTTTTTTTCTTAGTGAAGTATCTAGAAAAAGCCATCTGCACTTCACTCCCCTCTCGCCTATGATCTGCCTTCTGTCCCCATTCACTGTTGCCGTTGTTTCTGCCAAAGTCACAAACATCTGACACTACCACCCACACCCTCTGTTTACAGTCTACTAATTTAGCTTCCCAGTTCCACTTTTCCTGGTGTTTTCACCACTGCAGATGTTCCTTTTCAGTTTTTCCTCCATTGACTCCTATTTCTCCATCATCCCTAAAATGCATCTCCTCACCAGTCTGCCCTCAATCCTCTTTCCTTCAGACATTATCTGCCCTCATCACCACTGCCACACACTGCCTTGTTTAGGCCTCCATCTCTACCATTGCTTTACTGCAGAGGTTGCCTAACTCACCTCCCTGTCTTCAGCTTCTTCTCCAATCCACTCTCTACCCTCTCTCAAGGTGGAGGCATTTCTCCTCCTTTGGAGCTGACCCTTCCCTTGTTTCACAGCATTCTTTGCCTTTCTTTTCCTCCCAAATATCCTCTTGGAATCCACTTCTGTTTAAGTAAAATATCTTTCTGTGTGTCCCCAGAGTTCCCTGAAACTTAAGCGAAGCTCTCAAAATTGCCCCATTGATGACCTCCACTGGGACTTCCTTGGTGGTCCAGTGGTTAAGAATCAGTCTTGCAAATGCATGTGATACCGGTTTGATCCCTGGTTAGGGAACTAAGATCCCACATGCCACGGGGCAACTAAGCCTGCCTGCCGCAACTACTAAGCCAGCACACCACAACTAGAGAGCCCACGTGCCGCAACTAAGACCCAATGCAGCCAAAAATAAATAAGTAAATAAATATTTTTAAAAAATTATCTCTCCTTCTAGACTATGAGCTCCTGGAGACTTCATAGGACTTAGCCTAGGCCTTTCCTGTCTGTCCTCCCATCACACATAGAGAGGGGTTTAAACGTTCTTCATCAAACTAGGAAAATCGCCTTAAGAAGAAAAGCCAAAAGACTGATATGAAAAATGAAAACATCAATCAATCTATCTAGGGTAAACATAAACTACTACCACTCATTCTCTTCCTCTTTATTTTTATTTTTTGGCCACGCCACATGGCATGTGGGATCTTAGTTCTCCCACCAGGGATCAAATCCATGCCCCCTGCAGTGGAAACACAGAGTCTTAACCACTGGACCACCAGGGAAGTCCCTCTCTGCCTCTTTAAACAATAAATGCCATGAGAATGTTTATACAATGATATAGAACAATAAAAGACATGGTAGAGAGAAGGAGATAGTCAGTTAAGCATGTCTCCCATTTAGACACAGTGAAATAAAAAATCCCTGAATCCCTTATCAGCTGCTAACTGCCATACTAGATTCATCTCATTCATTCATCTTTTTATTCATTCAACACATAATTTTGAGTACCTCCCACATGCTAGTATGCAAGGCACTGGGAATTCAGTGGTGAACAAATATTCAGAGTTCCATCCTCAGGAAACCAAGAGTGTAATGGGAGAGGTAGATAATAAAGAAATACATGCTTATAAGCTGTGATAAATGAGTGAAGGAAAATTTTCTTGAAGGATCGATGGGACAAAGGACAAATACACATTCTATTTCTACAAGGTCTCTGGATCCGTGGAGAGTTGAACTTGCCCTTGTCTGAGTCTTAAAGATTTCATTTGTCCTCTTTACTAAAGGCTTAATCTAGAAGTAAGCTAAGAAGTTAACTCTCTCTTCCCTCTAAACATTGGTCTTGACCTTCCAGACAGAACACTCCCACAGCATGAGGAATGTCCCTCTCCCCCACTGGAGTGAGGATATCTTTCTTCACATGCTATATTTCCTTTACCTGAATCCAACGTGACTTTTCATGATCAAGTCCTCTAACTGACAACACGGTAGGTGAACAAAAAAGCGCTGCATTTTCGGCTTCCCTGGTGGCGCAGTGGTTGAGAATCCGCCTGCCAATGCAGAGGACACACGTTCATGTCCCGGTCCGGGAGGATCCCACGTGCCGCGGAGCGGCTGGGCCCGTGAGCCATGGCCGCTGAGCCTGTGCGTCCGGAGCCTGTGCTTCGCAAGGAGAGACCACAACAGTAAGAGGCCTGCGTACCGCAAAAAAAAAAAAAAAAGCACCCCATTTAGAAAAATGGCCCAACCATTATTTTCATTTCCTTTACTCATCACTCTGAAAATGTTATCACCTCTTCAGTCCAAATGGCCTCATTGGCTAAGCCTAGTTTCCTTGAGATCCATAGCAAGCTCCTTCTCTTTGAGGTGGGCATGACAGCAGAGGGGAAGTATTTGTGCCCCCTTAGTTATTTCCTAGGACAAATAGTCAAGGAAACTGGGACACTGTTCTTGTTCTTTTCTTTCCTCCTTCCCTCCATGTATCTTACTTTCACCCCAGCCTCCTGGAGCTAGCATATATCATACCAAGGAAAGGAAAGAGAGAAAGAAAGGAAGAAAAATTCAAATAACAGAAGAGTGGTAAGTAGAAAGCATGGTTTTTCATTAGCCTTCCCATAGAAAAGAATAAATTGAAACACTGGCATTGAGATGGCAGGTGTTACCAGCCCACCTCACCCCCATCTATCACTCGATTGAATAAATTTTTTTTGAGCACCTGCTGTGTACCAGAATTGTGCACAAGTCCTAATATAATAAGTCCAAAGAATTGTAAAATTGTTAAAAAGCATTCTGTGAGCACGGGAGGAGGTTACTGGCATATATGCCCCATAATTGCCACCATGGATCTAGGCCAGTGGTTCTCAACCTTGGCAGTGTATTGTCACCAGAAGAGATTTTTTTAAAAATAGAAATGCCCAGGCCCCACCCTCAGAGTTTCCGATTTATTGATCTTGGATGGGCCCAAAGCAACAGTAAGTTTTCAAAAGTTGATTTCAATGTGCAGCCAGGGCTGAGAGCCATTGGCCTAGGCTGGTCAGATCATTCTGAAAGGTAACCAGACCAATCTTCCAAAGCACAAGAAAGGACCTCTTTTCCTATACACAACTCACATTCTGGAGAACACTCTGATATTTTGGAGGAATTGTTCTACCTCCCAGGTCCTCTCCTCAGGAACTAATCTTGACTTCCATCATCTCCATACTTCTAAGCTCTCCTGTGGATGCAATGCATGGACAGTGTCCTCTGTTCAGTAACGGGGTTCTCCATTAGCTGTATTCCCAACCAATATTCCTGCCCTTCTTCTCCAAGCCCTGCCCTTCACAAATAGTGTATATCTAAGACAGGTTGAAATCTTAGTTTCTGTTGGTAATCTATATAATTACATTACTCAGCTACCAAAGCTACTCCTATAAAAAAGACTTAGGAGATACTTTTTTCTGAGCCAGAAAGGTGGGACAGTGACACTCCCTTGGTTACAGCTGGGTTTGGAAGGAGCCCTTATTTGCATGACAATGTCTCTGAAAATAATAGTCCCACCTCCTTGCTGGGCCTTCCTTCTCAACTGAACAGGCGTCATCAGGAAACAAAATCCTATCCTTGATGATGGAATTGGCACTGGTTTCTAAGTAGGCCAAAGAATTTGGAGCTTGTCTAACCAGAAATTCTTACCCACTCCCAAAAAATGCATATCCTGTTCTTCCAAAGGATGTTAATTAGCACGTGCTTCTACTGCTAAACTCCTGTGGGATCTGGAGTGTTACTTTCATAGTTCCTCTGATCTGTGTTGGCCACTGCACACTAATGAACCATGTCAGTCACATGATGTGCCGCCTGATCTGCCAGAGAGGGTGTCGCAGGACTCCTTGAATCTAGGTGTGACTACCCCAGCAAAACCATTAGACAGTGCTTAAGAAAGGATGCAGCTGGAACTTGGCCAGGAGCTTAATCCAATTAACTTGACAGCCATAGGTTCCTTTCCAGAAAAACTAGGGAATATTGAAGCTAAAGAAACCTTAGAAATTACCTAACCCACATGTTGCTTACATTTGGGGACTCACTGCCTCTGATTAGAATCTGCTGAAAGCAACAGAAAAATGCATGTACAATTTTTCACAAGACTTCAGGAGGTTGGGTCACAGACTCCATCAGCTGGGTCCATGACCCCGTATTGAAGAACCCTGACGTACTCTTACCCCCTACCCCCAACACACACACGTTTTATAGATGAGGGCACTGTGGTCCAAAGAAACATGTGATTCTCTAAAGGAGTCACAAGCTAGTGGCAGAAACACAAGCTCCAAATCTGAATCTGGTCCCTCAGGATTTACCGAAGACCACTGTCCTAACACTTCCTTAGAAGAGGTTTTGGGGTTTATTTTTTCTGAGACCATTGTCCTTTGTCTTAGGATTCCTATTCACACACTTTCCTCTGCCTGCAGGCTGGGTCCTATTGGCAAGATGGGCAACCATATGCCTTTGAATGGGCAGGCTCTTTCTCAGGAGTAACCAATTAACCTACTCAAAATTCTTCCAAGTTAAAGCCTTGGGACTGGAGAGCTTTAGAAACCCATGTCTTCACTAGAGCACCACCTGGTGGAGCACTGCAATAAATCCTACTTAAGCAAGCAGGAGATGCCTGTCATGCAGGGAGCAGCCTCTCACCATTTCTTCCATATTTGATACCAGGAGAGCAGTTTTATCCAGATATTTTGCTTAAGAATTCTTTTAAACTTTGCCAAATAAAACCAGATTCAAAAATTATGTGATTACTCCAAAAAAATCAAGTTTTTGTTTCCTAGCTCTTTACATAATCTTGATAATCTTGTTCTTCCCCTTTAACAACATATAAATCCAAAAGCAAGGATAAAAATTTTTCTCTTGGAATAATAATTGCCAACGCTGTTTGGCAAACAGAAATGACTTCAAGTTGGTGATATTTTCTTACATCACCATTATCTAGAGACAATGGAATTCTGTTTCTACCTCTGCCATCTAGGAGCTGCATAATCTCAGGTAAATCATTTAATTGTTCTCATCTGGGACATAATCTGAGGCAATGATGGTGGCACTTACTAGCTGTCTGACTTTGACACATCATCACTTAAACTTCCTGTATCTCAGTTTCCTCTTCTCTAAAATAAGGAAGACAATAATATCACTCATTGCTTAAGATTGTTGTAAGGATTTAATTATATACTTTTTTCAGTTATGTGACATTTTATGTCCGTGGCATGATATTGGCTTTGTAGGAAGACCTTATCACAGTAACTGAGACGTGATCAATACACTTTCCCAAAGATAGCTGTTGTTAGGGAATTTATGAAATTATACATATCAAGCACTCAGTGTAGTACCAGGTTCATAATATGTGCTTAATAGCTTTTGTTTATTAAAATTCAATGGAAATAACTTAGTGGTTAAAACATAACCTCACAGATTGCAATATCACACATGAAATTGGCATAATAGAAAGACCTAGAAAATTCAGATGTCAGTTGAGGGATGGGAACCAAGAGACTATCAAGTTCACTCACTTTCTTTATAGGTGATGAAACTGAGGCTCAGAAGTACTAAGGAGTCGTTCAAGGACACACAGCTATGACAGGTAGTTCAGAATAAAAATCCAGGATCCAAGCTTTCAGTTCTATCTTTTAGCAAGACAATCAAATGAGTAAAGAAAAGAAAAGACTTTGAGGAGCTAAATGCACAGTGGAAGCCTTTTTATTAGTCAGTTTAAGTGGATCTCTAATCTTCAAACACTGGGCCCTATGTCTCAGGCTTCATCCATGGGCTGAAAAAACCAAATTCCCAAAACCCCACCTCAGTGGCCATCAGTGAGACTTCTGCTATCTGGAAAGCCCAGGACCAATTCTCATCTGTGCATGTGATCAGACCTAGCTGCCCTGGCAGCATCGGGGCTCCAGGACACATGGCACAATCCTACCCGAGAGCTGGGACCTCCTTAGTGACTGGAAGTCTCACACTCCTAGGATTGGAAAAGCAGCAGACAGAACACATAACCTAGCACTAGCATCATTAATAGTGGAAGGTTTACCAGGAAGTTTATGTGTCAAGGTCCTCACACCCTTCTAAGCCCTGGGACAGATCTCAAGAATAGTTCATATGGTCTTTTGATTTTGCAAATTTTTCCAAAAAAATATATTACTCATAATCAATTAAGACTTCTGTCTCTTTTTGTTCTGATTTTTTCTCCATCACACTTCCTTTTTTTTTTTTTTCACACTTCCTTTATATTGGGTGATATTGAGTGTGTGGGGGGGTTTGGGGATCTACATGAGGGAAAGTTGAATTGAGGCTCTATTTAGTTTTAATTTAGTGGGAAACAGTTAAGTGGTTCACAATCACTTTAATGATGCACATACATTGTTTTCCACCGCAGTGTAGGAATGGCCTCCTGAAACTTTCTCACAGCCCACTATGTAAGCTGGTCTAGTGTCATGTCAAGAAGATGTAAGACCCAGGCTGTGCAGGTCATGTCATAGTGCAAATGAGTCCTGTGGTGTAGGTACCTGACACAGGAGCTTTATGGGTGCTGGAAGAGAAATAGGGCTTTACAGGGAACCCTATGCGGACTGGTGAAATTATAAGTGGAGGATTCCATTCTCATTGAGAACTTGTCAAAATGCAAGTTCACTCCTATCAGAATACACCCAATTTTCCAGCATATACAATGATAAGTGCACCTATATAATTTTTTTCTTCTTTTTTGATAGGAAACAACTGAAATAGAATTTATCAGAATCTCTGTTGCTAGGGCACAACCTGGTGGCAGTACTAGAAAGAATGAGTGTACCTATGCATGAAGTGGCATGTTACATGCATTTCATCAATAATAAAGATGAAATTTTGATCAACAATGCCAGCCTAAAGACTAAATTATCCTTCTGATCTCTATATGAAAAAATATTACCAAATCCATTGCCATATGAAGAGACAAAAAAGGGAATGTAGCCAAATGTGAGGGAAGAAAAGTGTAATGCATTTAATTAAAAAACATTGCATCGCTTTTTGTGATTGTATGATGTTCGAGACATTTTCAGCTTTCTAGAATTTGTAATTTATGGTGCTTTAGTATTTGTTTTAAATAAATATCTACTTTATAGCTATTTTTATGATCATTTCTTTTTCTCCCTTGGCCCCTGAATAAAAACATTATATAAGCTTCAGCTCCACAAAACCTGTATGTGTATTCCAGGCAGAGGCAAAGATAAAGAGAGAGGGGAGAAAGGGAGGGGGAAGTGGAACAGACAAAGGCAGTTAGAAAGAAAGGAAAAAAGTTCCACAGGGAAGAGTCAATCTTGATGGGATCAACCTGTTTGAATGTGCCTTGACCTCTGAGTAGGTTTCTTACTCCCCAAAAGACAAATGACCTTTAACTTTTTCCTGTCTTTTCTTTACATGTGATTTTCCCAAGAGGGAAAGGCAGGGGATTCTGGCTGTGAGTTCATTTTGCCAGTTTGGATACTTTTGAAGACATGGAATAACATCCATTTTATTTGGCCCAAGGGCTTGATAGTACACTATATTCTCCTGCAGGCATTTTCTTTAGTTGACTTTCTCAGGGTGAACAACCTCACATGCTCCATTAACTAAGGTTAGTAATTGTCCTTGTGGCTATGCAAGAGTCAGTAGGATTACAAGGCATTTCATGAGAAGAGTTGCAATGGGACAAAGGAGATTAAGCTGGCAAATTAACAAGCAAACCTTTAAAACTACTGTTCTATAGAATATTAAGAAAAACATGTAGTAGCATTATCATGCCTCAGTTTCTACTGGCTTTGGTAATGTAGACACATCTCTCAGATTTATTCTGAAGAATAATTTACTTAGTGTCTTTTTTATTGAAATTATGAAATGTTCCCTTCCTGAATTCCCTTGTGCTCTTTGAGACGTTATTACCAATGGGGAAAACAGGATGTAGTTACATAATAAAAGTATGCACCTCCCACACTGTTCTACTCTTACCAAGCAAAATTATACATCAGAAAGCCCATGCTTAATGGGAGGAATCTTGCCCAAGTCATACTGGCTTCACCTGGTCCCTTATCTCAGCTCAAATTTCTCAACTAATTAGGAAAAAACAGAAAAGTCATCTTGATTCTACAAAGTGGCCACAAGCCTGGAAACACTGGCAAAGATGCAATAAATGGTTTGTTGCTATTACATGAAAATACATGGTAAAATAATATTGCCTTTCTATCAAATTTATGGCTTCAGTACTTTGGAGTACTGCAAGAAAATAATTTTGCAGCTCAATACTGCAGCATACAAAGCGTTAATACCACGTGGCATTGGGCTGATAGAAGATTGCAAAGCATAAGATTTTCAGATTTGAGCAATCATATGGTAAAGAAATATAAAAGGAGAGAAGAAGTGTCATCTTTTGGCCTGGTGCCAGGATCTGAGACAGTTGCCATATGGAGCTCTGAATCTACTCAGCAAAACTCAGTGTTGCTCTGAAGTTCACTGGATATGAAAGGAATGTCCCAGCTTGACGAGAGAAGGACAGGGAAGGCCTCCTCAGGGACTTCTTATTCCATGCCTGTGGTTTCTCTGGGAAGGACAGTTTCATGCTTCATTATCTTCCTTAGTCATGGCTTGCTTGATTGCAAGAAATGGAAATCCATTCAAACAAGCCAAAGCAATGGAGCAATATTCAGCAAAGAGAATGAATGAACTGTGACTGAACATAACTACATGAATTCCACAAGCAAAATGTTAAGCAAAAGATTCCAGAGACAAACATTGTTTGTACTTTAGGATTCCATTTACGTAAAAATGCAAAACTAATCTACAGTGTGACCACCAAGAGGAGGCCATTGTAGGTGTCTGAGTGACTTGGACAAGAGTGGAAGCAATAGAGATGGAAACATGTTGATGGTTCTGGTGCTTCTTAGAAGAGAGGTAATGGGCCAGGAAGGCAATGTAAGAGCTGTTCCCTGTACTTTCAGGTTTCTTTTCTTAGCCAAAGTAGGAAGTAGGGGTGGTGCCAGGTAGCACCTGCTGGTCCAGGGAGTGGGGGGTACCTTTATTATCAGCACTAACTTCTGCCACTCCTGCCCTCTCCTCTCATATGTCAATAGAGTCATGATCTCTGAAACAGCTCATTTGTCTATAGCACACCAAATGCAGTGTTCTGTAATGAGGAAGTGGGAATCCTTAGAGAAACTCACAATCCAGTAGAGGAAACAGAACACTAAAAAGACAACAAACAGAAGTAAAACAAGCACGATTTAATAATCTCTTCTGGTTCAGAAAAAAATCGATATGGGAAAGTTACACCATATTGAAGGAAGTGAGAGATACAGACAAGTATGTATTAAGGCTCTTGCAAAGATGTTAATAATTCATAAACATTTAATAAGATTTCACAGTAAATATAAATCACTTACATAGCCATATCTTCTCTTCATACATGGCTTAGAGTATGGGGAACTATAAAAGACCCCATGAAGGTGAATAATGGAAAAGATAAAGGGATCCTGGAGGAGAAAAGTGGGAGGAAAGAGGGGTCTACAGCTATGGAAGTACCCAGTGGACCAGTCAGTGATTGAAAGTGAAAGATATACCAATAACTTACACAATCTTTGCTATCAATTGTATGGATGCTCTGTTAACAGTCAACATTTGCACCAAGGCACCCTCCCACATATTATGACCAGCATACTTAGTTATATTTGGGTGGGGAGTGGCAGGCCAGGGGTAAGTGTTGGAAGGTAAAGTTTACAACAGATTATTAAATAGTGACTTAACGTGGATGAAAAACCAGATCAATTCTCTAGACCTAGTCCTGTGACATTCTGTATCTGGATGTCTTTTAAATCACTAGCAGAAAGAGGCAACTCTTCAGAAGAGTTGCGGGCAGACAGCAGAAAGTGAAAGCTTAAGAATGAATATTATAACTAGTAAACTGGGTCATTTGCTTGTTTGCTCTTAGATCCTCTCCCTGTCCTTCCTCTGTAAACTTCATTTCCTGGACTCTCTTGCCAATTGGCTTCTGGCTTGGTTTAGTCAATAAAAGGCACTGGGGAGATTGAAAATCAGGGGTAACTGGAAGTCAGGTTGTTTCTTCCCTTTTCTCTCAGCTTTGGCCAGGGTCTCTGGGAGTGGCTGTGTCTCCTCCTTGGTCTCTGCTCCTACCATGAAGCCTCTGCTCCTAGCTCTGATTCTTGGGCTCCAGTAATACTAATACTTCCCTTTATCCTTCTGGTCCTACTAGTGGTAACAGTTTCAAGCTGTTGCCTCACTGGCCTTGGATTGGTTTTTCGATTCTTCCAACACCATTGCAACTAGTTCCCTATGTTAAATTCCTTCTACTAGAGTACATTGAATAGCCTCTGTGCTCATGACTAAACCACAACTGATCCAACCAGAAAGCCCTTCTTCTGTTATAGTATGTGTGATTAGCACACTATCCTCCCACAGGAATTTCCATCAGGAGTTTTTGGAGGAAGGGGGTCATGGAGGAAAGTTCAGAATTCCACAGTAACTGTTTTCATATTTTTAAATAAAGTTATGCAGTAACAGGAGAGGCATCAAAGATCACTGGGGAAAATGATAGAAGAGTTGGTAAGAGGACCAAGGGACTCTAGATTCTGCTGTCCACACTGAGAAAAGGAACAGATACCCTATAACAAGAAACCTGTGGGGGACCATTAGGTACCAAAAGTATACGGCTTCATAAGATGCGTAAAAGCAAGTGGTACAGGAAAGGAATAAACTAAACTGTGACTTGGAACACACTGGGCAAATGTTGTGAGAGTAGAATGACTTATGTGGTGGAATACAGGAGGATTACAGACAGCTTATAGGGCCTTTTCCTTGAAGTCACCCATAAGGAAGGGCTGAGAACTTGAAGGCAGTGTTGCAAAGCTCTCCCAAACTGTATATGTCCCTCTCACGGCTGCCATTGACAGACAGAGGGCTTCCCAACCTGATTATAAATCCTCCAGTATAGGGAGGAAGAGTACAAAAATCAGGCCCAATAACCTCTTTAATTTGTGGTCAATCTCAGGCTGACTGGCCTGGTCCTAGGCCTGTTTTCCCACAAATCCATTCTTTACCTTCCCATTGATTGGCTCTTTATCTTGGAAGGAAGGGATTGATCCTATCAAGCTGATTTTTTCAGTATCCCCAGCAGCTATCTTCTAGGTGAGTTTGGGCAATGAGAGCCATTACTGGCAGGTTAGAGGGAGAGAGAAAGAAACCAGGAGACTTCTCCCTCTCCTTCTCTGTCTTGGGCAGAATCCCTGCCAAGGGCTGCATTTCCCTGGTGGGCCCAGTTCTTTCTACACAGTCTGCTGTAGTCCTATCTTCCACCATATGATCCCAGTTTTTGGGTGCCAGTAAAACTACCTCTTCCCTCTGTCCTTCCAGCCTAGAGGTGGTAGAAGTTTCCAAATGTTAATTTCTGGCTTGCCTTGCTGTACCTTGTTTGGATTTTCAGAGTCCATCACTTGCTTAACTGATTTCTTGCATTTTATTCTTTCTGTTTTAAACACTCAAGTGGTTTCTGATCCTTAGTTAGACCCTGACTGATACACTAACCCTATAAAGGTGCTACAGCAGAGTCCTACAGGTAACTACAGCTCTTGATCCCCGATCCAAAAAACCAAGTTCATACATTTTCCTGAGATCAATTGCATGGCTAATTCTTCTCCTTCAGTCCTCCAAACCAGAGAGCAACAAAACAAGTTGTGATAAATTTTCACATTTTACTAATTTTTCTTCCTATATCTGAGAGCCTCAAATTGTTGTTTTGAAATAAATCTTTTATTACTTCTCTATTTTATGGAATTTCAAGGCTTAGAACACTTCAGCAGTTGTAGATCTGTATGGCCCGGCAGGTCAGATTTTAATATTATTATGAATTGACTTTTAATTTAATTTAATTAATTTTAATTTCTAAAATTTAAATTATTTAAAAAAATTAATATTCACTAAAACAGACTTTTTTTCCTTTAGGTGTACAGTTCTATGAATTGTAACACATATACAGATTAATATAACCACTACAAACAGGATTCAGAAAAATTCCATCATCCCCCCCAAATTGTCATGCCATCCCATTGTAGTCATACTCTCCACCTACCCCTAATTTCTGGCAGCCACTGATTTATTCTTCCCACTCCAAAGTTTTCTCTTTTTTGATAATTTTATATAAATAGAAAAATATGTGATGTTTTGAGACTGGTTTCTTTCACTCAGAAGAATGTTTTTGAGATACATCCATGTTGTTACACATACACTAGCTTGTTCCTTTTTATTACTGAGTAGTATTCTATCATAAGGATGTGCCACACTTTGTTTATCCACTCATTTGCTGAAGGCTATTTGAGTTGATTACATTTTGGGGCAATTATGAATAAAGTCAGTATAAATATTCACACACAGGTTTTACGTGAATATAACTTTTCATCTCTCTAGGGTAAGTACTGAAGAATAGGATTACTGAGTCATGAAACAAGTGTATGTTTAATTATATAAGAAAATACCAAACTATTTTCTAGATCTTCCATACCATCTTGCATTCCCACCAGCAATGCATTAATATGAGATTTTCAGTTGCTCTGCATCTTTGTCAGCACCTGATATTATCAATATTTTTTAAAATTTTGGCCATTCTAACAAGTACGTAGGGTATGTAGTAATATCTCATTATAGTTTTAATTTTCATTACCCTAATGGCTAATCATGTTGAACATCTTTTTTCACGTGGTTATTTGCCATCCCTATATCCATGTAGGTGAAGTGTCTAAGTTTTTTGTCTATTTTAATGCAGTATTTGTTTTACTGCTATTGAGTTTTGAGAGTTCTTTCTCTATTCTGGAATATATGATTTGCACATATTTTCCCAGCCCATGGCTTATCTTTTCCTTTTTGAAATGGTATCTCTTGAAATAATTTTTTTTATAAAGTCCAGTTCATTTTTTTTTTTCTTTCATGAATTGTGCTTTTGGTCTCATGTCTACAAATTCTTTGCCTAACTGCCCACTTTGTTCCAGGCCACAAAGATTTTCTGCTATGTTTTCCTCTAAAAGTTTATAGTTGGCTAAGATATAAGAGTCTGGCCAAAATGAGCAAAAGTATTCTGTGATGGTCAATTGGCTATATGGAATTTTTAGTTAAGATTATTATATATTTTAATTATTTTAACTTTTGTGCTGCATATCCTTTATATCAGTAAAATTTATAATAAATGTGTGTGTGTACTTTTATTTCTGAAGAACTGGTTGTTAAAAACTTACCAGCACTGTCTTGAGAGCAATGCTGTGAGCTACACACTGGTGTCTTTAATTATGGATTTTGCATTTTCGTACACCTGGATTCTAGTTCTATGTATACCATTTACTGTGGTTAACTTCATGCAAGTCACTTAAACTTTCTAGACCTCAGTCTAAATATATGTATAATAGGTAAATTGACATAACACTGACTTTGCATGGTGTTTTACAGACTGAACCCTCTAGTTTTGAGTAGTGCTTAACAATAAACTTTCAACAAATGGTAATTATTTTATACTGGCCTATTTTTCAAAACTTAATGTTCATAATGATCACATGGGATTATTTAAGAAAGGTTCTGTTTCACTCAATATATTTTTATTTAAAAAGACAAAAAAATAAGCAATATGTTTTAGATTCAACCAAAGTGGTTGAAATAAAAATTCAACTGCTTAGGCACTTTAAAAAGGACATAGTATATGGACATTGTCTAGAAATTCGCTTGGGTAACAATCACAGTTTATTTCTGTAGAGCTTTATGGTTCCCAAAGTGTGTTCTAACACACCAGCCTCATCAGGTCTCCACAACCAGAAGATCCCTGTTGACCATAAGCATTTCTACAGCTATTACCTGATACAACCAGGATCTTTTTTTGTTTTGTGGCAAACCAGAAACACTTTTCATTGCCTTTAAAAATAAATTTAAGTTGCCCTAGGACTTTCTGATATCAAGAAAAGCTGACCAGCCAATGGGCAGTCTAAGGAACTCCTCTGCTGTCCTATTGACCTGTAACCAGCAGGCTGGTTGCTTTTCCTGTTTGCCAGTTGCCTTTCTACCAAAACAGAGCCTTCCCTCAGACATCCTCTGAGCCTCACTCTAAAGTGGGAGCAAGATAACAGGAAGTGAGGGAAACTGGTTTGTGCTGTGGTCGACAGTACAGAGGTTAATGTGTCACTAAAAGAAGGTTCAGAAAGAGAACATCTAAGATAACACAGTCCTTCCCCATGGTTTAGAACAGTCCCAGTGCTTTTGTGCTAGTTATGCTTATGCGGAAATACTTTCCTAATAGTTCTGACAAACAAATGCACAAGTGTATGCATTTGTTTGTATTTCTGTTTGTATTTGATATATTTGTATATGTGTTCATAATCACACCCATTCACATACATATAACATGTGAGTCTGTGTTTAAAAGACATTTCTTCTGTGTCAAGGCCAAAAGGAGTCTCTACTTGATGTGTGTGCTTACTAGAGTATGTATTTAAAGACTTGTTTTGCCCCTGGGCAATACTTAGCCAAGGCATACTTTGCTTTTTCTTATACCAAGTGTCTGAGAAGAAACTAGATACATCATTGGACAATGTATATAATGCTCTAGATGTAACATGGTCAACTTATTGTAATGTGTAATAAAAAATGGGATATGAATTATGGAGAAAATGTTGTTTCTACTTGACTTTGGAATTGATTATGTGAGTAATTTCTTTGGCAATAAATTATCTGTCCCACTGGACATCTTCCTCTGATTGTGTAGTTTGTCATTTTCAATGTCCAAAATTGAACATAGATACCCAGAAATGACCAAAGCAGTGCATGATACAGTGGGATCAAAATCACTGGGGCAGTTTAGCTTTTATAAAGCAGCCTAGAATTGTATTAGATTTTTAAGTAACTGAACTAAGAAATAATTGAATGTGTAGACAACTAAAATTTGCATGGTTTATCAGTGAAGCAAATTACCCAATCCTTACTTACGTAACTGAGATTTTGGTGCCAACATTGGATTTTCCATCTATTCTAATTAAATTAAATTTTGTTAGTTTAAGCCTACTCCACTAACTAATTGAGATCTTTTGAATCTCCATTTTATTCTATTTCAATTTTGTGTTTTAAAAGATGTTTGTGTTTTAAAAGATGTTCATTATTTTGTCTGTTCAGAATTCCGCCTCTTTTTTTCATAACAAAATCTCTTTCTTTTCATTGTTTTCTTTTTTTGTTTTTTAGAACCACTCTTCTGTATTCTTTATCCAGGTGGTTTGAGTAGAGCTGACCCAATACCCTGGCTCCACAGGTGGGTATGTGATTTTGAGGTGGCTTATCAGAATACTCCATCCTGGCCACTGTTATTGATTCAAGATTAGATGTATAATGAAGTCAGGCTGAGTCATCTCAGGGCTACTGCTGGGAATTACTATTCTCTGAAGTTGCTAACCTGATAGGATGTAAGAATGGAGTCATGTGAGTCATCTTTAACATCAAGAAGATTATATAAAATGAAGTCAACAGAAAGGAAGCAGACCCAAGAGATTGTGAGAAAAAAAAAACAGTATTTTTATCACATAAGTCAAGTTTCATAATCCAAGCTGTACTTATAGTCCCACACCTGAAATTTTCTGGTTGAATTTCTGTCACTTACAACTAAAAGAGCCTTAACTATTTTTTCCCCCACTCAAATGCTTCATTATCATGTTGAACTAGAAAAGAGTACAACATTCTCTGTCAAGAGCTCAGTCTTTGTTGAGGTTCAATTCAATGTTGGCTCTGAACACAACATCCACCAGGTTCCATTTTTCTCTCTTGTTTCAAGGATTCCATGACACTCTCACAAGGACCTTGATGAATAAATCGCCTACATAATATCTACTTGTCTAAAAACAGGACTGGAATAAAGATGCGGACGTAGAGAACAGACTTGAGGACATGGTGGGGAAGGGGAAGGTGGGACGAAGTGAGAGAGTAACACTGGCTTATATACACTACCAAATGTAAAATTGATGGCTAGTGGGAAGATGCTGCATAACACAGGGAAATCAACTCGTTGCTTTGTGATGACCTAGAGTGGTGGGATAGGGAGAGTGGGAGGGAGGCTCAAGGGGAGGGGATATGGGAATATATGTATACATATAGCTGATTCACTTTGTTGTACAGCAGAAATTAACACAACATTGTAAAGCAATTATACTCCACTAAAGATATTTTAAAAATAAATTAAATGATTGTCAAAAAAAATAGAAATAAAAACTTTTAAAAAATGAAAGAGGCAAGCAAGTCATGAATCCAATCTGTTTTTCAATTGTAGAGGACAATTGCCAATTTTTTTTGCAGTTTGGAATCCTGTTTTCTTTCCAAAAAGCACACTGATTTCCTTTTAGAGAATGAACTATAACCCTCTATGTCTGTAGCCTTGGCAGACAGGCAAACCTAGTTTCCTGCCTCAGACATGATTGCCTAGAGGTGGAGATAATTTCTGTATCTGCCTTTACAGGGGAAAGGGACAGGCATGTGACTAAGTTTGGCCAATCAGAGCTTCTCTCCTGAAATTTTGAATTTTGAGTAGTTTACACCAGGATGAAATTATGGTTGTTTGCTCTTTTTAACTGTGGAGCACAGACAAGGCTTTTTTTTTTTTTTTTTTGGGGGGTATAAGGTGGCTCTCCAACTTTCTGTTGCCTACAAACTAACTGGTACATGAAAGATCATTGTTTTCCTAAGCTTTCACCAACCTTCTGTTTAATGATCAAAACTATACATTTTTCCAGGAATTCCTTTAATTGCTGTAACGAATCTTCTTCTCTCCTTGAAAATATATAGCTATTTGATCTTTCCTGTAAGAAATCTCTTTCATATAGAAACTTCTTTCATCATCCATGGCTTCTCCAAGGCAGATGAGAGAGATTCTGCATACCACATGTTGCCTTAATACCCCTGAATGGATTTCACTTGAAGATTTGAGTTTGTGTAAAGAAATTGGATAATGTCTTCCTAGGTTCTTCTCTAACGTGGCTTCAACTTACTTAGAATAGATTTCTAAGCCCTTTATACCTTAGAGGTTATTATTTTTGTCAAGAAAATGAAGGAGGAGGAGGAGAAAGAGGAGTAGAAATGTTAGCTATTGTTCAAGTCTGGAATAAAAGTCCTTGCCTCAGTCATAATGAGTTTACCACTTACTTGTTCCTTAATCTTGAGCATGCTGGCTTAATCATGGTAACGTTCAAGTTATTAATCTATGAATTAGAGATAGTAAACTCTACTTTTCATGGTTTGCTAAAGGAACTGCCAATAGTAGAATTTCACTCAAGGCAAGTTTCTTCCCTCCTGTCTTACAGGCAGGACATTTGTAATTTCTGCCTTCTTGTCTTTACTGCACACAGAGTTCTGAAGGACTTTCTCTTGTATTTGGCATTTTCCTAGCCTGCACCAGAAACAGTCATTATCTCCTTGGTATTTGCTCTTAGTTATGAGTTCTGATTTCAGTGAGGAGTTCCCTAAAATCTTGGACAGAAGAGGAATAAGCTTGCCATTGAGAGTTTACACTATATAAATTTCCTAATGATGGATCAAAGCAGAGATTAACAAAGTCATCTTATAATGCTATAATGTCACTTGGGTCCGTGGTTCCCACACGTTGGGATTTCATAGACAAGTAAAATTTTAAAATGAAATAAGATCCAGGGTTTGTCACATTATAAATTTGCCAATGAAGGACATTAGAACTACAAATAATAAAATATCATGGAGGATGAAAACCCTCTCTCCAGAAAAATCGCTGATGCTAAGCATTAAATCAACTCCTAACAAGTTGTTATGTCAGAGTTTTGCCTAGTCTTTGTATTTCTGGAAGAGCAATAAGGGGATATAGCTGAGCAGGGCCAGTTTCTTTTTGAAGGAAGTCCAAGCAGTCACAATTTGAAGATGGATGTGGATAGGAGGCTGAGGTGCTGGTGACATAAAGGAAATGATTCTGTTCCACATAATAAAGGGAAGATCTAGTGACCAAGCTTGTTTGTAGAGAGGCAACCTTGCTCATTATGGGGCAGTGAAGGAATTATTTCCTTTGTCCTTATGAACTTAGTTTCATATGTTTTAAGCTGGTTGATGATAGGTCTAACCTAGTATGAAGATGTACTTTGTTGGCCCACATGTTACTTTAAAAATCAAATGCTTTCAGACACGTATGTATTTTTCAGCTCCAAAACAATTATATTGCTTTGTATATTATAGCTGTTTCAGTTACTCATCAACATTGCCTTTTTGGCGCTTTAGGCATATGACTCTTCTACCCTTAGTTTACACCAGGGATTGATAAACTACATCTGTAAGGCATCAGATAATAAATATATTAAATTCTGTGTCAATATGGCCTTTGTTGCAAATACTCAACTTTGCCATTGTAGCATGAAAGCAACCATAGCAACAGGTGAATAAATGGGTACAGTTGTGTTCCAATAAAATTTTATGTACAAAACAGAAAGTGATCTGGGTTAGGCCCCAAGCCCATAGTTTATCAGATCCCGGGTTTAGACTATCATGTTTTTGATAATTAATATTTGATCTTGGAAGATGTTATGTATCTTTGAAGACATATGTGAGTATGTGTGCAACCAGTCTGATTGGTCAGTCAGGCAGAATGAATGGATGTATCTCAAAGTCATTTGACTGGACTTAGAGTGTCAAAGACCACCTTCAACACTTTACTATAGCCCTGACCTCAGGGTGGTATTCTAAACTGAACAAATCAGACATATGAAAGTGCACTCTATTGGTGGAGATCATATGGAGAAAATTCCATAAAAAAATAGAATTTAGAAAAAATAGTATTTTGAAGAAAAGCCTCAGCTTGAAATAAGGTGAGTAACATTAGGTAATGCACATGTCCATCAAAGAGACTATATAAAGAATTTAATTTACCAATAGCTTTTCCCTTGAGTCCAACAGATAATCATATTTAGTGAGTAATTTTATGGGCTTTCTTTAACTGTTATTACTTTTAGAAATTTGTAATCCTTATAAAGGCTCAATTGAAATTCACCAATATTCATTTTTCTCCTCTTCTGGCACACAACTAAATTACAATCCCCTTATAGTAAGGACCCCCTTGCAGTCAGGTGAAGGCCGTATGATTGAGCTCAGATCAATGGAATGTGGGTGAAGTGAGGTATGCTCTTTCCAGGACAGGTTAATAAAACATTGGCTATTTATGTTCCTCCCTCATTTTCCCCTTCTGTAGCAACCTCAGCGGCCATGTATTAAAGATGGAAGAAGCCTGAGCCCCTGAGGCACCTCATGAAAAATATTCAATCAGTAGAGCTTCCCAGGACTTTCCATGAGTGAGAAATACAATTTTATTGTGTTAAGCTGCTGAGATTTGAGATGGGTTGTTGGCAGCTGACCCACCAGGGCTAATACATGGGTAAGCAGCTACGACCTGGTGTTTTCATAGCATAGAGAATAAGGGAACAGACGAAGAAGTAGAGAGAACTGTGCTCTGTGACCAGAGAAAGGCAGCCCAAGAAAGTGCACTACCTGTGATCCACCCCATCATGATCCACATGTGTATGGGAACTGGGCAATGCACTAAGGAGCAACTGACAGGTGGAAATCTCAGGACAGACACTCAAGAAAGGTGACTTGAAGGGAAGAAGCTGATGCACAATATGTATATATATAAATAATCAAACTGAGATATGTGCTTTGGAGTTTTTGTATATGTGTCCTTATGTTTCTTATTTTTCCAGAGACTACTGAAAACTTTATCATGGAGGAATTTCTGTTCAAAGAACCGTTTGAAAACCATCACCCCAGGATGACTGAATGGATTTTTCAAAATGATGTGGTCAGTCATGAAAATATGGACTAAAATAGAAACAAGAAACCATCATTGGTTATGGCTACTGCAGCAACATCTAAGGAAGAGAGGGTCATAATCAGTCATCATTGGCTGTATCCCCTTCCACTAGCAAGAACATTATTAAGATGAAAATGGATGTAGGAAGTGGCTAATCATTGGACTTTGGATGTTCTGATCCTGTCGACAAAAACATTCTTACTGTAAAGTGGATGAATCAGGATATCTTAGCTACCATTAAATATTTAATTCATCCAGTTCCTCTTGTTCTGATTCCAGAATGTGCAGGTCATGATGACCTCAAAGTTTCTCACTTCTCTACATTTATAGGATTCATCATAAGTTGCAATTGGCCTTTTAGTTCTATGCTTTCTGATGAATTTAGATAACTCATAAGGTGGAATATAAGTTTTATACCTCCATCTTATGAACTTGGGTAAAATAAGTTTGGTTTGGAGACATGGAATTATTTTTAATGAATTAGCAAGTTCAGGTTCTTTAGTTTGCAAAGATGAGTGCTAGACTCTAGATTGTGATACTTTTACTAAGAAAGAAAATGTTACCCAATGAGGATTTTTAGCAGACAGTCTTCCCTCTCATTTCTTATGGAAAGCATACATCATACACAGCTGATATGAGCACTGTTCTGATTTGCATTTCTATTGTTCTGTCTTTTCATATGGTCTTGATTATTAAGGATGCATCAGCAGAGGGTAACAGAAAACCTAACTTTAAAATTTAAAAACTCCAGAATTAGGAGCCTATCTGACACAGACAATCCCTGTAGGTCTTTTGGCTCTGTCCTGTCCTCTGTGTTGGCTTTACCCTCATGGTTGCAAGTTAGAGACAAAGGGGCTGATGATCGACAGACCCAGAAATATCCAGAGACAGAAGAGACTAAGTTCTCCTTATATCACTTTTAAGAGCTGTAAAACCTTTCCCAGGAACTTCCCAGCATACTTCTTCTCAAATTTCACTGGTCAGAATTTTATCATTTGTCTATGCCTAAATGTGCATTAAAAATAAGACCGCTATATGTGTCTTAGAACAAGCAGGGTCCACCTTCCCAGGGTTAGAGATGGAGGCAGCCTTACCTGAAGACCTTGACCACAAGAAATAGCATAGAAATCTAAGCAAAATCAGAGTTCTGCTATTAAGGAGAAAAATAGATGGTAGGTAATGTGGTAGATGTCTACAAATACGGCCACAAACAATACCTTGCATGTAAGGTATCACTTCTCTCATGAAGAAATGGCTCTATGTCCCCTCCTGTGGAATCAGGGCTGGCCTTGTGATATGCTTTGACCAATTGAATGTAATGAACTTGCCATCTGGGACTTAAGAATCCTGGACTCTTTCTTTTCCACTCTTTGGCAGCTTTGTGTTATAGCTGCCATGTAAATAAGCTTGAAGAGAACTTGTGAAGAAAGAAAGTTCCAGCCATCCCCCAGTTGTTCTAGCCACCCAGGCTGAATGAAGCCACTAAATTTGCTTCATTCAGTCACAAATGTTCTAGTCCCAGGCAAGCTCATACTTGAATTTATTTGCATGAGTGATGCCAGGTGATGCCATATGAAGCAAAAGAAACACAAAGAGATGAACCCAGCCACTTCCTAGAATTACAAGAAATAACAAATGTTGATTTTTAAGCTACTAGGTTTGGGAGTATTTTTTTCACATAGAAATAGGTAACTGTCTTAGTCCATTTGAGCTGCTATAACAAAGTACCTCAGACTGGGTGGCTTATAAACAACAGAAATTTACTTCTAACAGTTTGGAAGCTGGAAGTCCAAGATCAAAGTGCCAGCATAGTCAGGTGAGGGCCATCTTCTGGGCTGCACTCTTCTCACCATATTCTCAAATGAAAAAGGGGGCAAGGGAGCTCTTTCTCTTAAGGGTACTAATTCCACTCATGAGGACTCTGCTCTCTTGACCTAATCATCTCCCAAATGCCCCATCTCCTAAAACCATCACCTTGGGGGTTAGGTTTCAACATATGAATGGATGGGGTGGGAGGGGAGTAGCTATGCTACAAACTATAGCAGTAACCTTGTAATTATCTCTCATGTTTCTGTATTCATAGGGAACTTACCTGTGCCATCACTTTTTTTTTTACACCTTTATTGGAATATAATTGTTTTACAATGGTGTGTTAGTTTCTCCTTTATAACAAAGTGAATCAGTTGTATATATACATATGTTCCCATATCTCTTCCCTCTTGCGTCTCCCTCCCTCCCACCCTCCCTATCCCACCCCTCCAGGCAGTCACAAAGCACCTAGCTGATCTCCCTGTGCTATGCGGCTGCTTCCCGCTAGCTATCTAGCTTACGTTTGGTAGTGTATATATGTCCATGCCTCTCTCTCGCTTTGTCACAACTTACCCTTCCCCCTCCCCATAATTTCAAGTCCATTCTCTAGTACGTCTGTGTCTTTATTCCTGTCTTACCCCTAGGTTCTTCATGACCTTTTTTTTTTCTTAAATTCCATATATATGTGTTAGCATACGGTATTTTTCTCTCTCTTTCTGACTTACTTCACTCTGTATGACAGACTCTAGGTCTATCCACCTCATTACAAATAGTTCAATTTCGTTTCCTTTTATGGCTGAGTAACATTCCATTGTATACATGTGCCACATCTTCTTTATACATTCATCAGATGATGGATACTTAGGTTGTTTCCATCTCCAGGCTATTGTAAATAGAGCTGCAATGAATATTTTGGTACATGACTCTTTTTGAATTATGGTTTTTTCAGGGTATATGCCCAGTAGTGGGATTGCTGGGTCATACGGTAGTTCTATTTGTAGTTTTTAAGGAACCTCCATACTATTCTTCACAGTGGCTGTATCAATTTACATTCCCACCAACAGTGCAAGAGGGTTCTCTTTTCTCCACACCCTCTCCAGCATTTATTGTTTCTGGATTTTTTGATGATGGCCATTCTGACTGGTGTGAGATGATATCTCATTGTAATTTTGACTTGCATTTCTCTAATGATTAGTGATGTTAAGCATTCTTTCATGTGTTTGTTGACAGTCTGTATATCTTCTTTGGAGGAATGTCTATTTAGGTCTTCTGCCCATTTTTGGATTGGGCTGTTTGCTTTTTTGTTATTAAGCTGCATGAGCTGCTTATAAATTTTGGAGATTAATCCTTTGTCAGTTGCTTCTTTGCAAATATTTTCGCCCATTCTGAGGGTTGTCTTTTGCTCTTGTTTATGGTTTCCTTTGCTGTGCAAAAGTTTTTAAGTTTCATTAGGTCCCATTTGTTTATTTTTGTTTTTATTTCCATTTCTCTAGGAGGTGGGTGAAAAAGGATCTTGCTGTCATTTATGTCATAGAGTGTTCTGCCTATGGTTTCCTCTAAGAGTATGATAGTGTCTGGCCTTATATTTACGTCTTTAATCCATTTTGAGCTTATTTTTGTGTATGGTGTTAGGGAGTGATCTAATCTCATACTTTTACATGTACCTGTCCAGTTTTCCCAGCACCACTTATTGAAGAGGCTGTCCTTTCACCACTGTACATTCCTGCCTCCTTTATAAAAGATAAGGTGACCATATGTGCATGGGTTTATCTCTGGGCTTTCTATTCTGTTCCATTGATCTATATTTCTGTTTTTGTGCCAGTACCATACTGTCTTGATTACTGTAGCTTTGTAGTATAGTCTGAAGTCAGGGAGCCTGATTCCTCCAGCTTCATCTTTCATTCTCAAGAATGCTTTGGCTATTCAGGGTCTTTTGTGTTTCCATACAAATTGTGAATTTTTTTGTTCTAGTTCTGTGAAAAATGCCAGTGGTAGTTTGATAGGGATTGCATTGAATCTGTAGATTGCTTTGGGTAGTAGAGTCATTTTCACAATGTTGATTCTTCCAATCCAAGAACATGGTACATCTCTCTATCTGTTGTATCATCTTTAATTTCTTTCATCAGTGTATTATAATTTTCTGCATACAGGTCTTTTGTCTCTTTAGGTAGGTTTATTCCTAGATATTTTATTCTTTTTGTTGCAATGGTAAATGGGGGTGCTTTCTTGATTTCACTTTCAGATTGCTCATCATTAGTGTATAGGAATGCCAGAGAATTCTGTGCATTAATTTTTTATCCTGCAACTTTACCAAATTCATTGATTAGCTCTAGTAGTTTTCTGGTAGCATCTTTAGGATTCTCTATGTATAGTATCATGTCATCTGCAAACAGTGACAGCTTTACTTCTTCTTTTCCGATTTGGATTCCTTTTATTTCCTTTTCTTCTCTGATTGCTGTGGCTAAAACTTCCAAAACTATGTTGAATAAGAGTGCTGAGAGTGGGCAACCTTGTCTTGTTCCTGATCTTAATGGAAATGCTTTCAGTTTTTCACCACTGAGGACGATATTAGCTGTGGGTTTGTCATATATGGCCTTTATTATGTTGAGGAAAGTTCCCTCTATGCCTAATTTCTGCAGGGTTTTTATCATAAATGGGTGTCGAATTTTGTCAAAAGCTTTCTCTGCATCTATTGAGATGATCATATGGTTTTTCTTCTTCAATTTGTTAATATGGTGCATCACGTTGACTGATTTACTTATATTGAAGAATCCTTGCATTCCTGGAATAAACCCCACTTGATCATGGTGTATGACCATTTAATGTGCTGTTGGATTCTGTTTGTTAGTATTTTGTTGAGGATTTTTGCATCTATGTTCATCAGTGATATTGGCCTGTAGTTTTCTTTCTTTGTGACATCCTTGTCTGGTTTTGGTATCAGGGTGATGGTGGCCTCGTAGAATGAGTTTGCAAGTGTTCCTCCCTCTGCTATATTTTGGAAGAGTTTGAGAAGGATAGGTGTTAGCTCTTCTCTAAATGTTTGATACAATTCGCCTTTGAAGCCATCTGGTCCTGCGCTTTTGTTTGTTGGAAGATTTTAAATCACAGTTTCAATTTCAGTGATTGTGATTGGTCTGTTCATATTTTCTATTTCCTCCTGATTCAGTCTTGGCAGGTTGTGCATTTCTAAGAATTTGTCCATTTCTTCCAGGTTGTCCATTTTATTGGCATAGAGTTGCTTGTAGTAATCTCTTATGATCTTTTGTATTTCTGCAGTGTCAGTTGTTATTTCTCCTTTTTCATTTCTAATTCTATTGATTTGAGTCTTCTCCCTTATTTTCTTGATGAGTCTGGCTAATGGTTTATCAATTTTGTTTATCTTCTCAAAGAACCAGCTTTTAGTTTTATTGATCTTTGCTATCATTTCCTTCATTTCTTTTTCATTTATTTCTGATCTGATTTTTATGATTTCTTTCCTTCTGCTAACTTTGGGGTTTTTTTTTTGTTCTTTTTTCTCTAATTGCTTTAGGTGCAAGGTTAGGCTGTTTATTCAAGATGTTTCCTGTTTCTTAAGGTAGGATTGTATTGCTATAAACTTTAGAACTGCTTTTGCTGCATCCCATAGATTTTGGGTCATCGTGTCTCCATTGTCATTTGTTTCTAGGTATTTTTTTTATTTCCTCTTTGATTTCTTCAATGATCACTTCGTTATTAAGTAGTGTATTGTTTAGCCTCCATGTGTTTGTATTTTTTACAGATCTTTTCCTGTAATTGATATCTAGTCTCATAGCATTGTGGTCGGAAAAGATACTTGATACAATTTCAATTTTCTTAAATTTACCTAGGCTTGATTTGTGACCCAAGATATGATCTATCCTGGAGAATGTTCCATGAGCACTTGAGAAAAATGTGCATTCTGTTGTTTTTGGATGGAATGTCCTATAAATATCAATTAAGTCCATCTTGTTTAATGTATCATTTAAAGTTTGTGTTTCCTTATTTATTTTCATTTTGGATAATCTGTCCATTGGTGAAAGTGGGGTGTTAAAGTCCCCTATTATGAATGTGTTACTGTTGGTTTCCCCCTTTATGGCTGTTACTATTTGACTTATGTATTGAGGTGCTCCTATGTTGGGTGCATAAATATTTACAATTGTTATATCTTCTTCTTGGATCGATTACTTGATCTTTATGTAGTGTCTTCTTTGCCTCTTCTACTAGTCTTCATTTTAAAGTCTATTTTGTCTGATATGAGAATTGCTACTCCAGCTTTCTTTTGGTTTCCATTTGCATGAAATATCTTTTTCCATCCCCTTACTTTCAGTCTGTATGTGTGTCTAGGTCTGAAGTGGGTCTCTTGTAGACAGCAAATATATGGGTCTTGTTTTTGTTTCCATTCAGCCAATCTGTGTCTTTTAGTGGGAGCATTTAGTCCACTTACATTTAAGGTAATTATCCATATGTATGTTCCTATCCCATTTTCTTAATTGTTTTGGGTTCATTATTGTAGGTCTTTTCCTTCTCTTGTTTTTCTTGTCTAGAGGAGTTCCTTTAGCAGTTGTTATAGAGCTGGTTTGGTGGTGCTGATCTCTCTCAGCTTTTGCTTTTCTGTGAAGGTTTTAATTTCTCCATCAAATCTGAATGAGATGCTTGCTGGGTAGAGTAATCTTGGTTGCAGCTTTTTCTCCTTCATCACTTTAAATATGTCCTGCCAATCCCTTCTGGCTTGCAAAGTTTCTGCTGAAAGATCAGCTGTTAACTTCATGGGGATTCCCTTGTGTGTTATTTTTCCCTTGCTGCTTTTAATATGTTTTCTTTGTATTTAATTTTTGACAGTTTGATTAATATGTGTCTTGGCATATTTCTCCTTGGATTTATCCTGTATGGAACTCTCTGTGCTTCCTGGACTTGATTAACTATTTCCCTTCCCATATTAGGGAAGTATTCAACTATAATCTCTTCAAATATTTTCTCAGTCCCTTTCTTTTTCTCTTCTTCTTCTGGAACCCCTATAATTCGAATGTTGGTGTGTTTAATGTTGTCCCAGAGGTCTCTGAGACTGTCCTCAGTTCTTTTCATTCTTTTATCTTTATTCTGCTCTGCAGTAGTTATTTCCACTATTTTATCTTCCAGGTCACTTATCCATTCTTCTGCCTCAGTTATTCTGCTATTGATCCCATCTAGAGTATTTTTCATTTCATTTATTGTGTCGTTCCTTGTTGTTTGTTTCATCTTTTGTTCTTCTATATCCTTCTTAAATGTTTCTTGCATTTTGTCTATTCTATTTGCAAGATTTTGGATCATCTTTACTATCACTACTCTGATTTCTTTTTCAGGTAGACTGCTTATTTCCTCTTCATTTGTTAGGTCTGGTGGGTTTTTATCTTGCTCCTTCATCTGCTGTGTGTTTTTCTGTCTTCTCATTTTGCTTATCTTACTGGGTTTGGGGTCTCCTTTTTGCAAGCTGCAGGTTCGTAGTTCCTGTTGTTTTTGGTGTCTGTCCTCAGTGGGTAAAGTTGGTTCAGTGGGTTGTGTAGGCTTCCTGGTAGAGGGGACTAGTGCCTGTGTTCTGGTGGATGAGGCTGGATCTTGTCTTTCTGGTGAGCAGGTCCACGTCTGGTGGTGTGTTTTAGGGTGTCTGTGGACTTATTATGATTTTATGCAGCCTCTCTGCTAATGGGTGGGGTTGTGTTCCTGTCTTGCTAGTTGTTTGGCATAGGATGTCCAGCACTGTAGCTTGCTGGTCATTGAGTGAAGGTGGGTCTTGGTGTTGAGATGGAGATCTCTGGGAGATTTTCGCCATTTGATATTATGTGGAGCTGGGTGGTCTCTTGTGGACCAATGTCCTGAATTTGGCTCTCCTACCTCAGAGGTACAGCACTGACTCCTGGCTGCAGCACCAAGAGCCTTTCATCCACACAGCTCAGAATAAAAGGGAGAAAAAGTAGAAAGAAAGAATTAGTAGAAGTAGAAAGAAAGAAAGAAAGAAAGAAAGAAAGAAAGAAAGAAAGAAAGAAAGAAAGAAAGGAGGAAGGAGGGAGGAAGGAAAGAAGGAAGGAGGGAAGGAAGGAAAAAACGAAAGAAAGAAGATAAAGTAAAATAAAGTAAGATAAAATATAATAAATTTATTAAAATAAAAAAAATAATTATTAAGAGAAAAATAAATCAGATGTATAGAACCCTAGGACAAATGATGGAAGCAAAGCTATACAGACAAAATCTCACACAGAAGCATACACATACACACTCACAAAAAGAGGAAAAGGGGAAAAAATCATAAATCTTGCCCTCAAAGTCCACCTGCTTAATTTGGGATGATTCGTTGTCTATTCATGTATTCCACAGACGCAGGGTACATCAAGTTGATTGTGGAGCTTTAATCCGCTGCTTCTGAGGCTGCTGGGAGAGATTTCCCTTTCGCTTCTTTGTTCTCACAGCTCCCAGGGCCTCAGCTTTGGATTTGTCCCCGCCTCTGCGTGTAGGTCCCCAGAGGGCGTCTGTTCTTCGCTCAGACAGGACGGGGTTAAAGGAGCCGCTGATTCGGGGTCTCTGGCTCAGTCAGGCCGTGGGGAGGGAGGGGCACGGAGTGCGGGGCGAGCCTGCAGCGACAGAGGCCGGCTTGACGCTGCACCAGCCCGAGGTGCACTGTGCGCTCTCCCAGGGGAGCTGTCCCTGGATCCTGAGACCCTGGTAGTGGCGGGCTGCACAGGCTCCCCGGAAGTGGGTTGTGGATGGTAACCTGTGCTCGCACACAGGCTTCTTGGTGGCGGCAGCAGCAGCCTTAGCATCTCATGCCTGTCTCTGGGGTCCGCGCTTTTAGCCACGGCTTGCGCCGGTCTCTGGAGCTCCTTTAAGCAGCGTTCTTAATCCCCTCTCCTCGCGCACCAGGAAACAAAGAGGGAAGAAAAAGTCTCTTGCCTCTTTGGCAGGTCCAGACTTTTCCGCGGACTCCCTCCCGGCCAGCCGTGGCGCACTACCGCCCTGCAGGCTGTGTTCACGCCGCCAACCCCAGTCCTCTCCCTGCGCTCCGACCGAAGCCCGAGTCTCAGCTCCCAGCCCTGCCCGCCCTGGCGGGCGAGCAGACAAGCCTCTCAGGCTGGTGAGTGCCGATCGGCACCGATCCTCTGTGCGGGAATCTCTCCGCTTTGCCCCCCGCTCCCCTGTTGCTGTGCTCTCCTCCACGGCTCCGAAGCTTTCCCCCTCCACCACCCACAGTCTCCGCCTGTGAAGGGGCTTCCTAGTGTGTGGAAACCTTTCCTCCTTCACAGCTCCCTCCCACTGGTGCAGGTCCCATCCCTGTCCTTTTGTCTCTGTTTATTCTTTTTTCTTTTGACCTACCCAGGTACGTGGGGGATTTCTTGCCTTTTGGGAGGTCTGAGGTCTTCTGCCAGCGTTCAGTAGGTGTTCTGTAAGAGTTTTTCCACGTGTAGATGTATTTCTGGTGTATCTGTGGGGAGGAAGGTGAGTTCTGCATCTTACTCTTCCGCCATCTTCCAGGAAGCCAAACACCATCACTTTTTAATATATGTACAGCTTTTTTTTTTTTTAAGGTCACATCACTAAGAACATTTATTTACAGATTTTTAAATGTTTGTCAATGTCTTTCACTTCTCTCAGCCATGTTCTTTTAGATTGGTGCATATTTTGAGCCCTAGGGAAGGAAGCAAAATTATGTCTTTTTTTGAAATATACATTTCTGGGGACTCTGCATTTGAGAAAAGCCCAGCTATGTTCCTTGGAAAGGAATCTGAGGCAACCACAGCCCTGGGCAAAGGCAACCAGTAACATATCTGCACACAGAAGGCACTCGTTCATGCCAAAAATGCCAGTTGAGTTGAAATCACCATGGTGCACTGCCGCCTCCCTGTCTGTGCCCCTATTCACCTCTGGTGGGCATTGAGGTGATAGAAATCCTTATGTTGTCCTTGGCAGTGCAATGGATACATGAACTTTTTAAAAAGCAGTTTGATGTTTGGGATAGATTCCTGATGGATAAACAGCAATGGCTTGTAAATTTAGGAAAAGCCTTGCTAAGAAAGATAAGTTATGCAAATTTAGAGGCCACTCAGGTTTCTGCCTCACTTTACAGAAAGTTGTAAAATGAAAGATGGCCAGATAGTCCTGGTTTATGAATTTAGAGGACTAGAAAGACCCTGGGTATACCATCCTCTTTACAATTAGGCAGTTCAAAATCTACACCATGTAGGTAGATAGCAGACTCTCCTTGGGAGAATTCCAAACGAGATACCATCATTTCTCCATGTAACTCAAAGAATTGTGAAAGGAGACCCTATTCCACTCCATTTCCATTTATCCAAACTCCCAGTACAAAAACAAGCACACACAGCACATGTAAGTGCACATACATACACAGGTTCAGACAAGTTTAACCCAAATTTTTAATGCCACAATTTCAACCCGTTGTATCTTTCTCTGGACTTTATAAACAAATGAGCAATCCTCCCTACCTTCTTGCACTACCTGTAAAGAGCTCAAGGACGATGGAATTCTACTGCAGTGAAAACAATTGCAGCCTAACACTGGGGACTTGTTACACCTTCTTTTGTAAAACACAAAATGTAAAATGCAAAAGATTACCCACAAACTCAGTTCTTCTCTAAATCATTGCATTATTACATGATTTATAATCTCTCTGAAGCTCCTCTTCCCAGAGAAATGATAAAGCAGTGAGTGCCTTAAAGGTAAAATTGTACAAGAAACAGAATAATAAATGGGAGGTAAGGGAAATTCTAGAATGGTTTACTTCTTGTGCCAACCTGGATCCCAAATCACAAAGAGAATCATAGGCCTAAACAAAATTATTTTACAAAATTTATTGTACCCATTACCTTAGCAAGGGACGTGGGGGTTCCTTTTGATAGTAGGTATTAACATATTCAGTTGAAATATTAATTTAGTTATTGTCACTTTTTCCTATTCCTGGAAAAAGAACAGGAATAAGAACACTGTAAATTATAACATTGGATTATGACTGTCAAAAGGCTTATGTAATGTTGGTTAAGTGAATCCATGTAATCCAGGAAGGCAATTTCATTTATCTTGCTTTGAGGCATGAGCATGAAACTGTGAAGAAGAGTGTGTGCCCCTAAGTCCGTAAGGGTGTCACCCCCTGAAACCCGTAGTTCTCTATAACTGTGAATGCTGACTACAAAAGATAAGTCTATATGATGATTATGTAATGCAATATGAACAAAAGTCATGGCTCTCAGATTTTAATATGCATACAAATCTCCTGGGGATTTTGTCAAAAAACAGATTCTGATTCAGTAAGTCTGGGCTAGGACCCATGAAGACTCTTGCTAATAAGCTCCCATGGAAACATGCTAGGCTACCTCTAGAAAACATCAACTGTTCTGTTGAAAGTAAAATCTTTAGTCAACTACTTACAGGTGGAGCATATTTTTCAGAGCTTCAAGTTTCACTGTTCCATTTATCTGGGCCTATAGAATTAATACCCATTTCTTCATTAAACTTTCATATTTCATCATGTCTTTGAAATAAACAATGCCTAAGAATTTGGAACAACAAGAAGTAATTATAATGATATAATAGTAAGTGAGGAAGATCTTAGAAGCAAATACTACCTAAGGTATATAGACAACATTTTTAGAACACACATTTACAAATAAAATTGGAGGAAAATTCAGTTAAATGTAATAAGGATGGTATTGATATATGGATGGTAGTATGGTGTGCACACATGCTTTTACGTGTGTGTCTATATTTTTTTCATTTTCTTCTAACCTTATTGTATTTCCAAAAAGAATTAGGATAGGCCAATTTCCGTGTCACAAAAAGCCTCTCTTTCTAGAAAGTTAGATTAAACCATGTTGATGACAGAGGAGCAGTGGTTTTTCTTAAAATTTTGCAGAAATAGGTAAAGTTGTTTGGATACTTGTTGACAAAAAGGCTACAGACTCGAGAGAAAAATTTTTTTTCAATAAACTTCACAGAATTTTTTAAATTATTGGAGTCTTTATTCCCTTAAATCTGGAAAGCTTTACTTGAATGATCTGGGAAGAAAATACAGAGAAAAAGGAAAATTAACCAAATCTGCTTGGTTTTTATTATTCTCTTCAGGGAAAATCATCTTTTACCATGACCTTCAACATCAATGCCAGAGCACAGGCAGGTAGTGGGAGGGGCACTGGAGGAGTGCAACCCTTGGGGTCTGATGGCCTCAGTTTATGCCCAGCTCTGCTATTGTATTTTCAAGATTTTTGATTATGTTCAAGACACTTTATTTTCTCTGAGGTGCAGTTTTCTCATCTGTTAACTAGGGGCAATAATAGTGTTTGCCTCAGAAGGTTGTTGTGAGACTTGTCAATGTATGTAAAGAACTTAGTGCAATTTCTGCTTCATAACTATAAAAAGAAACCTTTATTTGAACATGAAAAATGGAATGCTGTTTGCAGTGGGTAAATTACAAGAGGAAAAAAAGAAATGTGGTTGAGTAGCATGTTTCATAGAGTTCTAGAACATATGCAACTTTAACCTTTAAAGTTTATATATATTAATATATATATGTATTAAGTTTATATATATTAAATGTTTAATGCCATACTCAGCTTGTGAATTTCCTGACGAATTTAAAATATAATAGAGTCATCTTTTTTTGGTCACTGTTACTACTTCACTATGTTTTGAGGTCCCTGGTAATAAACATAATTTTATGTTTCTTTTTGTTTTCCGAACAGATTTTAAAGATCTTACTGATGCTCTGGTAAATATTTTACAACTGGCTTTTCAAGGGGAAATAAAGCCCTGGTTTGAAGTGTTTGCCAAATTCCATGGGATAAATATTCCAATCATGGCCAATTTCAACCCACACATGTAATGTCACTGAGCTGGGAGTTGGGAGCTGGGAAGAAATGTGAAGTAGAGCAGCGTTCTATAGTATCTCGATCACACAGACACAATAGACTGAATTCATCTCAATAGTTTAGATTATGGTAAAATGTAGTAAAAAATGAACAAGAGATAGGTTTTTGAGAATTCATTACCTTAGTCTTTAACATAAGTTAAGTGTAGGTTTATGTGATTTAGTTTTTAATAATGGCTGTGTTTAACAACCAATTCTCAAAATTCCTGAAAATTTAGCAACTGGCTTTCTTGAGCCACTATGGGCTAGCTGTAGCACACCATCCTGTGCTAATTATTGTACAGGATATGAAGATGAATAACTAAATCAAGAAGTGTTCAAGCATTTACTGAGTGCCCCGTTCTGTGGAAGTCATGTCCACAAACACTACTCCACTTGTATATACATGTGAGATTGAGGCAGGTCATTATCCCATTTTACTGAAGAGGAAACTGAGGCCCAGAGATGTAAACAAACCAACCAAAGTTAGGGTCATGAAGGGATAGAGAAAGAATCACAGGTTCCAAAAGACAGAAAACAGGTAACGTAACAAACAGAAGTGAGCTAGGTTTGGTGTAAGAAAAATCTGAACCTGAGCCTCCGGAGGTGGGTGGCAGTTTTAAACTGCTTAGGAATTTCCAAGCACTATACTGGATTTTTGCATGTATTGACTCATTTAATCTTCAAAACAGCTATGAGGTGGGTATCTTATTAAACCCACTGTCTAGATGAGGCATTTGAGACTCAGAAGGTTGTCTAAAGTCACATAGTTAGTACTCGGTAGAACTGGAATAGATCTGCCTGTCTGCCACTGGAACTCACAATCTAGTCCCCTGGGAAGGCTTCATTGAAAGGTAGCAGCTGCTAGTCAGCTTGGGTAATTGTTATATAAATAGGTGGGCATGTTGCCAGACCTTCCAATTTATCAGAAAAAAAAAAAGATGAAAATCTGGACTTTCATGTGAAATAGACTAATCTTTACTTAATTCTGAAAAATTCTTGGTTGGCAGGTTCTGGATATCCTACTATATGGATGTTGAACCTTCTACTTCTATCCACAATGGCTGTTAACATTTACATACCTATTTCTTTATCCTTATTCATTCCTGATATTTTCTAACAGAATTTTTCTACTTCATCTTCTGGCTTAATCACTTTTGGCTCACAATCCAATCGATCAATTTGGTTCTCTACAGCAGTGGTTCTCACACTTGACAGCCTCAGAATCACCTAGGGGTATGTCTTAAAACACAGATGCTTAGGCCCCACAACTGGAGTTTCTGATCCAGTATCAGGTGGGTACAAGAATTTGTGATTCTAACAAGTATCCAGGTGATGCTGATGTTATTGTTCTGAGATCACACTTTAGGAACCACTGCTTTACTACAACACTTTTGCCTTTCATACTTCCCATTTACATTTCGATTTTCCTTATAACTGCTGGTTTTTCTTCCATATTATCAAACCCTGTCATACTGCTTTGAATATATTCATTTTACTTATTTTTTAATTTTATTTCTTCCAGTTTTATTGAGATATAATTAACATACAGCACTGTATAAGTTTAAAGTATACAGCATAATGATTTGACTTACATGCATCATAAAATGGTTTCTGCAATAAGTTTAGTGAACATCAATAATGTCACATAGATACAAAATTAAAGAATAGAAAAAAATTCCCTTATGATGGGAACTCAAGATTTACTGTCTTAATAGCTCTCATATATAACATACGGCAGTGTTAATTATATTTATCATGTTGTACATTATATCCCTAGTACTTATTTATCTCACAACTGGAAGTCTTTACCTTTTCACTGCCTGCATCCAATTCCCCTTTCCCCACCCTCCTCATTTTACTTATTTTAGATTCTTCTTCTGTCTAATACATTAATTCTATTTCATTTGCTATAAGCTGTTCAGGATTTTTGCTTTTCTGTTTTTTTTTTAATACATATAATCTCCATATATACATACACATTTATTTAAATATATATATTTAAATATAAGTTATATATATGTATGTATGTATGTGCGTGTGTTGTGTATATATATATTATATATATATTATATATATATATATATAATATATATATATATATATCCCCTCTTCTGTGGTCATTTCCCTGGGGAGTATCAACAGTGTGTGCCTAGAGGAGGGGAGAAGGGCATGCCCTAGCTTTTATCCCTCCTAGTGATTTAAGAGCATGGACTGGGGGATGCATCTCAGAAAGGAGCCTGAAACCATGCCACCCTTCATTTGCCACCTCATCACCAGGTGATCTTGCCACTGGGATCTGCACGCTCTTTTCCAAGGTGCTTGTGAACGTCTGTTACTTCGATATGTCTTGGGGGATGGGGGACAGGAGGAGAGAACATTCAGTGTCTGTAGGTCTGATTGAGCCTGCTATTAGTCATCTCTCATTTTGGCCCAGTTGAAGTCAATCTAGATTATGATGATGAGTTGTCCATTAATATATTTTTTTAATTTTTTGGTAAGTCAAGATTTTGAAATTTTTTGTGACTTGGTAATATCTTAGCAGGAAATTTGGAGAGTTTGCTTTAGGTGATGTAGTCAGAAACTTGAAGTATAGATACTTAGAATTTTCAACTACTTTTAAAATTTTGAAATCTGTACAGTAGTATTGCATATCTATGTTATTTAAATCAGATCTTTAGAATCCAGGAGAACATTGACTATTAAATATTTTTCCATTAGAAAAAAAATTTTATTGGATTAAAACATTTTCAGGACCAGTAAATTAGTACATAGACAAATTTCTCATACATGTCCAGAACAAGGGAATCAGTGAACGGGGAATTCCTGTTCGTAGAGGTGACAGGAGAGAGTGGTGGTTATTGGAACAATGGAAGAATACAGATATGTTGTCATTATTTCCAGCCCTATTCCATGAGTATAGGGCTAATCAGTTAACACCACTTTCCTAACAGTGAAGCAAGACAGACATAATTTATCACCTACAGGCTCAAGATGTTGTAGTAGTTTTGATGACTTCTGGGAAGACACGGGAAATTGCTTAACCTTGTTAGTAAAGAGCTGATGCACATTTGATTCCCATAAGTGCTTTGGACTTATAAATCACAGAAGTCCAAGTAACACAATTTTCTAATGGAGAACTGTGAAATGTTGCCAGACACACACACCATGATAGTGAAGGCAAGGGTGAGTTCTCTGGGACAAGTGCCCAGGGCACCACATTCTCTCTGTTTAGACAGATTCCTGATACAGTGTTTCCTGTATCATATCAGGGCTGTGTGTGTTGTGTTTGAGGTAGATTGCAAAATCTTCTTTCACTTTGTGGTAGATGCAAAAAATAGCCACAAATTCCTCCCTGCTCCATATCCACAACTTTTGCAATGTTACTTTTGTAGCTCCTGCTATCAATGGTTGGAGTCTTCCATCAGCCCTGAAACTGGGATGGCCTCATGACTTGTTTTGGCCAATGGAAGAGTGGCAAGCATGATGCAAGCAAGGGCTTGAAAAACACTTATGCATTGAAGGTCACTGTCTAGATTGTCTCAGCAACCCTGCCACCATGGGAACAAGACTCAGCTAATCTGCTGGAGAACAAGTAGATACCTGGAGGAGAATTGAGACACCCTAGACAACAATCAACAAGGAGGTTAATGCACAAATGAGCCCAGGCAGGATCAGCCAGACCTCATCCAGATCAATAAAACCACCCAGCTGAGCCCATCACAAATTTAAGACATGCAGAATCTGCTAAAAAAATAGTTTGAAGTCACTGTGTTTAAAGTTATTTATTATGCAGCAAAAACTAACTGGGGACAGGAAAGCTAATATGGAGACAGAAATGTGCCTGTGAGAAATGTTTGAGATTTTCCTCCTTGGGTAACCCCCAAGAGCTCTAGGTTTTCTGAGAATATTGTATGTAACATTCAATAAATGCATGTCAACTAGAATGACATCTCTATGAGGACTGGATGCTTCCTTAATGTATAGTGCAAGGTTTTTGTGGGTCCTCTCTAAGTATTTATTGAATGTGTATTAATGTGTGAATCTGTATAGATACTGTCTCTTCCTCTACATTGTATAGAAGTTTCTTTAGTTAACCACCCCCGCCCCCCACCCCTGCCAACCTGCTGTAGCTCCTTGGAATTTAGTATTTCTAGGCATACCAACCTAACGTCCAGATGTCAGTACATACAACTTTTTGCCTTAAGCTCTCTCTTGCCTCCAAACATTGTACAAGGAAGGCTAGAACTGCTGGGTAATCAGTGCCCCCAGAAGCACCCCTGTATGAATGATTAATGAGGGTTGGCAGGTAACTATTCCATTTCCCCCATGGGAAGACTCTGAGTGCATGTTTTACAGCATCTCTAGAATTCCCCAAGATTTTAATCTCCAGTTGCCCAGAGTATAACTTGCTTGATAATGTTTCCTTTATTGTACTTTTTTCTCCTACCAGTGTTTCTAGGGATCATCTTCCCAATAAATTATTTGTACTACAAACTTTGCTTCTGGAGTCAACTAAACTAGAAACATGGAGACCCCTGGATCTCCAGGTTTGTCCTTTCCTATACTTAGGAGAATAGAAAGCTAAAGAGTCGTATCTTTTGGAAATAGAAAGTACCTTAGGCATCTGCTATACATGGAAAGGATACACACCACAGGTATAATGAAGACATATAAATGTCCCTCTGTGACCCCAGAAAACCAACAATGCAAAGACTCTTTTGTAATTATGAAAAGTTTGAAAGGTCCTTCAGGGGAAAAATAAAGAAAGGAAGAAAGGAAGAAAGGAAGAAAGGAAGAAAGGAAGAAAGGAAGAAAGAAAGAAAGAAAGAAAGAAAGAAAGAAAGAAAGAAAGAAAGAAAGAAAGAAAGAAAGAGAAAGAGAGAGAGAAAGAGAGAGACAGAGAGACAGAGAGAGAGAAAGGGGGAGAGGGAGAGAGGGAGGGAGGGAGGAAGGAAGAGAAAGGAAGGATGGAAGGAAGGAAGGAAAGAAGGAAAGAAAGAAAAGAAAAGAAACATTGATACATTGATGCTACCTAAAGAATACAGATTTTTGGAAAACATTGATGTTTTCCAAAAAATATAGATCTCATTAAGAGAAAATAAGAGAAAGGAATATAAATTTATTGTATGCTAAGGTCAATGAAATAAAAGGCAACTGATTTTTTTTCCTCAAAAAATTGTTTATAAGGTTCTTCATTTTATAATATACAGAACATCAACACTTTTTTGTTTGGTGGTGGTAGACATTTCATAATAGATCTTTGAAGATATACAAAGAGATGATTAGATATACCTATTGTATACCACAAGAACAAAAGGCAATTATAAATTTTTATTTTCTATTAATGAATTTGATGTAAGAGCTACTTTTTCCTTATCTCTCTAGAAAATGATCACCTGCCTGCCAATATCTTTAGTTTGTCCTATAGAGCTAAAATCCTCAAAAGTTTTAATTAATCAGCTCTGATACTGATTCAAAGTTTCAGTTACAAAAGGAAAAAACAAATTGATTACTTTAACTTCATTGTGATTGTCAGATCTTAAGGTCCCTAAACTTCATGCAGAAATAGGGAAGCCAAGTTGGATTTTATCATGGATCTACCCATATTGCTTTTGTTGTACAGGGCTGGAATCAGTAAACCAACCTTTGAAAGGCCTTAATTTCAAGGCCTCTATTCTCAAAAAACATTATTTTTCACCAAATTGGCTATAATTAATTACTACCAACATGAGGGATGAATATACTTTTCTTCCAAGGTATAATCTCTTTATAGATATAACCTATCTTTGTATTCTCCAACCTACCCATCCTCAGGTCCCAACAAAATTCATTTTCTAAACACTCATTTGAGGACATAATCACTCATTATTTTATATTGTTATTCATCTCTTGCATGTCTAAACTTACCCAATGACATTTAAAGGTACTTAATAGAAAGATTATATTATATACATTTTTTAACATATTTATTGGAGTATAATTGCTTTACAATGGTGTGTTAGTTTCTGCTTTATAACAAAGTGAATCAGTTATACATGTACATATGTTCCCATATCTCTTCCTGCTTGTGTCTCCCTCCCTCCTACCTCCCCCCACATCCCACCGCTCTAGGTGGTCACAAAGCACTGAGCTGATCTCCCTGTGCTATGTGGATGCTTCCGACTAGCTATCTATTTTACGTTTGGTAGTGTATATATGTCCATGCCACTCTCTCACTTTGTCACAGCTTACCCTTCCCCCTCCCCATGTCCTCAAGTCCATTCTCTAGTATGTCTGTGTCTCTATTCCCGTCTTGCCCCAAGGTTCTTCATGAACCTTTTTTTTTTCTTAGATTCCACATATATGTGTTAGCATATGGTATATTTTTTTCTCTTTCTGACTTACTTCACTCTGTAGGACAGACTCTAGGTCCATCCACCTCACTACAAACAACTTAACTTTGTTTCTTTTTATGGCTGAGTAATATTCAATAGTATACATGTGCCATATCTTCTTTATCCATTCATCTGCTGATGGACACTTAGGTTGCTTCCATGTCCTGGCTATTATAAATAGAGCTGCAATGAACATTTTGGTACATGACATTTTTGAATTATGGCTTTCTCAGGGTATATGCCCAGTAGTGGGATTGCTGGGTCATATGGTAGTTCTATTTGTAGTTTTTTAAGGAACCTCCATACTGTTGTCCATAGTGGCTGTATCAATTTACATTCTCACCAACAGCCAAGAGGTTTCCCTTTTCTCCACACCCTCTCCAGCATTTATTGTTTGTAGATTTTTTGATGATGGCCATTCTGACTGGTGTGAGATGATATCTCATTGTAGTTTTGATTTGCATTTCTCTAATGATTAATGATGTTGAGCATTCTTTCATGTATTTGTTGGCAATCTGTATATCTTCTTTGGAGAAATGTCTATTTAGATTTTCTGCCCACTTTTGGATTGGGTTGTTTGTTTTCTTTTGTTATTAAACCGCATGAGCTGTTTGTAAATTTTGGAGATTAATCCTTTGTCAGTTGCTTCATTTGCAAATATTTTCTCTCATTCTGAGGGTTGTCTTTTGGTCTTGTTTATGGTTTCCTTTGCTGTGCAAAAGCTTTTAAGTTTCATTAGGTCCCATTTATTTATTTTTGTTTTTATTTCCATTTCTCTAGGAGGTGGGTCAAAAAGGATCTTGCTGTGATTTATGTCATAGAGTGTTCTGCCTATGTTTTCCTCTAAGAGTGTGATGATGTCTGGCCTTACATTTAGGTCTTTAATCCATTTTGAGTTTATTTTTCTTTATGGTGTTAGGGAGTGATCTAATCTCATACTTTTACATGTACCTGTCTAGTTTTCCCAGCACCACTTATTGAAGAGGCTGTCTTTTCTCCACTGTATATTCTTGCCTCCTTTATCAAAGATAAGGTGACCATATGTGTGTGGGTTTATCTCTGGGCTTTCTATCCTGTTCCATTGATCTATATTTCTGTTTTTGTGCCAGTACCATACTGTCTTGATTACTGTAGCTTTGTAGTATAGTCTGAAGTCAGGGAGCCTGATTCCTCCAGCTCCATTTTTCGTTCTCAACATTGCTTTGGCTATTTGGGGTCTTTTGTGTTTCCATACAAATTGTGAATTTTTTTTTCTAGTTCTGTGAAAAATGCCAGTGGTAGTTTGATAGGGATTGCATTGAATCTGTAGATTGCTTTGGGTAGTAGAGTCATTTTCACAATGCTGATTCTTCAAATCCAAGAACATGTTATATCTCTTCATCTATTTTTATCATCTTTAATTTCTTTCATCAGTGTCTTATAATTTTCTGCATACAGGTCCTTTGTCTCCTTAGGTAGGTTTATTGTTAGATATTTTATTCTTTTTGTTGCAGTGGTAAATGGGAGTGTTTTCTTAATTTCACTTTCAGATTGTTCATCATTAGTGTATAGGAATGCCAGAGATTTCTGTGCATCAATTTTGTATCCTGCTACTTTACCAAATTCATTGATTAGCTCTAGTAGCTTTCTGGTAGCATCTTTAGGATTCTCTATGTATAGTATCATGTCATCTGCAAACATGACAGCTTAATTCTTCTTTTCTGATTTGGATTCCTTTTATTTCTTTTTCTTCTCTGATTGCTGTGGCTAAAACTTCCAAAACGATGTTGAATAATAGTGGTGAGACTCGACAACCTTTTCTTGTTCCTGATCTTAGTGGAAATGGTTTCAGTTTTTCACCATTGAGGCCTATGTTGGCTGTGTGTTTGTCATATATGGCCTTTATTATGTTGAGGAAAATTCCCTCTATGCCTTCTTTCTGCAGGGTTTTTATCATAAATGGGTGTTGAATTTTGTCAAAAGCTTTCTCTGCATCGATTGAGATGATCATATTTTTCTTCTCCTTCAAGTTGTTAATATGGTGTATCACATTGATTGATTTGCGTATGTTGAAGAATCCTTGCATTCCTGGGATAAACCCCACTTGATCATGGTATATAATTCCTTTAATGTGCTGTTGGATTTTGTTTGCTAGTATTTTGTTGAGGGTTTTTGCTTCTATGTTCATCAGTGATATTGGCCTGTAGTTTTCTTTCTTTGTGACATCTTTTTCTGGTTTTGGTATCTGGATGATTGTAGCCTCATAGAATGAGTTTGGGAGTTTGCCTCCCTCTGCTATATTTTGGAAGAGTTTGAGAAGGATGGGTGTTAGCTCTTCTCTGAATATTTGATAAAATTCGCCTGTGTAGTCATCTGGTCCTGGGCTTTTGTTTGTTGGAAGAGTTTTTTGTTTGTTTGTTTGTTTGTTTTGTGTTACGTGGCTGTCTCACTGCTGTGGCCTCTCCCATTGCAGAACACAGACTCCAGACACGTAGGCTCAGTGGCCATGGCTCATGGGCCTAGCTGCTCTGTGGCATGTAGCATCCTCCCTGACCGGGGTACGGACCCATGTCCCCTGCATCGGCAGGTGGACTCTCAACCACTGTGCCAACAGGGAAGCCCTGTTGGAAGAGTTTTTATCACAGTTTCAATTTCAGTGCTTGTTATTGGTCTGTTCATATTTTCTATTTCTTCCTGGTTCAGTCTTGGAAGGTTTTGCATTTCTAAGAATTTGTCCATTTCTTCCAGGTTGTCCATTTTATTGGCATAGAGTTGCTTGTAGTAATCTCTTATGATCTTTTGTATTTCTGCAGTGTCAGTTGTTACTTCTCCTTTTTCATTTCTAATTCTATTGATTTGAGTCTTCTCCCTTTTTTTCTTGATGAGTCTGGCTAACCATTATATACATTTTTTAAAGTGTTCCCTGATTGCAACATGGACAGTGCTGAATATACTGTGGTAATTCAGTTTTTTTTCAATTGAGTTAAATAATGTTTTCCATAATTCCCTGGCCAAGAGTGAAATATACATTAGGAGAAAAATTGCATTGATTGAATGATTGATTGATTAAAATACTGACAATATCTAGAAGTATTAACCTCCTCATTATTTATCCCAGTGACATTTATTCTCATTAATTATTACACCTTTCTGGGTAATGGAAATGTCATGTCCACTTCTTAAGCAATTCCAGCATAGCTGTATTAATTACACTCCTCTAAATCATGCCAGAGCTTGTGTTGATCAAATAACAATGGCCCACATGGACATGACAAAGCAGCGTGAAAATTCTACTGAGAAACATAATTATCAAATATTAGAAATGTTCAGTGAAGGGGAATAATGTTATGAAGCTATATATATGGCTTTTTTAAAAAGCAGAACAGAAAATTTATTTGTTGATCAAGGAATAGGAAGGGAGAGACCATGCCATCAGAATTTGGGAAAGGGGCAGCGATTTCCAGAAACAGCCAGAGCATGGGTAGTCCTTTGGGTTCCTTTGCATATGGCAATAATTGTGCCTAGTAAAGTGCAAGTCCCCTGTCTGGGCGGAGATCTCTGCATGGTAACAAGACAAAGGTAACTTTCAGACACACTGCATCTCATCTGTGCAGGTGCTGCCCTCTTGGTCAGGCTGGACCTGATTCAGTGTGGTTGACTGTCACCATTTTGGCCCTATCTGGCTGTGGCTGGTTCTTCAGTTTTGCTTCTGTGGCATCTGCCTTAGTTTCTGTTAAGCCAGCACAGCTGTGGGCATGGAAGGACCAGCAAAGCCACTGCAAAAGACACAGAAGGGAAACAGGTAGGTTGCCCTGAGGCCTGACTGTAGAGACTCCAGCTTGGGCATACAGCAGGTGCTCACAAAGTGCCTAGGGATTTGGATGCTTTGACCTGAGCAAGTCTCACACATTTTGATTTGCCTATCAATTTCCTTTTCAAACTCCCCTGTGAAGTGTTCAGTGTGAAAATTCTCTCTTTTTATGCTGTGTTTCAAGAGAATTTCGGAGGTGGGATGGAGAGACTAGGTGGAAGCCCACTTCTGAAATTTTTCGGAATTTCAAACTGCAAAAAAAAAAAATTGAATAAATTGACGTCATTATACATCAGTATTAAGCCTTCTTAAAAATACATAAAAACTTACAATCTTAGTAAGAATAGTGACACTTAGAAGCAGAAAATACATTTCTCTTTTAAACAAAAAGCAAAATTATTATCTAAACATTCAACAAATGACAATCTGATACATATACATTCTTATACAACTGATTATATAAGTAATTATAAATCAACTTAGCATTTCCAGATTAAGAACTATCCAATAACAGTCCCTTTATTTCCTGTACTAGTATTCTCTTTACTCAAACCATTAAATGTTCATTTTATAATGTTATGACAATATGTGCAAACATTTATTGTACAGTTATTAGACACCAAACTTTATTCTAAGTATTCTATAGCATATCTTAAATGAACATCTATATATATGAACATCCCAAGGAGGTAAATACTATTTTTTTTCATTTTATATATGAGGAACTTGAGGCACAGAGAGGTTGACTAATTGGCCCAAAGTCACTCAGCTGGTAGATGATGGAACCTTAGGGATATAATAGTTGGAAATCTATAAGCACTGCACAATTCAGAAGCCAAGGTCTAAGGTCTAGTTAAAAACACTGAGCATACTGATGTGTAAACTAGGACAAGTTAACAACTCTGTGAAATTCATTTGTCCTACATCTACAGTTTGAGAGTGGGATGAGCTGGACTTCAGGGTCCATCTAGCACTAACATAAGATCAACCTCTATGTACACAGTCTGTGCACACTGGGAGCATGAGCATCTACATCAGCAACAGCCACTGACCAGCCTTTGCATCCTTGAATAGACCCGCACTGTCCAACATGGTAGCCGCGAGCTGCATGTGCTATGGAACACTTGAAATGTGGCTAGTCTGATTGAGATGTGCTGTAAGTGTAAACTACACACCAAATTTCAAAGATATATTACCAAAAAATGTAAAACTTCTCACTAATATTTTATCTTTGTTTTATGCTGAAATGATAATTTTTGGAAAAATTGAGTGAAATAAAATGTATGACTAAAATTAATATCTTCTGTTTCTTTTGATTTTATTATTAATTTAATTACTAGAAAATTTAAAATTGCATATGTGGCCCATATTATCTTTCTGTTAAGCAGTAGTGGCTTAGATGGTAAGTGATGAAGTGGAGGAGGGCCTGATGTATAAGTGTTACCACCGAGTCATTTTACTTGTGCTAATTTAGTTCAAGGTAAAATAAAGGGAGTTTTTGGACTAAGAAATTCTGAGTGTTTTCTTTTTCAAAAATGGCTTTTCTTTGGTAATAAACTGACTTTTAAAAGACTTGTGACAATATTAAGGCAATATAAAATATTGAGAAAATATAATAGTCTCCCCCTCTCCTTCCTCCTCCATCTTCTTCTTCATCTTCTTTTCTCCCTCTCGCTCCCCCTTTCTCTCCACCCCAATTATCTTTCTTCTCTGTCCTCTGTCTTCTTCTTTCTTCCGTGTAAGTGTGCTAATAAATATTAAACCCTTGGCTCTGGAAAAAACCTGATTTATACAGTCTGCCATGTTCCATAGTGTAAATACTCCCACCATGAGAGATTTCAACCTGCCAATGCAATGTTGCAAAATGTGCAGTTGGGGAGAGATGTGCAGTATTGCACCATTGTATATCATTTCTACCATACAGATACAATATATAGAAATAACTTCAAGAACACGTATAAAATTTAAATGTAGTAAAATAATTATGAAATGGTGAGTTATATGTATTTTGTAACTTTGTTTTTAATACAACTTATTTAATTGTAAATTTACCTAATTTAATTTTTAAGAACAGCTGTGTTTAACATTGACTTGCTAAAAAAAAAGAATAGAAAAGAAAGAAATCCTAAACATTCAACAACTGACTGTCTTGGGAGCCACTAGCTGACTCCAGCCCATCACTGCTGTGGCATTTACTTGAAAATCAGATGTAAAGGAACAACACTTTTACCAAGACTCAAAAAAATACCCTCAAATTTTCTTACTCCCAGTCACTCAACTATCCACAAAGGCCCAGGCTGGTTAATGGTTATCATTTATAGAGATACAGTAGTGGAAGGAACAGAAGCAAGTTGTTCAGCTGAGTCTAAGCCTGTTAATCTTGGTCTCATATAATCCATCCCTGAGAGAAACAACAGCATACTTTTTAAGAGCCCTCCAGACCAGAGTCTCAGCCCTAGGTGGTAACTCTCTAAAGAAGTTCCTTCTTACAACTAACTCAAATCCTTTTTGCTGCAGTAGAGGCTCATTCACTGTTTAGTGAAGGTGAAAACAGCTGGTTACCATCCCCTGTGTTATAACCTTTCATGTAAGGAAATGAAACACCCCAAACCAGCTTCCAAATCTGTTCAGCTGTAAAAACAGCCTCTTCTTGAGCAAAAACAAACAATAAATTAAATGGAATTGGGAGTTGAGAAGTGCTGCATATTTCACTCCAGGGAAACACCTCGGGCCAGGTTATATCCTCGTCAGCACCTAGTGATCAAAGGCACATTTTCCCTGGAAACAAGTTCAAGGAGTGAAACAGATGGGATTATTAATCAAGTTGCTGTTAGCCTTTTGGGCCATCTTAAAGAACATCCTTAAACAGGGGGCGTCCTGGGCTTTATCTTGTAATAAGATTGTAAGATTGTAAGATCTTGGCAAGATGCATGTTGCCTTGTATGCTGATGCCTTGCTTGCTATGTCCAAGACATTTTTTATGAAATAGAATGCAATAAATCAGAGTAGCTGCAGAAGCTACATCTTTGGCGGTACAAGTAGGCCAGTAGAAGCTAAAATTCCAACTAATATTAAAAGCTATGCCACCTACATTTTAATGCTAAGGTTCTTATCTATCTGGAAGGAAGTAAAAAGGAGAGGCTGAAAAATTGATTCCACAGTACAGAGATGGCCTAGCAGAAAACAAAGAGGGGCATCTGGAAAAGAAAGGAAACAGTAGCTGTCATTCATGTCCATTTTTGGGAGAGCCATAGCATCAGGGAGAGAACAGAGCCATGAAGTTGTGAAACCAAGGACATTCAGGAGATGAGTTTGTTGTTGTAGCTGCCCTGCACTCTGATTGCTGCCTTTGATTTCACTGCAACCTATGGCTGTGGTTATACTAGTGCCTGATTTATCTGCATGTTCTCAAGCAGACGTGGGCCTCTTTATTTTGTGCAACTCAAAGGGATCATGCCTTTTCCATCTCCACCTCTTACCCTACCTCATCATTCCTTTTCTGGTCTGAGTCTAAAAGCTCAAATTTCAAAGCCAAATTCAGTCCAGACCAGCCACATTTGTCCTTGGGCTGTGTCAAATCCACAGAAAGCAAGAATAGACTGAGTTTCTTTTGGTTGGATTCCCAAACTAGACACTGTTGGGAGTTGTTTACTGCAATCAAAGTTCAGCCCTGCTTCCATCCAAGGAGCCTGAGAAATTCTGTGATCCTGACCCACAGGTGACAATGTCACCTCCTCTGTGGAAACTAATTTGCCCTCCATTTCTTGAAGGTTTTCAATGTGCTAAGAGGAGGAAAGGGTGGAAACATCTTTTTCTAGGGCCACATAATTTAATGCCTACTCAGCCACAAGGCACATCTATATACAATGAGCTAGGGTACCCAGCAACAGTTCCCACAGAAGTGCAAATCAAGCTCAAATATTTCAATCAAGCATACACATCTGCTACAGCAGAAGTAAAAATGGCAGCCCACAGTCCAAGCCTGTTTTGGGCGGTCTTCACAGTATCTGTTCTTTTTTATTTGAATTCATTGAACAACATTTTAAAACTTGAAAGTTCCATTTATAAATCTCCATTTCTAGCTTCTGCAGAGGATCTTGCCACACTGTGCCACATTCCAACATAGTGGAAAGTGGTCACAGCTGAGTGGGCTTGCCCCTCTAGACAGGATGTGCCTCAGTTCATTGCAGTCCTCACTGCTCCTTAGTATCAAAGTGTCCATTGCTATTTATCATTGCATTTGTTCTGCTAGGTCCCTGTTTCCAGACTTTCTTTAGTCTACGTATTTCCTACATGCGACTGGCCTGAACTATTTTAAGAAATGAGAGGCAAAGCCATGCCTTGTATGAGGCAATAATACAAACAAAAACCTGATTTTGAGACCAAAGAGATTTAATAAGGCCAACAAAGAAAGGGAATGTCCTGGAAATAGTGCTATTGCTTGGCCGTTGACTTTCTTGTTATCTCTGGAGTAGGGGTTGGCAGAATCTACTGATTATGAAGGTTTGAGGATTATGCAAGGAAATGAACTAATAAACTTGTCAGTAGTCTTCCGATGCTAGTCCAATGATGGCCTTTAGCTGCTTGTTTTTTTCTTTTAGTATTTATTTTCCATCATTATTACAATGTAAGTATGTTATAGAGTTTAAGGTAAAGAAAAGAAAGAAGCCTCCCTCTCATTATATCCTGCCACCTCTTCTTATGAACCACCATTGTCTGTTAATTATGAATCCTTCTGGAAAATGTCTAGTCATCTATATACATTTATATTCATTGTTTTACAGAAATCCATTGTTTTACACATTGTTTTACAGCACAGTTTGTGCTGTGCTCATTTTTACTTAACAATATTAGTACATATATCCTTCATCATTCTCCTTGAAAGTGATCTTTATTGTTTTTGTAAAAATGGTACACATCTGTAGTAATCCATTCAAGTAATAAAAAAATAACAAAGAAAATTTAAAATTACTTATTATTTCACCCAGAAACAATGGTTACTAACATTTGAAGATCTTCATCACAAGCATCTTTCTACATATGTCTACAGGCTGAAGGATGGATGGATGGATGTAGAAATGGGAGGGACCGAAGATGGAAGGCAGGGAGGAATGAGGGCATCAGATTGGTAAATCAACCAATAGATAGGAAAATGGGATCATGTTATGATGTCATTTTGAAATAAAAACTTTAACTGTAATTTTTCTTGAATTTAAAAATGAAGAAAAACAAAGCTAAGGAACTATTTAACTTCAGAAAAGAATGTTTCTTTACAAAATGGATCAGTTCCTAAATTATCTCTCTAAAAGAAACAATGCGAAAAACATTATGTTAGATAGTATCTATTGACTCTCTTTGTGAAAAAATGTGGAAACTAGCATTCCTAATGTTATTATGTACATTGTTTTTTATATTTGAGGTTTTTTTTTTTTTTTTTTTTGAGGGGGTACGCGGGCCTCTCACTGCTGTGGCCTCTCCCACTGTGGAGCACAGCCTCCATACACACAGGCTCAGCGGCCATGGCTCATGGGCCCAGCTGCTCCACAGCATGTGGGATCTTCCCAGACCGGGGCACGAACCCGTGTCCCCTGCATCAGCAGGTGGACTCTCAACCACTGCGCCACCAGGGAAGCCCTACATCTGAGTTTTATAGTATGTTCTGCAACAGTAATTTCAATAGTTGTTTAGTTTTATTTTATATTTAAATAGCACCAGTGCTCATCACCACCTATCTTTTACTGTGGCTGCTCCATTTCTAATTTTTTAAATATTGATTCTTTTATTTATTGACGGAATTAAATAATCCAATAGGGCTCTTGGGTGTTCTATTATATGAATTATTGCCTCTTTGAAAATGTTCCTGTGTTGACTTTATACTTGAAGGACAACATCCTATAATTCTCAGCTCACATTTTTTTCTCGGAATCCTGTGGACTTTGTTCTACTGTCTTCTGTCATTGAATATTTTCTGTGTAGATTTTTGAAAGTGATCTGACATCTCCCCAATTAGTGATTTCTTTTTCTGTCTAGATACCCATGAAAGTCTTTCCTTATATTTGTGTTTTAATAACTTCCCAATGATTTATCTTCTTGTTGATTATTATAGCATTTTTGTTTGGGACAATATGTACCTATTACATTTGAAGATTCAAAACGCATGGGAAATTTTCAGGAAACTAAAGACACACAGAGGTTGAGTAACTTGCTCAAGATCACATAGGTCATAATAAATGGTAGGGTCTAGATCTAAATCCAGCTGTCTGATTCCAGAATCCAGTCCCCCAGCCACTACAGTACAGTTCATCCTGATGACATAGTGTGCTGGATATGTCCTTTCTAAGCCAGTTAGTCAGCAATTTACTCCAAAGATGTCTGCATTTGGCAGGTACTGAGCAATTTAGACAGTGCCCCACCGTTTGGAAGTCACTGTCTAGAGAAAGGATGGCACAGTAGGTTTCAATCATTGCAGTGCTTCCCCTCCCCCCATTTCTCTCACCCCCAGCCTTGGGCAATGACCATCCTACTCTCTATTTCCACGAGTTTGGCTTCTTTAAAAAATTATTACATTTCATACCAGTAATGCATTTATTTGGCAACTGGAAGTTTGTACCTCTTAATTTCCTTCACCTATTTCTTTCCTCTCCCACCCACCTCCCTTCTAGCAACCACCTGTTTGTTGTCTGTATCTATAACTCTCTTTCTGTTTTGTTATGTTTGTTCATTTTCCCCCCCTCTTTTTGAAAGAAGAGAAAGGAGGTAAAGGGAAGAATGGAAAGACAAGGGTAACCGATCAAAAGGAAGCAGAGAGAAATAAGCACAGGGGTCTGATGAAGACTGATATGGTTCCTGCTACTACACATGCCAAGGGCAGCAGAACAGAACTGGCTTCATCCTCTGACATCCCCTCCCCTGATCCCTAACAGTACCAGGTTTCCCTAAGTTCTGGACTCAGTACAGCAGCACCAAGAAGAGAGCAGATGGTGCATAGGTACCTGACACGGTCAGCGCTCTAGAAAATCAGCCTAGGTGGCAAATCACACAGTGTGACGAGCAGCACTGACCAGGTTCCATACCCTAACTCTCTCCTGACCTGTTTGGATGTCCTGAAACCTTGAGAATTACTCATTTGGGTTTACATTTTCTCCACAAAAGTCATTTATTATCAGGAAAGGATAAACTTTTGCCACCCCTTGACCTATTAAGAGAACACATAGATTTACAAAGTTAGAAGAGGCTTTAGAAAACAAGTCTCTCCTCTCATTTTAGAGGCAAGGCAGTTGATGCTTGATTTTTAGATTAGTGAACTGTGAAATTAGAAAGAAAGGGACATAGAGGTATTAGACATAGGAGCCTGAAAAAATCTGAGCATGAACCTCAGTTCAGGAATAGCTGGTACAGGGTGGTAGTTGCTATGAGTGCCCTAACAAGATCTCCTTTACTGGGCGGGCACACTCACCTCCCAGCTGCGCTGAGCATTGGCTGATAATGGCTCACCCTCTACCCGCTCATTCCACCTTCTCTAGAGAATTGCCATGAATCACAAGAAGCCACCTCGCCTATGACACTATGTGCCCTTCCTAGGGCAGCCCACAGCTAATGACTGACTGACAGGGATACAAAAGATCAGCTTCCTTACATCAGGGTGGGAATATTTTTGTGGAGTGATTCATGGTCCTGTTCTCCCCATGGAAAAACTGAATCAAAGCTTGTTCATGTCTCTGCTTAGCTCCTACCACTGCCCGTCCTGCTTCCCTTACTTTCTTTCTCTTCAGAGCACTCTCTCAGTAAATCATATGTCACTGAATTTTTGTCTTGGACTCTGCTTCTAGGGAAGCCAACCTAAGACAAACAGGACACTGACAGGGAAGAGGGAGCAAATAAATTGTTGGCCGACTGAACAGTTATCCCGAAGGAAACTTACAGCTCCATCCAGTTTAGATTAAAATAATTCATTTGTCTTTTCCTTTTCATTATTATTACTATCATTAATTCAATTCAATTAATAGCAGATCTTCTGACTCCAGACATTGCTACCAAAGATCACCATCGATTTAAGAGATGAGAAATACTGATCTTCTTTTTATTTTTTAATATTTTGGTTACCAAGAATAAACATTAGTAAAATATAAGGTTTACAAAGCTAGGGCCCCATCTCAAAAACCAATCTATAGTCAAAGAGCCATGCTCTTTCAGTCAGCAGGAGCAAGCACACATGGCAAGTTAGGGAAAAGTCAGCAGCGTGTCTTGCTGCCATGACAAAGAATTCTGAAACCCAGTAGCTGAAGACAACAAAGAATCATTTGTTGCTCAAGCTGTGTGTCTATTGCAGGTCTGTTGGGGACCCAAGCTAACAGGAGCAGTCTCTACATAGAAGACAATTAATCAGTATGATGGATCACTCTGGAAATTAATTACTCAACTCAGAAGTGAAAATATCACTTTCACTCACAACTCATTGACCAGAACTGGTCTCAATGACAGTGAAACATATTCAGTCAGGAGATGTAGTAGGTACACCAAACCTACATTCTTATCCTTAGACCAGTCCCAAAAGAAATCTATCCATCTAGAAATTTCCCTGCCATTGAGTTGTACTTCACTAATAAGCACTGGTTGAATCCCTGTCATGTGCTCAGTATTGTGCTAGCTATAATATGTGTCATAGAAATGTTTAACACATTTTATTTGTCTTCTAGAAGATCCCAGTATAACTGGAAGATGAAACAATAAAAAATATTTAATAATACAAAATAGGGCAAAATTATATGTTGAATCATGTGATGCCCAAATCAAACCTATCACTTTGGCCTTTTTCTCCACCTATATGTGGCTGATTTGATCTACTACACTAGCACTGCCCAACAGAAATACAATGTGAGACATATTTGTAATTTTAATACTTTTTAATCTTTTTATTGAATTATAGTTGATTTACAATGCTTCAGGTGTATAGCAAAGTGATTCAGAATATATATATATATATATAATCTGAAAAGGAATATATATATATATTCTTTTTCAGATTCTTTTCCATTATACGTTATTAAAAGATATTGAATATAATTCCTTGTGCTACACAGTAGGTCCTTGTTGTTTATCTATTTTATGTATAGTAGTATGTATCTGTTAATCCCAAATTCCTAATTTATCCCTCCCTCACCCCTTTCCCCTTTGGTAACCATAAATTGCTTTTCTATGTCTGTGAGTCTGTTTCTGTTTTGTAAAAATGCTCATTTGTACATTTTTTTAGATTCCACATATAAGTATTATCATATGGTATTTGTCTTTCTCTGACTGACTTACTTCACTTAGTATGATAATCTCTGGGTCCAGCCATGTTGCTGCAAATGGCATTATTTCATTCTTTTTTATGGCTGAGTAATATTCCATTGTGTGTATATATGTGTGTGTGTGTGTGTGTGTGTGTATATATATATATGGCACATCTTTATCTATTCATGGACATTTAGGTTGATTCCATATCTTGGCTATTGTAAATAATGCTGCTATGAACATTGGGGTGCATGTATCTTTTCAAATTAGTTTTTCCAGGAGGAGGATTTCTGGATCATATGTTAACTCTGTTTTTAATTTTTTTTAAGGAACCTCCATACTGGTATCCATAGTGGCTGCACCAATTTACATTCCCACCAACAGTGTAGGATGATTCACACTTGTAATTTTAAATTCTCAAATAGCTACTTTATAAAAAGCAAAAAGAACAAATGAAATCAAATTTAATCGTGCCTTTTATTTAACCCAATATATAAGAATATTATTATTTCAACATGTAATAAACATAAAAATTACTAATGAGATATTTTACATTATTTTTTTCATAGTAAACCTTCAAAATCCAGGGTGTGTTTGACCCTGACATCATATCTCAGTTCAGACTAGCTCTCAATTGCTCACACAAATAATGGCTATTATGCTGGACAGAGCATTTCTGTACAAAAACCAAAATTAACATAATTATTGCTAACCTGCTTGGCCAAAACTTTTTTTTTTTAACTGTTGGTATATGCTTGATGATTTTTCTGGATGCGTAAAATGATGCTTTTTCTTTACTGCCTATATTTAGCTTACTTTTACTCTACAAAGTGACACAGTTGCATAAACTTAAAGCAGTTAAGACCGCTTAGATTGTACTGGGATGGGAACACTAATCCACCCAAAATTAAGGAATTGAAGCAACAAACCAAAAATATGTTCTAACAGGGCTGCAGGTGGGGGAAGGGGTTAAGAAGAAGGGCAGGCACCTCGAGGATGTGTTAATAAAAGGCTGCTTGTTGAGACTTGTGGGAGTGGAGCCCTTTTCTTAAAAGGTTAAACAAAAAGCAGAGCCACTGTATTTCAGCAGGCTAATTACCGAGGGTGACTTTGACCTTTTCCATTTCTGGAGATTTATGATAGAACATTTTCCTTTGACATGGCTCAGGCTCTTTGAATCCAGGTTGAGTGTGATTAGGTGTGCTGTTGGAACACTTCCTTTGCATAAAGGCATGTCTGTGTTCCCAAACGTAGTTGGAGTATCCGACATGGAGGACCTGACACCAGGGTGCTGGCCGTCAACTCCTTTGCAACAGCCTCACTCTTCTGAGAACCACATTTACCTTCGAGTTGAAGAAATATAGAAATAGACCATTCTCACAACAGAAACTTTTGTTGACAATGAGAGCTGTGGAACCTGAACCTTGAAAATTCTACCAGAGGCCAGTTAATCTAATAAAGCTCTTGACATTAATGGGCTTAGCTAGTGGGAAAGTCTGAAATTCCTTCTCAGAGCCAACAGGGTCCCTTGGGAGTGAGAGTCTTTCTGGTAGTTTTCACTTTGGGCCCCAACATGTCAATTTCACACTAGATGTTCCATCGCTTCAGGACAATGATTTACACTTGAGTTTTGGTTAGTTCTGATCAGCTCATCCTTCCAAGCCACGTGTGCAAAGTCACTGACCTTAGCTGGTCAGTGTTGCCTATTGCCTGGCTCAGTTTCTTGGTGCCAATAGAGTAAAAGGTATCGTTATAATTCCCAAGCAGGTGCTAATTGACTGACTTTGCTCACCTTGTCATGTTTGCAAGGAGGGAAATCTGGTAGAGAGGTCTCATTGACCCAAATGCTTTCCCACTCCCGAAAATACATCTTTATAACAAAAAGGCAGCACTATTAAATTTAAAGTCTTGCTTGCATCTGCCACTACAGATGCCAGATTTTCTTTTCTCTGAAAATTGTCCCTTTCAGATGGAGCCAGCAGATCTTAGTTTACCCTCATATACTTATAAACCATTGGTCAGTCTTGTCCCTTATAGCCACATTCTGAAACCCAGCCTCAGGTTAATTGGTTTGTATTAATAACCTTGCTTAGCCATAATGAGAAAGGTAAAAAAATGCTTATTTGGAAAGTCAGCTGGTGTTAGAGTCTGCCAATGTGTGAGTTGATGGAGGCATCAGTGATTTAGGATTATTTTGATCCTCCTTACTTTTATTTTTTACTGAAATCCTGGGGTAAACATAGAACATGAAATAGAGCTAACTTCTTTGTTCATTGTTCATTAATAAAGGGCCATCAAAGCTGATGGAAGGAAAGAAGCATGAACTTCCTTCTCTGATTTTGACTTTTAACATATCTAAGCTTTCAGAAAGATAAATGGAAGCAAATGTTACTTTGCTACTAGTTCCATTTCTCAGATCCACTTTTAAAAAGCCATTGAAAAGAAACTCAATCCAAATAAGAACTGAACAATGATGCTCGCATCCCCCCAGGGAGAAGCAGGGCATATGGCTATTTATAATAATGACAACTGACAGCAAGGGCTTTAAAAAAGGCTTTCTCTCCTGTTGTCAGTTTTGGAATGGAGTTGGAGGCAAACAAAGTCCTGATAACATTGGTGCATTGTTCCTATAGGTCCTAACCTCAGCAGGCTACATCAGTATCTTCTGTCTGAAGAAGTCACTTTCTTTTCATCAAACACATTCCAGAAGTCAGCGGTAAAAGCACTGACGGGGGAGAGCAGATTGATCCATTAACTCTCACCCAGTTCCTTGGCTGAACCCTCACTTTGCATTCCAGTTATAAAGACTTGGTAAGTTATCAAACAGGAAACAAGCTCTGAAAGGAATTGTGTCTTTCAAGCTTCTCGCCAAGGCTCCTTCTTGTTGCCTGTACATCCTGGAAAGAAAGAGAAACCTGCTTCCCAACAGTTCTCTGGTCTTCTCAAGCCCTGTGTGCCTAAATTATGAGGGACCTTGTTAAAATGCACATGCTGACTATGTTGTGGTGGAGTCTGAGAATCTGCATCTCTGTGCTTCTAATAAACTCCCAGGTGATGCTAATGTTTCTGGTACATGGGCCACATTTTGAGTATCAAGGAGCTAAAAAACACTTTGGGAATCTGAAATGTCAGAAGTCGAGATAGCTGAATTTCCACTTATTTGAGCTCTGGCTTCAAAAGTTATCCAACTATGCATTGCATATACTTGCCCAATGACATTGGGTTGGATGCAGTGGGAATAAATACATAAGCAACTACAAAGTGGGTGGTTATTCAAACACCTACTGCTCAATTATTATGGCAAACAACACACTACAGCTTTAAACCCACAGGCTAAATGAGAAGGTGGAATCCAGGCAAGGAAGTTGCATGTCTCCAAGGTGAAAAGCTCACTTTTGTATGAGCTGTACTCAAATTCAAAGCTTAGAGAGGAATAATAATTATTATCTCTTTGCTAAACTCTGCTTCAGGGTGACTGGAAAGCTCAGGAGGCATAACAGGTCCATTTGAGAGGACACCTCCACCTGGGGTGTAGACTTTTAGGTGCCATTCCGTGTGATGAAAATGAAGATCAAGGGTGAGATTTAAAGCAAAACAAAGTTTTGCCTTAACAGAACCGAACTTGTGGTGAGTTGTAGCTCCTCCCCACAGTCCAGGGTGCACTTCTCTCTCGACTGAAGGGCCAGAGTGACTGCTGAATTGAGGTTTCATCTTCTCCAAGTAGAGTGATCTCCTTACCTTCAACTCTAAACTTCCTAAGAAGGTTTGATGTCAGATAGCCCTGGCCACAGTACCCTGCATATCAGCCATGTCATCTTGGACATCATACCTCCTTCAAATGTCATTTTCTCTTCTGTAAAATTGGAATGATGAAAACCTACCCCAGAACACAGCTGTGAATCCTAAATAAGCTAATGTACAGATCAAGTATGTCTAGCATAAATAAATTAATAAACCAATAAATGCACCTGTCCTCCAACTGTTGAAAAGAGGGGAAAATGTTTCAGTCTCCAGAGTGGCTTGAAATGCTATTTGTAGTCCATTGCTACTAGAAGTAGAGCAAGGATTTGAAATGCTGAAGGATTTCATTCAGTAGCTAATTTGATGGCTGGGAAATATTTTTTGAGAGAGAAGACCATAATTTAAAGTATCCTGACATCAATAAATATTTCCTTAGCATTTAGCTGTAAGATCTCTGAATTCTCCATCTATTCAGAAATTTCTAATTTCAAAATAATATAGTGCTTTGGGAGTTTGTGAATACACACAAATGTCAGAAAGACCAAGTGCCGTAGTAGTTTCCTACACTTCAGGGGAAGTGTACACTATTCATTTCTTTTTGAAATAAGGAAGACAGGTTGATCTCCGATACCCCTTCAGCCCTGCATCCCTCTGATTATATTTGGAAGAGGCTCCAAAAGGACATTAGTTCTGCCCATGGAGTGAGATTGGCATTAGCATGGTCCACTGCCCACCCACCCAGATGACACCTTCCCTATTCACGGGGCTGCATTCCTAACTAGCTGCAACACACATCCACCTTGACCAACTGTTTTCAAGTTCAGATGATTCTGAGATTACAGAATTGGATGAAGGGCTAAATTGATATTGCTAAATATCAATATTTGTTGAAGTGGCTAACAACTCCTCCAAATAACTTCCAGGTAAGTACTACATTGAAAGTAAAGTTTCACTTTTCTGCTCACATCTGACTCTGGCACAAACATAAATCCTTTGTGTAGATGGCCTGCCCCACCCCTTTTCACCCACTATTATAGAAAGATCCACTGTATTCACTCTACTTTCCTATGCCTACTCCAGACTTCACATTGAGATGACCAGGGGGACATCTGATTGCCTAGGAAAAAGGACACTGAGATGATTTGCAAGTAAACATCTTCAAATGACAGTAGCCTCAATTTTCTTCCACATAAGCAGTCTCCTTACCTCCATTCCATTCCATCCTCCACCCTGTGGCCAGAATAATATTTTCAATAAGCGATGCTGATCATGTCACTTTCTACTTAAAACCCTTCATTGGCTCCCTGGAATAAAGTTTGAATGGCACACAAATTTCTGCATGATCTGGCTTCTTTCTGTCTAGTCTCTCAAACACTGCCCACCCTTCCCCCTCCTCTGCCCAGCACCTGCTTCTCCACTGCTAAGCCCAGAGGCACTCTGAACTGCCCTCAACACACACCCAGTCTCCTGCCTGACATAATCTTTCCTGTCCCGCCCTCTCCCCCAACATGGTCTTACCCTGTGGTTAATTCTGACTCATCTTTAAGGTTTCCCCTTGGGACAGACATTCCCATCTCATCTATGCATTTTTTAATGTGTCCAGTGCTACCTACTTACTAGCTGTACACTCCCTTCCTAAGCTACTAAGGATCATGTCTTACTATTATATTCCAATCATCTAGGATGTTGTATGCCACATAGAAAGGGCTCTGCAAATATTTGTCAAATTACTGAATGAATGCATGAATGAGTGGAGTACTTTCTATAAACTAGAGCAGTGATTCTCAAAGTATGAGCATCAGTTTCACCTGCATACTTGTTAGAAATGCAAATTCTCAGGCTCTGCCAATCTGGTGAATCAGAAATTTGGGGGGTGGGGTCCAGCCATCTTTATTTTAACAAGCCCTCTAGGTGATTCTGAGGTGTGCTAAAGTGGGAGAACCACTGTTTGAGAGCAGTGGTACTCATGTCTGGCTGGACATTACAATCACCTGGGGTGTTTTGAGAAATGTTTGAACTGTCCTCCCTCAAGTTTTGTATTCAGTTAGGTTAGTGAGGATTCTAGAATACCTTTTTGAAGCTCATCAAGTGATTCTGATATGCAGATGTGATTGAGATGATCACTGTCCTAGATTTTCCCAGTTCCTCTTCTTTGCACGAACATAAAATTACCTGTAAAATAGGCATTGGTCTGGTGCCACTCTGCCAGTGCCTCTGGCCTCCATCAAAACAATGCAGTGGGTTTCTGTGTCAGATCCAGCACAGCAGCCCAAATCTCAGGATTCAAAGTGTGCTCCATGGGACCAACGTTTGCATACCGGGTAGCTTGTTAGAACACAGAATCTCAAGCTCCACCCAGACCTGCTGCATTTTAACAAGATCCCAGGTGATTTGTGTCTACATTAAATTTGAAAGGCACCCACCTGAGAGAGGGTATTGAGCATGGGTTCAAGAGCACAGAATTAAAATCCCTTTCTGCAGGTCTTCGTAGTTCAGGTACACAGAGGCACATAATCAAAGGTATTTTGTCATAGATTTTCAATAAAACTTCTGCTCAGAGTCAGAAATTAAACTCTCAAGGTCAAATGGCTTCACAAGTTAACAGCACGGAATGGACTTCATGAGTCATAGATTTTGTTGATGACCATTGGGTAGAAAAGTAATTTCTACACAAGAGTGTTTGTAAAACTGGGTTATTTGGGAAGATCCACACATACACAACTCAAAATAATGAATCATGGGTGCTTCTAAACAATCATATTTATTGAGTGCTTACTATGTACCAGGCATCATACTAAGTACTCAACACATGTTAACTTATTTAATCTTCCCTAATGCCCCATGCAGCAGGTGCTGTTAATTATCCCCATTATGGAAATGAAGGAGGCAGAGGCATGGAGAAATCAGGCACAGCTTAGGAGTATAACCAGTATAACTGAAATCCAAACCCATCTTTGCCTGGAATCTGTGCTATTAACTACAACACTATGTTCAACAATTACTCTAAAGGAGAAGGAACAATGACCCCAAACAACTGCTTTTTTTTTTAAACATTAGTATAAAAGCCCCTGACTGTTCCTCCAACAATTAGAAGAGCCAGAATTAAATAGAATGGTTGCTGTGCCAACCCACAGAAGTCAAATATAACCAGGCAGCAAATTAGAGTAAACATTTAGGAATCCCTTGCATGTGGCACATGACTCCACCCACCCGTCTTGGCACAAGCAGGATGTTGATTATATGGATCCTGCTGGCATTTCATGTCCTCATGAGAGTCATACAGAGTATCCTCCTTACTGCTGAATGTGAACATGACCAGACTTATTTGAGAAATTTGGCACGTTATGCTGATGACTCAATAGTGCAGACCAGGGCAAGAGCTCCCACGCATGCATTCATTCCTCCATCCCCCTTACCCTTTTCATTCAATCACCTGGTATAAATGGATGGAAACAAGGTGTTTGGAATGATACAGCTGAAGGGAATTTTCCAAAACCTGGGATTTCTAGAGGCTAGACATAACCAATTGGCCTGGAGCCATCAATTGCAACTGGTGAATAAGCTCTGGGAATACAGTTCATCTAAACAGTTTTTGCCATGGAAGATAAGGCAGAGAAGGAAGGAGAAGGCACCGAGGTGCCTATATTTGGAGCAGAATTTACACCCCACATACGCCAATCAGTTTGTCTCATCTCTCCTAGCATTCCATTGTACTGACTGTCCCCCACTGATACAGTGGGGGTTTCACATGTTAACCCAATTTGTAAGCATGGGAGTTTCCCATGAAAACTCCCTGAGCACAGGCCAGAGGTGGGAGCCTAAATATTTGTATGGTCTTTCTTTGTATATGGTTCTTTCTTTGTATTGGGTCAGAAGCACTAAAGTTGCTTTAGTCCTCTGTTAAGAGAACAGGGCTGTGGTCACAACAACTCAGCTGATGTATGTGGATGGAGTAACTCAGATATTCATGTCAGAGTTTGTGGCCCTGGGAGCATATTCTTAATTGAGAACATTATTATTAATATTTCTAATTCATATCACAACTTTCTTTGGAATAACTGAAAGGATCACTCGTAAAATAATAAACATTATTACTGAAAGAAACAGAAATAATCTTGTTTTGTAGATGTTTTGTAGATGAGGAAGTAGGGGTCCAAATTACTTGGCCATTTTCCAATATTATGTCATAAATGGCATTGAGGGTAGAATTTGGGGTTTCTGATTTCCATGCCAAGTGCCAGTTTTTCCACTGGGTTAGACCAAATCTGGCTGTTCAGAATCATCTAGAGATCAAGGTACAGACCCCCTGGCCATACTTTCAGATGTGTTGATTTAGTAGGAATTTAAATAGGGTCCAGGAATCTGTATTTTAAGTAGCTTCCTGAATATTTTGTTCCACAGTCAAGAATGAGCTAGACTGTGCAAAATAAACCTCAGAATCAGACTTTTCCTAAATATTGGAACAAAAATCTGACGTATTCTTAGACCTTCAGGTTAGCAGCATCTCTTTGGATTGGGTCTCCAAGCAAAGCTTCATAGAAGTTGACTTTCCCAAAAGTGAATTTTTTTTTCTTTTTATCAGAACATCTATGTGATCAACGTAGGACCATTTCTGTACTCATAAGCTCAGAAAAGTAAAAAAATTGATCTAAAATCCCATAGTTAATCAGCAATAAACCTAGAATTAAACCAAAATCTTCTGTGTATGCTTTTTCCCTCCCCTAAGCTAATTTAGAGGAGCCATCCTGGAGTTTATGATGCAAATACAAAATGGATGATAGAAGAAATCTCTCCAAGCCCCAGTGAATGAATACTCTCCAGTGTTAGGGACTTTCCTCCAACCCCCCTTTCTCCTTCCTCTCCCCTTCCTTCACAGGATGGTGAGGACTGCAGAAGGCATTCATAATAATTCTATTTATTTATTGGGAGGTCATGGCTCTGCCTTTAAATGACCATTGGTCAATAAGTAGGTGGGTTAGGTAAAGGAGACCACCATCACTTATTGACCAAAAGATATAATTTCAGTTTTCAAAGTCCAGAGACAACACTCCTGTCTTTAAGAAATGTAAGATCTTTAGTTATTTATTTCTATATATGATTTATGTGATAAACTTCGCAGAGCTGGATTCTTAATAATGAAAGCATCACACTTAAAAACAGAAGATTACACAATTAGTTCAGTAGTGTTTGTTATAGGAAAATATCTTAGGAAAAATTGTGGGATGTATAAAGCCTGTCTTTGGGGGCAGGGGCTCCAAATTCCCATTTCTGTTCAGGGAACTTGCTCTGCTCCATCTCCTTAGTCTTTAAGAACTTTTCCAAGAAAGACCAGAAACTCATTAACACCCAGGTGTCAGTGACTGACAACAGTTTGGAAGGCTATAGCACTTAAAGTAGCTTTGAGTTATGGATTATGAATATTCCATGCCCCTTTCTTTTCTGATTTTTTGCTTTCTTTTCCACTTCGGGATCCTATCACTATTTAACAGTATCTTAGCAAGGAGTTAAAACCCAACCTAGCTCATTTTTTCCTCTTTTTTTTTCTGGTCCGGGGATTCAGGAGGCTCTGCAGACCCCAACTATCCATCCAGAGCTCCAGAATCAGAGAACACCACTGAAGCTGACCTAATCGGTTCATTCCCTTCCCTGGTCACAGTGATTGGTTCAGAGGGACTACTGCAACTAGGACGGGCCAATCAGAGTGAATCACAGGACTTTTTCGGAGGGCAGCGAGATGTGGAATTCTGGAGCAAAAGTCTTTCTCTTTTGTGCTGGACATGAATGATGAGGCATGTAGAGCTCCAAGAGCTGCTGGAATCCACTGGAACATATGGAGGGACAGAACACATCAGAATACAGATTGGTAGTAAACTTAACTTAAAAAAAACTCTTTATTGTAGCTTATTTGCATTATTATTTTTATTCTCTGTCTTTTTCTCCATCTCTTTGTCTCTCTGTCTCCCTTTCTCACATCATCTTTCAACTGTGTATCTATCCGTCTATCTATCTAACTAAATTATTTGAGAGTAGGTTATAGTCACGATGCCTCATTACCTTAAAATACTTCATCAGATATCTCCTAAGAAAAAAGGCATTGTCTTTTTCCCTTCTATAACCACACTGCAATTAATAAAGTCAGGAATTTTAACATTAATACAACACTAATATCTAAATTCACAGTTCATAATCAAATTTTTCCAATTGTCCAAATATCTTTCATAGATACATTACTTTTCCTATTCTAGGACCCAATCCAGGGTTATTGCCCTTTATTGTCATTGCTTTTATACTTCTTTCATCTGAAACAGTTTCTTCTTGTTGTTGTTTTCTTTTATAACATTGACATTTTTAAAGATTCTAGGTCAGTTTTTATTAGAATGTCCCTCAGTTGGCATTTGAGGTAGGGATTATTTTAAACATGCATATGTTTAATGGAACTCAGTGCACTTGTGTATATTGCATGCAAGTTATGTATATAGGTATATTCTTCATGCACACTTTGATTATCAGCAGGGTATACAGTTTGTAAAAGTAGGCATATTTTTGTAAAATATTACGTGAAGAAGAGAGAAACAAATTTGTAATTTTGAAAACAATGCAATTTGACAGCCTATTCTCTACATTTTCCCCCAAATACCAACAAATTGAGGAAGATGAGGAATAATTTAATGCCTATATTGAATGTGACTCACATTTACATGCAAAATAATCAAGAAGTAGCTATATTTCACTGTACTCTCCAATGAAAGGGACAGGATCAAAATATTAGAAAAAGGGGATTATACAACCAAGAGGAGAGATCAGCAAGAAATATGAAACACAGGGAACAACATAGCATCCGAGTGGCCAAGTGGCAAGCATTGTAGACTATGCCTCAAGAAGCCAGGATGCCGGTCCTAGCCTGGCCACTCACTCTCTGAGTGATCTTTGACAAGATGCCCTCACTCTGCAGCACAGCTTCTTTATCTAGACAACAAGGGGGTTAGACTAGATGCTCTGTTATGCTCCAACTCAGTGGGTCCCTGACAGGTTCATATCTGCATTATTCAAACTCTGATCCAATGCCAGACTGGGCAGCAGTTCAGAGAAAGAAACTTATCAACGTGAGGAACAGTGTTGGGAGGTTCCTGAGAGAGATGGGGGTGGGGACAGGGGCAGAGGCAGGAGGGGGCTCAGGAGGAATAGGTGGGCATTTGGTGAGTGGAAAGAGAATGAGGGTGTGCTAAAATGGAAAGCAGTCCAAGTGAATGCACAGTCTCAGAAATGAGCACGGTTATGTTCTTGAAACAGACCTGCCTGATTAGAGAATACGTGGGAACTAGGAACCTGAATGGACAGCCAGCTCACATGCAGCCGTCAGCCTCTCTATTGTGGCCACACTTAGGACCACGGAAATGTTCACTGATGCACTTTGTAATGATGCATATGTATGTAAAAGTGTCAGTGGATTCTGTATAACTATTAGCTTGCAATGGCTTCATGAGAAATATTTTCACTCCACTTTGTGCCTGTGTCTAAGTAGAAAGTTGCCTTATGTGTAGATGGCAATATTTCCCACTACCCATGCCTCCCATCTGAATCATCTATCTCTTCACTGATAAGAAATACAGTGCTGTTCAGACAATTTTGTCTTGTGCATTGTCATTGCTGCTGGTGGTTGGTATACTCAGCCATGGAGATTATGCCCTTTGTTGAAAACTGATCATAGGGACATTAGCTCCTGTAGTCTTTATTAATTCTTTGAGAGTAGCTAGTATTTCCCCAATTTTACAGATGCTAAAATTAGGCTCAAAAGGATTTTATGAACTTGCCAAGAGTTGAGATATGAATCTAAAATTATGCTTTTAACCTCCATGTTGATTTATATACAGTATTTCCCTTGATCCTTGTAAAAATGCTTTCTTTTGCTGAAATACCTTGATGGGGCGTGGGCGCTGAGGAAAGGATCAGCTGTTCTCAGAGATGCCCTGTCTCCACAAGCAGGTCTGTCTAGCAGATTGTTGGTGCCAACTTCAGTCAAATACTGGGAAGGTGATTTCTACAGGCAAAAAGGTCATAATCAGAAAATGTCAATGAACTGGTGACAAATGTTACCAACTAAACAATATTATCGAAACCATTCTTGAAAACCATTTGCAGGTAGTTTGAGATGCCTTGACATGTACTGGGGACCAGAAAGGTGATTTTTATGTATCTTGGCAAAAAAAAAAGGTCTGTCCTATTTTACACAGAGATCATGAACCAAGGTTAGGCACAGGCAGCAGAAAGCCTGAAGAAAAGGAAAGTGTTTACTTAAAGGGGATAGGTGATAAATTCCACATGCCCCCTGGTGTAGTTTTTGAATGAGTATTATTTAATGGTAGCAGTGGTTATGGGCATGTGTGTACTTGGAGAATGTGCATGCATGTGCATACACTTGTAAGGCTTTTATTTTTAATGTTTCATATCCTTTGTAGTGTTTTAAATTTCTGTAGACTTAATGGAAGATGATTATAAGTCTGCATGTATTTTGGGGTAGAGTCATAAATTGTTGATGATGGTTGTAAAGTTTGTTCTTACTTGTAAACACTGTTCCCTTTCTTCCTTTCTCTTCCTTCCTTCCTTCCTTCCTTCCTTCCTTTCCTTTCCTTTCTTTCCTCCTTCCTTCCTTCCTCCCTCCCTCCCTCCTTTCCTTCCTTCCTTCCTTCCTTCTTTCCTTTCTTCCTTCCTTTCTTTCTTTTTTCTCCCTTCCTTCCTTCCTTCTTCCTCCCTTCCCTCCCTTCCTCCTTCCTTCATTCTTTTTTCTTTGTTTCATTTTCCAAGGTGATGAATTCTATTCAGTGAAAGATAAAAGTGACCAGAAAGTATTCTGCAATAATGCACAAAAGTAAAGCACCATTCAGTCTTTCAGAGGCATCAGACCAAATCCTGTGATGAAAAAAAAAGGATTCAAAGATTTTATTTTATGTTTAATTAAATGGGGAAGACTTAATCATCTTCCCTATGGAACATTCTATTGTAATCAGAAGATGTGGGAATCCTATACTTATGTCTTCAATATAAAATGTCAACTTCAAAATACACATTACTGGCTTTTTAAAAATTTGATTTCTATCCACCAGAAACTGAAGGGATTTTTTAAAATGTATTTCAAATTGAATTTTTGTAAAAGGAGTTGTATTTTCCTACTGATTTTTATGGTAATATCGTAGATCTGTTCTTGCAGAATAATTTTGCCCATTATTAGATGAACGTTATCAAAATCTGTATTAGTTTCCTATAGCTGCTCTAACAAATTACCACAAATTTAATGACGTAAAACACAATAAATTTATTCTCTTACAGTTCTAGGGGTCAGGATACCAAAAACAGATTTTCTGGGCTGAAGCTGAGGTATTTGTAGAGTGGCTTTCTTCTCGAGGCTCCAGGGAGAATCGGTTTCCTTGCCTTTTCAAACTATAACCTTTATGCATCTCAAGTCATTTAATGCTCCCAGTAGCTGAGGTAGGTCGGTACATTTATTTCCACAGTTTACAGATGAGATAAATTAAGTACAAAATGGTAAAGTCACTTGTTCAGAGACATGCAGAAACGGGGCAGAGATGTAATTTGAATCCAGACAGCCAAGGTCCTAGAGTCTGTGCTCTGAACCCTTCACCACATTTCCTTTTCATCAGAAAATATCACCAAATTTAAGACCATAGAAGACTTTTTAAATTGCTTATCTAAAGAAACACTACTTAGGACTAAATTAATATAATATTTTCAAATAATGCAAGGGATATTTTAAAATTTGACATAGTTGATTTAAATATGTAAGTGAAAAAAATCTAAATTCTAAAGGATAGAAAATATAGCAGCTGTAATAACATTAGCCAATGAGTCATTTCCTCCTTAGCATCTATGATCATAAGAGTAAACTGCAAAAGGAATTTATTCGGAACAATTGGAGAAACAATAAAAACCTCCAATATAAAATATTGAAGGCATTACCTTCAAACAGACAAATGAGTGAGTAAATATAAATGTGCAAATAAAACTTGTGCATTATTATTTGTATACAAACTGGTACTGCTAGTGTGCAATAAAGTACTTCATTTTCTTTACATAGGTCAGATTTTCTATATAAACCTGTTTTCACAGTTAATTTGATCTTGATTATTTTTTTTCTAAAAAGGATGGTAACATCAAAGAGTGCTGGTTGAATTATCACGTATGCTAAATTCATGGGTTCTTATATTCTGGGTTACACTGAGGCCCTATTTGCCCATTGAGTTGTAAAGGAACTCTGACAAGGTCGTCTTCAAACAACCACAAACCATGTAATCTCTTTGTTACTAAACTGGTTGACATAAAACGTTTTGGTTAACTATATAGGTATATAGTTCTTTGTGAGGCAACAGTGGCTGTTCTCTGTAATAAATTTCTAAATCATCCCTTAGCTTCTTCATTTATGGCATTCTCTCACCTCCTAACCGTACAGCGCAACCCCAAACATCTTCTGCTATTCACTGATTCAGCATAGGAAGACCTGCTCTGGGGTCAGACACTAAGCTTGATGCTAAGGATGGGTAAGACGTGGTCTCTGTTCTCAAGCAAATCACAAACAAGGGAGGAAGCTGGTGAGAATGTGATATGGCCTATAACAGAGTTATGCACAAAATGCTATGAATGTTTTCCAGGAGTATTGTTTAAGGCAAGTCCTGGAGCCATATTTTCCAGAATGGGTATGAATGTTGAGGGGCATGGCATCTTCAGTGGTATGCCAGGAGCACAGTGTACCCTCCAGGGTTTGAGGGGTCAAAGGGAGACAGATTATGAAGCTCCTTTATCTATGCTAATAAATCTGAACTTGATCCATTTGTCAATTAAGAACCATAATTTTTTTAATTGGAATGTGACATCACCCACCCTAATATAACCAACACCAAGATAACTTCTGCTACCCCAGATAAAAATTCCTCCCCACCTCCACTATATTCTCCTCCCTGAAAAATCTTCTCAAGGCAGCTGAAGAAAATCTGGTCTCAGGGATCCCAGAATTCCTCGATGAGCATAGGTCAGTGCAGAACACATGAAGCTTCAAAGGCCCATTAGCAGGGCTGTCGCTTCCTCTCTCAGTGGTTTTACCCTGCTTCTTGCAGTCTTAGGGGCTGAGAGAGCTCAAGACTCTATCCTCCTTCAACCAGAGCAGCTTGCTTTGATTTGCTAAATGTATTGGCTTTCCTCCACAAGATTTCTTCTGGGAAGAAAAGAAACTTTGAGTGCTGAAATAGACCTTCTCCCATCATCCTCAGTAAGCGGCAAGGAGAAGTACCTGCCAGAGACCTGGTGTCTAGTTCTCACTCCATTACCAGCTAATGGTGTGTCCTTGTCAAGTGGTTTGAAAGCCACAACTGTAGATCATTTTTTTTTACCTGGATTCATAGAGTACTAGAGCAGGGAGGGACTTCAGAGACCCAGAGAAACTGAGAGTCTTGCAGAAGTTAGTGCATAGCAGTGGCAGGGGAGACTGTTTCTCAAGGTAACAAGCCTGGAGTGTGTCTACATCTCCCCATCCCCACACCACTTCTCCCCACTTTCACCCCCACCAGCCCATAGCCACCACCATCTCTTGCCTAGACCACTGCAAGAGCCTCCTATCTGGTCTTCCTGTTTCTAACCCTGACTGTTCTTAATGATGGCTGCCAGAGATATCCTATGACAACTTCAAGAGCTGAGATAAATGAGATCTGTATTATCAACCTCACAGGGTCAAAGGATCAAATGAGTTGGAATCATTCTTTGAAATATGGAAGACAGTTGTTGTTTTATCTCTAACCCATAGTTAAGAATAATAAAATAAACCAGCTTGAGAAGCAAGGGGAGGCTACTTGGCCTCCCCAAATGTTTCAAGGGGGGCCCTCTCATCACTCATCAGTTCTTTCCTTTATTTCCTCTTCCATGATCACCTCTAGGGGGGAAAAAGGGACACAAGCTTGGCAGAAAGGGTAGCAGACCAAGTCCCTCCAAGTAGGGGAAAGAAGTATCACTGGGAAACAAAACTGAACACTGCCATCTACTGGGAAAAAAGGCACACGGTGGAGAAAGCTCATGAAGCAGGTGAGGATGAGAAGAAATCAGGAGAGAAAAGATACTGCTTAAGCTGAGTTGCTACAGGGGAACAGCCTGGAGAAAAGAAAGGAAGTAACAAAGGCACAGCAGACACGGTGGAAACAGAAAGTGCAATGGATAAACTTAAATGGTTCTTGGCACCTTTCCACTTGCTTCATTTTGCAGGGGAGAAAGTAGAAGCCCAAGAGATTTGAGTGACTTGTTTACAGTTATTCAATTACTAAGTAAGACCACCAAGGCTAGACCCTTTGCTCAATTCCTGGTGCACTATTTTATATTACACTTCTAACTAAGCAAGCACATAAACAAATGCAGAGACTATTGTATCTACGTTTTTCTTACTTGGGGATTATTCATCTATCTATCTATCTATCTATCTATCTATCTATCTATGTAATTACTCACAGCCCAATTTGTTGCAGAAGGCATTCAGTGGGTAAATGAGAAGGAGGTGGTGACTGGCACCAAAATCATGTATGGATGAGATGTACAGAGAGGAACTGGGCATATAGAGAGCATGAGTTCTGAGAGAGAAGGGCCACCTAAGCCTGGGAATAGAGGAAGAGATGAAGAGCTGGGCCTCACACTAACCTCGTAGTAAATAGTGTTCACTGGAGGAAGTAGCTTCCACTAGTTATTCTTTGTTCTTTGATGAGTACTAGTGTCTTGGACTAACCTCAGAGTGACTGCATTATCCCAAAGTGGAGAAAGCCAGAAAATGCCATTGAACCTATGTTCAGAATATATCCAGCTTCTGCCTACTTTTTCCCACCTACACTGTTACCACCCTGGCCTGTGCCACCCTTACCCCTTGCCTGGACCATTGCAATAGCTTCCTAACTGGTCCCCCTGCTTCTAATCTTGCCTATTCTTAACAATGGCAACCAGAGTCATCCTGCTACAACTACTGGGTTTAAGACCTTCCAGAGCCTCTCCCCTTCCAACTCACTCATCAGTGAGAGAAAGTTAAAGCTCTTATGAAGTCATGCAAAGTCCCACACATCTCATCCCTTATTATCTCCTCATTGCTTACTCTGTTCCAAGTATACTGACCTCCCTGCTCTTTCTCTAACCAGTTGAGCCCACAACTAAGGGATTTTGCACTGACATTTCCTCTCTCTGGAAGATTCTTCCCCTAGGTATCCACACAGACAACCACCTTACTTTCTTTAGCTCTTCATTCAGATGTCATTTTTCTCAATAAAGCCTACCCACATTTAAAATTGCACACTCTCAATCTCTGTTACTGTGCTTATAGATTTTTATGGCACTTTCAAACATATAATTACTTACTATATTGCTTATTGTTCATCATCTGCCTCCCCCAGCTATAATGTCAGATTCTTGATGGGAGGGCTGTTTATCTCTTTTTTGACTAGTGTGTCTCATGTGCCCAGAAGAGTGTCTGGCATATATCAGGCACTCAACACATTTTTGTTGAATGAATCAATGAAATATAACAGTGATACTTGCATCAAGGTTAAATTTACAAACGCTTCTCATCTACATCATTCTCCTCAAAGCTAAACTATACAAGAAGTTATTTAATCAAAAGTCCTTTTATTTTGTTGAGAAGAAAACAGAGGCTCAAGAAGACTAAATGACTAGGATTCGGTGACAAGTCTTCTGACCAAACAACATATGTTCTTCTATCCATTTTCCTTGTCTCTCCAACGATGTTATCAATTTATGAAAGCAAAGAGCACACATTTTGCTTTTGGTCCTCCATAGTATATACCAAATTCCATAACTTGGCCACTAACAAGCTTGGTTAGTGGATACTCAGAAAAGTTTAGACTGTCTACTTTATGTAATATTCCCATAGTCCAAAGGAAATATACCAGCAAAGTTCTTAGTATTGATCCCCTATACACTTGTCTTCCTCCTCAGACGAAATGCTTCTTTCTTCAAAGCAAAATAATTTAAATTCCAACCCAAACTCACAGGGTTGCTCTAGCCCCAGAGTTCATTGTCCTCCCCATATCAGGCCATCTGGGGTTTACTGCAGTCTTCAACGGGACATTCTACAAGGTGTGAGTTATTCAACCAAGGGCAAGGTGGACAGGGCGGTGAGGCTGGAGATTGACAGTCTAGGTTGGGCACTGAGATTCCATGTCTGGTCACTTCAAAATCTCTCCACCAATCAGAGAAGTCAAATAAGAATTACTTCTAGTCATTCAGGGTTAAGACCAAATATCTCCCAAACCAATAGCCCAGAGTTACTAAAGTTATCTCTACATTAAGGAAGAAATACATTTCCTTAAATATAATGTAATTGGTCCAAGTGCTGCTCACAGTGGAAAGAAGCCTCCACCTGAAGATAAGTGCACTCCATTTGTCTAGGCTCTAGCTTCTGGGCTGTGATCTGTAGCCGAGAATAAAGTCAGACTGCCTGGGTTTAACTCTTGTCCTTCAGTCTTACAACTGTGTGATCTTGGGCAAGATATTTAATTCCTCTGTGCTTCAATACCTTCATTCTCCAGTGAGAAGAAAGATGGCACCACCCCAGAGTCGTTGGGTAGATTAAATGAATTGATGTAGATCAAGTTCTTATGAGAGCAGCTGATCACTGCTAAGTCTCCATAAATGTAGCCATTATTATAACTTGCATTAAGAAGTGGTAGCCCATTTCAGCACTGGTTCTCAAATCCTTTGGTTGATTCTTCTAAATTACCAGTTTTCTGCATTGTAGGCACAATTATATTCTAAATGAAGACTTCTCATTATTCTCTGTAAAGAGAAGTGAACCCATATGAGGATTCATGATTCTCCTTCGTGAAGGGCAATTTTCTCTTCCAGTAATAATAATTTGAATAACAAAAAAGACAATAATGCATCAAGCATGCATTGAACACTTACTATGTATCAGGCCCTTGGCTAAGGGTATTACATTATCTCATGGCCTACGTTATGTAGCTTTATTACCCGCATTCCATAGAAAGGAAGACCAAGGCCCACAGAGGTTATTCACCTAGATATGGAGTGGTGGGGCAGGCACTCCTGGAGCTGCAGGCTTCAGCTCCACAGGTATCGTTTAGTGACAAAGTTTCAGAAATGCTTCCAGATCTCACCCCTTCTCTTTAGGTTAGATAAAGGAGACTTCACTTTCTAATCATAATGAAAGTTAACATTTTGATGTATGTCTAGAATTGATAGCCAAGAGGCCATTAATGAGAGAGTACTTGGAATTCAGCTAGTACCGCAACAATCAGCAACAGTTTTAGAGAGAAACCAGGAGCTGGTGCTCCCCAGGAAAGCAAGAGAAGGGAGACGGAAGACCTGAGGGCAGAGAGCTTTACTGAAGATGGAAGCTGAGGCCAGTGCTGCTGAAACTTGTTTGAGAACTAGGGGGTACTTACACAGAGCCAGGTTCTGAGAGGTTCCCTGAGGGCTATCCCTGCCCATGGGAAACAAGAGGACAACAGAACTTCCTGGTCCTTGTCGACAGCATAGTGAGAGCTGACTGCAGCCCAGAAAATTCAGTTCCCCCCGTAAAGCAGCCTAATCATGATGATGGTTGAGATCCATAAAGACAAGCTCAAGGGGGCTTCGTGTTGGTGAAAAGAGATGAGTTTCAGTCTCAGGCCTCTTCTCCTTGGGCATGTAACCCAGACTCTCAGTTGAGAAGTAGGTAAGGAAAAGGAAAAAGGGTCTGGGTTTCACCACCTTGAGTTGTGATTTTGGATGTATGAAGTTCCACAAGGGACTGAGCATGTGTAATTAGTGACGGTCTGTGGCCTGGGTTGACTGAGTGTGGCTAAGGAGTAGTGACTACTCTGGAGAGAAACTATGAGCAGTGACAATGCCCTCCTCCAGGGGATGGAGAGATGGGACACCACTGAAATTACCTAGGACAGTGAGGCAGGGCAGCTGCTCTGACTGTGGAAATGTAATGGGCCTTGGCCCATTTTCCTGGGGGGGTCTCTTCTCTACCTGAGGCCAAAGCCTTCAGAGTCAAGGGCCCACAGCTCTTGCGGCAGAAGTGTCAGCAAGGAGAGAACAAGTCCCTGTAGGCTTGAAGGTCTGTACTTCCAGGTGACTGCCCAGGAAAGGAAGGCAGAAACTGGATCAACACCATGACTGTCAGGAAAGACAGGAAAATATTACCTCCAGCAAGACAGTTAAGGCAAGTGGCTTTGACTTGCCACACAAACTCCTCTGTCCAAATTCCACTCACAATGTGGAGTAGAACCAGGAAAGCTGAAGACTTGAGGGATGCCAGGTGACCTCCTCATTCTCAGAAGACACGGCAGCCACCTCAGGTATGTCCCCTTTGCTGTCTGGGTCTTCCCTTTTAAGATCCCATTTTCTGGTTACAGAGTGTTCAGTCATGGGAAGAAAAGGGTTTCAGAAGGAAGGCTGGGTTCAGATTGTGGATGACATAGTGGAGAAGCTGTGTTTCCATCAAAGGATAATGGGACCAAAGAACACCTTTGATTGGATGTCCCACAAATGACTTCAGTGGAAGAAAGAAGACATGAGAAGCCAGGAGACCCCTTGGTAAGTTGGTGGTACCAAACCTAGAGTGGGTGGTAGGTGTCTTGCCCTGGGTTTCCCCTCTTAACGAGTTCAACTCTGGCCTTTCCTTGGCTGCACCCCTCCCCACAGGGCAAAGAATCTGAAGGCCAAGTGGATGTACCTTCCAGGGGCCTACACCTCTTCTTCTAGGCCCTGAGAGGCATCATGGGACCTGGGAATTCCCTGCCCAAATAAACCTAAGCCTGCATGTCAACCTGCAGGGTCTCTTTCTTGGCTCCGTCCCCTTGAGGGGTGACTGGTATGCACAGATATAGGCCTAAGGGGTAGCAACGTGCTGCTGTTTGTAGGGGGGATGGTAAAGTGGGGGGAGTGTCGATACATATTTGTGGGCCCTCACATGACGACAGAGCCAGGGGGGAGGAAGACAAGATGCCAGCCATGGGCTGGAGGGCTCCATCTTACTCTTGCTCTGGGCCCAAAACTGTGAGGGGCAGGCCTGGCTGGCACAGCCCCCTGTGGGAGGCAGTGAGTGGCTGATGCAGGATGGCCACAGTGAAGGGATGTTATAGAAAGAAATGCTTACAGCTTGGCTGCCTGCTGGGGGCTGCCCTGCCCTGTGTGGTATCTCTGAGGCTGCTTTTCAGGTCCTGTAATTACAGGTCTGGACAAGGGATGGGATGGGGTGGGGCTGAGGTAAAGTGGGTGAGGTATTTTCGGAAAAGGTGGTTAAGTGTCTGAGGCTGCAAAACCCGGGCACTGGCCAGGTACATGGAACAATGTTTGGCAGAGAACAGGGGGTGGGGACAGTCCGGGCTTCCAGCCCTGGCCAGGTGCTGGATCTGCTACAGATATGTGGGCATGGGTTCCCACACTTTCCATTCATTTGTTCTCTGCGGGTGGGGGCTGAGGTAAGTACACATCTGGGGATACAGCTGACCTTTAGGGAGATGATCTCATCTCTGCCTCTTATTACTTGTGTTCAAAGCGGCTTTGGGAATCGCAGCCTTTTGCTCAGCAGCTATTTTAATAATATGATTCTTAGAAACATCCCTGGAGAATGCAACCCACACCACCACAGGCAAATTTCCCCTACCTTTTAGGAGACAAAATTCCTTACACCAGGGAGTGCAGGTTCAACAACAGGCCCTTGACTCCCTTCTAAGGATGCCAAGACATTGCTCTCTTGGCCTTTCCTCCCCCACTGGTCAACATCTGTACCAGTGTTTTTGTGCTGGATTAGCATGCCACAGAGAGAGAGGAAGTCAGACTCTAGGAGTCATTGTGTTGCTGCTGAAAAAGCACCTGATAAATCCTGTGATCAGAGGTGAAGTAAAATTTGGGGCATTTTTGTGGGTGCCAATTAGTACTTTTAGATCATTCTTTTTATTCATGACCGTGGGTCATTCTAATCAACTTCATTCTAGTTTGTGTTAAGATGCTGCACAAGGAGAGAATAAATTAAATCCTGAAAAATTAAGAACACAGGAGATTCTTTCTTTTGGAGAGATTATTATAGATTTGGCATTAAGTCATGTATTGAAACATCCCAGTGTCTTCAAGGGAGAATTCCCTGGGAACTCTCTCATTCCACGTGTGGCCCAGGATCCAAAAGCAAAAGGGCTAGCTGTATAGACTAACATAAAGACTCTGGTGAAGAGGGAGCAATAAGAGTATACAGATTCAGCATGGGGAAGTCCAACTTTAGGGGAGAGGACGGGGGAACAAAACTTCTCAAAAGAGGTGAATAGTGACAGGAGCTACTACCAGATGGATTGGAAGATATTTGGCCAAGCAAAGCGTTTCAGGGAGAAAGAGCAGGAGGTCTTAGTCACTAGAAGATAGCAAGATTGTTTCTTTCTGGTTCCACTAGATCTTCTTGGTACAAATAAAAAGAGTAAAGAGATGGAGCCACTGACCTAGGTAGCAGAGGAACAGTTGTCCCATTCCTGCCACCTGGTACAGGCAAGGGGCAGGGGCTGCACAGTGGACCTGGGAAGGGACCAACAGAAGTCTTTTTCAGATCAGTGGGGCACAGTGTAGCCTCCTCAGCAGCATGGTGGTAATTACAGTGTTCAAAGGAAGCAGCCATAGTGCATTGGCTGATAGAAGTTCCCAGAAGAGCACAACTGTGAATGCACTGTGAGTTGTGCAAGGGCAAAGACTGTCTGAGTTTAGATTTCCTCAGAAACTGGTAATGAGAACAAGTAATTGAGTACAAGTAATTTATTTGGAAGATGACCTCAGAAAACAGTGATAAAGGAGAGGAAAGTGATACAGGAAGGGAAGGTGGTCAGTGTGGGTGTACTGTCAGGCCAGTTACCTCTGTGGGCAACTGGAGCTCAATTCGACTGGGCATCTCTGGGATACAGTGCAGAACACAGGTCTCAGTGTTATCTTGCTTGAGGGGCAAGAGAGTATCCACAAACTCCCATCAATTTTTGGTTGAAGGATTCTCCTAGAGAGTTTTGATTTCTCAGCACTTTTGCTCTGCTTTGCACAGGTGATATTTTTATCAAGCTCCTATGAACCCAGGCCAGAGTTCCCAGTCATGGTGGCATGCCTTCTTCTTCACCCAACACTTTCTCTCTCTTCCTGCCCTGCCTCACCCAAAACAGATATAATTTGATTTCTTAGGGATATCCACTCTGCCAAGTGAGTAATCACAATATTTCTGTAACTCAGAAAGGGTGCAGTCACAGAGGCAGGGGCCTGAGAAAGGCTATTTTCAATTTCTCTTAGGTACACAACTTTATTCTTGACCAAAAGTCCACCCTCACCTCCATGAGAACTCACAGTTCTCATGGGCTAAGTACTTCAGATGGAGTCCCTTATTAACCCTCACTCAATTCTATAAGTTATCTGCCACTGTAGTGATCATCTCAATTCAGATATGAGGAAAAAGCCACCCATCAATTCACCTTCAAGCCTGTCTACTCCCTGATCTGAGATTCTTAGTGACAACATTCTCCTTTCTCCAGTTACTCACAGAGAATTCACAGTGCCTTTGTGGGATGGCATAGACACATCTGATGGACTGACTCCAAACAAAGATTACAGAGAAACAATAAAAGAAATATTCTTCTTAATACTTCTTTAAAAGTAAGAGGTTTTATAAAAATGTTTACATAAAGAAAACTGCCCAAATCACAAGTGTCCAGCAAGATGAATTGCCACAAAGCAAACACACAGTTCAGGCTTTGGCAACAAGGACAAGACCAGACCCAGTAAGACCGCTCTTTCCTCCTCCTATTTTCCATTGCCCTCAGAGGTAACCACTATCTTGACTTCTAACACCATAGGTTACCTTTGCAGGATTTCAGACTTTATGTAAGTGGCATATATCACACTCTGTTTGTGAGGTTCATCCATGTTGTTGCCTGCAGCTATGATTAATTCATTCTCATCATCTCATGTGTGAATATACCACAATTTACTCATCCACTCTGTGATTTATGGACATTTGGGTAGTTTTCAGCTTGAGGCTCTTGCAAATAGTAAATTTATGAAACCCTTTGTACATGTCTTGGTGCATGTGTGAATGCATTGTTGTTAGGTATGTATATAAGAGTGAAATTGCTGAGTCATGTGTATGTTCACTTTCAGGGGAAACTTGGATGCAAAAGTTAGGCTTCCATCAATGAGCTCCCTTCTTTCCAGGATCTGACTGCGTAGACAACCCTCAGAGACCTTAAAACATGCTTGTTTGGTTTTTTTGTATTTTACATAGCTTTTCCAGTTTTTCTGGGCAGGAGCATTTGTCTACTACAAGTTACTCTCATACAGGAAGCAAAAGTGTATATTAGTATATTTTAATAATCTCCTTATATACATTTATTTAATTTCATACCTGTTTATTAATGTGAAAATAACTATATAGACTAGTATTACAAGAAAAAAATCTGAGTCCAAGTGACATGACTATTATTGTTACTCTGTGACCAACATATTTTCTAACTCTGGCTTGTTTGGTTTGGTTTGTATTGATATTTTCCACTGTCTTTAGAAGCAGTTTATAGTCTGTCTTTAAACTTCAGACTTAGACACAGATGCACATTGTGTTAGGTGTTAGGTGTGTTAGGTGTTAAGTATTTGATTAGCACCTTGCATGGTCACTTTTGATTATGAACTGTCCCCAAATCACTCCTCTCTGGCTTTTCAAGAGAGAAAATCCCGGCTTTTCCTTCTCTCTTTCTACTCTTTCTCATGGTCTAGGTCTGATGTTTACCCCCTTCATGTGTATCAGAATCCCTGGGGACTGAAGAAACACCCAGATTTCTGGGTCCTACTCTCAGAATTTCTAATTCAGTAGGTCAAGTGAGGCCCCCCAAATTTGCATTTCAAACAAGTTCCCAGGTGATGCTGCCGGTCCAGAAACCACATTTTGAGATATGCTGTTCTGGTGCCATCTCTATTTTTCTCAAGTAATTTTGAGCTGTCTTTTCAAAAGAAGTTATTGTGTCTACTCCAGCTGTTTCTAATTTCCTCATGCTGGATTGCGCCCATCAACTGGAGAGTGATAAAACATAAGGTTTTAAAGGAGCTGGACCCATGATCCTTCTGCATCAATTTTAAGAAAACAAAGCAATGTATAAATAGTTAAACAGGTCTTTCCCCAATAACTAGGAATCAAAAGTTCCTTTTCAACTGAGGGTTATATTTAGAGGAGCTTTCTTTAAATTTTGGACATATTTTGGAGGAAGGGAGTTAAACGGAAGGTTCCTGTACGACTCAATTCTCCCCCCTTCCATCATTTAAAGAAATGTCATTTATGACTGCAGGCCTGTGAAGCCAAATTTATTTATAATTCTCAGTAGCCCTCAGGTTCTGGGGCAATCTAAAGACACAAACCTTTCTTTGTTTTTAAGTGAAATATCTGTTGAATACACATTTTATGCATATTTGTCCAGATTTAGTCAAAACAACACAAACTTTCAGCTATCAGGAAGTGTACTGTGGTGTACAGTAGGTAAAACAAACATGAGGTTGACTTCATACAATGGCATTCATGGCATTTTGTCAACTTTTAAACCTTTACAGCATGGTGTGTACAATAGCAGCCTGAGGTTTTCATATGCTGCCCTGTAATCAAAGCCCCTTCTACCTGCAATGGAAGGGGAGGGTGGAGGGACTTTTCCCTTGTGTCTGAGATGAACCAGGCAGGACTGTTTCTTGGTCTCACTGTGAATACTCAGGGCATGGCAGTTTCCATGTAAGGGAAAAACGACTGCTTTTCACAGAAGATAAATTAAGCACTCGGGTTAGAGTGAAAGCTTTAAGGTCAGAATTCAGATGATAAAAGAAAATGGAGGTTTCCCCCGTTGTGTTAGAGGCCGAGTAAGAGGTGAGGTTTATCAGCTTTCCTGCAATGGTGCTAATGAGTGACAAGGAGTCTCGGTGGAGACATCCCATGGCTGTTAAAGTGTGTGTGAAATGCAGACAATTCATCAGCAGAGTGATCATCTTCTCCCCACACAAATGGAAAAGCCATTTTGATGTCTTTAGATTTCTGATTAAAGCCCAAGGGGAAAAAAATGAGAAAAAGGAACTAAATTTTAGAACACCTAGTATGTGCCAGGCAATATTCTAATTTTTTGTCAAGGGTCATTCATCTGGTATAATTTCCATAATAACTTTCAAAACATGGTGCCTTGTTTTCAGGTGAGGAAACTGAGGCACAGAACAGTTAGATGACACAAGTCTGTGCCTTGGTTTTCTCATCTATAAACAAGGCTGATCAAGGAAGAAATAGATGTTCAAACTCACAGTTGCCAGCATTGGTGATTTTTTTCAGGCAGTACATTTGGTGATTCTTTTCCCAATTTGTGATTTTTTTTTCAGGGAGTATATTTCAGAATTTCTAAGCCAAGCATATATAGATTCAGAAAAACCCAAGGTGATTCTGAACCAACCTGTAATCCAGGGCATGCCTTACTGTTTTCTTCTCCCCTGAACCAATTAAACAATCACTGGATAAATGACAAAATTGCTTTAGTCTAGTGAAAAAACACTAGAGTGGGAATTTGGAGATTTGGGTCAGCTCTGCCACTGATAACTATCACTTTTAGGCAAATGACTGAACATATGCCCTTCATTCAGTCAATATTCCTTTATTAAGCAAAAATTCAGTAATATTTCCAATGTTGTCAGCTTTATACAGTTAGAAGTTTGCCTAAACCATGCCCTCCACTCGCAAGTTGCCCACTAGTGAGGAATCCAGACCTGTAAACATGTTTGACATTCATAATGAAGTCTGATGGCATAAATTCCTATAAGGGGTTATGAGAATATGGTTCCAAAACTCTTGCATCTGCCTAGTTGGTCATAGGAGTCAGGAAAGCTTCAACAAGAAGGAAGAGGGTTGAAGGAGTTTGTCAAGATAATATGTAGAAACAGAGGGAAGATTCCAGGATAAGGGAAGAATATATGCAAAAGCATGAGGTCACGTTCATAGATCTGTATGTCTTGACTGAGCTGAATCATAAAGGACATGGCATGTCATGCTAAAGAGTTTGAACTGTCTTTTGTAAGTGATGATGAGTTGTGAAAGGTTTTGTAGGGCCATCAGGTAGTTAAATTTTTGATTTAGGAAAAACAATTCTTAGTGTTATTTTGTGTGAAATGAGACTAGAGGCAAGGAAACCAATTTGAAAGCTGTTACAAAAGTTCAGATAAGAGATAATGTCAGCTTGATCTAGAAAAGGAGTGAAAGAGAGAAAGGTAAGTACCAGCTCAAGAGACATTCTTAAAGCAGAATGAACATACAAGTCTTGGCAGTCAATATAATTAGAATTGTGAGAAAGATGATAGAATAAATTCCATGAGGACATGTACTATGTCTGTTTTGTTCACCATTATGTATGCTGTGATATAGTGTGGAATTGCTCCATTAACAAATGAATGAATACATGAATGAATGAATGATGACTTCCTGGTCTTGGGCTTGAGTGACTTTGGTGAATGCTTGTACTATTATAAACAAAAAAAATTGGGTAACAACGGGGAACTTTGGAAGGTAAAAGAAATTGAGTTTAGTTTTGGATATTTGCAATACATATGTGAAATACACTTGGAAATTGTAATCTTGAGTTCCAGGGATGAAAATTCAAGACTGAAGATTATGGTTTGGAAGTCAGAAATATAGAGACAGTATTTCAATCCAGTAGAAAAAAGTACAATTACCCAGGCAAAATGCCCATCTCTCAAGCATTTGTTTAATGATAGACTCATTTATTCCACATATATTTACTGAGAGCCTACTTTGTATCGGGCTTTGGGCAAGGCTTAGGGAATAAATAGGTCTCATTTGTTCTCTTCCTTGAGAAGCATATCATACTTGGAGAGACACATAAAAAGTAAGAAAACAGACAACTGAGATAATTTCTGTTTGTCACAAGTACTATGAAAGAAACAAGTGGTTGAGCCAGAGAATAAAGAGAAGAAGGTTTCTTAGAGGAGGTGACATTTAAATTTAGGCTTGTGTTAGTCTGGGTTCTCCATAAAAACAGAACCAATAAGAAGACAGAAAAATAGATGGATAGATAGATAGACAGATAGATAATAAAGAGTTGGTTCTCATATGGTTATAGATGCTGAGAAATCCCAAGATCTGCAGTTGGCAGGCTGGAGATCCAGGAGACCTGACAGTATAGTTCCAGTCCAAGCACAAGCTCAAAGGCAACAGAAGACCAATGTCCCAGTTTGAGGACAGTCAAGCAAAGAGAGCAAACTCTCCCTTCCTCAGCCTCATTGTTTGATTTATGCCTTCAACAGATTAGATGAGGCCCACCCCCATTGGGAAGGGCAATCTGCTTTCCTCAGTATACTGATTCAAATGTCAATCTCATCCAAAAACACCTTCACAGATATACTCAGCAATAATGTTTAACCAAATGTGTTTTTTTTAACCAAAATGTATCCTTTAAGTCTGTTCAGCAAGGCCTGTGGATTTTTATGAATGTTAGTCTCTGTTTTACCCTCATCTTGAATAAGAGTTGTGCTCCAAGTAGAATCCAAGGTTAACAGTTAATTTTTTTTAGCACTTTGAATATATTACCCCATTATCCTCTAACATCATCTGTTGCTGATAAGAAATGTCTCTTATTTCATTTTCTTTTCCAAAACTAAAAACGAAAGTAAATCATAAAATTCTTTTGAAGATTGCCAAACTGGGCAACTGTGTCTTCTCTGAGCAAGGGAACAGTTATAATAAGTTTCAAAATTTATGGACTGCTTTTCTCAACCCACCTGCTGAGGGAAAGCATGTGATTGTCTAAGATGCCTCTCTACCCTACTTGAAAGTCTTGGCAGGTGGTGGAATATGGACCTGGAGGTATCCCTCCGTATCACTGTGCTCACACCTTTTGAATTGGCTGCAAAAGACTACTTGATCAAGCTCCCCATCACCTTGCACATCTAATCTTTGCTCCTCCTTGCTAACCGACCTTTAGAGAGTTCATCAAACTCATTAAACACGCTCCAACCCCAGGACTTTTGCATCTGTTGTTTCCTCTATTCTCTTTCCTTATCTTCACACCTTGCCCCATTAAGGTATTTTTTTTAATCAAATTTACATTATCAGTGAGGCCTTCACAAAAAATCTCACTCCAGAATTTCCCATCCCCTCCCTCTCCAGCTTTAGTCTTCACCATAGAATATGAAAAACATACTGTATACTTTATTTAAATTGTCTCTTTCTACTAGAATGTAAGCAGACACATAGTAGGTACATGATAAATATTTGTTAAATGCATGGATAAATGACTGGATATTTTTTTCCAAACACTGTGATAAGTGGCTTATACACATCTCATTTAATGCTCAAAACAATTTTAACATGTAGACACTTCTATCTTCACTGTATAGACAGGGAAACTGAATAGCAGAGAAATCAAGTCACATCCCAAAATTCACTAAACTAGCAAAAGCTGGAGACTGACACCATGGCCCATGTTCTTCAAGTCTCTTCACCCTCATTTGAATTGAAAGGCTGAATGTCAAGGCTGTCCTCACAAACAGGGTGACACATAAAGCAAGACCAAATGAAGCACATTTCTAGAGGAGTATGTGAGTGTAAGAAACATGAATCATAGAACTCCACACTCAGCATAAAGGGAAGCAGATGTCTCTCCCTGGTTCTCAGTGCTATGCTGTAAAACTCCAAATATCCACAGTGATCTACAGTCAAACATCGACAGTGACATAAGTATATATTAATCTTCTTAGAATTATACCACTTATAATATGTTATATACACAATTTATAGTTGCATCCTTAGAAAATAACCATGAAAAATATATCAAATATTCACATTTCCCATATGTAACAACACACAACCCTGATTGTGTGTCTTTTCTTCCATACCCATACACTATCTGTGATTTGATGGACACTTAATGGGGTCTTGCTCCTTGTTGAGGGAAAGATATCACAGACCTTTTCTAAGGTAGGAATGACCTTTTCATCTTACCCGATTACAGACATTCTCTTGCCAACAATGTCTAAAGCTGACTCTAGGCAGGATGTGCTGGAAGAGGGGGGCAAGGGAGAGAATTCCTTTCCACACTTGGCTGTCCAACACCCTTGGGTCATACTGGGTCAAGGAAGCGAGCTGAGGAAGCGTATGACATTCCTGACCTCCTTTCATCTCAGAGACCCAGTAATGATGGCATCGAGGAAAATGAGATGTGCATTTATTCACACATTCAAGTGTATATTGAGCATCTTCTGTATGCTCTGCTGTGTGCCTGGCACAATGAAGGCTACACTGCAGTATATGAAACATGATCTATATCCTCAAGCAGTATGATCCTCAAGCAAGGTTGTGATCTAGATAAGTTTGTCAACTGGTAATAGAAATTAAGTGATAACTTGAATAATCCAATAAAAAACTGCACAACCAAGATACACTTTGAGTAGTCAGAAAATAACAACATAATTGCAGAGTTTTTGGAAAAGTTTTCATGGTGAATGTTTGGCTGGAAAGACAGAAAATATGTGGATTGCAAAATGGAAAAGTCAAGTTACTTCAAGAGAGAAATAGTTTGATAGGCAAAAATTTGATTAGGAGAGGGAAATCCATTTACCTGCTGATGGAAAGATTATAGGGATGTTTGAATGTCTGCGTGAGAAACTGAACTCCCACATTTACACATTAATCTAGAAAATTATGAGAATTTTGTCTGAAGACAGGCAAAAGACTCATTAACCTTCACAATCAGCATAGCTCTAAACTATGTTTCTAAATGTTTCACCTCAGGAAATAGTTCCATGTAGATATATCCACAGGAATTAATTAAAAAACACCAATGATGTTATGTCTGATTCTTATTAAATATATTAATGAAGCATTAATTCATTCCAGAACCTAAAGTGTTCTTATTGTCATAAGCCAAGAATGAACATTATAAAAAACAAACAGAGATTCCCTTTCTGACTGCACTCTAGAGTTCCCTGTAGCAAATTGGGGGATATTCAGACCAAATCAATGGCATCCCAGATTGCTGCTGTGGGGAGTCATGATTTGAAGCTGACTCTGATGTTTTCAATCTTACTTCTGAGAAATGGGGCCAACGATGGCTCTCCTTTCCTATCTCAGTGGTTATATGGGAACAACAAAATCATAGTGGGAATACTTTAGAATGACAGTAAGAAGAACACGAACAGTTATGACCACTTTGCTATGTCCTGGACACTGAACTAAGCTCCTGCTGAGGACCATATTTCATTTGATCCTCAGTTCACCTTGTGATAATTGCTCATGGATGGGATGCTATGGTTCATTTGTATTTTTTGGTTAAGGAGGCTTCCCTGATGGTTAGAAATGTAAAAATATTTGTCCACCTCCCTCCTGCTTAGTATGTGGAAGAAAAAAAAAAAAACTACCGCTGACAATGGAGGATCACAAAAGGCTCCTAGGTCCTTCTTAGTGTAAAGTCCTGAAATGTGGAAGATTTAGTAAATTAAAGAGTTTAACTGATGTGAGGAGAACTCTGGTATTTTATTTTTTGATGAAATTGCATTTATGGTCCATTTTTTCACTCCGGAAAAAATGAAATGCAGTAGAAGGGAATGCACGAAGATTACAGACCGTCTCTCAACTTTAGAAAGTAAGGTGACTCATGCTTTTGGGCCAGGTTCTTGAGAAGCAGAACCTAAAGCAGGGATTCCAGTGCACAGAGTTTCTTGCAGGGTGGGGGAGGATGTGCTCAGAGAAGGAGAACGAGAGAAGCAGGACAGGGCAAGAAAGGAGTTGAGCTGGAGTTTAGACTCAACCTAAGCCCATGGGGAGCTCTTGAGTGTGAACTGAACAGAAGGGTTTGTCCTGCCTTGGGAATGGCCTCTTTTACTCACATGTCCATCAGTCATTGGCTGTCAGCTGTTCCCAGCTGTTCCCTGTAACCTCTAAGGTAAGGTGTCTCAATTTGACTGAGGGCAGTTCCAGAGAAGGGAACAGCAATGAGCCTTTAGCTGCCAGTACTCACAGAAACTGGGGGATGGGCACAGCCTGGTGAGGGCAATCTGAGTGGGGAATACACAACACACACACAGTCACTATTCCCCAACAAGCAGGATGGGAAATACCTGTTGGGGCTAGGGAAGGCTCCATGGAAAAAGGAACACTTAAAAGTGAGTCTTGATGGATAAGTAAAACTTCAGTAGGCAGAGATCTATTTGGACAGTTTCTTCCTTGTTCTTTTGACGTTGGACAGTAAACACCACAGACATCACACATGAAATTCTGGTATTTGCAATTCCTCCTATGGCAGTGGCTAGTTACCCTCTTCTATCATTTCTCCTTTTCCATAGAACACAGTTGTAACCCGGAGGAGGCTGCCCAGCTGCAGGCCACATCCCTCCCCTTCCTTGCCGCTGGGTATGGCCACGTGATGAATTCTCATCAATGAGAAATATGTGGCAGTGATTTCCAGGCCAAGGCAGTTAGAAACAAATATGCCTCTTCCATGCTTTCTTTCCCATTTCCCTCAACCGCCCTATGGAAATTCAGAGCTACAAAGTAGAGGGAACCTTGTTCTCCATTCTCTGTGTTGAGAAGAAACAGCTGCTAATTAGAAACTTAGATGTGAGCCTTTATACATTCTATTGAATTTAAGCCTGCATTTGTCACATCAATATCTTAACTAATGTTCCTCATCATTAAGAAATTAACAAAAATCATTTTGCCAGATGAAACTAGTTTCTCTTATGATGCAATAGTATTCCTTTTCCAGTGGGATCTTGGATTTTGCTCACTTTCTTCTGTGCATTTCCTAGAGTTTTGCCATGGACTGGTTACTTCCTTGTATTACATTTTAAGTTGCAGAAAATTCTATGTCCTATGTATGGTTGTTCACATTTTGTGATAAAAAGAATGACTATATCTATGGCATGTTAAGAAGCCTTCACTTTCTCTGATACCCTACAAATTCCTGTTGCCAGCCTTGGGGTTAACCAGGCATGCATTGCTCTGTTTGTGTAGACTCATAATGCTTTATGATACCAAGATAATGGCTTCTGTGTTCTGACTCCAAGTTCTCTTGAATAAGGAGAGGATATTGGGAGACTGTCGAGGGGAGGGAGGGTGTTATCCTCTAGTATTTTGGCAAGAAGTGTTACTTCTTATTTGTGGATCCTACTAAAAATGCATGGCCACTTAGAGAGATGCATTCGGTCCATGATACTTGCAGAGAAAGAATTAGCTCAGGGATTTGACAGTTTATCAATTTCACACTCACTATTGCACTGACCATGTTGACAAGCAGTGAATAATATCATTCTGTCAGACTTGATATAGAGTTTTAAAGTTCCTTTCAAATTCACAGCAATTCATCCCTATCGTTCAGAGAAAGGAATGTGACAAAGTTGCCTTCAAGCTCAGGTACAAGCTAAGTAAATTGCATGCAAGAAAAATAATTAGAAATAGCTTAGAATGACAAATGTTTCACATTTATAAAGTTTGTGAGTAATTAAATGATAATGTCTATCTATCCGTAAATATTAATTTTAAAGAATAGACTATACCTGTCATATATGCTCACTCTAATACAACAGCATTTAATGGAGGTGGCATCTTTTTCCAGGTTTAGCTCAGATGGAAATGCAGTCAAAACATACTGTGTAACACTTATAATCCTTGGTGATATAATTTCATATCTTATATTCAATCCTCATGTGAATTTCATATTTCATCCAGAAAGAGATAGGCACAGAGAAAGGAAATAAATCAAAGAAACCAAGCCAGTGCATATAACTGGAGTATGAAATATGCACATGAAGAATTGGCGATCCTGAGTCCAATGGATCTCAATTCCTACATTACTTTTAATATTTCTATTGGGTTCTAAAATATATCAATAGAATAAGCTACTACAGCTGACCTTTGAAAATGCAGGCGTTAAGGGTGCTGATCCTCCATCCAGTCCAAAATCCACACAACTTTACAGTGGGACCCCCTCCACCCCATATTCACGGTTCTTGCACATCCACAGATTCAACCAAACTAGGATTGTGGAGCACTGTAGTATTTACTACTGAAAAACATCTACTTGGAAGGGGACCTGAGTTAGAAAAAAAGTCCAAAATCTTTTATAGTCTTCCAGGTTAGAAATTCTCAGTAAAACTAATTACATTTGAGTGACTTCTATTGAAGTTCTGAAAAAGAATTCTTTAACTGGAAGCAGATACTGTATTTTCTGCATCCCTTGAAGGAGACTGTTATAATAACAATTTGCATTTCATAAGACACTGGAGTTTTGTCACAGTTTAACTTAACCACGAATCACTAAAAACAGGTTAACGTTCTCCCCCAGCTTCCACCCCTGCTTATCACATAAACCATTCCTTCAGACCTGTTTAGCTGTGAAAAACGTTTCCTAACACACAGCTTGTCTTCACAAAAGTCTCTCTGAGTAATCCGTGGTGTCTGAGAAATGTCCTATGACTGCTCTTTGACCCATTGACACAACTGTAGGTTTTGCCATTTTCTTACTACAATGCCCTGGATAGCATTTCAAATGCACAGAGTCACGACCTCTATCGTTTGCCAGATGGGCTGTGAAATGTACGCTAATGTTCATAATAGGATTATACAAGGTTGTTTATTCTCTGAAAAATAATATGAGCATTATCCTCTATTTTTTTCCCCCAATGGGTTTGCCCCCTTATATTCTCCCCCAAGTCCTTTAATAGAAATTAGGAAGTCTAATTTTGATTAAGTAAATATCGGCTTTCAGCTTTACAAATGATGGTTCATACTTTAATGGTATTAAGGGTGGAAAACAAGAAGAATTAGCCAGAATTAGTGTACTTTGTAAACTAAAGTACAAGGAACACACTATAATACAGAACCATGCGTGGCAACTTGCAGCACGTACATATTTCATGCTAGAATTGTGTGCAGGGATTCAACTTAATTCAAATATGGGACAAAGAACTATATGTGTGCTAAGAAAGTAACACAAATACAGAATACAGGCCATAACTATAGTGCCACTGTCCTTCAAACCTTCTGCTTTGTATATTCTTATTCAGGTATGATCCTATCTCTTTTCTTGGTCTGGGTCCCCACCAAAAATAGATGCTCAGTTTAGGATTTTGGTTCAGGCAATTGATTTGGGAGGGGATCACAGGTCACACAGAAAAGGAGTGGGAAAGTAGATGGGTAAGAAAGACTGCCAATAAAGGGTGTGTGATGGAGTGGACACAGCTGTGGGCAACTGGGGTTCAATTTCACTGGCAATCATGTGAAAGGCTCTGTGCCTCCAATGCCTCCAAAGAGGGGACAGAAAAGGCAGGTATTTAGTCACCAATTACTTTGCCTCATTGTTTGAGGGCCTCATCTCCCCACGTGCAGTCCAAACATGGCAAACTGCCATCAGGCATAGAAATGCAGGAAGACACAGGCCTGCCTAGGAGCTCATGACAGTGAATGCGGTATGAGTTGAGGAGATGTGGGCAGGAAAACCACAGACTCTGCCACATATGCAATGGCCAATGTGTCCCCGGGAACGTGGCTACATTTTTGCTGTCATATGCTGGAACTAGGGCTTGGGATCTCTTGCTACCATTCATTTATGGTGAAAGATTTTTGTATGCCTGGAGCTTTGGGCCACACTTTATCAGTTTGGCCTCTTGCGGGCTGGAGCCTGGATATCCATTCTCTCTTCTGCAAGAGAGACATGAGAGATTTATTGCAAGGATTAAATCAGATAAAGGCTGCGTGAAAAGCATCTAGAAAAGAGCCTGACATAATAAATTCACCAAAGACTTTCAGGTCCTATCCCCATTTTCCCACTCCTATTTCTGTGTTCCCTTTCCTTTATCAGTAGCACTGTTGATGCATAATAGACAGTGCACCTATTTGGGTGTCACTCTCCCCAAATCATTTCAAGTGGTTTGTGTCAGAGGTCCCCAACCACTCTTGTTTGATAAATTCATGAGGAGGATTCACAGAACTCAGAAAAGCTATTATACTCACGGTTATGGTTTACTATGGTGAATGAATACAGATTAAAATAGGCATGGGAAGAAGGCACATAGGGCAGAGTCCAGAAGAAACTAGTCACAAGCTTCCAGTTGTCCTCTCCCAATGGAGTCATATGGACAGAGCTTAATTCTCCCAGCAATGAAGTGTGGCAACATGTGAGAAATGTTGCTAACCAGGGAAGCTCACCTAAGCCTTGGTGTCCATGTTTTTTTTTTTTGGGGGGGGGGGTCAATCACATAGGCATAGAGTTGAACTTAGCTACTCCAAACTCCAGCCCCCAAGAGGTCAAACTGGTACAGTATGGCCCAAAGCTCCAGGCATATGAAAACCATTCACAATAAATCACATCACTAGCATAAACTATCTAGCATGGCCCAAAGCCTGAGATATGCAAAGACATTCTTATCAGGCAGGATACTCCAGGGACTCAGAGGTTATTTCCTAGGACCTTGTCAAGGGCCAGTGTGCAGACCCTTGGAATATGCAGGGTTTGGATAATCCAAGTCTGCTGAGTTGACCCGTTATGGCACAGGATGTCACATCTTCTCCCTGGCTCCGTGGCATACTCCTTATTCCAGAGCCCATTAGTGCAGATAGTTCCCCAGAAGTCCAGAGATGTCTGCAAAAGCCACTAGACTATGCTCCTAGGGTCATCCTAAGCCCTGTCTCAAGAATGACCAGGAGTATCTCAGCCCATAAGACCCTTATCAAGGCTCAGCATCTCTCACTGGTCCAACCTGCTACACATCAAATGCAGCCAACCTGGACCCTCCTGGGATACAAAGGTAGATAGATCACTCACGGACACACAGATGCTTCTAGGTCTACACTGTTCAAGCAAGAGCCACTAGCTATATGTCACTATTGCACACTTGAAATGTCACTAGACTAAATTGACATGTGCTGTAAGGGGAAAATACACACCAGATTTAAGACAGTACAAAAAAAAGTAAAATATACGAATAATATTTAATAGTGATTACATGTTAAAATGGCAATATTTCAGATAGATTAACTAAAATATATCATTAAAGTCAATTTCAGGGCTTCCCTGGTGGCGCAGTGGTTGAGAGTCCGCCTGCTGATGCAGGGGACACGGGTTCGTGCTCCGGTCCGGGAAGATACCACATGCCGTGGAGCAGCTGGACCCGTGATCCATGGCCACTGAGCCTGCGTGTCCGAAGCCTGTGCTCCGCAACGGGAGAGGCCACAATAGTGAGAGGCCTGCATACCGTAAAAAAAAAAAATCAATTTCACTTTTTTCTTTCCCTTTTCTTAATGTGGCTATGAGAAAATTTTAAATTACATATGGCTCACATTATATTTCTATTGGACAACGTTGTTCTACATGAAAATATGAAATGTGGGATCCAAGACTCTAAGTACGCTTACAGGTCTTTTGACTGCCTCTCTGAGCATGACCATGCAGCATGATTGTTTTACAAATATATCATGGAAAATCACAGGTGGAGACAAATTGTTTCAGCTAATGGCTCTCAGTGGACACACTCCAAAATAGAAGCAGTTTTGTAGATTTGAGCATAGCTGACATATAGCAAGCACACATATCAGTTAGCATGATTCAGATCTTTAGCCCAACTATTGTACTCTAATGATTTCACAGTTGTTTCCACCAGGTATTTGTAAGGTCGCTGTGCATCAGGCCTCTCTATGACATCTGACTTTATTATTCCATAACCTTGAAGAGCTCTTGAGTATAAAGCAATCACCAAAAAAACACACTGCTAGCAAGATCCAGATGCACTTCAGACTTGCACTTCCAGAAAGCTATTATACTCTACTTGGTGCCTTTTTTTCCCTTGTAAAATTAGATTGTTGCCATCCTGGCCGTAGTCATCCAAATCCCACACAGACACAGAACCACTCGCTTTCCCTCAAGTATCCAATAAATTATAGGTAATATCTCAAGTGATCCAGAGAGCAATCAAGGGTCTTTAAAAAGTATCTTCAGTGAAAGAAGAAAAAAAAATTGGAGAACAATCTGCCTTGTAAAATCTATCAATTATATTGATCACAATAAAGAGGAGTTTTATTTTATGAAAGAACCATGATGGTCTTTATTCAAGGATGTTTAATTTCTGTAGCCACAAACCAACACAATTATAAGATGGAAGAAGTCCAAGAGAGGAATCCCACATCATAGTGTCACCAGGGCAAATGTATGAAAAAGCAAAAGACAAGGTGGTTTCCAGAAAATGTAATTTTTATGAGGTTTAATTTTTCCTATTAAATTGTATTTAAGATGAAGCTCTAGAACAGCACTATCAAACAGAATTATAACACAAGGCACAATTGTGAGACATATTCAATTTTGTTTTCTATGAGCCACACTTTGTTTAAAAAAAGTAAAAAAAGATATGTAAAATTAGTTTTACCAGTATATTTCATTTAATCCTATGAGTCCCAAATAAATCATGTAATCAACATAAAATGAATAACAAGATATTTTACATTCTCATTTCCATACTCTTTGAAATCCAGTGTATATTTACCTACAGAACGTTATAATTCAGCCTAGTCACATTTCAAGTGGAGGGTGGCTTCCATGTTGCCCAGAACTGGAAAATAAGCACCCTTTTATCCTCTAGTCAGTGGATCTGGTCAGAGCCTTCTATCTATTTTACTAAATGCTATCATATTTTTAGTTGAACACCGATTAGAAAAACTCTAGTTATCCTACTTGGTGCCATGATTTTTCTTTCCCTAAATTGTTTTTGTTGAACATTTCATCAATTATTTTACATATAACTTCTTGAATATATAGCATCTTATTAAACATTCTGATGATAGATTATCCCTACATTAAACACTAGGAAATGGGTTCACAAAAATTTGGCAACTTGCTTAGGGTCTCAGAGCTAGGAACAGGCTGAGGGTCAAAACTTTAGTTTGTTTGTCAGCTGAGCTTTCCTGTGCATCACCCCAAATAGTGCATGGGGAGAAAAGAGTAGTGGCTTGCACCCAAGTTGAATTGTAGGACCTAAAATGACTCAGAAAGGCCAGAAATAAAGGAGCTGAGCTATAAGACTTTCAGAGCTCTCTCCTCCACAGGGGAAAAGAATGAAAGCCCTTGGAAAGATTTGCACTTCCATTTGGGTCTTAGATCTTATGATAAGATGTAAGGCTACCACCTTACACTAGTGAAGAATTCCTGGGAACTTCAACCAGTCTCCACTCATTTGGGAGAATTGCAGTGTTGGAACCTAGAACATCTCCTGAATCAGCCTAGTGTTCCCAGATATTTAAGGCCATCAACCCCATGGAATTTTTTTCACCCTTCATCAACCTGCAGTTCTATGGCAAACTACTGAGGAAAGTAACTTGGTAACAGGCTTTGACCCCTGAAAATACAAGCAATTGATTGACTTCTTTGTAAACCTAGAAATAATAATTAAATTCCTCACTAATTTATCACACAGCCTATTGGTTTTAGTCATTCCTGGGCCCACTTTGCTGACTTCAGATATTTAATCAATTTCCCATAATACTAGCACTTTACATATTTATTGGTATATTATTTGATTGCAACTCAGCACTTATCAAAAGTTCCACTGAGAAAAAATGGTATTTAAAAAGGGCAGACTAATGAAGACAGTAACTACTCAATCCTTTATATTGGTGGTTTTCAACCATGACTTCACATTAGAATCACCCAGGGAGCTTTAAGAAAATGCCTGGTCTCCCAGAGAAATCCTGATTTAATTGGTCCAGGATGTGGTATGGGCATCAGGGATTTTAAAGTTCCCCAATGACTGTAACATACAGCCAGGGTTGAGAATCACTGCTCTATAGTCTCTAAATATTATCCCTTAGTTATGTTAGCAATGTAAGCTTAAGCAAAGTAAATGGACCATATTTCCTAATATTCACATAAAAATGCCTTTAGAGAATAAATATGCAATGTTATGTCCTCAGGTTTAATGGAGAATAAATAAAAACATCCAGTCAAATAATATTTCTGCTGTAGATGTTTTCTAACACCTTGAAGATATAAAATAACACACATGATACATTTTTCCTTAGATTAAATCCCAGGAAAAATTTTATTTTTTCCAGAAAATGGTATACTTTATTAAACAGATGAAATAAAATGAGTTTTCATTTCTGGTACCTGAAATATCTATACTTTGGCTTCTTGAAATTTTCTTCCTTTAGAAAAAATTGTCTTTGCCACGTATTGTGCTCTAATTCATAAGCCACATCCACTTAGTTTTGGAAGTGGATGGAGTATAATAAATAATAAAAATACATGTTTTCCCCCACTGAATAGGATCATCTATAACTTTTCACATCTGTTTTGTTCCTGACTTTTCCTGTGACCATATCTTTATAACATTTTCTCCATCGTGCTGGAAGTTCACAAGGCCTAGTTCTTCTTCGACACTATGCCATGATCTGGATCTTTTTCTCTTTATCTCCCCCCCAACCCATTAGAATTTATCTGTCCTAGATTTCAATTTCCTCCTTAATAGCCTCCTACACATTAAACTTCATGTCAGTCTGCTTCTTGTGGGACCCCGTCTAAGGCACACCCATGAGGTTGGTTGCACATAATATACCCATTTTACAGATAAGTAAACTAATACCTCGTGAGATGTTATCTCCCAAAGTCCTATAGTGAACAGATGAGAGAACAAGGATTTGAAGCCAGAAAGGTTTTACTTCCGAGCCTATAGCCACAAAAGCATCATTACCAAACCAAGCCTACTAGATGGGGTGTTTTCGGATACTTTACAAATAAGCATCATTGTTTTGTTTTCACCTTAAGGAAACTTTTGGATAACTCTTGGGATCCACACATGTAGAAGGAGGAGAAGGAAGCAGGATTGGACAGAAGGAGAAACTGAGCTGCAATGATGCTCTGACAGAGGTCTCAACCTTTGGGGATCTCAGGAGTTGGGGTGACCCTTTTGTTAGGGTGAGGGGTCTGGGCCCTTATTCCCCTCACAGTGATCAGTCATTGGATGCAGGCTGCCTTTGGATGGGGACCAGACCTTGGGAGAGATACCTAAGGGACTTTTTTTGCTATATCCCAGCAGCCAAGGAGTAAATTCCCCATTCCTGAAGGGGGTTATTTGGGGAGAATCACAACATTCACACCAGGTTTGTTCTGAGGTAACCACATCCCAGCAGTTAACCTAGAGATGCCTTCCCCAAGAACTACTGACCAGGATCAACATGATCAAGCCAAGCAAATAGAACTTATAGAAAAACAGATCAATCCTGTTTTTAGTGGTGAGCTTGGTAGCAGTGATTCAGAGTGCCTGGGCATGCTGAAGAGACCCCAGAGAAAATGTACCACCATACAACCTGACTGCCCACGGGCTGCCAGGCCCTCGTGAAACACCTGCTACCAAAGCGCATCTATTTGTGATCTAGTTTCTCCCTAAATACCATACAACTATTCAAATAAGTAAAATATTTAAATGAATAGTAATGTTAAAAATATATACATCTTATTTTTTTACCATCAGCTCCCAATTCATCTTACCAATGACCTATAAATTGATCCAGTATGTGCTCTGGAGGTTCAGCCTCAGGACACATGTCCCACACTCCCCCACTCCCCTTTGTAAATAAAGAAGTAGTCATATCTAAGCATATCCTGATATCTGAAATAGCAGCTTAAATATGAAATAAATTTTTACTTAAATATTTAGTTTTCTTATTTTCCAGGAATCTTTTCAACATCTGGCTCTTGCTGCTTCTGGGAATAAGAGTTCCAGGTAACAGCAGAGAATTCTGTAGATAGACATTTCATTTTTTGTGGAAGCAGCCTTGGGGGTCCTGGAAGACCACATCCCAGTTGGCATGAAACTTGCTTATCATTTATCAAATGAAATTAGATAATAGGTTGCACATTGCTTCTGGACAAAAAGCACACAGAGCCCCAATTCCTTACTCATAAGCCAGAGCACAGGTGGGCTTCCACAGTGATGAGTGATGGCCAGGACCTTTGGGGTGGGTGATATATATGGTCGTAGGGCAGCCTAAGAGTCCACTGAGGGAGATTCCTTATCCCAAGGAGAGGTACTAGATAGGGGTGGCTTCTGGAGCCATTGCTACTATTCTTGGAATGGTGGTCAGGTTGATATTTGGAGAAGATAAAGTTAAACTATATGGATATGACAAAGCAAATGAAGCTCATAAATTTAAAAAGATGTACAAAAAAGAAAAGTTATGAAAAGATTTATAACCTACTGCTGTAGATAGTGCGGCCCCCCTTCAAGGAAAGACTTGTTGTCCAGCTCCTAGGAATGTAGTCATCAGAGGGTCTTCAGCTCTCTGGACCTTTAGGAATTGCCTCAGTTGAGAAAACTGCCCTGTCCAAGGTCACAGTCCTTCTCAGGGCAGCTCACACCCAGTGAGTAAGCAATATGGGGGAATAAAGGCCTGGCCATCTCAGTTCAGTTTGGTACAACTCTGAATGGGCTCTCCAGCTCCAGAGTTCCCTGAAGAGTTGGCCAAGGCTGTTGCTGGGTCTGCATTACTCTTGACTCCTCCCTCTGCCCATTCCTGCTTCCTTCACTGCCAATAACAATGTCTGCTTCCTGGAGAACCCAACCTATGGCAGGACCTAGGAAGATCAGTGCTCAGTAAAGGATAATTTCCTTTAGGTCATTTTCCAGCCAACACCAGAATCCCTTTTAACACTACTCTTGGGTGGAAACATCTCCATTTACCTTCCATCACTGGACAACTGTGATGAGATTGAATGCTCCCTGACAAGTTGAAATTGATATCCCTGACAATTTCAGCCCTTATGACCTGTTTTTCCTCTCGCAGTGATAAAAAACACAATGAAGTTTTCTTTCAAAGCAATACTTCCTCAAACCTGTTGTGTAGGGTTTTCAACCTAAGTCTCCCCATATCCTTTAAATCTTTCTCAAATGTCAAGCTTTGAAAATCTGTTAACATCCTGGATGCCCTTTCCTGAACACACTCTAGGTGTTCCAAACCTTTCATACAATGTATTGCTCAAAAAGAAATTAATTTCTCTCTGTAAGGTATAAACATCATAGAGAGGAGTGGGACTGTCATTCACTTTGTAATAACATTATTAGTATGGATGCTTTGAATAGCATTAGCTATTTTAGCAACCACATCAAAATATTTACTCATATTGGCTCATGAAATTTTAAGAGTAGAGGAAAAATTAATAAATGAGACTGCATTAATATTTAAAACATCTGCTTGTCAAAAGACTCTATTAAGAAAATGAAAAAGCAAATAACAGAATGGGGCAAAGCATAAATTTTATATATATATATATATATATAAAGTATATATATATATATACACTTTATGTATATATGTAAATTTTATATACTGCTGATATGGTTCATGGTACAATCATTTAGGAAAACTGAACATATATATGTCTATTATCCAATAACTCCATTGCAAGGAGTTTCTGTTCAACAGAAATGCATACATATGTTCATCAAAAGACACATATAAGAATATTTATAGAAGTTCCATTCACAACAGCCAAAATATGAAAACAACAAAATACCCATCATAGTAGAATAGATAAATAAATTGTATAATTGTACCATGGACTACAACACAGCAATGAAAATGAACAAACAATTGCTACACAGGACAGCATGGATGAATCTTATAAGCATAAGATTGAATGAAAGAAGGCATATTTTAAGTTCATACTGTATGATCCAATTATATAAAATTCAAAAACAGGCAAAACTAATTTATAGTTTTAGAGGTTGGGAGGAAGTAGTTCCTAGAAGGAAGTGCAAGAGGAGTCTCTAGAGTATTAATAATATTCTGTTTCTTGATCTGGGTGCTGGTTACACATGTGTGCTCTCCTTGTGAAAATTCAGTGAGTTGTATTTACTATTATTATTATTTGTGCACTTTTTTGTAATATTTCAACAGAAAGCATTACTTCAGTATGAACTTGTAAGATAATTGATGTTTTGTTGCAGTGAATCTAGGTTCATTTCATAGCAATGGCTGTACCAGGTTGTTCCTCATTTGTGTTTCTTTCACATAAATTGTTGATTTCATCACCAGTCAGGTGCTATGGTAACAAGAGTAAAGCAAATGGAGGGCCACTAACAATAAAGAAATTCTTAGATATTTACCTATGCAGCTACCACTTCTATTATCATTTTCCTTCTGATTTAAAGACTTCAACATTTCTCTTAGTGATGGGTCTGTTGTGTTGAATTATTTCAGCTTTTACATGTCTGATAGAGTCTTTATTTAACCTTCATTTCTGAAAATAATCTCCTTTCTCTTCCACAGTATTTTACCCCAAATTTCTGAATAAAACAGAAACTAGGAGTTGACCAAAAAAAAAAAAAAAGACTGGGCAATATTTAAAATGCCTTCTTTAAATAAGAGAGGATTATGCAGTGAGTGACCTAAAATTTTCCAGGTTTTCATACCTTCCTACTGACTAGAAAGTAATTGTGTGACACATTTATAACTCAGGAAGATGATGTAGTGGCTGTGCCTCTAGACCTAGATCTATCTCATCTTAACCTCCAGCTGCTAGATTATGGAAACAGCATGTGTGCAGCTCCAAGAAAAGACAGGTTCACCTAAAAGTCCATGCAGCTGGATACCCTAGACTGTGGGCAGGAATGTCTCAAAATTATTTCAGGCAGAAAGAAAAGATGGAAAAGATAATGAAGTAGATCCTGGGATCTGTCTGTAGACTGAGAAAGAGTATGGTCATCTACGAGACTGAGTCTGGAACTTCATGTCCAAAATGCTAATGACCACCAGCAGAAGTTATCACTCAGGGAAATAGGGCATAAGAGCAAATTACATGGTGTGGGATTCACAGGATATTTTTATACAAATGAAATCTAGTTAAAATCAACAGCAGTGACTGTCTTCATAGGGGAAAAGGAATAATGCAAAATAAGCCTGAGAGATGTCTTTTAACTGATTATAGTGAAAGAACTGTGTCTGTTCCTAACCAAGAATAAACCTCTGTCCTCTGGATATCATCCCATCCCTCTACATTTTCCCTCAAGTCTATATTTTACCTTCTAACAGCTTGGAGATATAATTCACATACCATAAAAAATCATTCATTTAAAGCATAAAATTAAGTGTTTTTAGTACATTCACAAAGTTGTGCAAATATCAGCACAATCTAATTTTAGAACACTTCATCACTCCAAAAAAGAAACCCCATGCCCATGGGCAATCACTCCCCAAACCCCCTTCCCAAGTCTTTGACAACACAACTAATCAACTTTCTGTCTTTATTGATTTGCTTATTCTGGACTTCCATAAAAACGGACTCATACAATATGTGGTGTTTTGTGACTGACTTCTTTCCTTTAACATGATGTTTTCAAGATTCATCCATGTTGTATATGTGAACTCATATATCTCACTCTTTGCTGATGCACGTATATGCATACTTTATGATGATGTGTGTATGATGTATATATGTACATCAAATATGTGATGATATATGATACATATATGTCACATATAATGATAAATTTATATATCACATGTATATATGACAGTATATGTATATGTATGTTAACATATGTATACTACAGTTATAGATGTACATTACATATCTCACACTTAACTGACAAATGTATTCTGTATGGACATATGTGAATTCACTTGACCCTTGAACAACGTGGGGGTTAGAGGAGTCAACCTTCCATGCAGTCAAAAATCTGTGTATGACTTTAGACTCAGCCCTCCACAGTCATGGTTCTGCATCCACAGATTCAACCAGCTGCAGATCATGTAATGTTGGAATATCTATTTAGTGGAAAAAATCCATGAGTATAAGTGGACCCAAACAGCTCAAACCCATGTTGTTCAAGGGTAAACTGTACAGATACTTACCCTGTCATACCATATCCTGATATGATGGCAGGCTGGGTATATATATTTACCTCTCATCACTCCCAAGTCTCCAGGGAAATAAGACTGTAGACATGTAGTGTAGAACAAATCTAAAACAATAAGGAGAAATGGAAATGAGTGAGTGGGGCAGTCATTGAAAGATAGATTTCAACAAATTTCTGGAAGGAAAGCAGACAAAAACAAGTTTAAGACAAATTAGAATGGGAGCAACTTAACCAAGGTAGTAAAAACTTACACACTGAAAATTACAAAACATCACTGAAAGAAGACACAAATAAATGTAAAGACATCCTGTGTTCATGAATTGGAAGAAATAATATTGTTATGATGTCAATACTATCCAAAGTGAACTACAGATGTAATGTAATTCCTATCAAAATCCAATGGCATTTTTGCAGAAACAGAATATTCATGCCAAAATGCATATGGGATCTCAAAAAAACACTAAATAACCAAAATAGTCTTGAAAAAGAGGAACAAAGTGGAGGTCTCACATTTCCTGATTTCAAAACTTATTAAGAAGCTACAGTAATCAAAATAGTGTGGTACTGTCCCAAAGACATGTATAGACAATGGAATAGAATAGAAAACCCAGAAATAAACCCTCATATATTGGGCTGGCCAAAAATTTTGTTTGGGTTTTTCCATAACATCTTACAGAAAATCTGAACAAACTTTTTTTGCCAACCCAATATCTGTCAAATGATTTTTGACAAGGGCTCCAAGATCATTCAATGGAGAAAGAACAGTCTCTTCAAAAATGGTGTTGGGAAAACTAGGTATACACCTGCAAAAGAATAAAGTTTGACCCTTTCCTTATATCATATACAAAAATTAAATTAGATTAAGAAACTAAATGTAAAGCCTAAAACTATCAAAGTTTTAGAAGAAAACACAGGATAAATACTTTATGACATTGGATTTGGCAATGATTTCTTGGATATGACACCAAAAACACAGGCAACAAAAGTAAAAATAGATAAATTGGATTACATCAAAATTTATAATTTCTGTGCATCAAATGGCATGATCAACAGAGTGAAAAGGCAGCTTACAGAATGGGAGAAAATATTTGCAAATCATGTATCGAATAAAGGAGTAATATAGAGAATATATAAAGAACTCTGCAACTGAAAAACAAAAAATAAAATGGGCAAAGGACTTGAATAGACATTTCTTGAAAGATAATATACAAATAACTAACAAGCATATGAAAAGATGCTCAACATTACTAATCATCAGTGAAATGCAAATCAAAACCACAATGAGATATCACTTCAGCCCCATTAAGATAAGAAAGAAAGAGAGAGAAAGAATGGGGGGAGAGAAGGAAGAAAGTGAGGAAGAAAGTGGAGGGGAAGGGAGGGAGAGGAAAAATGTTGACAAGAACGTGGAAAAATTAGAAGCCTTGTGCACTGTTTATGGGAACATAAAATGGTACAACAGCTATAGAGAAGAGTATGGCAGTCCCTCAAAAATTAAAAATGGAATTAATATATGATTCAGCAATTCCACCTCTGGGTATATATTCAGAAGAGTTAAAAGTAAGGTCTCAAAGAGATATTTGCACACCCATATTTGTAGCAGTATTATTTACAACAGCTAAAGGGTTGAAACAGCCCAAGTCTCCATCAGCGGATGAATAACATATTAACTGCAATATATACATACACTGGAATATTATTCAACCTTTGAAAAGAAGGAAATTCTGACACATGCTACAATATGAATGAACCTTGAGAACATTATGCTAAGTGCAATAAGCCAGTCACAGAAAGACAAATATTGTATGATTCCACGCATATGAGGTAATTTGAGTAATCAAATTCATAGAAACAGAAAATGAATGGTGGTTTCCAGGGAGTTGGAAGAGGGGAAATGAGGAGTTGTCTAATGAGTATACAGTTTTAGTTTTGTAAGATGAAAAGGGTCTGGAAATTGGTTATACAACAATGTTAATGCACTTTACACTACAGAGTTGTATATTCTTAAATGTTTAAGATGGTAAATTTTACGTCATGTGTATTTTATCAAAATTTTTTAAAAATTAGGATGGGAGCAAGTGGTACAGAACAGGCTATGAAAGGGCTGCCTGAAAGTGGAAGACAGTCCGTCAAGGGATCCGAGAGAAACCCCAAATGCAGAATCAGTACTTGGGTCAAGAAGTATACTGAAAACAAAGGAATTAACGTGATTACTATAATTCTGTATGCATAAAGCTGCACATATTGTCAGCCAATCACAGGCAGAAAACTCAGTATTTAATCCCACTGAAATAAAGGGGAAGGGTTCTCTATAGAAATTGAATGGATGCCCTGGGGAGAGCTTGGCCTTCGCTTGTGGATATTGTTGCCCAAGATGAAAAATCTCCCATGCACACTTATTCTGGAATTTTGGTTGTTAGGAGCTTGAGAGCTGGCTGTCCCCTCACACGAGGACAGAACCACAAAATTAACATAACCTACAGATAGATGTAGAATGCTCCAACTTAGTCTCTCCACTCAAGGGGCATACAGAGGATGCTTACATCCAAGCCTAGAATCATAATCCCAGGCTTTCACTTTACAAAGTGAAAATCAACATCACAAATAACAAAGACCAAGACAAAACACAGAAATTACAGCCCTGGGGAACCAGATGTTACTATAAGAACAAAGCAGAATTTATCAGCAACAATTGAGTTGATACTGATAGATAGATAGTTTGGCCATAAGATAAGAACAAATGCTATGGAGAAGAAATGATCAAAAGCAAAGAAAAATGCTTAGGAATAAAATTGTGACTTTTAAAAATAGAAACAATGGAAGAAGTTGAAGATAAGGTTGAGAAAATTTCAAAGAATGAAGAACAAAATAAAAGTCAAAGTTATGAGTGAAAAGAAATGAGATATAGAGGTCCAATGGCCAACAAATGAGTCCAATAGAGACAGAGAAAATAGTAAAAGGAAATTTTCAAATAAACAATAGGAAAATCCTCTGGGTTGAAAAAAATGAAGATTAAGAGATTCCAATAAACCCCCAGAAAAACAAATGAGCAAAACCCCGCACAACAAGCCCTGACTAAGGTATATTTTCAAGAAATTTCAGCACATCAATGAAAACAAGATCCTAAGATCTTGTAAGTGGGAAACAATGCCCAGATCACCCATAACTGCAATAAACATCCAATAAACAGTGCCTTCAAGCCCCCAGTAAAACGACTTTGATCTGTAATTCTACAGCCAATTTTATTCTCAATTGAGTGTGAGATCAGAACAAGGACATTTTGAACATATAAAGACTCAGGAAGCAAATAGCTTCCATGTTCCTTTCTTAGGGGTTACTTAAGGGCCAGAAGACCTAGAAAGAATATACAGGATCCAAGGAAATACAGGACAATCCTGGAGAGAAGAAGAAAGGTAATATGATGAAATCTCTGAGCAGATCTAGAAAGATTTTGTTTTTAAAAAACGGAGAAAGAAAAAGGGAATAAAAAAAAGGAGAAGAGAGGGGAGAAAGACAAAAGAAGAGAGAGAGAGTCTATAATATCCAAATATCCTGTATGATTAAAAGTTTACATTAACTTGAAGATATTATAAAGACACGTTCTTCTCAAAAAATAATAAAGGAATTTAGAAGCTACAAGAAAAACAAAACACAATAATAAAATAATTATCACAATATTAAGAAAATTTTAAGTGGGTCATTTTAATTAATTAAATAAAATATATTTGAGCTTGATGTTGGAAATATTCTCCTTTAAGTCACCGAACAGTAATACATGTTCTGAGATCTTAAATACAATGGAATTGCACTTGCTGTCACACTTGAATTATAGTTTAGTTATGGCAGTCTATATCCAAAAAATCCATTTTTCTTAGGTCTTACAGAACATTTAAAATTTTCTCTTCCAGTTCTCATCTATTTCATGTATTGTTTCTGCTTCATCCAGAGCCACTTGTCTCACTCAACTATTTTTTTCAGAATCCTCACCACCAGCTACCATTTTGTATTTTATTTGTCACCCTTGTCTGCAAGTGACGCCGTAAAACACAGAATTTTCTGGGTACATTTCCACCATCAATAATATAAAGTTTCTATTACTCAAAAGGAAAGGGAAAATTAATATGTTTAGGCAGACGAAAGTTCACCCATCTATACACCACAAAATTAGTTACAGATGTAGAAATAAACCTTACTGTGTTACATTATAGTTTTTGAAAATTATATGTGCCGATACGTGCTTAGACCTTAAGTTTCAGAATCAAATACCATTCAGTGACTTGTCTCTAGTTCAGTGGCTTTTACATACATTATCTCACATAATCATTAAATTAAAATAGTTCTGCATACTAGATATTATTACTATCAATTTACAGATTAAACACAGAGGTTTAGCATGATAAAAGAACTTGTCCAAGGCTATAAGGCTAGGAAATAACAGATTTAGGACCCCAACACAAATCACCTGATTCTGATTCAAGGGCTATTTCCTTGTTATCTCCCCCTCCAGTAACCCTTCCTGCAACAGGTTAAATTTCCCTTTCAGGGTCAATATTGCAAGGGTGATTATATATATTTATGTTCAACTGCCGTCTTGTCCACCTGCCTTAGTTAGCTCAAGCCCATTAGCCAAAACAGAAAGTTTTCATAGATTTTACCCAATATTAAGAAAAACAACAAAAAGGTCCATGTGTAAAAATGGAGAACAATAACCAACATAAGCAGGAACTTAAAATTATGTCCTATAGCACTGAGAAATGCAGGAAGTGAGCACTTAATTTTTATTGACTTAAATGTCCTAGGTAATTCATTTAACATTTTTTATTCATTTTTCAACACATACCGCCTATAAGGTGAATCCTTGTGAAGAAGCAGCCAGATATAAAGCAGCATGTCTCTGAAATTTCTAGATATGCCCTGAATGGAGATTGAACTCCTTGCACTTTAGTATCCAGAAGCATCTGAGGACTCAGATTTCATGAACACAACTTTCTTTGAAGCATTCCAATTTTTAACTCAAAAAACAAAGAGTCATGAATATTTAGCCTGGTGCAGTTGGTGGGAATCATTAATTAAAGAAGCATATTAGATACAGTAGAATCCAGTCTCAGAACAGCTGTCTGTGAGGTTTGCTCTAAGATAGATCTAGATGTTAACTACAGGTGACTGCAATTAAATATGGGAAGCATGGCAAGATCTTAAGGGAAGGAGGATAATGTAAGACTGCTAGAAGCCTTGTCTCTTCAGAGATGTAATTAATACTGATTAACCTAAGATCAATAGGAAAAGTGTTAAGCAACTTAAAAGCAGTGTCTAAGACAAAAGAAACAGAAAGATCTCAAACACTAAACAAAATACTGAATCAGCTGTTAAAGATAGTATAGAACTATCAAGGAAAGAGAGCAAATTTTAAAACTACAAACAAGGTGTTAGAAAAGTGATCAAATATATCAGTTATAAACATAGATGTGATATCTATTGATATCTGGTTAAATATGGAAGATGAAAGACATTTTTACTTCTTGATATATGCTCAAAACAAGGAACAATAAAACATGTTTTTAAAAACTACTTTATCTTTAATATAATAAGAAAAAGGACATTACCAGAAATGAAAACTACAAAGCAGATATACTTCCAAACAGTGATATTTGGATTTTAAGGCAGAACATTGGTGAGGGGAACACAGAACCCCTCAGACACTGATCAGGAAACAGGTTTCTTGCTTATTATGGCACAATATTGAAAGGCTTGTCCAGTGATTCTTTGTTAGCAATGAAATTGAAGTCTGTGGACTGGGCCTGGGAAAAGGCAGATAATATCCCTCAAGAGACCCAACCTGAAACCAAAGAACAGCAGGAGAAGTGAAGTTGAAGGAGAAATAGCCATTTCTAATTGTGTATGACCTATCCTGGGAGTCTGGGGAGACTTTTGGAGGTAAGGCCCAGTCAAGAAGGAAAAGAGAAAGTCATCCCCAGGTTACCGAACAGGGAGTGTGACTTGATGGACATTTCTCTGAGCCACACAGAAACTGAGATGTGTTCCCCAGCAAAAGATTTTTTAAAAAAGATCCAGTGAAGAGATATTCAGGAAAATAAATCTAAATAGAAATTTAAGGCTCTTCTACCTTCCTGCCCACCCTCAAAACACATTTGAAAATAGCCTCACTATTTCAGAGAGAAGTAATAAGGAGAAAAGAACCAGCTATGGACTTATGAATAGAAACTGTAGAGAACAAAAGGAAAGGAATATAAATAAAAGACAGAGGAAGAACACACAGCCCAAGAGAAACTATTTAAGGAATCAGACAAATAGATCTCCATACTCAAGAAGATTATAAACATAATTTCAAAAATTCAGAAAGGCACAAATTATACACACAGGTACTCAAATAATAGGAGGAAGAAAGAAGAAAACCTTCCAAAAAAAGATAAAGAGAAAAGAAATAGAATAAAAGAAAATGGAACCACTCCCCAGCTCTATATAACTGAAACTGAAAAAAAAATTGTTTTAATTAAATTATTTGGAAATTATCCTACAGGCATACAGCAAATGGCAAAACATTTATTCAAGAAAATCTAAATACTGATAATCACAGTGAGAATTTGTGGCACTTGAGCCATGACCTACTACCTTTCTACCCACCCCCTGTTCAATGTGACTGAAGCTCCACTCCAGCTCACAGTCAAGAACTACAGTATCTCTCAGAAATATTGAAATATTGATGGCCAGCCCATCAATATTTCTCATCCCCTCCCAATTTCACATATCAGAGGCTAAACTGCAGGTGATTTCAGCCAAGGAGTCAGGGGCTTCCCTTGACTCTTCCCTGAGTAGAGAACTCAGCCACCAATCACAGGACAGAGGCTCTATACTAGGGACAGCAGGCTGAGAGTACTGGGACCCTGATCACTCTCATCCCAGTTCACTCATAGAGTGGAGGTTCCAGAGAAGCAAGCTGAGAAGACCAGATGCTACTGCTCTACCTGGTGTGCCACTGATAAATCACTCTAAGAAAAGAAAGACACTGTTCCCACTACCTGTTCTGGAGCAGTGTCTCAGAGAGTTTCCACAGGGGAGAGACAGGCTATAAAAATAGAGAGCTTCTTGAAAGAGAGTATGGGAAAATTCAAGCCTAAGGTCACTCTCAAAAACAGTGGAAATTTTAGTAGTAGACAATTTGGGGGAGGCTGATAGCTTCATGAGAGCAACAGGTCAAACTGTAGATCAGCTGGATCACCAGAGAGAACCAAGGAAATAGACAGCTAAGAAGAGCCCTCCTACAGTCAGAACAACCTCAGAGACTGGCCTAAAACTTACTCCTGAAGTGGAGTCCAAAATTAATTGAATAAGACTGTGTGCAATTTGTGCCCCAGGGCATTATTGAAAACAATATGGCAATCCCTCAGCAATTAGAGGAGCCTAACAATGGTGCATGACAACAATAGTTTAAACAGATTAGCTTAACAAAGAGACATAGTTGAAAACAGCCCTCCTAAAACCACCTGTCATCAGAGGGTAACTGTGTGCATACCCGAGGCTGTACCTTTAACACCAGAGACTTCACACTGGGAGTAGGGGGAATAAACTTCACCAAAATTGCCCAGCCAAGTCACTAAATAAATGAACACTGAAACAACAACAAACTCTGGAGGGGAATCAATATCCAAAGTTGCTAAAATATATTATCTAAAATGCCGGGTTTTTATCAAAAACTTATGAAACATGCAAAGAAACAGGAAAGTTTCTTTGTATGTACCTCAAACAAAAGGGGAAAAAATAGGCAACAGAAGCTGCATGTAAAAGGGTCCAGATGTCTGACTTAACAAAGACTTCAAAAGTTTTCATAAATATGTTTAAAATATATATAATATATTAATATGTATATGAAGATTTTAAAATGTGCATTACAATGTTGAAAGCCACACTTGAGACAAGAAACAATGCCAAAAAATCATAATGTTTAAAATACTACAGATGTACAGGACAACCTGATAAAATCACACTAAATGAAGAGAAAAAGAACAAAGGTTAAAAATTAGGGCTTCCCTGGTGGCACAGTGGTTGGGAACCCACCTGCCAATGCAGGGGGCATGGGTTCAATCCCTGGTCCAGGAAGATCCCACATGCTGCAGAGCAACTAAGCCCATGCGCCACAACTACTGAGCCTGCACTCTAGAGCCCATGAGCCACAACTACTGAGCCTTGCAAGCCACAACTACTGAAGCCCGAGCACCTAGAGCCCATGCTCCACAACAAGAGAAGTCACTGCAATAAAAAGCCCACACACTGCCAGGAAGAGTAGCCCCCACTCGCCGCAACTAGAGAAAGCCCGTGTGCAACAACAAAGACCCAACGCAGCCAAAAATAAAATAAATTTTTAAAAAATTAATAGAAGTAGAAGAAAGATAAGAGGTCTATTATACATACATAATTGAATTATCTGAAGAAGATAATATGAAAAAAATCAAATAAAAAATAAGCAGAGGGCTTCCCTGGTGGTGCAGTGGTTGAGAGTCCACCTGCCAATGCAGGGGACACGAGTTCGTGCCCTGGTCTGGGAAGATCCCACATGCCACGAAGTGGCTAGGCCCGTGAGCCATGGCCGCTGAGTCTGTGCATCCAGAGCCTGTGCTCCGCAATGGGAGAGGCCGCAATGGGAGAGGCCACATCAGTGAGAGGCCCACATACCTCACACACACACAAAAAATAAAAATAAAAAAAATAAGCAGAGATATAATAGAATAAAACTGGACTGAAATAAATTAGATGTGAATTTGCTGTTCAAAAAAGACATGTCATGTTCCAGGGAAAACTGATACAAGCATCAACAGTCATACTTAGAATAGTTAATGAACTTCAAGGAAAATGAAATGATAATATGGACATCCACATTCTCTAAACCAAGTGAAAGAAAAATGTAGTTTAAAAATAAAGGTATTACTTGTAAAACCCTTCAATTTAAAAATTTTTAAATAATTTCTAAATAACAGGATAAAAAGGAACTCATAACTGAATTTCTAGGTACTGGTATAAGGATAGACAATGATTTATAGAATGGAATTTATATTCAAGAAATAAACCTATACATCTATGGTCAATTGATTTGCTACAAGGATGCCAAGACCATTCAGTGGGGGAAAGAATATTCTTTTCAACAAATAGTTCTGGAATAACTAGATATTCAAATTCAAAAAAACAAATTCCTTACCTCACAATATATACAAAAATTAACTCAAAGTGTATCAAAGACCTATATATAAAAGCCAAAATTATAAAATTCTTAGAAGAAAACATAGGGTCAATCTTCAAGACTATGGATTTGGCAATGGTTTCTTAGATATGTTATCAAAAACGCAGGCAAAAAAGAAATAAATAAATTGAACTTCATCAAAAATAACAATGTTTGTGCATCTAAAGACATTACCAAGAAAATATAAACACACAGAATTAGAGAAAATATTTTAAAACAATATATGTGATAAGAGTATAGTACTCAGAGAATATAAAGAACTCTTACAACTCAACAATAACAAAAAAAGTCAAATAACTTAATTTTAAAGTGAGCAAAAGACTTTAGACATTTCTTCAGAGAAGATATACAAATGGCCAATAATGCATGAAAAAAATGTTCAAAGTTATTAGTCAGGAGGAAAATGCCAATCAAATCCACAATGATGTACCATTTCCAATGCATTAGGATAGCTAGAATAAAAAAGACAGACAATAGCAAGTGTTAGTGAGAATGTGGGGAATTGGAACCCTCGTACATTTGCCAGTGGGAATGTAAAATGGTGTGCATGCTGTGAAAATAGTTTGGTGGTTCATCAATAAGTTAAACATAGAATTATCATATGACTCAGCCATTCTACTTCAAAAGAATTGAAAACAGATGATCAAACAAAAGCTTGTATATGAATGTTAACAACAGCACTACCCACAATAGCCAAAAGGTGAAAACAACATAAATGTCCATCAACCAATGAATGGATAAACAAAACGTAATATTCATACAATGGAATATTATCCAGCCATAAAAGGGAATGAATACAGATACATACTACAACATGGATGAACCCTGAAAACATTATGCTAAGAGAAAGAAGCTAGACACAAAGGCCAATCGTATGATTCCATTTCTATGAAACAGCCAGAATTAAAGGGTATGCATTGAGGTCAGAAGGAAAGTGACAGAAACCTAGGCAACTTTGTTTCATTTTCTTTGTCTAGAAAATCAGACATTTGGAGCAGTTTGTATGAAAGGTCCCTTTCCAGGTCTAGCATTTGTCATCATTGTATGAGTTAGCACCATTGCCATTAACAACAGTTGTTTTTTTCTTTATTTTAGGAAAGTAAGATTGCCTCATACAAGATTTCCATTTCATGTTCTCAACCTCAAAGAAACACTGGATGTGTGGGCAGACTGGAAAGATGAATCTCATCCATTATTAGGTAATCACTAGGCAGAGTAGTTGGTAATTTTTCTCCTACGGTTGCCTCTTCTTCCCTCATGCAAGTGCTTCAAAAAATCAACCTCTGTCTCTTTGTCTCTCTCCATATGTATATAAAATATATATAGTATAGTATATATGTATCTCTCTCTCTCTCTCTCTCTCTCTCTCTCTCCCTCCCTCTCTCTCTCTCTCTCTCTCTATATATATATATATATACTCTAAGCACTAAATTGGCATTACATATTACCTAATTTAAGAACCTTTATATAAGAAACTTGCCTTCTTTCTCTTCTTAATACTATTCCTTACTCTCTAAATTGCTTGAATGAAAAGGGAATATGAGCTCTGACTTGAATGGTGAAAAAAAATCACTGTTGTCTTGTTTATGCACTGACTGCATAGTAGTGCAAAAGGGGAGACAGATAAGGTAACACATTTTAGCTAAATCAGAAAGTGCATTTTTACCAATTTCACTTTGATGAGGTTTCTCCAACAACATTTATCTGGTACAAAGATAGGTCTAGATTTAGGCAAAAGAGATTGTGTGCCTCTGTTTCACCCCCAAATTATCAAAATCTCAGCAAAATTGTTAGCTTTGATCAAACATAGAATGTTCACTTTTGCTGCCTCCCGGGAAAATGACCTAGTTTGTATTTGTGATGAAGCCATGGAAAGAGCTGTGGCTTCCCCACTTTCACTTTTCAAAGGCTCTGATACTCACCCAGCTCCACAATGGCTCTCAGTTCCAACCCATTAGTTCTGAGACAACTTTACAAAGCTGCATGCGGAAGACAGAAAACAACAGTCCAACTTTCCCCTTTGCACTATGGACAAAATAACATAGAATCATCTCAGAGGGTAGATAAACCACATGGGCTCAGACTACTCAAATGATCCAGTGCATCCCAGACAACCTGAAACCAACAAGCATCATGCGACACTGGTTATTTATAAGACACTGTCAGGAAAACAACTACCTAGAGCTCCTGGAGAAGCCCGCATCCCTGCTGCTCCCAGCCCCATGCCTCACTCCACCACATCCTCACACCATTGTTTTGAGCTGAATGCACACAGCTCGCCGAGCTTTTCATCGGCTCTTAAATCCACTGCTGCTCATGCATGAAATATCTTTGGGTTCCATTAAAAAAATAAATGTGCTAACAAGCTGTTAAACCACATTTTACAACAAAGGCATCAAATTGATGACTTAGCTTCAAAAATATGGACTAACCGGAATAATAAAGTCTTTGTAGAACTTGGATAAATGAAGTGATTACCTCACAGTGAGGGAAATCTGTGGGGCACATCCACGTAATCAAAAAAATAAGTTCCTGATCCTCAGAGGAGAATTCAAAACGCTCTGCCTTGCCTCCCAACAGTCCTGAGCCCAAAGGGTTTGGACAGGAGGAAAAACAACACAGGTACAAAAAAAAAAAGCAGCGGGCGGGAGGTGGGAGAAAGAAAGAAGTTCAGTCAGTTCTTTGATTAACAAGGTTTCTTGCTGGACTTAAGTACAAACAGCTGCCTGGACTCCAACAGCCAAACCTAAATCTAAACACTCCACTGTTTACATAACCCAAACTTAATCAAGCGACCATATAATCCACCAATTTAAAGTATCCTGAAAAGTTTCAATGTAATGTTGGTTTTCTCACAAGCCAGTCCATCAACAAACTGTTTAAAATGCCAGCTATTCCAGCTCAGTTTCCAAACTTGCAGCATCTCTTGCTTTGCTCATACTGCAGGGCTGTTCAGGGGAGAACACTTAGATGATTTGCCATTATAAACCATTTTCTGTTATTCTTCTGTTGGCACAGTACACAGTATTTGTTTAATAAATCCAGAATCCAGATTGTATTTAAGTTTGGTTTAATAGGGTTTAGTATTACAGCAATATTGTTACTAATAAGGAAACACATTTCTTTATTCTTCTATGGTATTCAGTACCATAGAAGCTGTGCTCCGAGCTAGACAGATGAAGGTAATTTTCATGAGAAATAGAATGAGAGAAAGGAACTTATGAGAAAGATACTAGAAAAAGAAAAATGCTCATGATGTTAAACTGAGGCTAAGAAGTCACATGCCAACAGAGGACAGTGATATAACCTAAATGAGAGAATCCAGGTGGGCCCTAGGGTGGTGGAATCAGTGCAGAATATTTAGGACCACGTGGCAAATTGGAGTTAATATACTCCATTTAAAGAAGGTCTATGCTATCCAGCACCAACCCATTTTAAAAAATAACACCTGTATTGAGATATAATTCATATAGTATGTATTACACATATTTAATGTGCACAACTCAATGATTTTTTTAATATAATCACAGATTTATGCAAACATTACCTCAATAGTTTTTGGAATATTTTCATCCCCACAAAGAAACCCTGTACCTTTTAAAATCACTCCCCATTTCTCTCCAACCCCCCTAGCCCTGGACAACCACTAAGGTTGTCTCTATAGATTTGCCTATTCTGGACGTTTCACATAAATGGGATCATACAATATGTGGTCTTCCATGAATGGTTTCTTTTATTTAGCATAATGTTTTCAAGGACTTCAACCCATTTTTGCCACAGATATGGGCCCAATGTGGCCAGATCTTCCAAATTTTGAGCGAAGTTGGAAATCTGGATTCTTAACATGATTTTTTCCAGTGTTTCCCACTAATCCATATTAAACATAAACTGTAAAGCCTTCCCCATAGCACAGGCCAGACAAATACATCTGCAGGCTGAAATCACATGTGGGACAACATTTTGTTTCCTTTGGGGTTCCTAGGACAGAGGGAGGGAAAAATAAGAATGAGTCAAGATTAAAGAAAGCAAGGAAGGGTCAAACTCACGTAGGCAAGGAATGAAGATGGAAGGTCTGGGGAGAGGAAATCGGAGGCTTCCTGTAGGGCAGAGAGAGTCTGGATCTGAATCTCGTCAGCAGCCCAACAGATTCCTTGACCTTCCACAACCTCAGCTGGGCTTCTCTAGCTCTGCCCTGAAAGCCCGCCATCTGGGTCATCAGAGAGAACTCACTGTGTCTGTAGCACTCATGGGCCCGGAAAGAGCTAATTCAGATTGTTTCTAGAAAGAACTGAGAGAATCTAGCACATTTAAGATAATTCATTGAGATACTCATTTGTGTTTCCCATTCTCTCTCTCTCCCTGTTTCTCTCCTGCTCTCTCAATGCATGAGTGCACACACACACACATCCCTTTCTATTTGACCAGGTCCTTTCTACTATCTTGCCTTCAGGGATGTTTAGGTTTATGTGACAGCTGAAAAAAAAATTTCTTCCAGATCATCTTTCTAATTATCCTTATAAAACATAAATTCTTGAGGTAATAATGCTAGACGTTCAGTACACAGAGAAGAGGAGAGAAGAGAGAGTTCCTAAATAAGAGAGACACAAAAGGAGTGGAGGAGGAAACCCTTCCCCAGACTGGGAAAGGGGAGCTAGTCGGTGGGTGACAGGAGTGGTCCACATTACCAACATGCTGAGAGCATCATGGGAGGACCTCAGAGAAGAATGGCTGCTTATCTAGAAAGGCTGAAGCTGGATATTGGGGGTTACTAATGTGGGTAAAGAATTATATGCTGATCTTCCCTGGTGGCACAGTGGTTAAGAATCCACCTGCCAATGCAGGGAACATGGGTTCGAGCCCTGGTCTGGGAGGACCCCACATGTCGCAGAGCAACTAAGCCCATGCGCCACAACTACTGAGCCTGCACTCTAGAGCCTGCAAGCCACAACTACTGAAGCCTGTGTGCCTAGAGCCTGTGCTCCTCGACAAGAGAAGCCACCGCAATGAGAAGCCCACACACCGCAACAAAGAGTAGCCCCGCTCACTGCAACTAGAGAAAGCCCATGTACAGCAACAAAGACCCAGCACAGCCAAAAATTAATTAATTAATTTTAAAAAAAGAATTATATGCTTAAATTTATTACAGAAGGGGCAGAAGTGTGTCTTTCAAGTCCCATGAGGGCTTGCCCAGATGAGGACGTCAGCAGTGATCTTTATTGTCTGGAGTTGAGAAAGCTCTTGGCTCTACTTCTGGGTTAATGTACAGTTTTCTGGGAAGGTTACCTCAATAATGGTACTATAGTTGATTTGATAAACATCTATCTTTCTAGGAAGAGAAATTCCATATCCGAGGCCAACCATATTCAACCCACTGTTAAGATTGAGTTCATCATAGGGCAACCTTATGGGTGTAGACAGAAGACCTGTGTGTGTTTGGGGTAAGAAACAGTGACCAGAACTACCTCTGAAGGCCTGTCGTTTTCTACTCAATGACCATTAATCTAGCATCAAGGACACAATGATTTTCTTTACTATTTCTGGGTTATACTCTCTTTAGGAATTTCCTCTTGCAGGATCACACTGAGTTTAACTTGGGTAAAATTCAACTGCATTTTAAAAGTGTTTATTGCCTGCAAATAATGTACCAGAATAAGGTCAAGGAAGGCATGACTTTTGCCCCCAGAGAAATCACAGTGAGACAAGAACTGTATACATTTCATTACAATTTGATTAGTGGATACCATTAACACTAGCCTTGTGCTAATAAGGTGCATTACACTAGAAAGAACCTTGGATACTATCCCTAAATAAAAATCTTACCAAGTAATTTTTTAAAGTTTATTAAACTTAACCATTAAACTTCCTTTAATAAGGAAAGATTAGATTTATTATTATAGATAAGTTGAACAATAAAATAAATAGAATTGAATGAATAGTAGTGTCTTTAAACTATATAGGTATAGTATGTATCTTCTATGTAAGAATATATTGAACATTGACTAAACTTTAGTTAATACTGAGTTATAATAGACAAACTCAACAAATGACAAAATATGGAAATTGCAGACGCCATAGTCTCTGGATACAGCAAGTTTTTTACTAAAGCTTAGAAATTCAATAGCACCTTCCTATTTAAATCCTGGTCAATGAAGGCTAACAAAACTATAATTTATAATATGATAAAAGTGAGAGTTTAAATTAGTGGAGGAAATTAATGTCATTAATTAACTGTATGGAAACATATAAATTTGGATTGCTACCTTATAATATATACTAAAATTTATTTCAGAATGATTAAAACTTTAAATGCAGGATTATATGAAAGAAATGGAGGAAGATATTAGTGAATATTTAGTTCCTCACAAAGTGGGGAAGATTTCTCCAAGCAGGAAAGAAAAAGGAAGAAACAATTTTAAAATTGATTATTTTTATTGTTTAAAAATTTTTAATTTCTTCACATTTTAACAAAATTTTAAAAATGTCTTTAATATATTTGTAACATAATGACAGAGTTAACATCCTTTATATATAAAATATCATATAAATTTGCAAGAAAAACATGAATGCCCCAAAAGAAAGCACATAAAAACAGGCACAGACATAAAAAAAAAATCAATAATCAACAAACATAAGAAAAACATAATAAAAATCACTAGTACTAAAAATTAAATTCAAATCAAGACAAGATGGTACCACATGACACCAACCAAGCTGGCAAAGATTTTCTTTAAACTGTTCTCCTGGATATGAAATGCACATTCTAACATGGACAGCTGATGGTTGCATGATTTGTACAACTTTTCTATAGGACAATTTAATCTTATATATCAAAAGCCTTAAAAATGTTTATCTAATTTTGTCTGACAATTTGTGTCTAGAAATTCATTTTAAGGAAATAATCCTAGGTGTATACTAAGATTTATGTATAAAGACATATATTATTATGTAATTCATCATAGCAAAAAAATTAAAACAATCTAGATAACTGAAAAGAGGGGATTGATTTAATAAAATACATGCACATGATAGACAGATATATAGCTATTAATACCATTTTCTAGAAGAATATATGATGACATAGAAAAATATGATGTAAATCAGAATACAAAACCTTAATGAGATCTCAATTTTATTTAAAACAAACATAAAAGTTTATGTTTTGTGGATAAAAAGACTAGAAGGATATACATAAATATGTCAATGGTAATTCTCAAAATGGAGAAAGGGCTGGAATAATAATTAATGTTTATTTTCATATTTTCTATATTTTATATTTACCCATATATACAGAATATTATGGTATGTGCATTTTCATATTTATCTATATATACACCAAAGTTTCCAAATGCATATACTTTTATTATGATTTTATCAGTTAAAAATTTACAAATAAAATACTATTTAGACAAGATGAAAATCATTACAATACTATCAAAACTTCTAAGAAGTAGCCAAAGTTTGATTTGGAGAAAATTGTGTAAGATTACTTATTTTTAAAATAAATTAAAAAATTAAAATCAGTATTTATAAAAAGAACAAGCCCTACCAAAACAGCAAGAGAAAAAGAGAAAAAAATAAATAAAGATGAAGCAGAAATCACAAGTTAAAAGATAGAATTAAAGAAAGAGAAGCAGTAGAATTAATAACTACAAAAGCTCCTTCTTTGAAAAAGTAAGCAGATTATTCCTATTCTATAAAACATCCATCTCCTTTTTTATTTTTATTTTTTTTAGTTAAGGGATATCTAGAGTCAATTTAATCTTTTTAAAGTAATTTAATTACATTTTCCAACTTTTTATTTGAAAATGTCAAACCTACAGAAAAATTCAAAGAATAGTGCATGACATCATGAACGCAGACACATGTTGATGGCTATTTTGAGGGCATCTTCCAATCCCTGGTTGTCTCCTGTTATCTGGTTTTGTGGGCTTTGGGAAGGAAGGTAAAGTCAATGGCCTCTGCAATGTGCTAAGTCAGATGGAGAACTCTGAAGGGAGCTGATATTCCAAAAGGCATCAAGAATTTCCATAGATAGAGCTTCAAGTATTATGAAATCACAATCAAAAATCACAAAACACATAATGAAATAAACCACCCCAAGCAGAGAGTTAGCAAGGGAAACACACACACACTTACATACACAAACAAAATCTGGCCCATAAAGATGAAGGATGTTGGAATTATCAGGAAAGGAAAAGTATGTATATATTTTTTAAATGCTTAGAGAAATATAAGTTTGTATCAAAATTATGATCTGGAGTGAGTGACCAGTTGAAGTTGAAGAAGAAACAAAAGAGTTGTAAAAATAAAAAATATTATCACTCAAATTAGAAAGCCAAAGGACACATTAACTGAATAAAAAATAAATTAACTAAAACATAGACCTAAAAAAAAAAAATCACCAAGAATGCAGTACAGAGAGATAAATGGTCAGAAAATGGAAAGAACTGCTAGGACCCAGGGAAACTATAATGAAAAATCTAACATACATTTGATCCAAGATCTAGAAAGATATGATAGAAAGAGTGAGAAAGAGTTAATATTCAAGAAATAAAATCTGATGCATTTCCAAAATAAGTGAAAGACACACGACCTCAGCTTCATGAAGCTGAGAGTATCCCAAGAGGAATAATTAAATGAAATACCCACTCAGATCTATCAGAGTTAAATTGCAGGTCACTAAAATTAAAGATTTAAAGCAACTGGGGGTGGGTGGGGTGTACTGTGAGTGGGAAAGACAGCTCATCTACAGAGAAATGACAATTACACTCCTACCTGGTTTCTCAACAGCAGCAACAGAAATGCAAAGCAGAAGAGTTTTATCTTCAGACTGCCGAGACAAAATATCTGCCAACCTAGAAGTGCTTTCAAATAAGCCTTTTATCAAAAACACCTCCACATGAAGCAGCAGTCATGGAGTCACCTGATTCACATTGGACTTTGCAAGTCAAAGAATAAACTTTGTGTTAAGGAATTGAAATTTACAGGGTTTTTCTGACTGTGGCATAGCTTCACCTATCTTAAATGATACATAGAACATTTACTACCAACAGACCTTCTATCCTAGGAAGACAGAAAATGAATCCAGAAGAAAAGACTGCAAAAAATATTAGGAAAATCAATATAATATTTTTTCATAAGTAGGAGGCAGCATTTGAAGAAGAAGGAGGAGGAGGAAGAAAAGGAGGAGGAGAACTGGTAGTGGTGAAATTTGTCTATAAGGTATTAAAATGTATTATAAAGCTATAAGTAATGGCAATAGTTTGGAGCAGAGGCAATAATCAACATAGTATTAATATGAAAATGTGTTGAATATTCTTCCTTTGCCGTACCAGATCTAATCTTCGCCCTTCTCCATCTTGCTAGGGGCCTCAAGGGACTGATCTTTCAGCGTTGCATCAAAGGCTCCCTTTTCCTCTGGTTTATGGTTAAGTTCAAGAAATGGGAGGCACCACTGGAGATTCAAGTTGGGGCATTTTTTCTCCCAGCTATCTCCTTGCCAAATTTTTAGTGGCCAGTTTGTCACTTTACAGAAGGCACAGCTTCTGTCATGTAGTCCTGTCTTATACTCTGCTGTGTTCTGTAGTTTCTCCCATCCCTTGCCCTTCAGGCCCAGATATGGTAACCTTCCTCACTCTTACCAGCCCCAAGGTGCTCCATTGCCCCTTACTGAATTTCCTTATGCCTGTCCGTACCTTTACAGACAGTTCCCTTATTACACACTTCATTTACGCCATGAAAGTGCACCATCTGTTTCCTGTCAGGACCCTAACTGATGCAGTGACTTAATGCTTATTAACTGAGGCCTCAGGGCACATTTGGCAATGTCTGGAGACATCTTTGCTTATCACAGCTTGGGAGATGCTATTGGCTTCCAGTGGTAGAGCCCACGGAAGCTGCCAAACATCCTACAACGCGCAATAAAAATGATCCAGGCTAAAATGTCAATAATGCCAAGGTTGAGAAAATGTGCATTAACTGAAAATATGATTAAGAAACAACATAAATCCATGATATATATAAATGGCCTCTTCAACAAAAGACATTAGAGAGAGTTAGAGCTTAACCATTTTAAACAAGTGTAACTTTATATCACATACCAAAATAAATTTCAGAGAAATTCAAATGGTTACAGACTTCACAGAAGTGAGAACTCTAGGCATTAACATTTTATCACAACTCAAATTAAAGTTTTAGTTACTGTAACTTATTATTAATTTACTCTTATAATTACAGGCAACTCTTGCTATGTGTTTCCAAAAATCAGATATTCTGTGCAAATATTTAAATGGTAACAATTTATGTTAATGTCAACCTGAAATCCCCAAGCATAGTAAAACATAGTAAAATGCCAAGATATATGTAGCAAATTGTCATGTTAAGATGGACATGCTTAAAAAATGGCTTCGCAATCTCAAAACAATTCATGTGGTTGTTAGCAAGCAGTTTCTGTGCCTGGAGTGGCCCAGCTTCTCCTAGATCTAGCACCTCCATCATATCTATGGACATTTGATACAATTTCTAAAATGCCCACATGTGCTTCTGGCATTCTACCAATTGCATCTGGAATATAATTCAAAACTTCTCTTGTCTAATGCATTGTTAATGTTGTATTGGGCTTTGGGAATGTAAGTATAATTTTCCTATAAACAGTGACCTGAAAATGTTGTACTGAGAAATTTGTATATCCTATGACATTTGACTGTTTAAAACCAGGAAAATGCTAACTAGGTAGGCATTCTGTGGATTACAATTGTTCACCTCATGGTTCACCTCCCCTGTATGCCGAGGCAGTCAGTTCTAACAGACTAGGAGTAAGTGGCACAAGGAGCCCCTCTGGATGTCAGAGCATGGCATCTAATAGTCCTATTAGAATTGCAATACACTGTGGGGATTTGCTTAGCTTTTCATTTGTAAGAGACAAGAGCCCAAGTAGAATGTGCTCTATCTTCAGGGCCAGTTCATTAGAGTCCCCCTTTGCCTGTGGGGCTGCAAGGGGAAACTCGAGCACCTGCATAGAAGAGAAGGTTAAGAAGAACAATATTACAAGGGAAGCAGAATCCACCTGTTAGATTTGATTATCCAGCTAAACATGAAATTTCAGGATTGTTAGCATACTGCAACCAAAGCACCAAGATTCATATATTAGCACTGCAAACCAGTGAGTTATTTCTCTTTACTGTAAGACTCATGTCCCAACATTTTCTCAATTATCACATAATTTCATCTTCTTTTCACTTTGTTGAGCAGTGCTATATTTAATTTTGATGATTTCTTTTATGCCTTCAAGGCCCACATTCAACTAAATAGTGATAAGTGGCCAGGAGTTACATTAGAATCTTGGTTCCTGTGGTTTACTAACTAATCCAGTTTATGCCCAAACATGGGTCCAAATATTCTCCTTAGTCAATCTGAGGTGATCTACATCTGTTAGGTCAATTTCTCCTCCAAGGAAGGTCTTTCCTAGCTGAATGTAATAAAAGTCAATCAAGAAAGAGTAGTTCTCTGTACATAATTGTCACCTGAATGATGATTCTTAGCTTGTCTATATCAGTTTGCCACTTATTCATGAGTTTCAAAATAAATTTAAAGGGTTGCTGACCAGCACTTACAGCTTTTTAAAAATGAAATAGTATTGCATAGAACAGAACAGAAAGTGTCAGATTGTATTCAAGGAGTAAGATGAACATTAACTCAAGAAACTTTTGTTTCAGTTTATACACACACACACACACATGTATATGTGCATACACATACCACACACACACACACATATATATATAATGTATTACATATTGCATTAATATACACACATATGTATATATAAATATATAATGAATTTTTAATTCTAGATTACAATCACAGAAATTTTGAAAATCACTGATCTAAATATACTTTTTAAATTTTCTCCTACACTATGACATCTGATACATTTTCCTACATTTTCAACTAACAACAGCTTCATCCAATAAACCTGCACCCCACTTCTGGCAGACATTGTCCAGAACATGGTCTGCACATACTATGTGCTCAATAAATACTAAAGAATTGAAGTTGAGTAGAAGTTGCAAATCTAGTCAAGTAAAGATTTGGGGAAAAGTCTTGACTTTCAAAGGTTAGCATTTTACTGATATGAAACATTTGTGGGATATTCCTAGTCTTAGATGAAAAGAGAATGAACTAATAGCAAAACATGGGTTAAATAGTACCCAACTGGTTCTGGGCCCTCTACCAAAATTCTACTTTATTATTTGCTCTCATCAGAAGCAAGCAAGACACACTAATAAAAAGTCCTATTGAAATTTTAGTTTAGAAATATTCCATGGTTTTGGAATACAGGAGTCATGAGAGATTTTCGCCCAATAATCCACATCTATGACACTATAAGGATTATCATCTGCTTCTGAAAGCAGTCATGCTGGGGCACAGTGACAGATCCTTACTCTTCAAAGAGTTATTTGTTAATGTTTAACATACTCAACTGTAAGACAAGAAGTTGAACCAACATAATCTATAAAGGTTTCCAGCAAAAATGTCAAAGCACAAAGGGGTTTTTGTTTAACATTAAGTTAATCAGAAGATGTCATTCCTCCAGTGGCTAGAATTAGAAGTCAGTATAAATCATATGTTCGTGGAGCACCTCTCCCTTGGGGCAGGCAGGAGCTGTTTTAGGAGCTCACCATATTTAATTTTAATTTAATCTTCAAAAAATCTATAAAACATAGGTAGTTTTATACTCATAGCAAAGAATGGAAAAGTGAGTTTCAATGAGTGTAGGTAACAGCCTAGGGTCACCACTTAATTATTGACATATCCTGGATTTAAACTTTCTCTCAAGCGCATTTTCTTTAAACCGTATCATGACATCCATGAATATAACTAAACTGGCTGGTCCAAGCATTACTGTCAGAAAGTTAGAAGCTTTGGCCGTGATGATAATACATTGTCCAAAAGCCTTTTCATACATATGTACCTTGGCCCTGCTATTCTCTCTGCCTTAGAAGACTGCCTATTTCTGAATTTCCGCTATTCCATCTCCTCTGGTGACATTAGAATCAATCCATACAGAACATTTCTTAATTGTCCACGTAAAATTAGTTATTACACATGCCAAGACTTTATTGATTGCAAGCAATCAAAAACCCAACTCACGGGCTTCCCTGGTGGCGCAGTGGTTGAGAGTCTGCCTGCCGATGCAGGGGACATGGGTTCGTGCACTGGTCCGGGAAGATCCCACATGCTGTGGAGTGGCTGGGCGCGTGAGCCATGGCCGCTGGGCTTGTGCGTCCGGAGCCTGTGCTCCGCAACAGGAGAGGCCACAGCAGTGAGAGGCCCGCGTACCGCAAAAACAAAACAAAACAAAACAAAACAGAAAAACCCAACTCATGCTGGCTTAAGCATAAAGACATTTACAGCTGTAATTTTCAGTGTCATCAGGACCTGGTCTCTCCATCTGTTCCATAGTCCTTTGTATTATTTCCATTGACAAACAAGATCTTGCTTTATCACAGCGATATGAATGCCAACAATGCCAGGCTTCCATCCTCACAGTTAAGAGTCCAGGAAAGAATAAAAAGGATCTCTCCCAAAAGTTTAAACCAAGTCCTACACCTGACTTTCACAGTCATGTGCCCGTCTCTGAAACAATTACCATGGTGAGCAGGATACAATGCTCTAATTGGCCAGGCCAGGGTTAAGTCCCCAACTTTGGAGTCAAGGGTGAAATCAAGATCCTCAGAGGAACATATAGGCCCTATTCCCCCAAAATAAGTCTTGAAAATGATAGATATCCACAATAATCACTGGGTACCCCAGACATTTGTTCATACCTCTAAGATAGTCCTTATCTTATTGCATTGTAATATTTTATGTGTTTGTCTTCCTCTACTGGCTATAATTACTTTGATATATAAAATAGTAATTGGAAACATTTTTCCTTGGGTTAATTTATAAGCATTCACACTTTAATTCAATTACCTTCTATCATAGTCAATAAATTTCAATAATCAGTTCTACTGAAAAACCCTGAGGTCCTATATCAATAATAGTAATAGCAGTAATTATTATTATAGCTAGTATATTTAGCAGTTATTATATGCCAGATACTATGCTAAGTGTTTTACATGTATTCCCTTTTTTAATCTTCATGACAACCTGTGAGATAAATATTACCATTATCTCCAAGATACAAATGGGATAGCTGACTTTAAAATTTCAACATACCCAAGGTCACTGAGCCAATATGTGGTGAACTCAGAGTCTAACTTAAGTCTGAGTCCAGGGAGCCCTTTTGTTAACTAGTATGTGACACTGCCTTAACCAGTATGTAAACTTCCTTTGACCCATTCCTTTGATATTGTCATCAATTAAATCTAAATAGTTCTTTCTTTACAAAGATACCCCACAGTCATCATGCTATTAATTTCACAATGTCAATAAAGAATTACCTTCTTTGACTTGAAAATGATGCTGCTGAGACTTTCAGATAGAAAGAACTTAACATTGCCCTGTTTAGACTTTATCTGAACCAAATCCCATATTTTCTGCCTCTCATTTCTGTCCTCTTCATTGGAACATTAAACATACAATGTTTATTTATATGTTTAATGGAAACATTGTAAACATTATGTTATGGAGAATAAAACATTAATGAGGTAAAAGTGCATTTAATATACTAACTTCTATAAAGCATTTCCTACTGTGAAACCTCACTCTGTTAGAAGACCAAATGCTAGAAATGGGAAAAAAATGATTCAATTAAAATAAGAACATAATACAGGAGAAAATAAATCTGGGATCAATAGGTTGAGGTTTTTCTACAGTATTTCAAAGATCCTGGTAATTACCAAATGTTTCAGTAGCAACAGAAGGATAGAAGTGTACCTTACTCTCAAAATAATCTGAACAATTATGACTCAGAAAAGAGTCATACTGTAGACTGTAAGAAATGAGCACAAAGTGCTCTTGTGTCTGAGAAGGCTACAGAACCCTCAGCATCATTAGGAAGAGTATGGGAAACAGAGCAGAAAACTTTATCTGTCTCATCTGTTTTACCCACATCTACAGTCATGAGTATCTTTCGGTCATTATAGCTCAAGAAAACAGAATTGGCATAGAGACAACCAGAGAAGAGCTATTAAATTGGTCAAGGAGTTTCTTTACGAGAACAGACTAAGAAATAGTATTCTTCAGTTTGGAAAGACAAAAACCCTAAAAGAATATAGTCTAAAAGCATAATATGTTTGGCTAGCAAGACCACAATTTACCTTCAACATTGAAAAAAGTAAAATTTAAGAGTAATAGATAAAAATTTTCTGTGATTAACAAGCATTTCAAGTTTATTATGCCAAGAGATGCACAAAAATAAATAATTTCACAAGATTACTTCATTGATAACAGATGAGTTTAGTCAGAAGGGCAAGAAGCAATTAATTTATAGATAATAGATTGGCAATAGGTTACTAAGTTGACCAGAGATTGTTGGCCCAGGTTTTTAGTTCTAACATTAACATGGAAAGGAATCATGAAATTGCTTCCATGAGACATTCTTTCTTACTATTTATAAAAACAGAAACTATACTCTTAGATTAGAGAACTAAGTCAACTAAATTAATTTAACAAGCCCTGAGACTCAGTCAGGGTCTCTCTGAGGACTTAAGTCCCTCCACCAAACCTTTAAGATCTGCCTGTAACTAGACAGTTAGCTCTGGATGCTCCCTTTCCAACTATCATTCAGAATTATATGAATGGAGCCTGGACCTCCTTCACTGTAGCATGAAGCTTGATGAGCAGTCACATAGAAGGCATACTAAAAGGCCATCTGACAAGTTGACTTTGTTGGAACCTCCTATGGTTCCCAGTAATGTCTCCTCACTTCTGTTCATGTTCTCCTCATTCCACTGCTCATTTCTTGGTGAAAGTATAAGAACAATAATAAATATATTCAGCATCCTTTCATAGCATTATAAAAGTTATCCCAGAAGAAAATTCATAAAAGAGGCTAAGGAAATATATTCCTGATGGGCCAGTTATTCAGGTGTCACTATGTCTTGGGTTATGGGCTAATGCTTCTTTTTGCAACCCAAACAGAGGAGTGAGAATCTTGAAGGTAGATCCAATGATCAATTTATAGTCGACTTCCTCTGTAACCTGAAATACTATTGTTCCAGTAGAAATTCGATGAATTGAATTAAGAATGGTTAGAAGTGAAGTTAGCCAGAAAGTGTGAAAGGGAAAGAATTATAAAGAAGCTATGATAAAGAAGCAGCACAAATAGAAGACTAGAATGGACTTAACATGAATTGTTTAGCTTGCATGCTATTTTATTTTAATTGAGTACCCTTGTCTTTTGAAGATCACCTGCTGGCAATTTAAGGAAATAAGCAACCATTTAGTTCCAAACATTCTTCAATAAAACAAACTCCTGGTTTCAGAGCTGTGTGTTAGCTACTGCTATCAAACAGAAGGAACAAGTCTGCTTGAGGAGAAATCATCAGTTTGGCTAATATCTACAGTTCTCTCCAGTATTCTTTGATTTAAATGACATCTCCAAAGGTGGACTTGTTTGTTTGTGAGACTGTTGCTGTGATTTGGTCATTACTTCTAAAGTTTTCAGGGAAAAAATCCCTAAGGATAGTTTTCCTCTTCAATATAACGTGTTTCACTTTTAAACATTTATTGCTACTAGCCCTGGAATCTGGTTTCTCTATTATTTGAGGGATAGTTGGCTGTTTCCCAAGAAAGCAGTTTAATGAATCCAGGACACAAAGTACCAGAATGGTTCTACTGGGTCATTCAGTAAGTGCCAGGTATTCTCCCTCAAGATTATTAAACATGAACCTTGCATTCTAATATAAATGGACAGAAGCTATTTTAATAGCATACCCTTAATAGTGAAAATTGCAGCCACACAAATGGAAGAGACTGACAGTCCAATAACCAATTTTATTTAGTTTTGAAATAAGCTACATATTCATTTCAAGTAAATTGGCCTTTCTGATTATGATTACTTGAGAAAGGAGCCATAGAGGGGTAGAAAGTAAAAGATCTCAGGAGGATTCTAGGCAATGAAACCAGATCTCAATCCACTAATTGTGCTTTTAGGGGATGGAAGCACAAATGCAGTAGCTTACATTCCCAATTATTTCAACCCTTGTGTGACTATGTACATGGCCATTATTTCCAGTGTTTTGGCCCATCAACTTACCATGGAAAGTTCTTGCTAAGGAACAATAGTGGTTGATTACACCACTGTCTTTCCATTTGTTGACCTACCTTATGAAGTAATGATGCTACTAAAGAGTGACAAGCCCAGCCAAAGAAAGTCAAGGCAGCCATCTTGTCTTAATGAATCTATGGGATTTTGAAATAATATCATCTGGAAAATTCAGAATTTACTCTAAACCCTTTGTCACTGTTTCCTTAAGAATCATGGATAAATTATTCCAAGCTTCAAGTTAAAATACAAAAAATTTAAAACACAAGTAATTTATAATACATATATCTAACTTCTACTTCTGCTCAAGGTAGAAGCTAAGATTACTTCATAATAAACAACTCTATGAGGCAAGCATTAGTCATAATTTTATGAATACATATGAAAGAACTGAGGGTCAGAGATATCAAATAATTTATCCAGGGTCATGCAAGTAATTAAAAACAGGCTTGGGAATTGATTCCATAGTTATTCTCACTATCAGAAAAACCACTGATTCTTGTCAGTAAAGACCTTTGTATAAAGTACATTCTCAATAGTTTAGCGTTCCTTTTAAAAAATGGTGACCTATCCAAAGAGATCCACATTTGAGTGCCCTTGACAATAATGAACAATGTTTCAAAAGATTATTCAGATGTTTATTGAATTCCTGCTATGTTTAAGGAACTGTTCTAGGCACTGAGTTGGGTGCTGTGTAGGACACTCCAGAATTAAAGGGACTGTGAAAATTATCACATCCAAACATCATATTTTCTATATTAGAATATTCAAAACTCAAGACACTAGATTGCTGGCTTGTAGTCACAAAGGCAGTTAGTTATAGAACTGAGACTAGAACTTAAACTCCAGAAATCTAGAATAGCGCTTCTTCCATGATACAATTTTGGGAAGTCAAATACAAGACTTTGCCCTAAAGGAACTTACAGTCTAAATGGGAAAACAGAATTCAAAACCATGAAATGAAAAATGATGGCACAAATTCAAATTTCAACAAAGAACAATTCCACTGCTGGGTATATATCTGAAAAAAAAAAAACCACTAATTCTAAAAGATGTATGCTCCCCAATGTTCATAGCAGCATTATTTATAATTGCCAAGAAATGGAAGCAAAATAAGTGTCCATCAACAGATGAATGGATAAAAAGGATGTGGTGTGTGTATACACACACACCCCCACACACACCAATGGAATATTATTCAGCCAAAAAAAGAATGAAATTTTGCCTTTTGCAGCAACATGGATGGGCTTGGAAGGCATAATGCTAAGTGAAATAAATCAAACAGAGAAAGACAAATACAAACATTGCTTATATGTAGAATCTAAAAAAATAAAACAAACTAGTGAATATGACAAAAAAGAAACAAGACTCACAGATATAAAGAGCAAACTAGTGGTTACCAGTGGGGAGAGGGAAGGGAGTAGAAACAATATAGGGGATATAGGGGTAGGGGAGTAAGAGGTACAAACTATTAGGTATAAAATAAGCTACAAGGATTATTGTACAACATGGGGATATAGCCAATATTTTATAATAACTATAAATTGAGTATAGCCTTTAAAAGTTGTGAATCACTATATTGTACACCTGTAACTTACGTAATATTGTATAGCAGCTATACTTCAATAAAAAAAGAAAAAAAAATTTTTTGAAGAATTCCAATTCTACCTAAAAAAGAAAAATTCCAATAAAGATACTAAGGCAGGTTGCCACGAGAATACATTATGGCCAAATAAGTGTTAGGGTTCAAGAGTAAAAGCTCAGTGTAAGCTGGAAAGTCATCCTCAAGGAAAAGATAAACTTGACCATGTGGAAAGTCACTGGTGGAAGATACATGGGGAATTCCTCACCTGGTGAAAACTATATATTAATAAGTAAAAGTATAGAAGCAGGAAGACTAAGACAGAATGAGGATCCAAGTAGAGCTTCTGTGAGCCTCCTATCCTTGATAATTACATGTACTCTCCAATCTGCCTGGTTTCTATAGGCTCCATCCACCATTGAACTCTCAATCATTATAGTGCCTGGTACATAGTAGGAGTTCTACAGTATCTTTGATGATGGAAGGAAGGAAGGAAAGAAGGAAGGAAGGGGGGAGGGAGGGAGGAAGGAAGGAAGGAGGAAGGAAGGAAGAGAAGTTATAATTACAGAATGAAAACACTAGAAAAGATAAGAAAATAATCCCCTTGGGATTGAAAAAAAGACATAAAGGACTTCACTCACTCTGTTCACACCCAAAGTTAAGTTATCAACAGTCCCCAAAAAACCATAGCTAGAGCCTGCTATCAGCACAGTACTAATAACAGCCTACTTATCAGCCCACTAACATCGTCTAGTAATGGTAAATTGCTTTAGATTGTGGAGGGCATTCACCAGCTAAAAAGCCCTTTCCAATTTGAGGTAGGGAAGAGGTGTTTAAAAGAAAAGAAGGAGGAAGGAGTTGGAGGATGTGTGTTAATGAGGGATTTTTCAAACATCCATACACACTTTGTGATAAAATGCTTCTAAAGCTAGGGTCATTTCCTGTACAGACAATGTAACTTTTCTTAGACCCACACCAAATTGCTGCCTGGCTGAATATCTAAGCTAATTTAAGGCTATGTCCCCTCAGGAGCTGAGGGACAAGCTGAACAGCAGTTAATCAGGCATAATGGAAGGCTGAGTCTATGAAGTGGTGCATGATTACACATGTAGTGGCTCCTGCCAAGGCCGGGGTGTAGTATAGTTCTTCCTCTATAGCAATTCACTGATAGGTACTTAATGTTGAACGATACTGCAAAGCTGATGAAGTTTGGTATTAAATAATTAGTTTTGTCTTACATAGGAAGACCAAAATAATCACCTTCCTTTTAACAGTAATATTTAACAGCTCACTTGCTGATGGTTAGAGAAATCTTCATGTTCTGCCAGCTGAAGTGGGGATGGGACAGAGAAAGCCCCTCTGAGGCTCTTAGTTAAATAGATAATGGAGGAAGCAACACCTAGATATTCTGCCTGTGCGGAGACACTTACACAGATGGCAACCCAGACAAAGTCTCTTTACAAGTCCTGGTAGCTCTGACCTGTAGTCCCGTGGTAACATGGAGTCTTGTCCAAGCACGTCTCAACGGATGCCATCAGGGGACCAGAGAGGAAAGTGTGAATGTTGATCGCAAAGTTTGAATGGGTCAAGACAATCATAAAGCAGAAAATGAACCAGTCAGAGGGAGCAGGAACAATTGTGCATGAAGATAACTGTGCCTTTTTGCTTAGAAGTGAATTTATGGACGCCAGATGGATGAAGCAGGCTGAAATAGTGACTCCTAAATCCAGCAAAATCCAGCAATGCCCTGGAAGCTTGGGAGTATTTGCTGGAAATTTTTTATGAAATTGCTTTCTTAATGAAATTCTTACAAGGGTATGTGGGGAGGGGTAATTTATTTTCAGTTACTGCATTTCATCTACAGACAAAAACTTTTTCTTTTTTTTTCTGAAAGTATCCAGGGATTTATGTTACATGGATAGATTTTTCCCTAGAGAAATACTGAGTAAGCACTTGAGAGATCTAAGGTAGAACCAGCTGGCACTGTATGAGGAGAAAATACATGTGACCTCAGTCGTAAACACTCATGTAACCTGTGCACACAACCACCCCAGCCTTACTGGTTGGTAGTTCTTTGTCCCAGGAACACCCCCCTCCCACTATCACCCAAGTCAATTGGTTTTTCTCTTTTATGCCCAGAAATTGCCTGTATCTTCAAAATTGGGTACAGTCATCAAGCTCCAGCTCAGGAAACAAATGTCTTTTCAGGTACAGAGACCTTCCCTCACTCCCATACCTTTAGAATGCAGAAGGTATTATAAAAATAAAGTAAAATGTCTTGTCTCCTCTTTGCACAAGGACTTAACCTGAGTACCTGCAGAGGACATCTGCTGAGTCAACATGTGGTCTGTGAGGATGTTCTGTGTCCTCCTAAGAGCCTGGATTTCATGCACAGTCAGGGAGGAGGCAAGTGCATAAGGACAAGCAGTCTGAGAGGACAAACCTCTGAATGCGGGAGCTTAGTTAGAATCAATTCTTGTGTACAACATTATAATGCCTTAGCTATAATTAATACCATGTACTCTTCTCCTGGGATGACTTCCTCTGGTATGACACACATCTATAGCTACCACCAGAGGGGCCCCACACCAGCCTCATACATGGAGCAAAATCCCATAAAGATTTTTTAACTCAGCAAGAAAAAATGTACATCAGAAAATACCAACAAATACACCAGCAAATACCAACAGGTATCCAAGAGATTACTTAAAATGCTTGCCTTTTTTAGATTGTAAACCCAAATCAGAGAACCATTTCTCTTCTTTAGTAGTTTAGTAATTCTCCACAGGTCTTTGACTATCAGGGTAGTTCCTGGGTATCTACTAAATTTCCAAGTTAATCACCCAGGCTCATGCTGGCCTTAGGAGTTGAGTAACAAATGCACTCTTTTTTGGAAGTGGAAGGACAATATATCTTTCTATATTTTTTTCTTTTTCAAACTTTTAAAATTTTAATTAATTTCAAATTTACAGAAAAATTGCAAGAGTAGTATTAGGAAATTCTATATCCAGATATTTATATATTTTACCCAGATACACCATCATCAATATTTTGCTACATTTGCTTTGTAATTCTCTCTCAATGCATGCACACAACAAAAACACACAGAGTAATTTTTTCTGAACACTTTGACAATAAGTTGCAGACATTCATCTTTACCCCTAAATACTTCTGTGTGTATCTCCTAAGAATAGGGGCATGCTCTTACAACAATTTTGATAACAACATAGTTATCAAAATTAGGACATATAACGTTGATAAAATAGCTCATAATCCATATTCCAGCCAGCCCATAATCCATATTCAAATTTCACCAATTGACCCAATATGTCCTTTATAACAATTCTCTTCCTCCCCCCACCAAGTACAGAATCCAGTTCAGGATCACCTGTGACATTTTGTAGTCATATCGTTTTAGTTTCCTTTAAGAGACTAACTAGGAAAAGTTCCTCAGTCTTTCTTTGCCGACATGATATTCACACCTTGGATGAATATCACTGTCATTTTATAGCTTGTCTCTTAGTTTGAGTTGATCTGATGTTTCCGAGGATTAAGTCAATTTATGAAAATTTTGCAGGGTTACTACACAAATGATGTGTTCTTCTCACTACATCCCATCAAGACATATCTAGTGTTAGTTTGTTTTATTGCTAGTGATGTGAACTTTAATCACATAGTTACCATGGTATTTACCAGGGTTTTTCCACTGATAAATTACTATGTTTCCATTTGTAATTAATGTGTAAAATCTAGGGAGATAATTTGAGACTGTAAATGTCCTCTTTCTTATCAAGATTTCACCTTTCCTTAAAGCATCCACTGATGAGTCTTACAAAATTGTGATAGTCAGACTCCTTCATTCTAGAGAAGGGAAAGCTCTTCCTTACAATAGAATGTCAACTAGCAAATTCACTGTTAGGGTTGGCAAATGACCTGGCATCTGCTTTAGTAGCTAACCTGTTATACCAGGATTTTCTGGCTGGCCTCTGTTATTTTTCTAGAATAATAATGGGGCCTTTTATAGAGGATTCTCCAGGATATAGCAGATTGCTTTTGTGCTATAATGGGGCTACTGATATATTTTTTTATCTATTTATTTGTTGTAATTTAATAGCACATAGTATATACTAAATCCTAGGCCCTCTTTCAAAGGCTTTACAAATATTAACCATTGTAACCCAATGAAGTAGGTATTATTATTATTCCCATTTTACAGATGAGGAAATGGAGGTGGTGGACTTGAGTAATGTGTTTAATTTTGAGCAGCTTATAAGACAATGTATTGGACCAAAGCAGTCTAGCTCCAGAAATGTGTATTCTTACACCATTATAATATGTTACCTCAGCAGAGGTGCAGAAATTCTTCCTCCAGTTCTAAGATGTTTTGACTTAATATCAGTGAAAAGAAACTATTGTTTTCAACAGCAAACAAATGACTTGTCATATACCCACATTGCCTTTCTCCAAGCAGAGTAACAGCTATTGCGACAAGATCAGATAGGTTATATTTATTCAGAGCAAGTTTCTTAAAATGTTTTAGATCACAAGTTTGCTATGTTCTGTCGTCCCTTTAACACATGAGTTTGGAGGACAAGGAGAGAAAGGTACCATCCCCACTTCAACCACTCCAGCTGGACTTTTAATTGCTTTATATTCTGGAATTCTCTGGGGACTTTCATTTGAAGAAAACGGGATGAATTAATAAAATATCACCACGATGAAGCATTAGCACTTATTTAAAGAATAAAAAATAGCATGCAGAAGAATTTGAGGACATTCTCTGTTCTAGCTATGACTGGCTCTCCCAAGGTGAAAGATAACAGTTAAATGGAAAATTCCCTCTGGGCTTCTGCCATCTGCAGCCAACTCTCCAAGCTGTGAATGTTTGGTATGGTACACAATGTTCACGAAATGGTCCATATGCTTCCTGATATTCTGCAGGCCCCTTGCAGTTGGGAAGAGCCATGTGACTAGATCTTATCATGACCTGTGGATGGATGGCAGATATGTCACTTCTGGGCCAAAGCATATAAGAGCTGGTGTGAGTTCTCTGTGTGTTTTTGTCTCCATAATCACAGAGGCCTCGTGTTGTGATGAGGGAACTCACATGGATGCAACATGGGCCATTCAATCACCACGTGGGGGACAACTGCCTTGGAACAAGAAATAAATTTGTTCCATTAAGCTATTGACATGTGGAGTTTGTTACTATAACCCTGACTAATACAACTGAAAAATACATTGATTTAGGGCAAAGAGAAGCATTCCATTCAAATAACCATATACATGTGCTTAAAGCAGTGCTTCTCTGCCAAGGGGTACAGGTATCCCCTGCCCTGGGATATTTGGTAATATCTGATACATTTTTGGTTGTCACAGCTGGGGGTGGGGAGATGTGCTACTGATGTCTAGTGGGCAGAGGAGAGGGATGCTGCCAAATATCCTACAATGCACAGGATAGCATCCACAACAAAGAATTATCTGGCCCCAAATTTCAATCATACTGGGGTTAAGAAATCCTGGCCTAAAGAGAAGGGCTAGCACCTTCATTTTATGCAGGAAATTATTTACTTGCTACACAAAAATCTACCAAAATAAAGATATACTTATGCCTATTATCTTTTAAAGGCTGGCCAAAAATCATATATTTAATAGAATTTTGAAATTCACCTCAATATAACAAATTTCTATTTGTTTAAAAAAATCACTACACTGCCTTTCCCCATTTTAATAAAACAAGGAAATATCAAACAGCAGTTTAAATATATCTGTTCTGTATTCTTAGCATGTCTTCACTTCTTCCTTTTCATAAATTCATACATTCTTGTTTAAGAGAGATGTCATAATCCAATCCCCTCAGTTTTTAGAAAAATAAACCATTGGAGAATGTCTATACCAGAACTCATCTCACTGTTCTTTCCACTACATCACAGTAATGGATGTTCTCCTTCATTACAAAGCACTAGGTAGAGGTCTGAGGAAGGTAAACAGCCTCTCGGCCACAGAGAGTGTGGGATGAACATCATGTCCAAGGGTGATGCATAGTTTCCAGGTGAGAGCGTTTGGTTTCAACAGGAAGGGCAGAATCAGAAAGGCAAAAAGAAAGGCTCCCCAGTGAGCTCACCAACACAGCATGTGCCTGTTCATCCACTGCTCACAGACCCACTTGGCCACATCTGTCTGCATCATCTTATCTCCAGGGTAAGCATACAGATGTGCAAGGTAGAACTGAATCATTGCTTGGCAAGCACTGTGAGAAATTTCACAAAGTAATTGAGTGAAAGCTGGATTCAAGCTTGGGATATCTAATGCCAGCTCTGACTCTAACTAATTAACTATGTACCTGTAGTCAAGCCAGCATGGGCCTAAATTTTCTCACTTTGAAATGAGGAGCATGAATTAAATCACAATAATTACATTATCAATAATCAAAGAAGAGCTACTATTGTTGAGTGCATTCTATAAGCTAGGGAATGTGCCAAATGTATTTCGTTACATTTTCAAGACCAACCTAGGCATCCTTACCCTCCTTTACAGATGAAGAAACTGGGACTCAGAGGTAAACAACATAATTAACACGATTAGTAAGAACTAGGATTTGAACCATGACCTACTTGACTATAAAGCCAACGTCCCTAATGACTACATTTGCTGCCCCCAGTTTTCCAGCCCTGAATCTCTAGCATTCCTCCCCAAGTTGTTTAAGTTTCGTTGAGTGATTTGTGGGATCTCAAACAATTTGGAGCATAAGCTGGGGTATTTTAGCTGGAATTAACTAACCCAGACATTTTTATTACTTATCCACAAATCCCGAAGATGAACCAGGTTGTTTGTAAAATTCACTTGGTTTGGTTCTTGCTTTAACAATAAAAACAAAAAAAAATGCAAATAAAAAACTGAGAAGCCAGAAGCCCACAGTATCCATACGTAAATTGACATTTTGCAGAACATCCAGGTGAATTTGAAATATATAAGGTAAGTGAATTACCAAAAGTAGTTCACTAGATGGTCTTTGTTTGGAAGCATAGCCAACAGAGTTTATTTTACATTGTGTTTATTTTATATATGTGTGCATTTTGTGTCTTCAAAAATAAAGAAAATGATGGCTTAACACAAAAATAAAGCTGATATCACCTCTTGGATATCCCCTAACTTTGCCAGACTTCAAGAAGTCATCCTGTAGCACAATATTTTAAAAGGATGTCCAAATCCACAACTTTTAAAAGGATGTCCCAAACTCAAATTCTTTTATCCCCATTTTCCATATATTTGAAGATTCCTCTATGGCAATGGTAGATGGGCAGGAGGTGGATTAGGGTATCTCTCTCCTAGTCATCTTTTGTCCCAATGTTCTTCTTCTGATGTATTCTCGAACTCTATTATCTCATGGCCCCCAGCTGCCATTTGATTCTCTCCCATGTTGACCCAAATGCTGATCTACTTAATCGATTTCCTCAATATGTCACTCATAAGAGGCAGGATTTATGTGCTAGAATTGTATCAAAGAGTGAGGATAATGGTAAGAGAGGAGAAATCATGGAACACAGAACAGAAAACATCTTAACATTGGTATAAGCCAGCTGTGTTCTTAAAAATGCACAAACCAATCTCACATCCTGAATTATCCATCTCTCACCCTTTGGGCCCCAGACCCCTCTAATAATCCTATCGTTCCCCTCATTTCATGAACTGTGCCCCCTCTTCCCTCATGGGTTGTCTATGAAAACTATAAAAATTCCTTTTATTTTATTACATGGTGCAATTTAGTTCTTTCAGTCTCAATCTAACCTATCTTGAGAAAGCCTGAGGTTGTGAACTTTGTTAAAAAAGTTCAAGGTTGTGAAATAGGTCACCTTCCTTGGGAAAAGTCAGGCTCCGTGGCTGGAGGATGTTTGTGGTTAAAGTGACAGTTATTATTACAAAGGCTTCCAGAGATAAGTGTGACAGAGGGGCTATGTGGGAAACCAGGCAGCCTCTCACTGCTTGGGAAGTTCCCTGTTTTCATCTAATTCTTTCATCACTTTGCTGATGTTCAAATGCCTTAAACCCTCGCCCAGCATTAGATTCCTGTGGGAGGGATTTGACTTCAGAGAGTAAAAGCAGACCAGTAATAAGAATATACATGGTCTATACCAAACACTAACTGGGTTGACTTTCATTTTTTAGCAGAGAGTGTACATTCTGGTTTTTACTTACTAGACCATAAATATAATTGGAAGTAGGTGAGAAGAAAAGTAACATAAATAAGACAAAGCAATTGCTGAAATTATTTTATTCTGAATTAGGTTAATTAAAAAGTAGATACATGCACATGCATATACACCAATACAATCTGTGCCTGAGTCAGGAAATCCTACGTTTTAGGCAAGAACTGTTTGGCTGAGACAAGTGATCTTGTACACCATACCCATTAATCCCTTCTACTTTTGATGACTTCCAAACTTTGTAATCTTACCCTCTGAGCAAACACAGGGGAAAAGAGAAACCAGATTTCTAGTGAGAGGCCAAATTTTTTGGAAGGGTGGAAGAGAGAAGACCCTGAGAGGCATTGGACTACCTGGTGCCATCTCCCTCAGGGGTGCTCTCAGTAACTCTCCTCCTCATCTACTCCCCCTTTTTCAGCCAGCTTCTGACATACAAACTCACTGATAAGCACAGGGGAAACCAGCCAAATTTTCTTTTTATCCACGTCAGTGACTATGAGGCATTCATCATTTACAGCAGTTCTCTTGAGACCTGAGAGCTGACCTCATGCTTGTAATCTACTGGGAGGCTCCTGACCTCATCTTGCTCTCCATTCCAGCATGGTTTCCCCAGTGATAACCAGCAGCGGCTGAGATAACACTTTTATTCTATAGCTGATAAATTCTGAGTTGTAAACTCAATGGCTTTCTCTTCTCTAATCTATCTTCTCTCCACAGTGCCCAAACTATCTAGCTTTTTCTCTTAGTTAAGGGTCCCAAACAGGCACTAGTGTAAACAGCCTTCATTGCCCATTCAGAGATCACTTGCAGAAGGTGTTTTGGGAACCAAGAGCAAGAATGACCCACCCTTACTAGGAGATGGTGCAGTAGGAGGATGTGGAACTCACCTACCCCCCATGAACACATCAAAGACTCATCTACACATGGAGCAATTTCCACTGAAAACTAACTGGAGACTGGCAGAAAAACACTTGTACAACCAAGGCTGTAAGAAAGATCCACACAGAATCAGGTAGCAAGGGAAGAGAAGTGATCAGGTTGGGACGTTTGCCCTTGGGAGAGGACTCAGAAGAGGAGGGAGAATACATTGGTGGAGATCCCACCTGGGGAGTGAGCAGTTCAAGCCACATATGGTCACCTAAGCCCTGAAGTCCAACACCAGGAAGATGAGTACCCTTAGCTGGTTGGACAGCCAAGAGGACTAACAGGAAGGTTGTGGGAAGCCTGAACACAACTCATAAGTAGTGCACACTCGTTTGCTTACTCCCAAAACAGGGCAGAGAGGGCAGATTGAGACTATATGGGATGCTGGCTTGTTTCCTGCAATTGTTCCAACACATGCTTCAGCCTGAGCCAATTGCCCACTCCAGACCCACTTGCTTCATGACACAGCTCCACACTAAGGCAAGGGCTGCCACTGCCAAGGGAAAGCTCAGTTGAGAGGGACAAAAGCAGCTCAGAACCAGAGCAACATCTGAGCAGAGAAGGAGCAGCCATTACTGGGGGTTATGGAGGCAGCACTGGGAAAGAGTCTGGGAATCTGACTGCAGCTGAGGCCACCACAGCCCACACCCAGATCCATACCAAGTGCCCACACCAGCCCCTTTTGCCCCAGCACTGTTCCCTTCTGGGACCAGGGTGCTGATGCTGGGATGGGGAGAGAGCTTAAAGGGAATAGAGTCAGCTCAGACCTGACCCTCAGAGCTTCTGCTCCAGCAACTTTGGACTCATCCTCATCCCCACTAGGGTGGTGCTGGCCACTGAGCAGAGGAGAAGCCCTGGCTTGCACCTGACTCTGGTTCTAGCACTGCCCCCCCGACCCAATCTCCAACCCCATCTCTTACCAAAGTGATAGCTGCTAGCACAACCTGGGGAAAGACCTGACTTATGTTCACTTCAGATCCAGCTCTCCCATCAAAGCAACTGGGCACACACAGACTGTGTAGGGATGCTCTCACACAAGGACACTGCTTCAACACCACAATAGGTAACTGTTTCACCTAATTCCATAGAGACAGAGAAAGTTAAGCCAAATGAGTTGACAGTGGAATTTGTTTCAATCGAAAAAAACAAGAGAAAGCCCCTGAAAAAAACAACTAATTAAACAGAAATAAATAATTTACCAGATAAAGGGTTCAAAGTGAGAGGAGCTTCAAGACATGGAGACCACCTTCCTCCCCACAGATACATCAGAAATACATCTACATGTGGAACAACTTCTACAGAACACCTACTGAATGCTGGCAGAAGACCTCAGACCTCCCAAAGGGTAGGGCAAAGGAAAAAGAAAAGACAAAGACAAAAGAATAGGGATGGGACCTGCAGTTGGGGGGAGCTGTGAAGGAGGAAAGGTTTCCACACACTAGGAAGCCCCTTTGCGGGCAGAGACTGCGGGTGGCAGAGGGGGGAAGCTTCGGAGCCACGGAGGACAGCACAGCAACAGGGGTGCGGAGGGCAAAGAGGAGAGATTCTCGCATAGAGGATCGGTGCCAACCACCACTAACCAGCCTGAGAGGCTTGTCTACTCACCCTCTGGGACGGGTGGGGGATGGGAGCTGAGGCTCCGGTTTCAGAGGTCAGATCCCAGGGAGAGGACTGGGATTGGCTGCCTGAACACAGCCTGAAGGGGGCTAGTGTGCCACAGCTAGCCGGGAGGGAGTCCGGGAAAAAGTCTGGACCAGCCGAAGAGGCAAGAGACTTTTTCTTGCCTCTTTGTTTCCTGGTGCACGAGGAGAGGGGATTAAGCGTGCCACTAAAGGAGCTCCAGAGATGGGCGCGAGCTGTGGCTATCAGCGCAGACAACAGAGACGGGCATGGGACGCCAAGGCTGCTGCTGCAGCCACTAAGAAGCCTGTGTGCAAGCACAGGTCACTCACCACACCTCCCCTACCAGGAGCCTGTGCAGTCCGCCACTGCCAGGGTCCCGTGATCCAGGGACAACTTCCCTGGGAGAACACACGGTGCGCCTCAGGCTGGTGCAATGTCACACTGGGCTCTGCTTCCACAGGTTCACCCCGCACTCTGTACCCCACCCTCACCGCAGCCTGAGTGAGCCAGAGCCCCCAAATCAGCTTCTCCTTTAACCCCACCGTGTCTGAGCAAAGAACAGTTGCCCTCAGGCGACCTACCCGCAGAGGTGGCGCCAAATACAAAGCTGAACCCCAGGAGCTGTGCGAACAAAGAAGGAAAGGGAAATTTCTCCCAGCAGCCTCAGGAGCAGCAGATTAAATCTCCACAGTCAACTTGATGTACCCTGCATCTGTGGAATACCTGAATAGACAATGAATCATCGCAAATTGAGGAGGTGGACTTTGGGAGCAAAGATATATATATTTTTTTCCCTTTTTCTCTTTATGTGAGTGTGTATATGTATGCTTCTGTGTGTGATATTGTTTGTATAGATTTGCTTTTAGCAGTTGTCCTAGGGTTCAGTCAGTACGTTTTTTTTGTTGTTGTTTGTTTTTTGTTTGTTTGTTTTGCATAGTTTTTGACACATTAGTGGGTTTGTTTTTTGGTTAGGTTGCTCTATTCTTTCCTCGTTTCTTTTTCTATTTTTTTATTACTTTAAAAAAACTATTTTAATAACGATTTTTTATTTTAATAACTTTTTAATTTAATTTAATTTTTTCTTCTTTCTTTTTTTTCTCCCTTTTATTCTGAGCCATATGGATGACAGGCTCTTGGTGCTCCAGCCAGGCGTCATGGCTGTGCCTCTGAGGTGGGAGAGCCAACTTCAGGACATTGGTCCACAAGAGACCTCCAAGCTCCATGTAATATCAAATGGTGAAAATCTCCCAGAGATCTCCATCTCAGCACCAAGACCCAGCTCCACTCAATGACCAGCAAGCTACTGAGCTGGACACCCTATGGCAAACAACTAGCAAGACAGGAACACAACCCCACCCATTAGCAGAGAGGCTGCATAAAATAATAATAAGGCCACAGACACCCCAAAACACACCACCAGACGTGGACCTGCCTACCAGAAGGACAAGATCCAGCCTCATCCACCAGAGCACAGGCACTAGTCCCCTCCAACAGAAAGCTTACACAACCCACTGAACCAACCTTCGCCACTGAGGGCAAACACCAAAAATTCTGGGAACTACAAACCTGCAGCCTCTGAAAAGCAGACCCCAAACACAGTAAATTATGCAAAATGAGAAGACAGAAAAACACACAGCAGATGAAGGAGCAAGGTAAAAACCCACCAGCCCTAACAAGTGAAGAGGAAATAGGCAGTCTACCTGAAAAAGAATTCAGAATAATGATAGTAAAGATGATCCAAAATCTTGGATATAGAATGGAGAAAATAAAACAAACATTTAACAAGCACCTAGAAGAACTAAAGAGCAAACAAACAGTGATGACCAACACAATAAATGAAATTAAAAATTCTCTAGAAGGGAACAATAACAGAATAACTGAGGCAGAAAAACGGATAAGTGACCTGGAAGATAAAATAGTGAAAATAATTACTGCAGAGCAGAATAAAGAAAAAAAGAATGAAAAGAATTGAGGAGAGTCTCAGAGACCCCTAGGACAACATCAAATGAAACAACATTCTAATTATAGGGGTCCCAGAAGAAGAAGAGAAAAAGAAAGGGATTGAGAAAATATTTGAAGAGATTATAGATGAAAATTTCTCTAATATGGGAAAGGAAATAGTTAATCAAGTCCAGGAAGCAGAGAGAGTCCCATACAGGATAAATCCAAGGAGAAACATGCAAAGACACATATTAATCAAACTATGAAAAATTAAATACAAAGAAAATATAATAAAAGCAGCAAAGGCAAAACAACAAATAACATACAAGGGAATCCCCATAAGGTTAACAGCTGATTTTTCAGCAGAAACTCTGCAATCCAGAAGGGAGTGGCAGGACATATTTAAAGTAATGAAGGGGAAAAACCTACAACAAAGATTACTCTACCCAGCAAAGATCTCGTTCAAATTTGATGGAGAAATTAAAAGCTTTACAGACAAGCAAAAGCTGAGAGAATTCAGCACCACCAAACCAGCTGTACAACAAATGCTAAAGGAAATTCTCTAGGAAGGAAACACAAGAGAAGGAAAAGACATAAAATAACAAACCCAAAACAATTAAGAAAATGGTAATAGGAATACACATATAGATAATTGCTTTATATATAAATGGATTAAATGCTCCTACCAAACGACATAGACTGGCTGAATGGATACAAAAACAAGACCCATATATATGCTGTCTACAAGAGACTCACTTCAGACCTAGGGACACATACAGACTGAAAGTGAGGGGATGGAAAAGGATATTCTATGCAAATGGAAATCAAAAGAAAGCTGGATTAGCAACTATCATATCAGACAAAACAGACTTTAAAACAAAGACTATTATAGAGACAAATAAGGACACTACATAATGATCAAGAATTCAATCCAAGAAGAAGATATAACAATTGTAAATATTTATGCACCCAACATAGGAGCACCTGAATACTTAAGGCAAATACTAACAGCCATAAAAGGGGAAATCAACGGTAACACAATCATATTAGGAGAATTTAACACCCCACTTTCACCAATGGACAAATCAAACAAAATGCAAATAAATAAGGAAACACAAGGTTTAAATGATACATAAAAGAAGATGGACTTAATTGAAATTTATAGGACATTCCATCCAAAAACAACAGAATACACTTTCTTCTCAAGTGCTCATGGAACATTCTCCAGGATAGATCACACCTTGGGTCACAAGTCAACCCTTGGTAAATTTAAGAAAACTGAAATTGGATCAAGTATCTTTTCCAACCACAACGCTATGAGACAAGATATCAATTACAGGAAAAAATCTGAAAAAACTATAAACACAGGGAGGCTAAACAATACACTACTTAATAACCAAGAGATCACTGAAGAAATCAAAAAGGAAATCAAAAATTACCTGGAAACAAATCACAATGGAGACACGATGACCCAAAACCTATGGGATGCAGCAAAAGCAGTTCTAACAGGGAAGTTTATAGCTATAAAATCTTACCTTAAGAAACAAGAAACATCTCAAATAAACAACCTAACTGTACACCTAAAGCAATTAAAGAAAGAACAACAACAACAACAAAAAAAAAAGTTAGCAGAAGGAAAGAAATCAGAAAGATCATATCAGATATAAATGAAAAAGAAATGACAGAAACAATAACAAAGATCAATAAAATTAAAAGCTGGTTCCTTGAGAAGATAAAAAAAAAATTGATAAAACATTAGCCAGACTCATCAAGAAAAAAAGGGAGAAGAATCCAAATTGGAAAAGAAATAAAGTTGTCACTGTCTGCAATGACACGATACTATACATAGAGAATCCTAAAGATGCCACCTGAAAACTACTAGGGATAATCAATGAATTTGGTAAAGTAGCAGGATACAAAATTAATGCACAGAAATCTCTGACATTTCTATACACTAATGATGAGAAACCTGAAAGTCAAATTAAGAAAACACTCCCATTTGCCACTACAACCAAAAGAATAAAATGTCTAGGAATAAACCTACCTAAGGAGACAAAAGACCTGTATGCAGAAAACTATAAGACAATGATGAAAGAAATTAAAGATGATACAAACAGATGGAGAGACATACCATGTTCTTGGATTGGAAGAATCAACATTTTGAAAATGACTCTACTACCCAAAGCAATCTACAGATTCAATGCAATCCCTATCAAACTACCAATGGCATTTTTCACAGAACTAGAACAAAAAAATTCACAAGTTGTATGGAAATGCAGAAGACTCCGAATATCCAAAGCAATCTGGGAAAAAAATGGAGCTGGAGGAATCAGGCTCCCTGACTTCAGACTATACTACAAAGCTACAGTAATCAAGACAGTATGGTACTGGAACAAAAACAGAAATATAGATCAATGGAAAAGGTTAGAAATCCCATAGATAAACCCACACACATATGGTCTCCTTATCTTTGATAAAGGAGGCAAGAATATACAATGGAGAAGTGACAGCCTCTTCAATAAGTGGTGTTGGTAAAACTGGACAGCTACATGTGAAAGAATAAAATTAGAACACTCCCTAACACCATAAACCAAAATAAACTCAAAATGGATTAAAGATCTAAATGTAAGGCCAGACGCTATAAAACTCTTAGAGGAAAATATAGGCAGAAAACTCTATGACATACATCACAGCAAGATCCTTTATGACCCACCTCCTAGAGAAATGGAAATAAAAGCAAAAATAAACAAATGGGACCTAATGAAACTTAAAAGCTTTTGCACAGCAAAGGAAAACATAAAGAAGATGAAAAGACAGACTCAGAATGGGGAAAATATTTGCAAATGAAGTAAATGACAGAGGATTAATCTCCAAAATTTACAAGCAGCTCATGCAGCTCAATATCAAAAAAACAAAACAACCCAATCCAAAAATGGGCAGAAGACCTAAATAGACATTTCTCCAAAGAAGATATACAGATTGCCAACAAACACATGAAAGCATGCTCAACATCATTAATCATTAGAGAAATGCAAATCAAAACTACAATGAGATATCATGTCACACTGGTCAGAATGGTCATCATCAAAAAATCTACAAACAATAAGTGCTGGAGAGGGTGTGGAGAAAAGGGAACCCTCTTGCACTGTTGCTGGGAATGTAAATTGATACAGCCACTGTGGAGAACAGTATGGAGGTTCCTTAAAAAACTATAAATAGAACTACCATATGACCCAACAATCCCACTACTGGGCATATACCCTGAGAATACCATAATTCAGAAAGAGTCATGTACCACAATGTTCATTGCAGCTCTGTTTACAATAGCCAGGACATGGAAGCAACCTAAGTGTCCATCAACAGATGAATGGATAAAGAAGATGTGGTACATTTATACAATGGAATATTACTCAGCCATAAAAAGAAACGAAACTGAGTTATTTGTAGTGAGATGAATGGACCTAGAGTCTGTCATGCAAAGTGAAGTAAGTCAGAACAAGAAAAACAAATACCGTGTGCTAACACATATATATGGTATCTAAAAAACAAAAACAAAAAAATGGTAATGAATCACCTAGGGCCAAGACAGGAATAAAGATGCAGACCTACTAGAGAATGAACTTGAGGATATGGGGAGGTGGAAGGGTAAGATGGGAGAAAGTGAGAGAGAGGCATGGACATATATACACTACCAAATGTAAAATAGAGAGCTAGTGGGAAGCGGCCACATAGCACAGGGAGATAAGCTTGGTGCTTTGTGACCACATAGAAGAGTGGGTTAGGGAGGGTGGGAGGGAGGGGGACGCAAGAGGGAAGAGATATGGGTATACATATATATATATATATATATATAACTGATTCACCTGTTATAAAGCAGAAACTATCACACCATTGTAAAGCAATTATACTCCAATAAAGATATTAAAAAAAAAAGAAAAACAAAAAGATTTCAAAACATTACTAATATGAATGCTAACTGAATTGAGGAAAAGAATAGATAAACATAGTAAGAATGTTAACAAAAACTCAGGAAATATAAAAAAGAACAACCCAGAACTGAAGATTACAGTAACTAAAATAAAAAAAAATAAAAAAATAACACTAGAAGAATCTAACAGCAGATTAGGTGATGCAGAAGAATGCATAAGTGATCTGGAAGATAGAATAATGAAATCAACCAATCAGAACAACGAAAACAAATTTAAGAAAATGAGAACAGTTTTAGGGACTTCTATGACAACATTAAGCGAACCAACATTTGCATTGTAACGTTACCAGAAGGAGAGTGAGAGAGGCAGGAGTCAAAACTGTATTTGATGAAATTATGGCTGAAAACTTTCCAAACCTGAAGAAGGAAACAGATATCCAGGCACAGAAAGCACAGAGGATACCAAACAAGATGAACCAACAGAGACCCACACTGAGTCATAATTAAAACAGCAAAAGTTAAACATAAAGAGAGGATTTTAAAGGCAGCCAGAGAAAAACAAAGAATCATATACAAGGTGACCCCCATAAAGCTATCAGCTGATTTTTCTGCAGAAACTTTGCAGGCCAAAAGGAAATGGCATGATATATCCAAAGTGCTGAATAGGAAATACCTGCAACCTAGGATACTCTTCCCAGCAAGATTATCATTCAGAATTGAAGTAGAGATAAAGAACATCTCAGACAGCAAAAACTAAGTGTTCATCAATACTAAACCTATCCTAAAAAATGTTAAAAAGTCTTTTCTAAGTGTAAAAGAAAAGGCTATAACAAAAAGGAAGCATCTCTAAGAAAGAAAACATACCACTAGTAAGGGCAAGTATATAGTAAAAGTTGAGGATCAACCTCTTAAATAAACTAGTATAAAGATTAAGAGACAAAAATGTGTAAAATCAACTAAAACCACAATAATCAGTAAAGAAATAAACAGGAATATGTAAAATATGACATCAAAAACACAAAATGTAGGGGAGAGGCATAAAAAATGTAGATTTTTTGGAGTGTATTTGAACTTAAATGACTACATATTTAAAACAAGTAGATATAATTATAGGTCAACATAAATTAATCCCATGGTAACCACAAATCAAAAACCTACAATAGATACAAAAGGACTACAGAGAAAAGAACGCAAGCATATCACTAAAACAAACATCAAACCACAGGGAAGAAACTAAAAGAAAGGGAAAAGAATAGAAAACTACAAAAACAACCAGAAAACAAGTAACAAAATGGTAATAAGTACCTATCTATCAATAATCACTTTAGATGTCAATGGACTAAATGCTCCAATCAAAAGACATAGGGTGACTGATTGGATAAAAAAGCAAGACCCATCTACATGCTGCCTATAGGAGATTCACTTCAGAGCTAAAGACACACACAGACTGAAAGTGAGGGGATGGAAAAAGATATTTCATGAAAATGAAAATGACAAGAAAATGGAACTAGCAATACACATATCAGACAAAATAGACTTTAAAACAAAGTCTATAATAAAAGACAAATAAACGCATTACATACTGATAACGGGATCAATACAAGAACATATAACACTCCTTTATACATATACACCTAATATAGGAGCACCTAAATATGTAAAATATTAAAAGACAGAAAGAGAGAAATTGACAATAACACAAAAATAGTATGGGACTTTAACACCCCACTTACATCAATGGACAGATCATCCAGACCAAAAAAAAAAAAAAAAATCATTAAGGAAGCAGTGCTCTTAAATGGCACATTAGACCAGTTGGACTTAACAGAGATCTACAGCATAGTCCATCCAAAAAACAGCAGAATACACATTCTTTTCAAGTACACATGGAACATTCTTCAGGATAGATGACTTGCTAGGCCAAAAGACAAATCTCAACAAATTTAAGAGGAAAGAAATTATATGAAGATTTTTTTTTCCAACAGCAATGGTATGAACCTAGAAATCAATTATGAGAAGAAAAATGAGAAAAACACAAATACGTGGAGACTAAATAGCACACTACTCAAAAACCAAAAGGTCAATGAAGAAATCAAAGAGGAAATCAGAAAATACCTTTAGACAAATGAAAATGGAAACAAAACTTTCCAAAATCTGTGGGATGCAGCAAAAGCATTCCTAAGAGGGATGTTTTTAGCAATACAAGCTTTCTTCAAAAAACAAGAAAAACCTCAAGTAAAAACCTAACCTCCCATCTGAATAAATTAGAAAAAGAAGAGCAAACAAAGCCCAAAGTCAGCAGAAGGAAGGAAAAAATAAAGATCAGAGAGAAAATAAATAAAATAGAGACCCACAAAACAGTAAAAGAGCTCAGTAAAACAAAGAACTGTTTTTTTGAAAACATAAACAAAGTTGATAAACCTTTAGCCAGTCTCAAGGAAAAAAGAGAGAGGACACAGAGAAGCAAAATAAAAACTGTAAGAAGGGAACTAACAACTGATATCACAGAGATACAAAAAATCATATGCCAAAAAATTGGACAACCTAGAAGAAATGGACAAATTTCTAAAAACACACAACTTTCCAAGACTGAATCAGGAAGAAACAGACAGTCTGACCAGACCGATCACTAGTAGTGAAATTGAATTTATAATTTAAAAATTCCCAAAAAATAAAAGTCCAGTACCAGATAGCTTCACAGGTCAATTCTACCAAACATATACAGAAGAGATAATACCTACCCTTCTCAAACCATTCCAAAAATGTGAAGAGGAGGGAACACTCCCAAATTCATTCTATGAAGCCAACATTACCAAAACCAAAGACACTTCAAAAAAGACATTTATAGGCCAATATCTCTAAAGAATGGAGATGCAAAAATCCTCAACAAAATATTAGTAAACAGATTTCAACAATATATACAAAGGATCATGCACCATGGTCAAATTGGATTTATTCCAGGGATGCAAGATGCAGACGTTCAATATCTGCAAATCAATCAATGTGATATACCACATTAATAAGAAGAAGGATAACAGTCACATGATCATCTCAATAGATGCAGAAAAGCATTTGATGAAATTCAATATCAATTCATGATAAAAACTCTCATCAAAGTTGGTGTAGAGGGAACATATCTCAACATAATAAAAGCCATTTATGACAAAACCACAGTTAACACCGTACTCAATGGTGAAAAGCTGAAAGCCTTTCCTCTAAAATCAGAGAAGACAAGAATGCTCAGTCTCACCACTTCTCTTTAGCATGGAATCAGAGGTCTTAGCTACAGCAATCAGACAAGAAAAACACATGAAAATTGAAAGGGAAGAAGTAAAACTGTCACTACTTGCAGATGACATGATACTATATATAGAAAATCCTAAAGTCACCACCAAAAAATTATTACAACTAATAAATGAATTCTTTAAAGTTGCAGGATGCAAGATTAACATACAGAAATCTGTTGCTTTTCTATACACTAATAATGAACTATAAGAAAGGGAAAGCAAGAAAACAATCCTGTTTAAAAATCACATCAAAAAGAAGAAAGTACCTTGGAATAAACTTAACCAAGGAGGTGAAAGACCTATACTCTGAAAACTATAAAACATTGATGAAGGAAGTTGAAGATGGTACAAAGAAATGAAAAGATATCTCATACTCTTGAACTGGAAGAATTAATATTCTTAAGATGTCCATAGTACTCAAAGTAATCTACAGATTTATTGTAATCTCTATCCAAATACTCATGACATTTTTCATAGAACTAGAAGAAAAAATCCTAAAATTTATATGGAACCACAAAACACCTCAAATTGCCAAAGCAATCTTGAGGAAAAAGAACAAAGGTGGAGGTATCATGCTCCCTGGCTTTAGACTGTACTACAAAGTGACAATAATCAAAACACCATGGTACTGACACAAAAACAGACACATAAATCATTGGAACAGAATAAAGAGCTGTGAAATAAACTCACACACTTATTGTCAATTAATCTATAACAAAGTAGGCAAGAATACACGATAAAGAAAAGACAGTCTCTTCAATAAGTAGAGCTAGGAAAATTGGGCAGCTACATGTAAAAGAAGAAAATTAGAACATTTTCTTACATGATAAATAAAAATAAACTCAAAATGGATTAAAGAAATAAAAGTAATACCTAAAACCATAAAACGCCAAGAATAGAACAGAGGCAGAACTCTCTCTGACATAAATCAAAGCAATATTTTTTGGGGGGGTTTATCTCCTATGGTAAAAGAAACAAAAGCAAAAATAAACAAACGGGACCTAATTAAAACTTAAAAGCTTTTGTACAGCAGAGAAAACCATGGACAAAAAACGATAACCTACTGAATGGGAGAAAATATTTGCCAATCATATGAACAATAAGGATTAATATCCAAAATATATAAACAGCTCATATAACTCTATATAAAAAAACAAAAAACCTGATTAAAAAATGGGCAGAGAACCTGAATAGACATTTTTCCAATGAAGATATACAGATGACTGACAGACACATGAAAAGATGCTCAACATCGCTAATCATCAGAGAAATGCAAATCAAACCACAATGAGATATCACTTCACACCTGTCACAATGGCTATTGTTAAAAAGTCTACTAATAACAGTGGAAATGTAAATCAGTTCAGCCACTATGGGAAACAGAATGGAGCTTCCTCAAAAAAGTAAAGATAGAACTACCATATGATTCAGCAATCCCACTCCTGGGCATATATCTGAGAAAAACAAAACAATAATTTGAAAATTTATGTGCACCCCAATGTTCATAGCAGCATTATTTACAATTGCCAAGATATGGAAGCAATCTACATGTCCATCAACATATGAATGGATAAAGAAGATGTGGTATGTATAATATATATACACAATACATATATACAATGGAATATAACTCAGCCATTAAAAAAAAATGAAATTCTGCCATTTGAAACAACATGGATGAACCCAGAGGGTATTATGCTTAGTGAAATAAGTCAGACAGAGAAAGACAAATCCTCTACTTTATCACTTGTATGTGGAATCTAAAAGATAAAACGAAGGAATTCATATAACAAAACAGAAACAGACTCACAGATATAGAGAGCAAACTAATGGTTACCAGTGGGGAGAGGGTAGGGAATTAAGAGATACAAATTACTATGTATAAAATAAATTAAAGGTTATATTGTACAGAATAGGAAAATATAACCATTATTTTGTAATAATTTAAAGGGAGTATAATCTATAAAATATTGAATCACTATGTTGTACCCCTGAAATTAATATAATATTGTAAATCAACTATACTTCAATTTGAAAAAATAAAAAGAACGACCCAACCTCTCTTTCTGTTCTGGCTCCAAGCAAACACACCATCTAGTGTGTGTTAAGAATACTGTAATTGTGACATGGGGCTTGGATTCCAGGCCAGACTCTGCCACTTATTTGCTGTATAGCTGTGACATAGTCACTTAACTTTTCTAGATTTAGATTCCTAATGTTAAAAATAACAAATAAGAGTAGAAGACTTATAAAGAACTGACCAGGGCCACAAGTATTAACAGCACCTGCATCCATTACTTATACAACTCCCTGTACAGTGAATCAGAGCCATTCTTTATCACAAGCAGTAGGAAGCACCTAAATAGTCTCAAGTCCAAATTAGAATAAGCAACTATGATTCACCAGAAAACTCCACTAAACCCTCAAAGCTCTCATCCATGGACAACTGGAAAGACTGTTGGACTTCTGATATGAAATGAAATGGTTTATTGATTCTCTGTGACTTTACTCACACTGTGAATCACTGAACCATGCTTCACTTGGGCTCAGGAGTTTGGCAAAGAATGGCAGGGCAAGGAAGGATGTTTTTCCCTCTGAATCATCAGGTGCCTTTCCAGGTCCATTTGTCTCCTGGGAATGACTGTGCTCTCTGTTGTATGAAGCCCTATTGTTTGGGGCATGTTAATAAGATTGGTCTTTCAAAGACTAATTATTTAACCCATCTGAAAAGTTCAGGATGAGCTAGGTTATGCTGCAGTAACAAAAACAAAGAACACTCAGTGGCCTAAAACATCAAAGGTTTAAATTTATTGTTCATGCTGCATGTCCATCATGGGTCAACTGGGGGCTATGTTCAGCCCTGTCCTCATGCTGGGAACCAGGCTGACAAAAGAACCTCTATTTGGAATATTACTGATCACCATGGCAAATAGAAAGAGAGAGCATGTGAATTACACACTGACTCTTACAGCTTTCCCCAAGAGGTAATAATGCAATCACTTCTGCTCATATCATTGGCAAAAGAAAATTACAGTACTGTGCCTGACATCAAGACCTGGAAGGAAAATGAGAAAAATTTACAAATAGCATTAATGATGACCTCAAGGTTTCTTTTTTTTTTTTCTTTTTCTTCATGCTCAAGAACCTTGATCTTGACAAGGTTTGTGGTGACAAACTGGTGTAGGCAGTGGCCACATATGTCCATGTCACCCTGCTGAAAAGATCCAAGAGATCTTCCATATCCTTGCGTATTCTTCCATAGCCCTCAGTAGACCTAGAGACCATGCCTCCTGACAAATGGTAAGGAAAAGCTAAGGGATCACCCTCGAGTTTCTAAAAAGGTATAACTGGAAACAGCTTGAGGAAAATGAAGCTGACAAATTTGCTTAGCCAGACAAAGAGAGACAATCACAAATCTCAAATAAAACTTTCTACTACCTTTGAAAATCAAATTCCTAGAACACTATGCTTAAAGATTGAGGATTTCACCTAGTAGAAATACACCAGACAGTAATGGGTTCTACCTTTATTATTTATCAGCAAGTACATTTTGGTTTTTACTTAATGAACCATAAACATAATTGGAAGTACGTGAGAAGGAATGTAACATAAATAAATAATTAAGACCAAAATATTGGAATTATTTTATTGTGAATTAAAAAGTAGATACATATACACCTATAAATGAAAAACAATTTGAAAAAGAAGCAGTTTATAGGCATTCCAGTTGCTTCATATCATTAGCACCACAGTGCTGTCAGTCTTTTACATTTTAGTTATCTTCATTTTTTCTTGCATTTCTTTGGTGGCTAAAAAATTTCAGTAATCTTTTGCTGAATGAACTAAAGACTAGAGCAAAAGATTCCTAGAGAGTGAAAGGGCCAGAAAAATCTTCTCAAAGGTGGGGGATGATGTTTGAATCTGGGACTCTCAGAGCTGCCTTCAGTTTTCACTTCAGAGTATGGCAGCTCTTTTTTGTGCTGAAGCTTTTCCTAATCCAGAAAGAGGTAGAGAGCAGTGGAGAGTATGTGATTGTCCCAAGTCCCATACGTAGACTCCTGGGAATGTCCTATTTCCTGAAACCATCATGAAAATGTAGAAAGCTTGATAAGAAGTAAAGGTTATGTCAGCAGCTGAAACAGAGCTGATGGTGCCAGCATCTTCCTTTTGGCCCTCTCTCACTCCTGGTGTGCCTCCCCACCTGGTCACAGCTGAAGCCCGACAGGCTAGTTCATTTGGAGGACCAGAATTTACTTAGCAAGCCTGAGCTATGAGAATATCATGATTTTCAGAATTTTGAACTTAAAGGAGTTCTTATAAAGCAATAGCAGAGAATCTTCTGTTTTTAGAGTAGTGATTCCTCCCAGAAATGATAGCGTTGGGGAGATTTAACAAACAAAATTGATACTCAATTTTTTAGGAGTAATACATATGAAATTTTAAAATAGAGACTGAAATGTATGTGGATAATTTATTATCATGAATATTTGGGGCATAGCAAATCAAGAGTGATATAAAGAAAATTGTGGGTACCATTTTATAGATGTTCTAATGAATGCCTGCTTATTTCCATTCTTTTTTTATATCTTTATTGGAGTAAAATTACTTTACAAAGTTGTGTTAGTTTCTTCTGTACAACAAAGTGAATCAGCTATATGTATACATATATCCTCATATCCCCTCCCTCTTGCATCTCCATTTCACCCTCCCTATCCCACCCCTCCAGATTGTTGCAAAGCATCAAGCTGATCTCCCTGTGTTATGCAGCAGCTTCCCACTAGCCATCCATTTTACATTTGGTAGTGTTTATATGTCAGTGCTACTCTCTCACTTCATCCCAGCTTCCCCTTCCCCCGTTGTGTCCTCAAGTCCGTTCTCTATGTCTGTGTCTTTGTTCCTGCCCCGCCGCTAGGTTCATCATTACCATTTTTTTAGATTCCATATATGGGCATTAGCAGACGGTATTTGTTTTTCTCTGACTTACTTCACTCTGTATGACAGACTCTAGGTCCATCCACATCATTACAAATAACTCAATTTCGTTTCTTTTTATGGCTGAGTAATATTCCATTGTATATATGTGCCACATCTTCTTTATCTATTCATCTGTCGATGGACATTTAGGTTGCTTCCATGTCCTGGCTATTGTAAATAGTGCTGCAATGAACATTGTGATACATATACCTTTTTGAATTATGGTTTTCTCAGGGTATATGCCAAGTAGTGGGATTGCTGGGTCATATGGTAGTTCTATTTTTAGTTTTTTTAAGGTTATTTCCATTCTTAATAACTCCAAAATTTATAGAATTTGGGCAAATTAAAGAAAGAATTTCCTTGTTATGCAAATTTCAAAGATTCCCAAAGTTCTTCTTTTGTAATTTTAGTAACAAGGTTAACATAAAAAAAGAAGTTTAATGTAGGAAAAGTTATCTCTCTTCATTTTGAAACTAATGCAAATTTGTCATCCCTGTGAATACAGGCTTTAGGGACAATAAGTTGGAACAACATTTAAGCATTTCCAAAAACCAAGACTAGCCCTACTTTCAGTTGACAACTAAAGAATTCTTCAACATAGATCTAACTAACTCACCTACAAAAATCAAATATTCAAGGAAGAGGACATTGTATTACAAAACTAATAACTGAGCAAGCATTTATATTTTAAAATAAAAGTAATCTAATGCAAATATAGACACAGGCATAACTCTGGTTGTGTCTATAGATACATTAAAACATAAGAAAAATAAAATTGAGAAATCTATGTTTTAATTGAAGGTACATTACATTTATGAAATTAGAAAAGTGTCTAATACAAATTTAATGTAAAAGAGCTACTACTAAATTACACTTTATTTTAGTTAAAAGGCTTTTAATTAAAATTCATAAATAAATGTTTGAATGTTATAAAAAAGTAATTTTTATATCCCCCATCCATTCTGGCCTCTGATTAAGTTCTAAAGTATTTTATTAGTTTTGCATTTTCTAATAATTGTTGGTGGACAAGGTGTCTCATTACTTAATGATCCACAAATTAAGGTAATAGACAAATATCAAGGTCAACTAAAACTGAAATAAGTAATAATGGTGGGAGAGGAAGGCAGAGGGCAGAAGAGGACAATGAGCCCTTGAGAAGGTCAGGTGTCTCTGCCCATATCCAGGAACAACTCCCAGAGGGCAGAGAAAGGCCAAGTGATCCTTCAAACACTCTTTAAAGTGCCACTTTCTAGGTTGACCCATCCATCCAAAGGGCAAGGTACTGCTGAGCATTATCTGCTGAGATGCCCTCCTCAAGGAGCTGTGTGTCAGGAAATATCATCAGGCAGTTTCTAAACTAGTCCATAATCACTATTCCCTTTAACTCTGAGACCCAAGTAATCTACATCATTGAACAATGTTAAGCATCACCATAAGATACCGAACAAACAAACACAACATACTGTGTGAGTTAGTGTCCTCTGGAATTGCGAATATGTAAGCGAGGCATAGTAGGGAATTCTCTTGGTTTTCGCCTTGATGGCTACCCAAAAGATGTTTAACATTTGGGGAAATTTACGATTCATAGTTTCAGTTTGTATAAATGATTATCACTAGTAGTAGAAGTGAGAGACAGAACAGGCGGCAAAAGCAGAGGAGAAGAAATGGGATGAAATGGGGGTCTCAAGTGAGCAGGGTGAGGGTCAAGATATCAGCACTTAGCAAATTGAGTGAATCGAACTTTTCTTCACTATCCTGTAGAGTATAGAAAAATGAAGAGTAGCTATTCTTGGTAAGAAGTAGGAACAATGAAACATATATCTTCTTAATGACTGGCTTAGCACCTCATAATAAGGCCATAGTTCATTTAAGGTATTTTCAGTTATTTTAAATGTGCTGTAATACCAGTGATTTTCTGGACCTTATTGATTTCTATAATGGAGAAAGGGGTAAAGGGAATAGAAAGCCAGGTCTGGCCAAACTTCTTTCCAAGATGGAAAAGTAGGTGCCAGAGGAGTTTTGATTTACATGTATGTATATGGGGATCCAGATAAAAAAGATTGGTAGTAGTCACCTTGGGGAATGGAGGTTTCAGGTACAAGTGGATGGATAAAGGGGATCTTGAGAGCACAGTTCATATAACATGCATTGTAATACTGTTCAGAGCCTCTTCTAGGGAGTCATGTAAATATTTTGTGTTGTTGGGGTTATATTAAACTTTAAACACATTTGGAACTCTATCTTGGTCACTTACTAACAAGATTACTTTGACTCAGTCACCCATCCTTTTTAAGCCTCCGTTTCATTATCTGTACATTTTAGTAATAATAGGGCCAATTCCCTACAGTTTTTCTGGGGATTATGTGTGATAATATGTTAAAGGCTTTGCATATGTGAAAAATTATTCCTATTTCTTCACCCCTATCTGTATCCAGACCTTTTCCCATGCAACTTGGCAATTCTTCCCACTAAAGGCAAATTTATTTCCCTGTACTATTGATGCTGGCCATGTGGTTTACTTGACCAGTGGAATGTGGGTAGAAGTTTCCAGCATATGTCTTCAGAGGAATAGCCTACGGGAACTTGCAGCCTCTGTCATGAGAAGAATATGCACCCAGTGGCTTCTGCCTCTTTGGTCTGGGTCTCAGAATAAACACACATGGGGTACAATTGAGCCAAACCTGCATAACTTTCAGTGTGGGAATAAATGCCATTGTCGTATACCACTGAGTTCTGAGCTGGTTTGTCGTCATGCAGCAATAGGTGACTGACACAACACAGTCCTGGGGTGTGGCCTGGGAATATGCATTTCTCAGGTTGTGAATAATAATAGGACTTATGAATAACTGCAATAATGCCTTTGCCCACAGTTTAAAGTGCATGGAGATAAGTAGAAAGATATATAGCTTATTCTGATTCATACACAACTTTTATCTTCTTTATAGTTATCTTTCTTTGAATCAGATGGGCAACTATTTATGAAACATGGCATTCAGTAATCATCTAATTTGCTAACCATGATTTTTGAGATTGCTTGGGAATAAATATCAATCAAGTGGAATTTTCCTCTCATCTGATACTGTGGATAATCTAAATGTTTTAAATTGATTATTTCTTATGTCTAGATTAAATTTACATAATAACTTCTTAAAAGAATACTGAACTGATAGACAATATCTCCTAAAGCTGAACAAATGTGCCTACCTTACAATTCAGCACTTCTGAAACTCCTGGGTACATCCAACAGAAAGGATAGTGCATATCTACCAAAAGACTTGTATAAGAATTGCCAACTCAAGCTGTAAACTGGAAATGATCCAAAGTCTTTCAACAGTAGAATGGATCCATAAATTGTAGTAAGGTAGTATATTCATTCAACAAAATATTACAGAACCATAAAAAAGAATGCAATAGCAAGGATGAATGTCATAGATGTGAATATGAATTTAAAAAAAGTAGACCCAGAGTAATAAGTTCTGTATTATTCCATTTGTGCAAAGTTTGAGAGAGGCAAAATTTGTCTATGGGAATTGAAGTTAGAATAGTGTTTCTTGAGGCAGGGGTAGGTATTGCCTGGGAAGGGTGAGAAGCCTTTTGGACTGCTAGAAATGTTCTACATCTTAATCTGCTTGGTGGTTGTGTTATGTCTTTTGGAGTTGAACTCCGACAAGTGTCCTCTTGCACCAATAGAAATAGACTGAGTTGGGTTCAGAAGCAAAGGAAAGGCTTATTCTTTGATCAGAGAGTGGAGAGGTAGGAGCTGGGGATCTAGAGCACATGCTCTCCCAACAGGCTGTGTGTGGGGCTGCTTTATAGGGGTCCGGTCAGCAGGGAGGGGGCAGGCACAGCTGCTCATGCTCCAGATCTCAGTGCCTGGCGCAGCATCTCTGCACATGATCCACCAAACTGAATTGTCTGCACATTAATTTTGCACCAGGAACTCTTGTCTAAAGTGCCAAGTGCAAGGCCTTTGCACGCAGCACACTATGAAAAGTGAAACTAGACTAAGCACAAAAGGAAAGAATAAAAGACAAGGTTAGACTTTATTTTATTACCCATATTCAGTTTTGTTTTGTTTTTTTGGAGTCTGAAAAAACTTTTTTTTTACATATCTATTTTATTTTTCTAAATTTTATTTTCTATTGATGTATAGTTGATTTACAATGTGTTAGTTTCAGATGTACAGCAAAGTGGTTCAGTTATACATACATACATATATATATATATATATATATATTCTTTTTCAGATTTTTTTTCCTTATAGGTTATTACAAAATATTGAGTATAGTAGGTTCTTGTTGGTTATCTATTTTATATCTAGTTCTTGTTGATTATTTATTTTATATCTAGTAGTGTGTATATGTTAATCCTAAACTCCTAATTTACCCCTCCCCCATCATTTCCCCTTTGGTAACCATAAATTTGTTTACTATGTCTGTGGGTCTATTTCTGTTTTGTATATAAGTTCATTTGTATCATAGTTTTTCTTTTTCAGATTCTTTTCCATTATAGGTTATTATAAGATATTGAGTATAGTTCCCTGTGCTATACAGTAGGTTCTTGTTGTTTACCAGTTTTAAATATAGTAGTGTGTATATGTTAATCCTAAACTCCTAATTTATCTCTCCCCACCCACACCTCTAGATTCTATTTTTATTTCCCAGGAATTGTTCATGGGCTTTGCCAGTGATAGTTAATTGGCTGTATATACTACAAAAATTCATCAAGCTATAGACTATAAATATATGCACCATGTATATCATACCTCAATTTTTTAAAAAGATAAAAAAGAAAATCTCACCTGGAATTAGAGAAAAATTAATATTTTAAATGCCAGTGTTTCTAACTTACCAAGTTTAATCTGTCAAGCCTCTAGGTTTCAGCATAGCCTGATAGTAAGGAAAAGAGGTATAACTAGTTGATGAAGAGTTAAACTGGACATCATGAAACATGTACCTGGTGAAAGTTTCAGTTACTTATATGCTTAGTTCAAGAGTGGACAAAGGTTCATACATATACGAACAAGGACAAGCCGTTTGGTACACTGACTGGCTAAATACCCATCAGTAGTTATGCCCTATGCCAACCCGTCTCCAGATTGACAAGATAGTGTTGATGCTGCAGCAAAGGAAACAGAAACAAAGGCAGGGCTGATGCTGCCTTAACAATGAGGGCCTATTCTCCCCCATGCACCTGAGAACACCAGTGAACTTGGTCATTGTTCAGCAGCAGAAACCTCAGGGTTTCTCTCATCCTTAACTCTTTGTCATGTGACCACATTATTTCCTTAGGAGGTGATCCTGCCCTGTGTCCCCTGACAACGGAATCCTCCAAATGTATAAACTGTGTCATCGTGATTGACCAACCAGAGATCACCGCTCCTCACCACCCCCCTTCATCCCAAGCTGTTTGCTCTTATTGTTCATTAAAAAAAAAAGAATGAAAGGGAGGAAAGACAGCAATCCAAGTCCAGTAATAAGCAACACAAAAGATTCATTCGTGAAGGGCAAAGATTAACAGGACTAATAGCTCCAGGGGTTTGGGGAAAGCCTGTCCGATTCAGGAAACCAACTGGGAAAAACTGAGTGCAGACAAATTGCTTGCTACAAAGGGAATACTATGTGGGAGAGTATGGAAATAACTATGTTCTGCGAGCATGTTTTACTTTCTGTGTTGTTTCGCCAACAAGAGATACAAGGACAGCCAGAGTAGCAGAATAATACACCTGTGATAAAAGCAGCTGCCTGCTTTTCTCTAGACACTGAAAGTTTACCTTTGGTTCAGAACTACATATGGGGAAGCTTCAATTTACCAGACTTATTAGTTATTAAGTCTTTATCAAATTGTTTTTCATGGTGTACTTTCATCTAAATGGGAAGGAAAAAATGCTTTCTCAAGAGGTTACACAGACCTTTCCTTCAGCTACAACTTGAGCCCTAGCATTTTATGAGAATTTATTCTCCAAAAGGTGACCTAGAGGCATTATAAGTTCCTTCCTAAAGTTTTCTAGATTAATGCTTTGGAGAAATGCTTAAGAGCAAGGGTTAAAACAAGAAGAGTTTGCTGATTAACGTTTAGTTAATTTTAATAACTTCACTGACACAGCCCTCCGGATAAAAAAAAAAGGAAATTATTCTTTTCACCATTTTTTTGTTGTTGTTATATTTAAAATACTAAATGAACAGAATTGCATGGAGATAAAAGTAAACAACACATGAAATGAGAACATGGTCAACTGGTCTTTTCAAACTTGTTTGGGAGAGAAAAGCCTCCCCAAACAAAATCTTTTCATTATATTCCTCCAGGTAAACTATTCTCATAGATAAGCATGGTTATCCTTCCTTGCATAGTTAAAACAATACATTTTTCTGATCAAGACAGAAGGAAATATTTGATCTCTGCTGATCCCACTCAGAATTACCATTTGGCCTCTAGAAGAGCTATTTGCAAACTTCGGTGTGAGTTAGAATAGCTGGAAGAGCTTATTAAACTTGCAGATCTGGAGGGCTTTGTTGTGATATTGTGAATCAGTCAGCCTTGGATGAGCCTTGGAAATTTCATTTCTGTGAAACATCCCAGGTAATTCTGAGGCTCACAGATTTCACTTTGGGTCTCCATAATGCTTTCTCACATTCTGCTGGTGCCGAACTGCTAAGTCTTAGTTTGAAAACTGCAAGACACATAAGCCTTGTCCTATTTTTCTAAAACTAAGCTAAGGAATGTTCTAGCACACAAACAGGAGCATGCTCATCTTGTCATTGGAAACCTACTCACATAAATCACCCACCGTCCTGCCTTGCTGTCTGGAGTCAATGTAAACCTTAAACATCTCCTCTACAGTAAGCATCTGATCAAGAACAAGCAAGTAACTTAAGTGCATAGGGATAGAGAAAGGGTTTAAGAATTATCAAGACAAGGTGAAAATCTATTTTTTTTCAGTGCCTATTGCTCCAGGGTTAGGAACAGCCCCCAAATACTCACATGTTTAACAGAAGTTTAAGAGGGCACCATCATCTTATTTAGAACATTTCATCTTCCCTGCAAACAACAGGTTTCTACAATTCACCTTTGCTTTGTACCAAAGAAAGTTCACTTCTACAGTGAGTGCTCTCAAAATAGGAATGTGAAATTATGGGCCAGGGAAGAACCTCATATCAGTATGAGTCCGATCAAAGTATCGATTAAAATGTACTGAACTGAATGCAATGGTTCGGTTTTTCCTCCTGCTCTCCTACTTGTCCTGTGCAAATTGTTCAACAACCTTTCCCAGTGAAAGGACTTCAGAAATAGGAGCTGTCTTCAGGAGAGGAAGAGTGAGGTGTTGATATGCTGACCTACAGGGCACAAAAGTCCACTGACAGATGGGAAGGAAAAAAGGAAAGTGCCGAGAGGATTAAACACAAAAGGATTTTATAAGCAGTAAAGGCAATAACGAGCCCTCTGGAAGGAGGCATCGCATATTAATAGGGGCCATTCGATCTGCTAGAGGGCACAATGGACAATGTGAGGGGTAAACAACAATGCCCAGAACACATTTGGGTAAATAGGGGAGATGGTGGTCGTTGACAGCCAAGTGCATGCACTGCCAGCTCATCTGGGCCTCTGGAGGTCGGATTTTGAAAGCCTAGGAGGGTTATGCTGATTTCAACATACACTCTTATCCTTGGGATCTGGAAGGCAATTATAAAGTCATCTGTCATGAGCGGGCTATCCCACAAACATTACTCAGCTGCTATTATGCCTGACAGTTGGGGCACTTCTGGTTCAAAAATAGTCCATTTGTCAGTTTCCTCTACTCCCTGCTATTGTGAAAGAAGCAGAATTAGAAGGTACTGCTGGGACACCAGTTGAATCACTTTGGAATTGTGACACTGGTTTGCCACAGGAAAGGGGAGACTTGAGGCTTAGGGACCCAGAAACGATAGTGAGTTGTGTGAGAAGAAATGTCCACTTTGGGAAGCTGTCTGTGGAATTCCCTGAGATGAGCTGCACATGGGAGCGATGCAAACACTTCCGAAATCTTTTAGCTTCATCACCCCACACTCTGTCTGGTTTTGCCAGTCCTCACTGCCAGACAGTAATCTGCACCACGGCCCTCAGGAGAAGCACAATGGCCATGGACAGGTGTTCACAGAGCCTTCACGTGGCCTGTTATGAGCACACCATGTGCCTTTACTGATGACTTACAACAGCCTCTGAATCACTTCCCATAAAGAAAACTCAAGCTTCCCTTTCCCCTTTTAGACTAAGACAGCCCAGCACAAAATGCACACAGGTAACCAAACACAGACCAACAGCTGCCTTTCTGAGAGACAGAAACTCTACACTAAAACATCATGACAGCCCCGTAGCAGCAGCAATTTTAAGGGGCCTCAAATCCTTAAAGGAACTACTCCAAAGGTCTGGGTTTCCTTTCCTAATCTAGATATGGAGGAGTCTTTAAATCAGGCCTTCATTTCCGGAACATGCTCACTGTGGACCCTTGAAGACTCATCAGGTCATGATCAAGGCAGCAGGATGATGAATCAATGATGTACCAATGATGGGCACCAGTAAAAGGCATTGTGCAAAAACATGCCAGCATAATACCATAGAGGCCCAGGATAACTGCCCCTTATTGACAGGCTGGGAATACCTATATCTATATATATACATTCTACCTCATTCAGAGAATGGCACCAGCTTCATCTGGCATAATTGAGTGTATAAATAGCTCCCTCCCCTTTAAATATCTGCTTGATTATATGTGTATGTATACATATATCTGTTTATAAGGTGTGAAAATTTATAAAAAAGTGAAATATATTTTAATTATATGCAGTATAACATGTATATGCTCGTATTAGTTTGAAGCATATGAAATTGCATTTTTTGTAGATTAAAAAATATGTTAGGGCTACCCTGGTGGCGCAGTGGTTGAGAATCTGCCTGCCAATGCAGGGGACACGGGTTCGAGCCCTGGTCTGGGAGGATCTCACATGCCGCAGAGCAACTAGGCCCGTGAGCCACAACTACTGAGCCTGTGCGTCTGGAGCCTGTGCTCTGCAACAAGAGAGGCTGCGATAGTGAGAGGCCCACGCACCGCGATGAAGAGTGGCCCCCACTTGCCGCAACTAGAGAAAGCCCTTGCACAGAAACGAAGACCCAACACAGCAAAAATAAATAAATTAATTAATAAACTCCTAGCCCCAACATCTTCTTAAAAATAAATAAATAAATAAATGTTAGTTGAACATCAGCAATTTCACATTGTCCAATCCAATATGGATACATGGCTGTCATTAAGCCTCTGTCATTTCCTCTCCAAGCTCACTTTTTAAACACTGATTGGATGATGGGACTGGGATGCTGCAGTCCATATTTCTGTGCTGCCACTTGCTAAATGCTAAACTGGGCAAGTGAAAGGCACTAGAGGGAGTGCCCTATTCCTGTTGGCTTGCTGTTCCAATGAACATTTCTCTAGCCTTGTTTCTTCACCAGCTACTGGCTTTTGAGTCCAACCTCCAATCCTACAGTTTTATGTATTTATTTTTGCCCCACTCTCTAAGAACTAGTCATAGTGCTTCCCCTCAGATGCTGCTTTCCAGGGTCCCTTCTCCAAGCTTCCTATAATCCCAGCTCCTTCTCTTTGCTCCTGCAGCCTAAGAGGTAGTAGCTGCTTACAATATCTATTTCTTTGGCAAACTTTAGTCTTCTAAATTTATCGAACAAATTCCATATATTAAAGTTTCTCTGTTAAAATAACTGACATGGTTTCTGCTTTCCTGATTGGATCTTGACTGGCTCGGTATGTATACATATTTAAAATGTATATTTTATGTATATATGCTTATTTTGTATATATGGAAAGAAACATAGGGACAGAGAAATGGAAAATCTTGAAATAACAATGGTGCCACACACATTTTAATATACTCAGACAATACTGGGCTATTAGAATTATATATTTCCTCAAGGCTAATGTTCCCCCAAGCTCACAGAAAATGCAACGAGTGTCAAGAAAACCATGTGCAGCCTATGTACCAACACAGTTTAAAAATCATTATGCTGTCAACCTGCCAAACCAGAAAGACTTTGGTAACAAATAGTGGAAAATGATGGGTCCATCTTTTGTCTATTGGTCATTTGAAAAAATGGGTTTGATGGCTGATCCATTCTGATATTTCACCCATATATTTTTTTAAATCTGCCCATTTTGACACAAATGGCTTTCTAAGATGCCCACCCTGATTAATGGGCCTGTTACATTCAACATTATGTTCTCTGGGGTGTCTGCACTTCTTTCAAGGTTACGTGGAGAAGAGGAGTAGACTTTAGCACCATGGTCCATATCAGTTCTGACTGTTACAAGGGCCTCAGATTCCCACCATGCAGGGAGGCCTTTGGTGTGGTCAACCTCTCTGTTCCTAATTTTAACACATAGACCACTCAGGAAGAAATAGAGTTTTTAAAAAGACCAGAGAAAAACGCATGGTTTCCATCCAGCAGTTACTGACCTCAGATCCATTTCAAAAAAACATTTCATATTACACATATCACGTTGGGTAGAAGGGAAATTTTCTAATCAAGATGTTTTGTCATTTCCTCTTAAGTTCACATGCTTACAATAAGCATGGTGTTTTATATCACATATGCACTGACACGTACAACTGATCCTCCTTCAGTAACTAAGACTTATGCATCCTCTCAAGTATGCGAGCACACACGTACCCACACACAACACACACACTATAGCCTCCCAACATGCACACTAACTTTAAAGTATTAAATAAGCTTAAGGGTTTTTTTTTAATTAATATACAAAAAATTTTCCAATGTCACAATCATCTGTTGATAATGACAGACATCAGCAATGTACAAATATTTGGGCAGGTTGGGTAACTCACCATCCTCAACTCTGCAAATGAGCAAAGTAGCTAAGCAGTCTGCCTGGCATATCACAGGCACATCTGGGATTAGAGTCTATGCCCTGAGGACTCTGCAATGACATCCTTAGCAGATGCCTTCAGCCCACCCTGGAAGGCATCTGAAGCTCCCACAGTTCTTTTTTTTTTTAATGTATTACTTTAATCCTGAGACATTTTTTTTTCTTTTGGCCACACCACATGGCATGTGGGATCTTAGTTCCCTCACCAGGGATCACATCCCCTACAGTGGAAGAGTGGAATCTTAACCACTGGTCTGCTAGGGAAGTCCCTACTCCCATAGTTCTTATATGGGTATCTCTCTGTCTGAGGGTGAATAAGGGATGAGATTTGGGAGATAAGGAACTCAACTTCTTTGCCCCTTGGTTGAGCAATTCAGAGGGTCTGCAGTGGGAGTGAACCCTGCTGCTCAGCCTAATAACCCACTCGTGGATATGTCCTTTATTGGTTTTCCTCTTACACCGCACTCCCACATCGTTCTTCCTGGCATCACCTCTCAAGTAAATATTACGAACGAAATTCTTGTCTCAGACTGCTTTTGGGAACTGTGAACTGAGATAGCCACTTAACCTCTGTGCGCTGTCTTTGGCCCAAACACAGCAGCATCACACATTAACTGCGGTCCTCCTCAGGCCAGGACAGCAAAATCCTGAAGGTCTCCTCCTCTTTCCTGAGAGGATGGTTTCTTGATTCCCTCACAACAACCTCATCTTTTGTGTGAAAGAGATTAGGTTCCTAGTGTGCTCCTTGCCTCTAAATTCTGGGGGTATAAGTACAATGTGGTGACGATAGTTAACAATACTATATTGTATATATGAAAGTTGCTAAGAGAGTAGATCTTAAAAGTTCTCATCACAAGGAAAAGAAAACTGTAACTATGTAAATATGAGGTGATGGTTGTTAACTAATCTTACTGTGGTAGATATTTTGCAATGTATACATATATCAAATCATTATGTTGTACACTTTAAACTTATATAATGTTATATGTAAATTGAATCTCAATAAAACTGGGAAATTTTTAAAAATTATTTTTTAAAGTACATAGCTATGACAAAAAAGAAAGAAATAGGTGATGGTAACCCATGAACGAACATTTGCTTCCCTACTGTACTGAGAATTAAATATAAGAACCACATCCCCAGCACAAGGAAAATACCCATATGACAGATGGAAACATGATACCATCTTTCTTAAAAAATGAACAAAATACCCACAAAATATTATACATAGTGTATACACACCACTCAAGAAACTGAAAGTGTTAACCAGACTTTGAGCTACCTACTTATTTCCAAATTGTGGAATAAAATAATATATCTGGAGTCCAGAGAGTGTTGATATGTTTTCTACACTTTGTAACAAGTTTATTAAACATAAGGAGTGACAGACAGTGGGTACTATAATCTCAGTCTGAAACAAGCCAAGGACCTCTATCTCATGCTGGTATTCAGACATATTTCCTAGAAGAGCTACCAACTTAAAGTGTCATTTTTTTGTCACCTCCAAATATATCAAAGAGTGTCAGGGTCCTCCTGTTTCCTTGGCAGGTGACAGTTAACATCTGCTTCTCACAAGACCGATTGTAAACTCGATCTTCCGGGATCATTCTTATCTGTGTGGCCAAGCTGGTGCTGTGCTCTTAAGAAGGTGAATTTGACAATGTGCTGCCCAGTTGTGATAAATGAAGCCCAGTCAATGGGATATGCTTTGGGGAGGGGGTTCTCAAACCTGAGTGCACATGAGAAAATCCCAGTTGCCCAAATTTTTCTCAGGGCTTAATATCAGAGAATCTCTGGGTGTCAGGCTGACCCTGTAATTTTAAGATTTTGAAAATTTTTCATGGAAAATTCTTCACACATCACAACCTCCATGCACTGCAGAGAACTATGAAAAAAAAGACCAGTTAACTGTACTGCAATTTCGATTCTCATAGAAACCACTCATATGTCTTTAGATAAATCTTTGTCTCTATTTCGTAGATTCTTTATCTGTAGAATGGATTTAATACCACCCTACTGCATGGCAAAGGAGGGGAAATCTTACACAACCTTGTTTAAAAAATAGGAAAAATAAATTAAAAAGAAAGAAATCATTACTGGGGGTACAAGGATCCTGAGGTGCAGAAATGCCAAATAGCTTAATTAAAACATTTTAGAGGCCCTTTCCAGAAGAACAAACATTTAAGAAAAAAAAGATAAAGAAGGAAGAAAGGCAGAAACAGAAGAATAAGAAGGATAATCTGAGTGTATTTTGTTTATGGGAAAAAGAAAATATTGCATAGGAAGGTTTAAATATCTTTCTGTAATTAGAAAATAATTGAAATTTTGAAAAACTCAGTGAAATAGAAAGAGAATAATAACCATAATGCTGTAGTACACTTAGAAACATGAAAAATACTGCAACAATATCACATCACATTACCAAACTGATACTATTTGACATTTGCTGGTGTTTCTGTTAAGTTATTCTTCGGAATACTGGAATATTTATGGGACTATATCAATAAAATCCAAAATACCAGTTGAACACATTTATTTTATTCTAATTGTGTTTTTATATTGATTTCTAACATTAATCAATTAAATAGGTGAGCACTGGGATTTAATTTAGTGTAAATTAAGGACTGCAATTTCTCAGCTGTGTCACACAACCCATCTTCAAGTTGAGCCCCTCTGCTAGTGCCCAGACCAAATTGTGGTTGTGGGATTTTTGAGAATGAGAAGGCTTAGTCTTACAATAAGTATCTTTAGTCTGTTACTTGGCTTTTACTTATTTTACAAGCACCTGACACTGTTTTACTTCATTAGTGCTGGGATCAGGAGCCCAGCCTTAGCTTTCTGTCCAATCCCTTCACAGAACTGGAATTCCAAGCTTGAAATTCAGTCCTCACAGTGTGCCCCTCATCACCTGACCCAGGTCTTTCTGGTGAGGGCAGACTTTCCACCAGCCCCTGCTGCTGGCATAAGCTTCGCTGCTCTGCTCTCATTCTAACCCATGCCTCCCTCTGCCACTGGCTCTATCTGCTGACCTCCCATCAAGCCACCTGCATGTCAACCACTGCCTTGATTTCCTCTGTCACCTTTCTGCACAATTATCTAGAATATTAAGCCCAGTCATGTTCAGAAGCCTTAGTGTTGACTTCGAAAACACAGTGGGCCCCAAAATAACCAGATTTCCATGGGGGTGGGGCATCAGCAAAGCCTTTGTAAAACCACTAACCTCTATGTTCCCAATCCAGACACAGCAAGATAAAAGCCAAACCTGTATTCCAGGGTCTTTAAACATTCAGTGACAGAGGATTTTTCCAGAGCACAGGAGCCAGGTTCCTTGGTGGGATTCATGTAAACCTTGGAGAATAACCACAGACACGAGTTCCCATGTGAATGTCTTCTGACATATATTCTCTTATTTTAAAAAAAAAGTTGAGAAAAATTATACTAGCTAACTGGTAGCCCTTGAAATTTAAAGCTGAGCAACAGCAAAAAAAAATCATCTTCTCCCTCCAAGGCTTTCCTACCCAGACCTTAAATGACATTGCTTCAGTAAGTCCTGAAGCCAAAATTCACTTATATGATCAAGATCTACTTCAAGCAATTTAATATTCATAAAGCTCCAAAGGCACCAGATTTCCCTTTCTGGTCTACTTGGACACTTAAATTTGGGGTCAGCCCTAGATCACCACGTGTGGCAATCTTACGGTTCCCCTAAAATAATTCAATGGGCTATTAATAAGTAGGTAAAGAACAAAAAACTCTTTTGTGGCCAAATATCTTGGGGGATCTCTGGTTAAACAATGTTAAACCAATTTATTTCTTGCAAACTTTCAATATATTTTCAGATGATAACATGACTTTCCATGAAGAGAATAAAATGGAACTCTTTATTTTTGGAGGGGCTGTTCACAAGATTAATCCCCCCATGAAACATATTTTGTGAAACTTCTTCTGAGTCAACAGTTTGTCTATTCATCTTTGGACCCCTCCACTAACACAGTTGTAGCCCTGAATAGAAACTAAATAAATTAAAATAAAATGACATGGAGTGGAATCAAATTGAATGAAGTGGAGTGAAACGCCTCAGAACTCTGGCACTTCCCAGAAGAATACAACAGAAACCCAGCTGTGACATTTTCTGATGTTATCTTTTAAGGGTAGTTTTAAACTGCTTTTTCTATAATTTAAATGTTCCATATTATGGACCCTTAAGTTAATGTAAATCACTTCTCTAGGGCAGGAGTCTAAAACTCCTAAATCACAACATTCAAGACTGGAATTTTGGAGACCTTCAAGATGGTGGAGGAGTAAGACGTGGAGATCAGGTTCCTCCTCACAAATACATCAGAAATACATCTACATGTGGAACAACTCCTATGGAAGACATACAAAACACTGACAGAAGACCTCAGACTTCCCAAAAGATATTTTTTTTTTCCTTTTTCTCTTTTTGGGAGTGTGTATGTGTATGCTTCTTTGTCTGTATAGCTTTGCTTTTACCATTTGTCCTAGGGTTCTTTCTGTCTTTTTTTTTTTTAATAGTATAGCTTTGTTATCATTTGTGGACTTGTTTTCTAGTTTAGTTGCTCTCCTCTTTCTTTCTTCCTTTTTTTTCTTTTTTAATTACTTTTAAATATTTTGTTTTTAATAATTTTTTAATTTTTTATTTTAATAACAATTTTATTTTTCTTTCTTTCTTTCTTTCTTTCTTTCTTTCTTTCTTTCTTTCTTTCTTTCTTTCTTTCTTTCTTTCTTTCTTCTCTCTGTTATTCCCCCTTTTATTCTGAGCCATGTGGCTGACAGTGTCTTGGTGCTCCAGCTCTCTGTCAGGGCTGTGCCTCTGAGGTTGGAGAGCCAAGTTCAGGATATTGGTCCACCAGAGACCTCCCAGCTACACATAATATCAAAGGGTGAAAACTCTCCCAGAGATCTCCATCTCAACACTAAGACACAGCACCACACAACAATCAGCAAGCTACATTGCTAGACATCCTATGCCAAACAACTAGTAAGACAGGAACACAGCCCCACCCATTAACAGAGAGGCTGCCTAAAGTCATAATAAGGTCAAGGACACCCCAAAACACAACACTGGATGTGGCACTGTCCACCAGAAAGAAAACATCCAGCTTCATCCACCAGAACACAGGCACCAGTGCCCTCCACCAGGAAGCTTACACAACCCACTGAACCAACATTACCCATAGAGGGCAGACACCAAAATAATGGGAAGTACAAATGTGCAGGCTGTGAAAAGGAGACCAAAACACAGTAAGTAAAGCAAAATGAGAAGACAGAGAAACACAGAGCAGATGAAGGAGCAAGGTAAAAACCCACCAGACCAAACAAATGAAGAGGAAATAGGCAGTCTACATGAGAAAGAATTCAGAGTAATGAGAGTAAAGATGATCTAAAATCTTGGAAATAGAATGGAGAAAATACAAAACGGTTAACAAGGACCTAGAAGAACTAAAGAGCAAACAAACAATGATGAACAACACAATAAATGATATTAAAAATTCTCCAGAAGGAATCAATAGCAAAATAACTGAGGCAGAAAAATGGGTAAGTGACCTGGAAGATAAAATAGTGGAAATAACTACTGCAAAGCTGAATAAACAAAAAAGAATGAAAGAATTGAGGACACTCTCAGAGACCTCTGGGACAACATTAAATGCACCAACATTTGAACTATAGGGGTCACAGAAGAAGAAGAGAAAAAAAGGGACTGAGAAAACTTTTGAAGACATTATAGTTGAAGACTTTCCTAATATGGGTAAGGAAATACTCAGTCAAGTCCAGGAAGTGCAGAGAGTCCCATACAGGATAAATCCAAGGAGAAACCTGCCAAGACACATACTAATCAAACTATCAAAAATTAAATACAAAGAAAAAATATTAAAAGCAGCAAGGGAAAAGCAACAAATAACATACAACGGAATCCTCATAAGGTTATTAGCTGATCTTTCAGCAGAAACTCTGCCAGCCAGAAGGGAGTGGCAGGACATATTTAAAGTGATGAAAGGGAAAACCTACAACCAAGATTACTCTATCCAGCAAGCATCTCATTCAGATTCGATGGAGAAATTAAAACTTTTACAGACAAGCAAAATCTAAGAGAATTCAGCACCACCAAACCAGCTTTACAACAAATGCTAAAGGAACTTCTCTAGGCAGGAAACACAAGAGAAGGAAAAGACCTACAATAACAAACCCAAAACAATTAAGAAAATGGTAGCAGGAACATATACATCTATAACTACCTTAAACGTAAAGGGATGAAATGCTCCAACCAAAGACATAGACTGCCTTAATAGATAAAAAAAACAAGATCATGTGTATGCTGTCTACAAGAGACCACTTCAGACCTAGGGACACATACAGACTGAAAGTGAGCTGATGGAAAAAGATATTCCATAGAAATGGAAATCAAAAGAAAGCTGGATTAGCAATTCCCATATCAGATAAAATAGACTTTAAACTAAAGATGATTACAAGAGACAAAGAAGGACACTACATAATGATCAAGGGATCCATACAAGAAGTTATAACAATTGTAAATATTTATGCACCCAACATAGGAGCACCTCAATATATAAGGCAAATGCTAGCAACAATAAAAGGGGAAATTGACAATAACACAATAACAGTAGGGGACTTTAACACCCCATTTTCACCAATGGACACATCATCCAAAATGAAAATAAATAAGGAAACACAAGCTTTAAATGATACACTAAAAAAGATAGGCTTAATTGATATTTATAGGGCATTCCATGCAAAAGCAGCACATTACACTTTCTTCTCAAGTGCTTATGGAACATTCTCCAAGATAGAGCATATCTTGGGTCACAAATCAAGTCCTGGTAAATTTTAAAAAACTGAATTCCTGTCAAGTATCTTTTCTGACCACAATGCTATGACACTAGATATCAATTAAAGGAAAAAAATCTATAAAAAATACAAACACATGGAACCTAAACAATATACTATGAAATATCCAAGAGATTACTGAAGAAATCAAAGCAGAAATGAAAAAAATTACCTAGAAAAAAATGACAATGAAAATACGATGACCCAAAACCTATGGGATGCAGCAAAAGCAGTTCTAATAGGGAAGTTTATAGCAACACAATCTTACCATAAGAAACAAGAAAACACTCAAATAAACAACCTAAAATTGCACCTAAAGCAATTAGAGAAACAAGAACCAAAACACCCTAAAGTTAGCAGAAGGAAAAAAATCATAAAGATCAGATCAGAAATAAATGAAAAAAGAAATGAAGGAAATGATAGCAAAGATCAATAAAACTAAAAGCTGGTTCTTTGAGAAGATAAACAAAATTGATAAACCATTAGCCAGACTCATCAAGAAAAAAGGGGAGAAGACTCAAATCAACAGAAAATAGAAGTAACAAGTGACACTGCAGAAATACAAAGGATCATTAGAGAAAGAGTACTACAAGCAACTATATGTCAAAAAAATGGGCAACCTGGAAAAAACAGACAAATTCTTAGAAAAGCACAACCCTCCAAGACTGAACCAGGAAGCAAGAGAACAGACCAATCACAAGCATTGAAATTGAGACTGTGATTAAAAATCTTCAAACAAACAAAAGCCCAGGACCAGGTGGCTTCACAGGTGAATTCTATCAAACATTTAGAGAAGAGATAATACCTCTCCTTCTCAAACTCTTCTAAAATATAGCAGACGGAGGAACACTCCCAAAATCATTCTGTGAGGCCACCGCCATCCTGATACCAAAACCAGACAAAGATGTCACAAAGAAAAGAAACTACAGGCCAATATCACTGATGAACATAGATGTAAAAATTCTCAACAAAATACTAGGAAACAGAATCCAGCAGCACAGTAAAAGGATCATACACCATGATCAAGTGCCATTTATCCCAGGAATGCAAGGATTCTTCAATATAGGCAAATCATTCAATGTGATAAACCATATTAAAAATTGAAGGAGGAAAACCATATGATCATCTCAGATGCAGAAAAAACTTTTGACAAAATTCAACACTGATTTATGATAAAAACCCTCCAGAAAGTAGGCATAGAGGGAACTTACCTCAACATAATAAAGGCAATATATGACAAACCCACAGCCAACTTCATGCTCAATGGTGAAAAACTGAAACCATTTCCTCTAAGATCAGTGGACAACAAGATAAGGTTGTCCACTCTCACCACTATTACTCATCATAGTTTTGGAAGTTTTAGCCACAGTAATAAGAGAAGAAAAGGAAATTAAAGGAACCCAAACTGGGAAAGAAAAAGTAAAGCTGTCACTGTTTGCAGATGACATGATATTATACACAGAGAATCCTAAATATGCTACCAGAAAACTACTAGAGCTAATCAATGAATTTGGTAGAGTAGCAGGATACAAAATTAATGCACAGAAATCTCTTGCTTTCCTATATACTAAACATGAAAAATATGAAAGAGAAATTAAGGAAATACTCCCATATACCATTGCAACTAAAAGAATAAAATACCTAGGAATAAACTTACCTAAGGAGACAAAGGACCTGTATGCAGAAAACTATAAGGAACTGAGGAAAAAAATTAAAGATGATACAAACAGATGGAGAGATATACCATTAGATTGGAAGAATGCTTGGATTGGAAGAATCAATATTGTGAAAATGACTGTAATACCCAAAGCAATCTGCAGATTCAATGCAATCTCAATCAAACTACCAATGGCATTTTTCACAGAGCTAGAACAAAAATGTTCACAATTTGTATGGAAACACAAAAGACTCCAAATAGCCAAAGCAAACTTGAGAAAGAAAAACGGAGCTGGAGGAATCAGGCTCCCGTACCTCAGACTATACTACAAAGCTATAGTAATCAAGACAGTATGGTACTGGCGCAAAAACAGAAATATATATCAATAGAGCAGGATAGAAAGGCCAGAGGTAAACCCATGCACTTATCATCACCTTATATTTGATAAAGGAGGCAAGAATATGCAATGGAGAAAAGACAACCTCTTCAATAAGTGGTGCTGGGAAAACTGGACCACTACATATAAAAGAATGAAATTCGAACAGTCTAACATCATACACAAAAGTAAACTCAAAATGGATTAAAGACCAAAATGTAAGGCTAGACACTATAAAACTCTTAGAGGAAAACATAGGCAGTACACTCTATGACATACATCACAGAAAGATCCTTTTTGACCCACATCCTAGAGTTATGGAAATAAAAGCAAAAATAAAGAAAAGAGACCTAATGAAACTTAAAAGCTTTTGCACAGCAAAGGAAACCATAAACAAGACAAAAAGACAACCCTCAGAATGGGAGAAAATATTTGCAAATGAAGCAACTGACAAAGGATTAATCTCCAAAATTCACAAGCAGCTCATGCAGCACAATAGCAAAAAAACAAACAACCCAATCCAAAAATGGGCAGAAGATCTAAATAGACTTTTCTCCAAAGAATATATACAGATTGTCAACAAACACATGAAAGGGTGCTCAACATCACTACTCATTAGAGAAATGCAAATCAAAACTACAATGAGTTGTTACCTCACACCAGTCAAAATGACCATCCTCAAAAAATCTACAAAGAATAAATGCTGGAGAGGGTGTGGAGAAAAGGGAACCCTCTTACACTGTTGGTGGGAATGTAAATTGATACAGCCACTATGGACAACAGTATGGAGGTTCCTTAAAAAACTAAAAATAGAACTACCATATGACCCAACAATACCACTACTGGGCACATACCCTGAGAAAACCATAATTCAAAAAGAATCATGTACCACAATGTTTATTGCAGCTCTATTTAAAATAGAAAGGAGATGGAAACAACCTAAGTGCCCATCATCGGATGAATGGATAAAGAAGATGTGGCACATATATACAATGGAATATTACTCAGCCATAAAAAGAAATGCAATTGAGTTATTTGTAGTGAGGTGGATGGACCTAGAGTCTGTCATACAGAGTGAAGTAAGTCAGAAAGAGAAAGACAAATACCATATGCTAACACATATATATGGAATCTAAGAAAAAAAGATGTCATGAAGAACCTAGGGGTAAGATGGGAATAAAGACACAGACCTACTAGACAATGGACTTGAGGATATGGGGAGGGGGAAGGGTAAGCTATGGCAAAGTGAGACAGTGGCATGAACTCATACACTATCAAATGTAAAATAGATAGCTAGTGGGAAGCAGCCACATAGCCCACGGAGATCAGCTCTGTGCTTTGTGATCACCTGGTTGGGTGGGTTAGGGAGGGTGGGAGGGAAGGAGACACAAGAGGGAGGAGCTATGGGAACATATGTATATGTATAACTGATTCACTTTGTTATAAAGCAGAAACTAACACACCATTGTAAAGCAATTATACTCCAATAAAGATGTAAAAAAATAAATAAATAAATAAAATAAAATAGCCAGGACATGGAAGCAACCTATGTGTCCACTGACAGATGAATGGATAAAGAAGATGTGTCACATATATACAATGGAATATTACTCAGTCATAAAAAGAAATGAAATTGAGTTGTTTGTAGTGAGGTGGATGGGCTTAGGGTCCTTCATACAGAGTGAAGTAAGTCAGAAAGAGAAAAGCAAATGCCAGATGCTAACACATATATATGGAATCTTAAAAAAAAAAAAAGGTTCTGAAGAACCTAGGGGCAGAACAGGAATTAAGACACAGGCGTAGAGAATGAACTTGAGTACACAGGGAGGTGTACGGGTAAGCTGGGACTAAGTGAGAGAATGGCATGGACATATGTACACTCCCTAATGTAAAATAGATAGCTAGTGGAAAGCAGTCACATAGCACAGGGAGATCAGCTCGTTGCTTTGTGACCACCTAGATTGGTTGGATAGCAAGTGTGGGAGGCAGATGCAAGAGGATGAAGATATGGGGAGATATATATATATATATATATATGTGTGTGTGTGTGTGTGTGTGTGTGTGTATAGATGATTCACTTTGTTATAAAGCAGAAACTAACACACCATTGTAAAGTAATTATACTCAAATAAAGATGTTTAAAAAAAAAAACGAATAATCCCGGCTGTAATCTAGTTCCAAAAAAATTGTACAAAAGCCTATCTGTTCCCTGTCCTTGCTATCAAAGAAAGCTATATCCTCCCTGGCTGAACAGATAAAAGTTTGGCAAACAAATATGCTAATATAACAGATACCCAACAAATGCAATACTGTGTGCTAGACACCCAGCAGGTTGATATTGCTAGAATCAGGAAGCCTTCCAAGATGTGTTTCCTTAGAAAACGGAAACTTAGCTTTGCTTTGTTTTCATTTTCTCCAGGTTTCCTTCAGTTTCCCCTGAGGGTTGAAATCCAGTGCCACTCCCCTCTGAAGCTTGACCATCTCCTCCAAACCAGTCAATACTTGCTCTGCTCCAATCGGTCCTCTTCACCCTTAGATTCCTCTTCTTTTGTTCTCACTGGGACTACACTAAGATGCCCTTATTGAAGCCCAAGTTCTAGAAACTTCTCCTTCTCCAGTTGTGTCTAATTTCAGCCAATCCTCTGACTTGTTCAGGGTTAGATGCAGCTATCCCTTCTAGACAAGGCCTACAGTCAACCATTCCAGTCTGTTAAATGAACTTTCGCTTGTTTTTCCTAGAAGACAGGAGGCCAGGAGAAGAGACAAGTCTTCCTAATCCAAGATAGTTCTTCACTAAGGTAAGTCTCCCAGAGGCTACTTACCCCATGACCTTGCAACTTCTCAAGATAGTAGGTCTAAGTCAATTTGTTACCAATGCCCTGGAAATAGACACACTTACTACAATCCAAGAATCCAGATTGTTCGGCAAGAATCCATGATTGGATCTAGCTGCATACTCCAAGTTCAAGAGGTCTTTTTTAGCAGTTCTGTCTTGCCTGTTAAAAAAATAGTATCTGCCACATACCTGATTACTCAGAAGACCACCTGAAATAACATTGCTCTCAGATCTAAGGATGTAAGAACTCTTATATTGAGATCCTTGGGTTCCTAACTGCAATCAATTCTGGTCACTGGGCTTTATTCCTTTCTGATCTAACCTTTCTCATCTTATTTCACAATTGTAGTAAATAGAATTTTCTCAAGCACCTCTACCTGGGTCCCTGAGCTGACTGGTATCTCTCATATTTTACCAACTCCCAGGGTTTCTCAGAAACATAGTTTCAACCACATACTCCATCCAGTCCTGTGGAAAGTAACCTACCACATCTCCTTATTCCAGGCTCTCTCTACCATCTGAGACTTCAGACTTCACCTCCTTCCAGATGCCCTTGTTCTCACATCATCAATTTTCTTGAACCCACTAGTACTTCCAGGTGCTGGTAGACTGTCCCCAGACAGTCTCTTGAGGTTACTGTTCAGCCTGGACCCAAGCCTCGGTCTACTGAACTTTTGATTAAGTCCTGCTTTTCCCACATCTAACTCCATTCTGTGCATATGTGCAGCAAAGCAGGTAGGTTTTGAAAGGGAAGATTCTAGAAAATCCCACTTGTATTCTATATGAGCACAATTTCTAAAGTGGTCAATTCTTCAAATTAGAGACATACCTACCAACTAGCCAACAAATTCCAGCTCCAGAGAATTTGGTTTCACAACAAGAAAGGCTTTTGTGGGGAATGATTTATGTTTACATGGCACAAACACTCTCTGTTGAGATCCGAATTTCCAGGGTGAAATGTATCTCTTGGCTCTTAGATGTCTCCATGTCTCTAATTGTGCTCCTAGTTTGGAAGCTGCTGGGGTGCGGGGACCAGCAGAGAATTCCTGATGTGTGATGCTTCCATGGGTAGTACTATTTCAATAGCAGAATGCTAACACATCTGATGGGCGGGCTGCCCACTGGTCCATCTTGTCTGCCAACACTCCCACATTTATTAAAGTTCTTTTGTAAGATAAAGAGGTTGGACACCTGGATCCTTCCAAAAACAAAACAAAATTAAAGCTGCAATTACCTGTCTGCCCTGTGCAAGGCAATCTACCCTGCTATCCTTTTGGTTTTACTGGTGACAGGCAGATGTCACCCAGAGCAATTTGGAAACCTGAGCAAAGAAAATTCAGATAAAATTCAAAAGAAAAACTTAATCCAAAAGTACAACCTACCTGCCAGATAGTGAATATAGGAGCTAATAAGGAACTGGAAACAAGAGACTTATTATAATGACACTGCCAGGCCCTGTTCTCCAGCACTCCTTCTTCTGGCTGAGATTGACTGGATCCAAAGCTGCAGGCTTAGTAATGCTGCATATTTGGGGGCCTTCATGAGAATTTAAGATACTCTATAAATTCCTGGAATTAAATTCCTGGTAAAATTTACTGCTTCAGGTTTAACAATTGATCTTCTGTTTTGTGCCTAAAATCAAGCCATCTTCTTGGGTCCCTGTCTTGGGACACATACTTGATTTTCCTGTTTTTCTCATGACACAGAGACCTGAAACCAATCTGTGGTTAGCTCTTTTAAAGAAGTACCACTACATCTCTTTGATGTAAGCAGATACTTTGCCTGCTTAGACCCCCGTATAATGACCTTCTCCTTGCCAGCCAATCTCTGTGCTCCGCTTACTTGATACATCCTGTATCTCTAGAGACTTCATTAAATTTAACCATAGAAAATCAGTTATTGCACATTATCTGGACATTCTTTCAGACCTGGCTGATGATCCCCTGTTACCTACATATGATTTTGCTCCCAAAGTTCTCCCCAGTTCTTGGTTCAATCTTCTCCCAGATTGCTCCTTCTATTTCCATCTTTTATAGCTTTTATCTTCCTGAGAGAGCTACAGTACACCATTCTACCTTGCATTCCAGTGAGTTATCTCCAAGGCTATTTTTTCCATTCTTTTTTAAGATCCTTGAAGGAGGGGGCAAAATCTTACTCTTCATTATAATTCCTATATTGTTTTAAAGTTTTTGTTTGTTTGTCTTTTTGTTTGTTTTTTAACCTAGTATATGCTTAATAAGAGTTTGTTGAATGAATGAAAACATGAATCAGAACCTCTCATCTTTATAATAAAGAGATACCCAGCCATGGTTTTTGATATGCTCAAGAAAATTATAAAATATGGAATAGATATAGTGTATAGATACACGTCCAACAGGGTAGGGCGTCATCAACACTGGCTCAAGTAAACAAAGAAATGCTGGTCATCCACAATGGCCTAGACTCTTAATCAACTTTCTAAAGGATCCTAGTGGGTTCAAACATACTTTGTAAAGAAAGGTTGAGTGCTTACTTGGAGAGAAAGTGATTTAAGCCCAGGAAGTGTAAAATTTGATAGATTGCTCTGATAATGATTCCATTGTAACACTTGGCCACACCTCATATACAATATTGGTTATCTATAACAGAGAAAGTAAAATGGTTAACAGTGTCAGGCACTGTTGTTAAGTGATTTACTTGGGATAACTCATTTTACTCTCATGAATTTCTGTATGAGGTTTGTATTATTCTAAAGCCAATTTACAGCCTATGAATCTGAGGCATAACAATAGCAACAAAAAAGTGGGGTGGAAAATTAGTTAAAGAGTAGAAGATTAATGTTATAAAACTTGACCTTAAAAATTACATAATTCATCAGAATCTGGAGGAGAAAGGGGAGTGGAATTAGAAGAAGGACAATTATGATAATTTTTAAAAAATATTTAATGGTAGGTATGCATAGAATCTCAAACTGAAAAATTAGATTAAATTTTTTAAATTAATTAATTAATTTGTCTGCTTTTGGCTGAGTTTGGTCTTCATTACTGCATGCGGGCTTTTCTCCAGTTGCGGCGAGTGGGGGCCACCCCCTGCCATGGCGTATGGGCCCCTCAGCATGGTGATCACCCCCCATTGTGGAGCATGGGCTCCAGGCACATGGACCTCAGCAGCCGCAGCACGTAGGCTCAGTAGTTGTGGCTCACGGGCTCCAGAGCCCAGGCTCAGTACCTGTGGCACACGGGCCCAACCACTCCATGGCACATAGGATCCTCCTGGACCAGGGCCCGAACCTGCACCTCCCACATTGGCAAGCAGATTCCCAACCACTGTGCCACCAGGGAAGCCACTAGATTAAAATTTTTTAAAACTTCATCTCCTGAATTATTTTCATATTTATTTCTTCTATCATTTTAGGAATAACTATCTGTTATTAAAATTGTTTTTCTGAGGTTCAGTAACTTTTTCAGTAACATCCAAGTTTCACCTTAATTACTATATTTCTTACGATAAACAGCTTTAGTTCAAATAACATATATTACATTAACTTTCTCTCTCTCTCTGTCTCTCTGTCTGTCTCTGTCTCTCTCTCTCCCTCTCCTTCCCTCTCCAACTGTCCTCCTGAAATGAAGTACAATTAGTATTTTTCTATTTCTACTACTATACATATTTCACCCTAGCTGAGGTAGGGGATTCAAAAGAAATATAAGATAGTTGAACTTATAGATAAGACCTATATCTGGATGAAAGTGATGCCTCATATTTTATTATCTAATGATGGCAGCTGTAGAGATAGTCTCAGAGGTGTTAATATGACAAAGTAGAAAAACTCTGAGCTCACCTCCTACCATGGACACACCAAAATTACAACCATTTACAGAGCATCTATGAGAACAACTCAAAGACTAGCAGAAAAGATTTTCCACAGCTAAAGATATAAACAATTTGTATGAGAGAGCTGAAGATCTGTAGGAAACAGAGACTTTGCTCTTAAAGGGCATGCACAAAATCTCACACATTCAGACCCAATTCAAAAGCAATAATTGGAGAGGAGCCTAGGGCAGATGCACTTGCTGGTCTTCGATAGCCTCCTGGAGAGGCAGGAGCAACTGGGACTCCCTCTGGGGACACAAATGCTGGCAGTACACATTTTTCAAAGCTCATTTTATCACAGTGACACTGGTGCTGGCAAATACCACTTCAGAGCCCTCCCCCTAGCTTATTTGTTCTGGGGGATTACCTGCCTACCAATGGGCTGACACTAGGCCTGGGCCTCCACCTACCCCAGCGTTACAACCAGCCACCCTGGGACCCCTGGAAGCCATCACACAAGGCAGGTACTGGCAGCCAACTGCACTGAGGGCCAGCCCCACCTACCAATCTGTCCACAGTAGTTAGTCCCACCACAATAGAAGGACTTACACAGCTCACATAGGGAGCAGTCTAGAACAAATAGCTCTGGTGACCTGAGAGGAGTTATGCAGAGCCCCATAGAAAGTCTCCTACATAAGGCTACTTCTCCAAGATCAGAAAACAAAATGAATCTTCCTAATACCTAGAATTAAACACAGAGGATTAAGCAAAATGAGCAAACATAGGAATATGTTCCCAAAAACTAAGCAAAATGGAAAAAAATAACCTACCCAATAAAGAGTCAAGGTAATGATTATAAAGATGCTCAACAAACTTAAGAGATGAATGAACACAGTAAGAAGATTAACAAAGAGAAAATATAAAGAAGAATCAAACAGAGCTGAAAAACACAATAAATGAAATATGAAATACTCCAGAAGGAATTAACTGTAGATTAGATGATATAGAAAAACATATGAGTAAACTGGAAGACAGAGGAGTAGAAATCACCCAAGCTGAATAGAGGAAAAAAAGAATTAAAAAAATAATAATAAAGATAGTTTAAGAGACATCTGGGGCAACATCAAGCATACTAATATTCTCAATATAGGGTCCCAAAAGGAGAAAAGAGAGAGAAAGTATTAGAGAACTTATTTGAAGAAATAAAAGCTGAAAAGTTCCCTAAAAGAAACAGATATCCAGGTCCAGGAAGTGCGGGGAGTCCAAAACAAGATGAACCAAAAGAGGTCCATGCCAAGACACACTGTAATTAAAACATCAAAAGTTAAAGATGAAAAGAGAATCTTAAAAGCAACAAAAGGAAACAACTAATTACCTACAAAAGAACTTCCATAAGACTCTGAGCTGTCTTTTCAGCAGGAACTTTACAGGCCAGACAGGAGTAACATGATATATTCAAAGTGATGAAAGGGAAAAAAACTACAACCAAGAATACTCTATCTGGCAAGGCTATCATTCAGATTTGAAAGAGAGTTAAAGAGTTTTATAGACAAGTAAAAGCTAAAAGAGTTCAGCTCCACTAAACAGGTTTTTTGAAAAGTGTTAAAGGGACCTCTCTAAGCAGAAAAGACCACAACTAGAAATATGAAAATTACAAAAAAAAAATTCCCAATGGTAAAGGCAAACATACACTAAAGATGGTAGATTAACCACTTACAAAGCTAATAGGAAGGTTAAACAACAAAAGTAGTAAAATCATCTATAGCCTCAATAAGTAACTAAGGGACATACAGAACTAAAAGATGTAAAATATTATGTCAAAAACATTAAATGTTGGGGGGGAATAAAAATATGTTAGTAGATGAGTTCAAACTTAAGAGATTATTGACCTACAAATAATTATATATGGTAAACACAATCCAAAAACCTATAATAGATACACACACAAAGACTTAAAATAGGTACACACACACACACAAAAAGAGAAAGGAATCTAAACAAATCTAAAGATAGTCATAAAATCACAAGGGAAGAAAGCAAAAGAACAAGAAAGGGACAAAAAAGAACTAAAAAACAACCTGAAAACAGTGAACAAAATGGCAATAAGTACATACCTATCAGTAATCATTTTAAATGTAACTGGAATAATGATCCAGTAAAGATATATAGAGCTGCTGAATGGATGTAAAAATAAGACCCATATGTATGCTGTCTACAAGAGACACTTCAAATCTAAAGACATACACAGTTGAATGAGGGGATGGAAAAAGGTATTCCATGCAAATGGAAACAAAAAGAAAACTGAGATAGCAATACTTATATCAGACAAAAAAGACTTTAAAACAAAGACTGTGACAAGAAATAAAGAAGGATATTACATAATGATAAAAGGATCAATTCAACAAGAAGATATAACAATTGAAAATATGCATGCAACCAACATAGGAACACAAATACGTAAGCAAATATTAAAAATATAAGGTGGCAAGTTGACAGTAACACAATAATAGAGGACTTTAACACCCCACATGCATCAGTGGACAGATCATCCACACAGAAAATCAATAAGAAAACACTGGGCTTAGAGACCACATTAGATCAGATTAACTTAATAGATATATATGGAACAGTCCATCCAAAAACAGATGAATACACGTTCTTTTTAAGTGTATATGGATCATTCTCCAGGATAGATCACATGTTAGACCACAAAACAAGTCTCAATAAATTTAAGAAGAAATAAATCATATCAAGCATCTTTTCCAATCATAACACCATAGTGTTATGGTGTTATGGAATCAACTATGAGGGAAAAAAAGCTGCAAAAAACACAAAAACATAAAGCCTAAACAGCATACTACTAAACAATCAATGGGTCACTGAAGGTATCAAAGAAGAAATCAAAAAATACCTAGAGACAAAGGAAAATGGAAACACAATAACACAAAATCTATGGGACTCAGCAAAACAGTTCTAGGAGGGAAGTTAAAACAATACAAGTCTACCTCAGGAAACAAGAAAAAAATCTCAAATAACCCCAATCTAACCTTACACCTAAATGTATTAGAAAAATACATTTTTTCTAATACAAAACCCAAAGTTAGTAAAAGAAAAGGAATCATAAAGATCAGAGCAGAAATAATTGAAAAATAGACTTAAAAAATAGAAAAAAATCAATGAAACTAAGAGCATGTTCTTTGAAAAAATAAACAAAATCAATAAACATTTAGCCATACTCATCAAGAAAAAAAGAGAGAGGGCCCAAATAATTAAAATTGGAAATGAAAGATAAGTTACAACTGATACCACAGAAATACAAAGGATCATAAGAGATTACTATGAAAAATTATACACCAATAAAGTGGACAACCTAGAACAAATGGATAAATTCTTAGAAATGTACAATCTCCCAAAGCTGAGTCAGGAAGAAATAGAAAATATTAACAGACTAACTATGAGTAATGAAATTGAATCAATAAAGAAAACAAAGCCACCAAAAAACAAAATCCAGGACAAGGTGGGTTCATAGGTAAATTCTACCAAGCAAATATAAAAGAATTAGCACCTATTTTTCTCAAACTATTCCAAAAAAATTGAAGAGGAAGGAATGCTTCCAAACTCATTCTATGAGGCCAGCATCAGCTTGATATGAAAACCAAAGACACCACACACAAGCACAAAAAATTATAGGCCCATATTTCTGATGAACATAGATGCCAAAATACTCAACAACTTATTAGCAAACTGAAGTCAACAATACATTAAAATGATCATACACCATGATCAAGGGGATTATCCCAAGGATGCAAGGATGGTTCAATAGCCACAAGTCAATCAATATAATACACTCCATTAACAAACTGAAGAACAAAAATGATATGATCATCTCAATGGCTGCAGAAAAAATCTTTTGGCAAAACTCAGTATCTATTTATGATAAAAAAAACTCTCAACAAAGTGGGTATAGAGGGAAAATGTCTCAACATAATAAAGGCCATATATGACAAACCTAAAAGCAATATTCCTCTAAAATCAGACAAGACAAGGATACCCACTCTCACCGCTTCTATTTAACATAGTATTGGAAGTCCTTACCACAGCAATCAGACAAGGAAAAGAAATGAAAGTAATCTGCATTGAAAAGGAAGAAGTAAAACTGTCACTGTTTTCAGATAACATGATACTATATATATAAAATCCTAAAGACACCACCAAAACACCATTATAACTAATAAATGAATTCAGTAAAGTTGCAAGATACAAAATTAGTATAAATAAATCTGTTACATATTTATGGACTAACAATGAACCACCAGAAAGAGAAATTAAAAAACAATCCCATTTATAATTGTATCAAAATGAATAAAATACCTAGAAATAAATCTAACCAAGGAGGTAAAAGATCTATACTAGGAAAACTATAAGAAATTGATAAAAGGAATTGAAAACAACACAAAGCAATGGAAAGATATACCATGTTCATGAATTAGAAGAATTAATATTGTTAAAATGACCATACTCCCCAAAGTAATCTACAGATTTAATGCAATCCATATGAAAATACCAATGGTATTTTTCACAGAACTAGAACAAATAATTCTAAAATTTGTATGGAACCACAGAAGATCCAGAATAGCCAAAACAATTTTGAGAAAGAAGACCAAAGCTGGAGGTATCACACTTCCTGATTTTGAACTATACTACAAAGCTATAGTCAACAAAACTATACAAAAATATGGTACTGACACAAAAACAGACACATAGATCAATGGAACCACATGGAGAGCTCAGAAAAGAACACATGCTTATATGGGCAATTAACCTATGAAAAAGGAAGCAAGAATATACAATGGGGAAAAGACAGACTCTTCAATAAGTGGTGCTGGGATATCTGGACAGTTACATATAAAAGAATCAAACTGGGCTACTTTCTTAGACCATATACAAAAATAAACTCAAAATGGATTAAAGACTTAAATATAAGATGTGAAACCATAAAGCTCCTAGAAGAAAACTTAGGCAATATGGTCTTTGACATCAGTCTTAGCAATATTTTTTTGGATATGTCTCCTCAGTCAAGGAAAGCAAAAGCAAAAGTAAACAAATGGAATTACATCAAACTAAAATTACATCAAACTTTGCACAGTGAAGGAAACTATCAACAAAACGAAAAGTCATCCTACTGAATGGGAGGAGATATTTGCAATTGATCTATCCAGTAAGGGGTTAATATCCAAAATATACAAAGAATTCATACAACTCAACATAAAAAACACCAAGCAACCCAATTTAAAAAAATAGGCAGAAGACATGCATAGTCATTTTTTTCAATGAAGACATACAGATGACCAACAGACACATGAAAAGATGGTCAACATTACTAATCAACAGAGAAATGTAAATCAAAACCCCAATGAGATATCACCTCACACCTGTCAGAATGGCTGTCATCAAAAAGACAACAAATGTGGGTGAGAATGTGGAGAAAAGGGAATATCTGTGTACTGTTGGTGGGCATGTAAATTGGTACAGCCACTATGAAAAACAATATGGAGGTTCATCAAAAAATTAAAATAGAGTTGACCATACAATCCAGCAATTCTACTTCTGGGTATTTTCCCAAAGGAAAAAAACATAAAAACACTAATTCAAAAAGATATATGCACCCCTATGCTCATTATTTACAACATTATTTGTAACATTATTTACAATAGCCAAGATATTGAAGCAACCTAAGAGTCCATCGATAGATAGTTGGAAAAGAAAGATGTGGTACATATGTACAATGGAATATTACTCAGCCATAAAAAAGAATGAAATCTTGCCATTTGCAACAACATGGATGGACCTAGAGGGCATTATGCTAAGTGAAATAAGTCAGACAGAGAAAGACAAAGACCATTTACTTTCACTTATATATGGAAACTAAAAAACAAAACAAACAAGCAAAGATAACAAAAAAGAAACAGATGCATAAATACAGAGAACAAACTAGTGGTTGCCAAAGGGGTGGTGGGGCATGAATGAAATAGGTGAGCGAAATTAAGAGGTACAAACTCCCAGTTCTAAAATAAATAAAAATTGGGATATAACATACAGCATAGGGAATATAGTCAATAATCTTGTAATAACTTTGTATGGTGAGAGATGGTAACTACACTTATTATGGTGATTATTTTGTAACGTACAGAAATATCAAATCACTATGTTGTGTACCTGAAACTAATAAAATATTGTAATTCAATTATATTTAAATAAAAGTAAGAAAAAAGATCAGATATTCTCCACAACAAACCCTCAAATGTGACATATAAATGTTTATTGTTGAATGAAAAAAATGGCTGCTGGAGAGTAGAAACAGCAGCTTTCAGAGTTCTACTTGGACTTCTCAACTCCTTCCCTCCTGTCTGAAAGGAGTTTTGTTATGTACACGTTCTCACACACTCAACAGGAAAATTCAGGCTAAGCAATAAAGATCTGATTTTATAATTGGAGCATCACATCTCTTTTGCTGTGTTTGGACTAAACTGAAGGTTTCTTCAAATTAATAATTACCTTTTCACATCCATTCGAATTCAATCATATTCTGAGAATAAAAAGTAAATGAATGTCAGTGTGGTTGGTAGAATCAAATCTCATGTCAGAGAGAAAAAATGACTGCGAAACTTACTGCCTGGTGGACAGGCATTTGCCCCTACAGTTGAACCTGAACCCAACTTCGTGCTACTTTCTTCTTTCACCATCTCAAATTATAATAGAGTCATTTTACTGCAGAGTCAGTTCACCTGTTCCCTTCTTGCCCAGTTCATAAGACAATGTGTGAGCTTTCCTAGCTTTGGACACACAGGTTTCATTTGGGAAGAAAGGGTTTAGCAGGTACCCCAATGCTCTAGAGAAAGCTTTGGAGTAAGTGTGGAACAACACCACTTCTGAGCTGAAGGGGAGGGGAGTAGGATGCAGATTGAGGTCTGTAACTTAAGAAATGAAAGAGTCACTGAGTAGCAACACACACAAGACACACACCACATACAGAGAGCAGTCTCATTTGTAACCTCAAGGCTCACATCTTCCATTACTGCATGACAGAAATAAAACAAGGCTTCTTCCCTATGGCATGAGGAGTTATCACCCAGGCCAAAGGCCCAGCTGGGAGGAGAATGGAGCACATTTACAGTGGAGTCCATGGGGCATACCCTCGCTTTCTAGCAAGACTTTGTAAAAAGCCACAAATTATTGATAATGTAAAAAAGCAAATCATCATTGAATCCTTTCCTTCATCATCACCTATTCTTCACAGCCACTTGGGTTATCATTTTCAATTAAAAACTTATTACATATGCACAGAAAGTAACAAAATATAGAAAATATAAATTCTATTAAAATTATTTTAAGATCTATGGTATATTTTTAGAGGTTACATTACAACAATTTAGAATTTCTAAGAATAAATCATTCTTTGTATTATATTCATTCATTCATTCATGCAGGGAATTCAATTTGGATTTATAAAATAATTCAAGCAATTTTCAAGATGGATTAGATTCAAAATATTAAACATGAAGAGAATGGAGACTTACTGCATTGAGTAAGAACCAGGATACTAACAATGGATATGGAGGGAGACTATGAGGGCATAAAGGCTAAAATAATAGGAAATTATATGTGTCTGCAGATTGGTTAAATAAAACATTAGGATTTACTGTTCAGATATGCTCTTATTGCTTTTATGTCTCCTATGAAAGGAATTTCCCAAATCCATAAGTTTCTTTGGATACTTCCCAGCTAAACACCAATGGGCCATAGAAAAAAGCCTCCAGTGCAAGGGACCTCAAATATTTTTCATCAGGACACACATGAAAGACAATCAAGACAGAATTTTCCAAGAAGTGACATTGATAAGATGAGCTGAGAGAGGAGTAAAAGTCATAGTCCAATAGCTGGTCTCCAATCTCTTTCTTCCTTTACCCCACATCATAAACCTGGTGGGATGTCACAGCCAAGTAAGTTTTTCTTTGTGAATCAGACCCAGGGGATGGCATGTCAGGTCAGGACCATTATCATCATGCTCAAAAACACTCTCACTTCCAAATATATGTGGGACAAACTGAAGCTGCTGGACACTTTTTCAACCATCCAGGTGCTACCATCTAAGATAAACACATTAGATATTCAGATGATAGAGGAGGAAAATGTTAAACCACAACATCAAAAAACAATAAAATATTCTATCAACTTTGGCTTGAGAATAAGTATTAAGTACATTGTCCAGAGCAGTCATAGAGACAGGTAGACACTTGACAAAGCAAAATCAATGCTGATACATATGTGAAGCAAACTTGAGGATTTGGGTTGTCTTTAAGAATTTTTCGCTTTGGAAACAGAGCTTCTTATTCCTTGGTCTATGGCATAGCACAAGGAACCAAGGCTGAGAGTTTAGACCTGAGGTCTGTTCTATTTTTGTTTCTGTTACCTGTGCTTTTGAGGGTCATAGCTAAGAAATCCTTGCCCAGACCAATGTCAAGAAGCTATTTCTTTATGTTCTCTTCTAGTAGTTTTATAGTTTCTGCTTTTAAATCTTTAATTCATTTTGAGTTGATTTTTGTGTCTGGTGTGAGGTAGAGTCCCTTTCATTTTTTCTGCATGTGAGTATCCATGTTTCCCAAAACAATTTACTGAAGAGAATATCTTTACCCCACTGTTTGTTCTGAGCACCTATGTGGAAGATAAATTGAATATAAATGCATAAACTTATTTTTGGACTCTTTATACTATTCCATTGGTCTATAAGTCTGTTTTTATGCCAATACCATACTGTTTTGATTAGTATAGATTTGTATACTAATTTGTATACTAATTTGTATACTAATCATATTTTAAAATCAAGTAGTGTTATGTTTCTGGCTTTGTTCTTCTTGCTAAAGATTGCTTTGGCTATTTTGATTCCATATGAATTTTAGGATTATTTTTCTATTTCTGTGAAGAATACCATTAGAATTTTGATAGGAATTACATTGAATCTGTGCACAGCTTTGTGTGGTATGGACATTTTAACAATATTAGTTATTCTGATCCATGATACAGGATATTCTTCCATTCATTTGTGCCTTCTTCAATTTCCTTTATCAATGTTCATAGTTTTCAGTGTACAAATATTTTACTTACTTGATTAAAGCTATTTCTAAGTGTTTTTAATGATACTGTAAATAGGATTTTCTTAATTTCTTTTTTGGGCAGTTAATTATAAGTGTATATAAGCACAACTGATTTTTTTTTGTATGTTGATTTTGTATAGTACAAATTTATTAAATGATTTCACTGGTGGATTCTATCAAACATTTAAAGAATTAACACTGATCCTTCTCAAACTCTTCCCCAAAATTGAAAACGATGGAACACTTTAAAACTCACTTAATGAGGCCAGAATTACCCTCATATCAAGCCAAAGATACTACAAGAAACGAAAATTACAGGCCAATATCATTGATGATGCAAAGATCCTTAACAGAGTAATAGCAAACTGAATTTAACAGCACATTAAAAGGATCACATACCATGATCAAGTGGAATTTATTTCTGGGATGCAAGGATGGTTCAACATACACAAATCAATAAATGTGATACATTACTTTAACAGAATAAAGGATAAAAATTATATGGTCATATCAATAGATGCAGAGAAAGCATTTGACAAAACTTAACATCATTTTATTATAAAGAATCTCAACAGATTTGGTACAAAAGAAATGGTTCCAACATAATAAAGGCCATATGTGACAAGCCCACAGCTAACATCATACTCAATGGTGAAAAGCTGAAAGATTTTGAAAACTGTTTCTAAAATCAGGAAAAAGATAAGAGTGTCTGCTGTCACCACTTCTATTCTATTCAATTCCTAGCAAAAGTAATCAGGCAAGAAAAAGAAATACAAGGCGTCCAAGTCAGAAAGGAAGAAGTAACTTGTCTTTGTTTGCAAATGACATAATCTTATATATGGAAAACCCTAAAAACAACACCAAAAATCTATTAGAACAAATAAATGAATTCCATAAAATTGCAGAACATAAAATCAACGTTCATACTTTTTAAATGACCAGTGGGAACTGCAACTGATAGCATGGATAACATTCTCTTGAGAGAGACAAGAGACAGAATAAATACCAAATTATATTTCCTGTGTATGTTTTAAGAGGGAAGAGGTGGAATTGTTGTAGGCTGCAGACTATAGGGTGACTAAAGAGCATTAAGGAGAGGCCGTATACCAAAATAATTAAGCACTGAGGCTATTCAACCAGGAAAAACTGCACTCAAATTCTGCTTTTACCAATAGACAACACAGATTTACTGTAGAGCACTGAGAACTATATTCAATATCTTGTAATAACTTATAATGGAAAAGAATCTGAAAAAATTATATATCTATATCTATATATATCTGAATCACTTTGCTGTACACCTGAAACTAACACAATATTGTAAATCAAATATACTTTTTTAAAAAAAAATTCTGATTTTACCACTTAATATCTGTCTTTGGGCAAATTACTTCATCTCTCTGATATGAACTTGCCCAACACTGAGCATCTAGTAGGCTCTCAACAAATATCTAAGAAATTGACCTTAACCAAAAATAGTTGTGCCTTTCCCTGTCTTCCAAAAAATTCACAGTTAGTTTCTCCCCTTAGATAGGAAAATTTAAGGCTTCTATGGAAATTAAAATATTATTGACAAAAATTTAAAATTTTGCCATTAATTATGGCAAAATCACTTTATGATGAATAAAGATGTACCATGAAAATGTCAGACATCTAAGAGGAAGAGAAAGATAAAAGTATAAAGAAGAGATATGAAAAGTAAGTTTCATTCATTTCATAATTTTTCCTAGAACGAGACAGTTCTCACGTAAGTCCCACCAAGCATCCAGTAAAAACTTGGTCCAAGACAAATGAAAGAGAAACAGAAGGAATGTGTGTGTTTCTAAGTTGATAAACAAAAGCTTGATGCAGCTCAGATTTGGGGTCATGCACACTTCTATAATCTAACATCTTCCTTAGCCAAAGTTTAGTTTTTCTATTTCAAGGACATGTAGAATGAAAATAAAATTTAGTGCAGTTTTAAAACACTGTGCTAAATGAAAAAAACCCAGTCACAAAGGACCACATGTTGTATGACCCCATTTATATTAAACATCCAGGATAAGCAAATCTATAGAGTTAAGAAGTAGAGTAGTGATTGCCAAGGCTGGAGTAAAGGGTTAGCGAACTGGGGAAGGGCAGGGTGTGAAAGCTAAGAGGTATGGGCTTTCTTTGTGGGGTAATGAAAAGATTTTAAAATTAATTGTAGTGATAGATGCACAACTCTGAATATACCAAAAATCATACTTTAAATGAGTTAATTGTATGGTATGTGTATTGTATCTCAATAAAGGTGTTTTAAAATTTCAGTTAATTTGACTTCATATATATTCTCTCTAGAGAAAGACATTTACATATTATAGGCGATGAATCAAGCATGTTGTTTCCTATAATATTTCTTTTACATTCTCCTCCCCTGGGCAGAGAGCTTATGTAAATGTGGAAGTAAGCAGTGGGCATATCATTCAACAAATATTAGTCCCTGCAAACAAGGGGCTTTCAATGCAGAAAGGTAGACAGACATCTACAAATAAACACTCAAATAAAAATGTGAATACAATACTGTGATGAATGATTGTGATGCAGATGAATTATTGGGCATTTGGCAAATTCTGCCTCTTCATACTGAATTTCCACTCAACAATATGCCTCTGGCCACTCTTGTTTTACTTTGACATTTAGATATCAAGTGCATTGAGGATGAAACTGTGCCTTATCCATTCCTGGGTACAGTGTTCAGGATAGCAGCATGTGTATAACAGATTCTTAATATACATAATTGACTGAATAATCCAATAAAAAATCTATCATTACAGGAAATGCATAGACTTTTGTTAAAAATAATGAAAAGATATGCCTTATTTAACTGTATTCCTCAACTAATTAACTGTATACACCAAAACAGAGAATATATACTTCTTCAACAGGCCACTTTAACATTTTTTTGCTAGCTATTACTGTTGTAGGTGTCTATTTGACTTCTGCAATATTCTTTTTCCTCTCTATATAAGTAGACTTAAATCAGAGCTGTATTTAGTCTGAATTTTTTTCTTCCACAAAAGGCAAACTCAAGCAATGCATCTCAAATATTAATGTGCATATGAATCACCTAGGGAACTTTTTATAAAGCAGGTCCTGACTTAGTGGGTCTAGCTGGGGCCTGGGAAGGAGCTCCAAGGTGATGCTGATGCAGCTGGCCAGAGACTACCCTTTATATACCAAGGCTATGACACATGGGGTCAGCAGAAGATTTCTGATGGTGCTTCCATTATAAAGTAGTCCTTTCTTATGATGTCAAAGTAGATATGAGTCTCTAAAATACAGGTTGGAAACTAGTGACCAAAGTGTGAAACTGAGCTCCAGGATGGAGGTTTTTATTTCTCACACAAAGATTTTAAAATACTGCAATTAGCTGCATTAAATATGGGGGGATTTCACACGAAAATCTAGATTCTTGGTTTCTCCTAAAAAGTCAGAAACACTTCTTCCTTGCTCCTACACACCTACAAGGCACTAGGAACATACACACCCTTGTCCAGTCCACCTCTGGCCCACTGTCCACTGCAGATATTGGCTTTTTAGCCACCCCCCTAAACATGAAGGAAATAAGAGACTGACTCAAAAGACCCCACAGCCTTCTCTGTCTAGGAGACAAAATGCTGGGGATCATTTATAGCCCAGGCGTTGGTCATGCTAATAATAGTACAGCAGGTGACTTTATAGAAAGTTGGCTCTGAAGTTTAAATCTGAGTTCTTGGAAATTCGATTTGATATTATACAATCTCAAAAGAAAGTATTTTGGCTCCCATGTCCTGCCTGCAGTTCACTGCACAAAGTGAGGTGTTGCTCCAGGACCTTGTTTCAGACAGAGAGGCAGGGGAAACCAGATTACACAATGGCAGCAGCAGGGTTCGTGGCAAGAATCATGGCTTGCAGTCCTCCTTGGGTGGTCTCGTCTTCATGCAGGTTGTACACCCTCAGGCTTGGGAACTGTTTCAAGGACACAACTTTGAGAGAGTAATGTGTTCGTGAGACCATCTGTACCGAATCCATGACTGAACACAGTGAAGACCTCTATATAAAAGTTTAAGATTCTGGCAGCACATGCAAAGACCTATTTTTTCAGCCACCAGTTGCTGGAGACAGCCTTGTAGACAAAGTGCTCCCAAGTCAGCCTGTTCTAGCTGAACAGTTATTGTGGACCCTCATAATCTGACTTCATAATGGAAACCACCATATTCACTGCCATGCGGCTGACACAGTCTTGGTGTTCCAGCTGGGTGTCAGGCCTGAGCCTCTGAGGTGAGAGAGCCGAGTTCAGGATATTGGACCACCAGAGGACTCTTGGCCCCACATAATATCAATTGATAAGAGTTCTCTCAGAGAGCTCTGTCTCAACACCAAGACCCAGCTCAATTCAAAGAACAGCAAGCTCCAGTGCTGGACACTCCTTGCGAAACAACTAGTAAGACAGGAACACAACCACACCCATTAGCAGAGAGGCTGCCTAAAATCATACTAAGTTCACAGACACCCCAAAACACAACACTGGATGTGGTCCTGCCCACCAGAAAGACAAGATCCAGCCTCATCTACCAGAAAACAGGCACCAGTACATTCTATAAGGAAGCTGACACAAACCCCTGTAGCAACCTTACCCACTGAGGGCACACACCAAAAAAAATAGGAACTATGAATCTGCAGACTGTGAAAAAGAGACCCCAAACACAGTAAGTTAAACAAAATGAGAAGACAGAGAAATATGCAGCAGATGACGGATCAAGGTAAAAACCCACCAGAACAAACAAATGAAGAGGAAATAGGCAGTCTACCTGAAAAATAATTCAGAATAATGATAATAAAGATGATCCAAAATCTTGGAAATAGAATGGAGACAATACAAGAAAAGTTTAACAAGGACCTAAAAGAACTAAAGAGCAAAGAAACAATGATGAACAACACAATAAATGAAATTAAAAATTACCTAGAATGAAATAATAGCAGAATAACTGAGGCAGAAGAACGTATAAGTGACCTGGAATATAAGATAGTGGAAATATTACTACAGAGCTGAATAAAGAAAAAATCATGAAAAGAATTGAGGACAGTCTCAGAGACATCTGGGACAACATTAAACACACAACATTTGAATTATAGGGGTCCCAGAAGAAGAAGAGAAAAAGAAAGGGACTGAGAAAATATTTGAAGAGATGACAGTTGAAAACTTCCCTAATATGGGAAAGGAAATAGTCAATCAAGTCCAGGAAAGGCAGAGCATAGCATACAGGGTAAATCTAAGGAGAAACACAGCAAGACACATATTAAGCAAACTATCAAAAATTAAATACAAAGAAAAAATATTAAAAGCAGCAAGGGAAAAACAACAAATAACATATAAAGGAATCCCCAAAAGGTTATTAACTGATCTTTCAGCAGAAATTCTGCAAGCAAGAAGGGAGTGACAGGACATATTTAAAGTGATGAAAGGGAAAAATCTACAACCAAGATTACTCTACCCAGCAAGGATCTCATTCAGATTTGATGGAGAAATTAAAACCTTTACAGACAAGCAAAAGCTAAGAGAATTCAGCACCACCAAACCAGCTTTACAACAAATGCTAAAGGAACTTCTCTAGGCAGGAAACACAAGAGAAGGAAAACACCTACAAAAACAAACCCAAAACAATTAAGAAAATGGTAATAGGAATATACATATCAAAATTTACCTTAAATGTAAATGGATTAAATGCTCCAACCAAAAGTCATAGACTGGCTGAAGAGATACAAAAACAAGACCCGTATATGTGAGCAAATGGAAAAAATATCCTATGCAAATGCAAATCAAAAGAAAGCTAGATTAGCAATTCTCATATCAGACAAAATAGACTTTAAAATAATGACTATTACAAGAGACAAAGAAGGACACTACATAATGACCAAGGGATCAATTCAAGAAGAAGACATACAATTGTAAATATTTATGCACCCAACATAGGAACACCTCAATACATAAGGCAAATGTTAACATCAATAAAAGGGGAAATTGACAGTAAAACAATCATAATAGGGGACTTTAACACCCCACTTTCACCCATGGACAGATCAACGAAAATTAAAATAAATAAAGAAACAAGAGCTTTATATGACACATTAAACAAGATGGACTTAATTGATATTTATAGGACATTCCATCCAAAATCAACAGAATACACTTTCTTCTCATGTGCTCATAGAACATTCTCCAGGATAGATCATAGCTTGGGTCACAAATCAGCCTTGGTAAATTTAAGAAAATTGAAATCTTATCAAGTAACTTTTCCAGCCAAAACGCTATGAGACTCGATATCAATTACAGGAATAAAACTGTAAAAAATATAAACACATAGAGGCTAAACAATATGCTACTAAATAATCAAGAGATCACTGAAGAAATCAAAGAGGAAATCAAAAAATACCCAGAAACAAATGGCAATGAAAACAGTACAGCCTAAAATGTATGGGATGCAGCAAAAGGAGTTCTAAGAAGGAAGTTTATAGCAACACAATCGTACCTCAAGAAACAAGAAACATCTCAAATAAACAACCTAAACTTACACCTAAAGCAATTAGAGAAATAAGAACTAAAAATACCCTAAAGTTAGCAGAAAGAAAGAAATCATAAAGATCAGATCAGAAATAAATGAAAAAGAAATGAAGGAAACAATAGCAAAGATCAATAAAATTAAAAGCTGGTTCTTTGAGAAGATAAACAAAATTGATAAACCATTAGCCAGATTCACCAAGAGAAAAAGGGGGAAGACTCAAATCAATAGAATTAGAAATGAAAAAGGAGAAGTAACAACTGACACTGAAGAAATACAAAAGATCATGAGAGATTACTAAAAGCAAATATATGCCAATAAAATGGACAACCTGGAAGAAATGGACAAATTCTTAGAAAAGCACAACTTTCCGAGACTGAACCAGGAAGAAATAGAAAATATAAACAGACCAATCACAAGCACTGAAATTGAGACTGTGATTAAAAATCTTCCAACAAAAGCCCAGGAGCAGATGGCTTCACAGGTGAATTTTCTCAAACATTTACAGAAGTGATAACACCTATCCTTCTCAAACTCTTTGAAAATATAGTAGAGTGAGGAACACTCCCAAACTTATTCTAGGAGGCCACTATCACTGTGATACCAAAACCAGACAAAGATGTTACACAAAAAGAAAACTACAGGCCACTATCACTGATGAACATAGATGCAAAAATCCTCAACAAAATACTAGGGAACAGAATCCAACAGCACATTAAAAGGATCATACACCATGATCGAGTGGGGCTTATCCCAGGAATGCAAGGATTCTTCAATATAGGCAAATCAATCAATGTGATAAACCATATAAACAAACTGAAGGATCAAAACCATATTATAATCTCCAAAGATGCAGAAAAAGGCTTTGACAAAATTCAACACCCATTTTTAATAAAAACTGTCCAGAAAGTAGGCATAGAGAGAACTTACCTCAACATAATAAAAGCCATATATGATAAACCCACAGCCAACATTGTTCTCAATGGTGAAAAATTGAAACTGTTTCCTCTAAGATCAGGAACAAGACACGGTTGTCCTCTCTCACCACTATTATTCAACATAGTTTTGGAAATTTTAGGCACAGGAAATCAGAGGAGAAAAAGAAATAAAAGGAATCCAAATTGGAAAAGAAATAAAACTGTCACTGTTTGCAGATAACATGATACTATACATAAAGAATCCTAAACATGCTACCAGACCACTACTGGAGCTAATCAATGAATTTGGTAAAGTAGCAGGATACAAAGTTTATGCACAGAAACCTCTTGCATTCCTATATACTAATCATGAAAAATCTGAAAGAGAAATTAAGGAAACACACACATTTACAATTGCAACAAAAAGAATAAAATACCTAGGAATAAACTTACCTAAGGAGACAAAGGACCTGTATGCAGAAAACTAGAAGACACTGATGAAAGAACTTAAAGATGATACAAACAGATGGAGAGATATACCATATGCTTGGATTGGAAGAATCAGCATTGTGAAAATGACTATACTACCTAAAGCAATCTACAGATTTAATGAAATCCCAATCAAACTACCAATGGTATTTTTCACAGAACCAGAACAAAAAAATTCACAATTTGTATGGAAACACAAAAGACCCTGAATACCAAAAGCAATCTTGAGAAAGAAAAATGGAGCTGGAGGAATCGGGCTCCTGTACTTCAGACTATACTACAAAGCTACAGTAATCAAAACAGTATGGTGTTGTCACATAAACAGAAATATAGATCAATGGAACAGGATAGAAAGCCCAGAGGTAAACCCATGCATATATGGTCATGTTATATTTGATAAAGGAGGCAAGAATATAAAATGGAGAAAAGACAACCTCTTCAATAAGTGGTGCTGGGAAAACTGGACCGCTATATGTAAAAGAATGAAATTAGAACACTGTAACACCATACACAAAAATAAACTCAAAATGGATTAGAGACCTAAATGTAAGGCCAGATGCTATAAAGTTGTTAGAGAAAAACATAGGAAGAACACTCTATGACATACATCGCAGCAAGATCCTTTATGACCCATGTCCTAGAGTAATGGAAATAAAAACAAAAATAAACAAATGGGACCTAATGAAACTTAAAATCTTTTGCATAGCAAAGGAAAACATAAACAAGATGAAAAGACAGCCCTCAGAATGGGAGAAAATATTTGCAAATGAAGCAACTGACAAAGGATTAATCTCCAAAATTTACAAGCAGCTCATGCAGCACAATATCAAAAAAAACAAACAACACAATCCAAAAATGGGCAGAAGACCTAAATAGACATTTCTCCAAAGAAGATATACAGATTGCCAACAAACACATGAAAGGATGCTCAACATCACTAATCATTAGAGAAGTGCAAATCAAAACTACAATTAGTTATCACCTCACACCAGTCAGAATGGCCATCATCAAAAAATCTACAAACAATAAATGCTGGAGATGGTGTGGAGAAAAGGGAACCCTTTTGCACTGTTGGTGGGAATGTAAATTGATAGAGCCAGTATGGAGAACAGTATGGAAGTTCCTTAAAAAACTAAAAATAAAACTACCTAATGACCCAGCATTCCCACTACTGGGCATATACGCTGAGAAAACCATAATTTCAAAAGAGTCATGTACCACAATGTTCACTGCAGCACTATTTACAATAGCCAGGAAATGGAAGCAAGCTAAGTGTCCATCGACAGATGAATGGATAAAGATGTGGCACATATATACAACGGAATATTACTCAGCCATAAAAAGAAACAAAATTGAGTTATTTTTAGTGAGGTGGATGGACATAGAGTCTGTCATACAGAGTGAAGTAAGTCAGAAAGAGAAAAACAAATACTGTAAGCTAACACATATAAATATATATAGAATCTAAAAAAAAAAAAACAAAAAAACATGTTCTGAAGAACCTAGGGGCAGGACAGGATTAAAGACATAGACGTAGAGAATGGACTTGAGGACACGGGGCAGGGGAAGGGTAAGCTGAGCCGAAGTGAGAGAGTGGCCTTAACATATATACACTACCAAATGTCAAATAGATAGTTAGTGGGAAGCAGCCACATAGCACAGAGAGATCAGTTCGGTACTGGTTGACAACCAGAGGGGTGGGATAGGGAGGGTGGGAGGGAGATGCAAGAGGGAGGGGATATGGGATATATGTATATGTATAGCTGATTCACTTTGATGTACAGCAGCAACTAACACAACAATGGAAAGCAATTATACTCCAATAATGATGTTAATAGGAAATTTAAAAGTTTTAAAAATAAAAATTTAAGCAAAACAAAACAAAAAAGAAAGTTGAATTTCAGAAAGAAGGGTAAAGGGTAACCCAGACTCTTCTGAGAAACATTGAGCAACTTCTACAAGAATCAAAAAGTATTCAACTTCCTCTGGTTCATACTACCCTGGTTAGGAATATAATTCCTTATGCATGTGGCTTTGCCCATCCATGTTGACTTACCCATGGTTTCACTTTGATAAAAATAAATTCCATTGTGTTTGGAATCATGGTAAACAAATTCCTTCTTCTGTATCGCTTCATATTTTCCTTTTGCTTAGGACCTTGTTCTTTGTTTATGGAAGGGTCAAATATTCTGCTTGTAATGATGAATTCTATTTCCTTTTCTTGGTGGAACGTCACCCAGAGACCATCTCCATCATTACTCCTGGCCAGCAGAGCTACACGCTGCATCAAAAATATCTTCTAACAATTACTCAAATGCTTGAATTAACAAGCAGGTAGTGACTTCTTACTGTGATAATTATTTAAACATATGTTATTATATCTCTTCCCTGTGAGGGATAGAATTAAATAAAAAATATACCGATGGAATATGTCATGTGTGTCTGTTGGAGCAGTGGAGGTGGGCTACGACACTACAAATCAAAGCAGTAACCTCCTGTGTGTCTTCCAGACAGTACTCTTTGAGTGTAAGTCCTTGGGCATTTATTCATTCATTTACTGAGGGCTGTCTGAAGTTGGATTTCCCAAAGCAAGGGGATCTGAGGAAAGGATTCAAGTGCAAGTAAATTAGATTAGTTGAGAAGTAATCTCTGGAAACACTGCTGGGGGTGGAGAAGTGAGGTAGGAAAATAAAGAAAGAAAATAAAGATTACATGACACCCTCACCCACCTAGTGCCTCCGATAGCTAAAGGAGCAGGGCAGCCAGCTCTGCAAACATAGATCCATGACTGGCAGGGGATGGGTGGCCCTCCATTCTGACACACTAGAGAAAGGCCCACTGAAACTCAGTCTCCACTGTCTGCAGGGCGCCCACATTTTACAGGCACAAAATTCATCAATGTTCTAAAACAAAGGCCTGAAGCCCCCTCTTCCCAGACTATGCAACTATGGCCCAGTAGACTTTCTCAAAACTAGACTTGGGCTCCTTTCCATTGAAAGAAATGGCCTTCTCAATAAGACTTGAGTCCCAGAGAAAATCCAGCCCTACTTTCAGAACCCAGTCTTCAGTAGTCCCCCCTTATTGTGGAGTATATTTTCCAAGACACCCAATGGATGCCTGAAACCACAAATAGTACTGAACCCTACATATACTATGTTATTTCCTATGCATACAGACCTATGCTAAATTTTAATTTATAAATTAAGCACAGTAAGAGATTAACAACAACTGAGGATAAAATAGAACAATTATAACAACATACTGTAATAAAAGTTATGCAGATGTGATCTCTCTTTCAAAATATCTCATGGCACAAACTTAATGCCTTTTCCACCTTAACTAAGCACTTATCATGCACTGTGGCCATAACTTTCACAGTTTAGGGTGCAACAGCAAAACTAGCATGAATTTCTTTTTCCTTCTTCACAATTTCACAGACAGATTTGTTCTTACCGTAGATCTTAACAACCTCAGCACACAACTTTTTTCATTTCCTTATTAAGTCGAGAATTTTCACCTTTTCACTTTTCTCTTTGACATGTCCAAAAAGACATATCCACCACTACTCTTGAGCTCTGGGGCTGTTATTAAGTAAAATAAGGGTTCTGAACACCAGCACTGTGATACTATGACAGTCGATCTGGTAACCAGGATGACTACTAAGTGACTAATGAGTGGGATATGGGGATGAAGGGATGTTTCACGTTCCGGGAAGAACAGAGCAGAATGGTGCAAGATTTCATCATGCTACTCAGAATGATGGGCAATTTAAAACTTATGAATTGTTTATTTCTGGAATCTTCCATTTAATATTATCAGACCTTGGTTGACTGTGGGTAACTGAAACCTCAGAAAGCAAAACCACGGGTCAGGGGGTCTACTGTATACTAAGGAGTACACAGGCTACAGCTGGTCCTAAGGCACTTGGACTACCCATCCTGAACACTGCCATCCAGAAAGCTAGGGCTAGTCAGTTTAGTGTACTCCATGAGGTGAGATTTAGAAAAGAAAGAAACACATGAAAACATACATACAAACCCACACTCACAAAAAGACCCAGGCACTCACCCACATCCACCTGATCAGGTATTTCTCTCAGCAGCTTTGAAGTGTCTCGAACTTGTCCCTGAGACCATCACTTCCTGCTCCTGGAGCCTTTCCCCTGAAGAATAGCCACAGCACATTGTTCTCTCCTTTGATGCATCCCAACTGCCAGCACCCAGCCATAGGAGAGCTGGCCCCTTCACCCAAACCCCTCCATCAGGGAATCTCCTCTTTGAACACAGGACTGCCAGTTCCAGGTCCAGGCCTGATGTGTGTGTAGGTGAAGTGAAGCTTCCCAAGAAGGCAAACAGGAGCCCATAGGGTGTGCAACTGTGGCTTTGGCCATGTGTGGTGTGTAAGCGCGGGTCCTGATGGAGGTGAGAGAAAGGGTGGGTTGGGATGCACTGAGCATCAGGGGTGGGGGGTTTCAGGCTCAAAGAGCTGCTGCCATGACCACTCTTCCCAGAAGAAACCAGTTCCACAGTATCTTAGGAGATCTATAGGGGCCTGCAGGGGACTTGTGGGGTGAGAAACACCTGTTGCCCCAGGTGCCAGAGGAGCCTTATCCCATACTCCTTCTTAAAGAGTCTGACTCATGCCATCTATCAACCAAACCCCAATTTGTGAAAACACTTCACCTCCACCCCATTCAGAGTCACAGTGCAGCAATGCCTCAACCCAGGGGCCCAGCCAGGTGCAAGCAAAGGGCTTGGACCAAAATATCTGCAGGGGCAGGACTGTTGGAGGCCAGAACAGAGGAGTGGCCTGTGTATATGCAGCTGTAAATCTAGAGCCTTGCTGGAGGGTTAAGGACCAGGGGCAACAATGTGAGCTTCAGGGACAGAACCTTAGGGCTCCACTCTGACATCTACCAAGGTCCAAGGCCCAACCACCCCAGTGTGCATTTCCATTTCAAAGTCAGAAAATAAGCTGTGTCAGACCAGCAGAGGACCTGAATGGGAGCCCACCTGATAGTACCCAGTGCTGTCCACAGCCATCCTTCTCTTTCTTCTCTTCCTGCAGATCTCAATATGGAGGCCTCCAAACAACATTCTCCCATGTCCTCTCCCAACCATGTGAAGAGGACATCCATTATGGCTTCAACAGTTTATTCTAATTCATTTCTGGCTGTTGCTTGAATGGCATAATGTATGTTCCTCTGAAAGCAGAGCCTGAGATAAGGATCCCTTAAAGAGGAATAAGAAAGTAAGGAGGGTGAAACAGAAGGAAGACACACCAATATATAGGTAATGGGTAATGGAGGCTTGATTTTGACTCTCCAGGTAGGTGCTTAGTAAACCTGTTTAGTGAATGAATGACCCCACAGAATTGGCAATGGAGATAGAAGTTCTCTGAGCTTCCTAATCCAGTCCCTGCTTCAGTTTGGATGTCACAGGACTTTAGTCAAAGTCAACAGAAGAGAGTGAGATCAACTAGACTGCATATTAGAGAGTTTATGTAGAAAGGGAAACACAAGTGTGAGTGGCATCTGGTGGGTCAGAATCCTGCCATCTGAGACAGATGTTATCAGGTCCCAGCTTCCTGGTATTAACACTGATGAACGTTGAGGGGATGGATATAAACACCTACAACAGCTGTTGTTTGTTGAGTCTCCTGCTGAAAGTAACAATCTCCACTTGGATGTTTTGCAGACATCTTAAACTTATATCCAAAACCAAACTCTTAATTTCAACCCCACAGTTCAAAAATCCTTCCTTCAGTCTTTCCCATCTCAGCTAGTGATGACCTCCTTGACTCCCCTCTCACGTACATCAGTGAATCCTGTCATCTCTTCCCTCAAACTGTTGCTGAAGTCAAACCACTTTTCCTTACAGAGGCCCTTGGTTCTCCATCTCAGGACACCATCATCACTACCCTAGATTCTTGCAATAGCTTTCTGCTATTCCCATCGGAATAATTATATGCCACCAAGATCACTTTTCTGTAAGCCTTCTCTGTCCTGTACCTTTATGACAATATCAAAGGTCATGATTCCACATGGCTGCTCTCCAATGAAAGCACAAACTCATTTGGGCCTTTCTTCATTTTACTCCCAGATTTGTTCCTAGCTCTTTGGCTTCCACTTGGCTCTGAGTTTCACCTCCTAATTCCAGATTTGCTCACACCTCTTAGATGTGTTGACTGAGCCTGGTTTCCTTGAGTAGATCTTTGTCTTTTTTGAATACAAAATTTAGCTCATACTAATCCTCCTGGGCCATCATTCCTATGTACTCTAGAGTAAACTAGTCCATCTTTGCTCTTGTTCTCTGTATATAAACCAGATACCACCTAGAAGAACAAATATCCAGGTACATCCTAATCTCCTAGGAAAAAAGCATGTGCAAAGGAATAAGGGCTAGGTGAGTGTTTTCTCGAGACAAAAGGGGATCAGGGACTGGGTGGTTCTGCCATTCTCAACTTTAAATGGGAATTCTAGTATGTCAGGAACCAAATACTGAGACACTAAATACCTCTCTAGTCACCAAGATTTATTAGAATTATCAATATTTTTGAAGGAGGTCTGTAGAAAGACTATCACCACAAAAATTGGGAAATCAAGCATCAACAATTAGAATATCTGAAACATTCTAGATATCATTCATGTTCTGAGGGACCTGCTGTTACAACATTGCATTATTCTCAGTTGGAAGAACCTAAATTTCCTGACATGAGATGTTGGGTTCTAGAAACTAGCAATAGAGCACGTAGTTCTACTTTTTAAAATGTTTGCATACAGGTAACCCAAAATTAATGTAGGAAGAAATAGATATTTTCGTATGGATACCTGACAGTACCCACAGTCTAATATGGAGAACTATATTCCAAACTTTTCAATATCCAGAGCTCTTTGTAATGATAAAGGGAGTCATAAGTCCTTGCATATTCCAAACCATTTTTCATTTTTATACTCAAAATGAGTATAAATAGGCATATAAAATTCTTTGTCAAACTTTCCTTTGAAGATTTTGTAGGCTTTATTCTCCTGAATTATCCTGTATTCCTCATGATTTACTTCTTTATTCAATATTATGTTCGAAAGGTTTATCCATTTTGTTCTAAGTAGCTAGAATTTATTCACTTTCATGTTCTAGAGTTTTCCAGTACATCAATAAAGTTGATTTATCCACTTTACTATTAATGGACATTTGGGATAGTTTCCTTTGGTGGTGAGTGCAATTCAAACATCGCTGTCATGAATATTTATATTATCCTCTGAGGTAAACATACAAAATTTCTCGCATGAATGCCTAAGCAACAGAATGGCTAGGTCATAGGGTGTGTCAACTTTGGGCTACTTTAGATGATACCCAACAGTTTTTTTTTTTTAATTTTGCGGTACGTGGGCCTCTCACTGTTGTGGCCCCTCCAGTTGCGGAGCACAGGCTCCAGACGCGCAGGCTCAGCGGCCATGGCTCACAGGCCCAGCCGCTCCACAGCATGTGGGATCTTCCCGGACTGGGGCACGAACCCATGTCCCCTGCATCGGCAGGCGGACTCTCAACCACTGCACCACGAGGGAAGCCCAATTTTCAACTTTTGGGGGTAAATACGAAGGAGCGGGATTGCTGGAATGTACAATAAAAGTTCGTTTAGTTTTGTTAAAAACTGACAAACTGTCTTCCAAAGTGACTGTACCATTTTGCACTCACACCAGCAATGAATGAGAGTTCCTATTTCTTCACATCCTTGTCAGCATTTGGTGCTGTCAGTGTTCCAGATTTTGGCCATCTAATAGGCATGTAGTGGTATATAATTGTTTTAATTTGTATTTCTCTGATGACATATGATGTGAAGCATATTTTCATATGCTTTTTTGCCATCTGTAAATCTTCTTCAATGAGGTGTTTGTTAAGGACTTTGGCCCATTTTTTAATTGGGTTGTTGTTTTCTTATTGGTGAGTTTTAAAAGTTCTTTGTATATTTTGAATAACAGTCCTTTATCAAATGTGTCTTTTATAAATATTTTCTCCCAGTCTGTGGCTTGTCTTCTCATTCTCTTGACACTGACTTTCAGAGAACAGTTTTTAAAAATTTTAATGAAGTCCGTCTTATCAATTTTTCCTCTCATGAATTGTGCCTTTTGCGTTATATCTACTACAATGAATTTTTAGATTAATTTGGAAGGAATTTATGCATTTATCTATTCAGTCACCCAATCCGTGAATATGGTATATCTCTTTATTTAGTCTTTATTGACTCTGAATTGATTTTTATAGCTTTATCCACCCAAATCTTTCACATCTTTTGTTAGATCTTGTCATAGTTACTTTACATGTTAAATATATTGTCTAATTTATTTTTCTTTTTATTGTAATTGTTGTTTACATACTGATTTTGTGTCTGACAAACTTGTTACACTCTTACCAGATCATAGTTGTGTATTTGAAAACAGGGCTTTTTCTCATTGTCAGCTTCAACCATTTAGGTTGTCTGTTACCTCCATTATGAAATTGCCAAGTACCTGTTGGAAATTACACAAGAAGTTCTCCCACTGCCCAAAGAAGGAAGCTCTGTTCAAGTATATAAGAGCTGCCTACTCCAATTAATAATTACTTAATTAGAAATTAATTGCTATCCTGCTAACAGGAGACTGCTATTCTTCATTTAGACCAGAATTCTCAAATTTTAGTGGGCATCAGAATCACCTTAGTAAGGGGACTGTTAAAACACTATTGCTGAATCCCACACCCAGAATTTTTGATTCAGTAGGTCTGGGGTGAGAATTTGCATTTCTAACAAGTCTCAGGCAAGACTGATATTCTTATTCTGGAGACTACAGTTTGAGAACAACTTTTGTCAACTGTCAGCTGAACAAGGATTCCCATCAAGTTGAATTAAAAGGAATATTCAGGCACAGTGGTTAAGAATCCACCTGCCAATGCAGGGGACATGGGTTTGAGCCCTGGTCTGGGAAGATCCCACATGCCACAGAGCAACTAAACCTGTGCACCACAACTACTGAGCCCGCATACCACAGCTACTGAAACCCGTGTGACTAGAGCCCGTGCTCCGCAACAAGAGAAGCCACCACAATGAGAAGCCTGTGCACTGCAACAAAGAGTAGCCCCCGCTCTCTGCAACTAGAGAAATCCCGCAAACAGCAACGAAGACCCAAAGCAGTCAAAAATAAATAAATTAAATAAATAAATTTATATTTAAAAAAAAGGAACATTCACTACCAAAGTAGGAAAGAGTGGTATGTTTTGCCACTCAGGGCTTTGTTTTTATCTTCACCTGCTAGAACCAGTTCATGCCACAGGGATAAGTGTTCAGTGAACAGGGAAGGGAGATATTTTACACCCTTCTGTTATGTTTTCTGGAACTGGAGAAGGTTTAGTAGAATAATGTCATGACTAGCTTTACAAAAGGATGTAGAGAGACAAAAATCCAGGACACATGGGTCAACAGGAAATCAATCACAGGACAGATTTGGTTTATAATCTGAGAGCATTAAAGTGGATCCAGAGAAATATCAGAGGTGAGTGATGGTGACCTTCCAACCCAATGATTTAAGTCCAACAAAGTACTACGGTACTAAGAGATGAGAAAAAAGCATTGACTTGACACAGGATTTTTCTCACCTGGGGCTGCTGTTAGCATGCTGTCCACACACCTGGCAAGAGAAGTTCCTTATCTGTTCTAGGTGGACATATAAGAAATGGTTCCATGGAGAAAGTTGGGCTCCAGATAGCTCTTGAAGGATCAGGAGGATTTTCCTGGGGAGACAACTCTGGGTGAGGCAGAATGGGAATATATGGCATTCAGACAATTCATATTCAAAATAACCAAGGGACACTTTGGCTGGAAACGACTATTTGATTGGGAACTTTGTAGGTAATAAGAGAAGAGGATAGACTGAGCTGGTATTTTGGGTGGACATAAATGTTATGAGACTAATGACCTTTCAAATTATCCTACATTTTGGCAGCACTAAAAGTTTTTGTATAATGAGTACAACAACCAAAAGGTTAACATTTGAAGTCCACTCTGCCAGAATTGTATATGCTGTAGAAGGGGGAATGCCTATTAAAAGTCTCTTGAAATAGCTTAGGGATAATAGATAATATGGAGTCGAACACAATTTCATTTTTCCTATCAAGTATTTATTGAAGGAATAGACATTGACAATAGACATGGGGCACCTGGTGGGTAGAGCTGCTGGTGGATAGAATCTTAGGAGAAAAGGGCAAGACACTATGCCCCAGACACTGAGCAGCAAATGAAAGAAACATCTTGGGAGTAACAACTTTATGGAATCTACATTTTTTTTCTGGCAGTGTTAACATTAACCAAGATGGTTTGATTTATTTCAGGAGCTGCTGTCTCTTAAGAACACTTCAGTAGATTTTTGCTTCTTGAGTATCTATCTCCTCTAATAGCTCTCTCAAATTCCTGATGGCCGTGATGTAGAATGGATTTTTGTAATACTCAAATCCTAATTCATGGAAATATCCTGGGAAATATATACATATTTGTTGAGTTGATTAACAAAGACCCACGAAGAACAGAGAACAGAAAAACTGTAAGTCAGTGTAAGGTCTTTTATTTTATTTTATTTATTTTTTAAAGACTTATTTTTTATTTATTTATTTATTATTTTTGGCTGTGTCAGGTCTTAGTTGTGGCATGCGGGATCTTTTCAATGCGGCGCGTGGGCTTCTCTTTAGTTGTGGCGTGCGGGTTTTCTCTTCTCTAGTTGTGGCATGCAGACTCCAGGGAGCGTGGGCTCTGTATTTTGCGGCACATGGGCTCTCTAGTTGAGGCATGCTAACTCAGTAGTTGTGGCGCATGGGCTTTATTGCCCTGCGACATGTGAGATCTTAGTTCCCTGACCAGGGATCGAACCTGCATCCCTTGCATTGTAAGGTGGATTCTTTGCCACTGGACCACCAGGCAAATCCCAATGTAAGACCTTTTAAAGTGACACAATGACACATTGCATTTTTATTTGTGAGTGGCATAGAGGCTCCTGGGTTCATTAAGAGAATTGCAACCAGCAACTCTATTTCAGTGGGTAAGTTAAAGTATAATGATATGACAAATGCAGAAGAGGAACTGCCAGATGGGAGCCTTCTGAGCTTCAGCGAAAAAATTATGGGCCAAACAATGGGTGTTTAGCAAGGTCCCACATTGTATGGTGGCTTCATTACTTCCAGGTTCAGGCCAATCAGATGTTAGATGTAGCAATGTCCAAAAGGCAGGCATATGGATGGCATAGCACTGAGTTAACTGACCTGAACTTCAGAACGTTTTAATAAACTGAGTTACCCAAAGGCTTGGGCAAGGAATGAACCACTTTACAGGAGATTAAGTGGGTTCTTCTTACCTCCCGGTTTCCTGAAAAAGCCAAACCTAATCAAATTCCAGTGGCACAAACAGGGCCACATGGATAATTTGGGGGTAAAGAATGCTTTTACATTAAAGGCAATGCTTGTCTCTAGCATGCTATTACCTACCAAACAACGTGGTTTCAATTTAAGCTTCTGTTAATTCTGACCATTTCTTTCAAGTGTTTCTTATTTAAAGTAGAAATTCCATGTTGAACATTTTAATAACATTAACTGTCAAAGACAGCTGTGGTCAGTTTTCCCTTCAATGCTCTGCCAGATGTCGATATTTGTGATCATCGATGCCCTTTGTTTTCCTCTCTTTCCCTTATTAAATATATCATTAGTAAAACACAAGTCCAAGGGAAATCACTTTTCACTGAGACTCTTCTAGAAAGGAGTGAGGAAACAATACTCAGAGAAGCTGAAGTGTCACTGCAGCCAGCCACCCTCCATGGAGATGTCTGCCAAGAGGATTAAGTTATTGTGCTAGTAACTTAATAAAGAGGTACTACTTTATGGTTTCTTCCATTGTTAGAGCTGGGTGAGATGGAGGGAAGGGGAGCATGCATTAAAGAGGGTCATGAAGTCCATGTTGATGAGGCAGGAACAGCAGGGTCACACTAGGCTGTGGTACACAGATGAACTTCCAGGAACAAAGCTTGTGTATAGGAGGGTGTTGATGATGCGATCAGAGAGGTGGATCCAATGGTTTCTTCCATTGTTAGGGCAGATGTTTTTGTCACACAAGCCACAAAAGACAGGACAAGAAAAGTGAATGTCAGCTGTCTCAAAATAAACCATATGCTTAATTAAATGTACATTTAAAGCATATTGAAATATGTGAACTTCAAAGTGTTCCCAGAGAAAGGCCAATAACAGGTGGGTCATGTTTGGAGGAACATTGGAGAAACCATATTCAATGAGAAAGGAAAGCACCTTCCAAAAGAAATCCTAAGACTCTCTTACCATAAAGAGAAAGCCAGATATTTCCCAAACAGGATGCAAGAGGTACAATGGCTTGCTCATCTTTGTGATGGATAATTTAGTGTAACTGAAACTGATGAAGATAAGTCTGAAGACAGCTGGTATACAGGAACCTTCAGCCTCTTCGCTTATAAGAATGGGCAGATTACTTTGGCCAGGTAACAACTGCTCCTTCTAAGAACATTGGTTCTAATATTAGCATCACACAAGGTACACTGATCCACCTCTCTGATCACATTTTTAGTATGGAGTTTGGTTCTTAAAAAGAAACAGAAGCATGTCTATTGCACAGTCACCATAAGAGTAATGAAGAGTAGTGGGGGGGGGGTGGCGAGTGGGAGCTTTGAAATTTTAGTCAAATGAAAAGAGGCCTTGGGATAAAATGATCTTCAAATATTTCAAGGGTTGTCATGGGAATGAAAGATTAGATTTGTTTCAACTGGTTTCATAAGAAAGAACTATAAATATTCATAGAATACATGATAAGACTGATCTAGGTTCAAAATAAAAACTTTTGTAACTATTAAATCATCCCCAAATGATCTAAGTTATTTGAAGTTCGTCATTGCTGCAGGCAGTCAAGACAAAGGCATCTAGCCATAAGATGAGGATATTATAGAGTGCATCCAGATGGAACACCTCATCCAACCTTGACATTCTCCTTTATGAGTATTCATGGGAGAAAACTATATTAAAAATTGCTATGATCTGAATGTGTTCCCCCAAAATTCATATGTTGAAATCCCAATCCCCAAAGATGATGGAATCAGGAGGTGGGGCCTTTGGGAGGTGCTTAAGCCATAAGAGTGGAGCCCTCATGAATGGGATTAGTGTCCTTATAGAAGAGGGTCTAAAGAAATCCCTAGCCCCTTCTACCATGTTAAGATACAGCAAGAAGGCACCAGCTGCATACCAGGATGAGAGCTCTTACAAAACACCACCACACTGGTGCCCTGCTCTTGGATTTCCCAGCCTCCAGAACTGTGAGAAATAAATTTCTGTTGTTTATAATCTACTCAGTCTGTGGTATTTTGTTATAACAGCCCAAATGGACCATGACAAAAATGGAGTTCATTTCTTCCGACCCAGCTTCTCACAGGAGCCATGCTTCTGAGTTGCTATATCCATCAAATCACACACTTTGTATTTAGAACGCTCCTCATCTGACAACTGAGTAGTTGTTCAATGAGAAAGATGTTTACCTGAAGTGGTGATCGTGGGAACATATTTACCACCAATTTTCAATAATTCTCTCCCCAGACAGCATGGTCTATTCCATTTTTTTTTTAAAGAAGATGTTGGGGGTAGGATTTTATTAATTAATTTATTTATTTTTGCTGTGTGGCGTCTTCGTTTCTGTGCGAGGGCTTTCTCTAGTTGTGGCAAGTGGGGGCCACTCTTCCTCGCGGTGCGCGGGCCTCTCACTATCGCGGCCTCTCTTGTTGCGGAGCACAGGCTCCAAACGCGCAGGCTCAGTAGTTGTGGCTCATGGTCCTAGTTGCTCCGTGTCATGTGGAATCCTCCCAGACCAGGGCTCAAACCCGTGTCCCCTGCATTAGCAGGCAGTTTCTCAACCACTGCGCCACCAGGGAAGCCCCCATTTGTTTTAACAAGATAAGCTAAAGCATTACATTTTGGATCAAGTTCTCTACTTCATTTATTCCAGCCTCCCTCTTCTGCATCGTTCCTCTCTTTTGAAAGGTCTAGAGGCCCCATTCCCATCCACTCTACCTAATTCAGTCACATAGACATTACAGCCCCATGCTTCTTCAACAAATAACAATGGAGGATACCTACAATCACTTTTCTCTGCAGAATACTAAGGGTTATTGAACATAATTAACTTGTTTACCATAGATGTGAACAACAACAGTGAAAACTAATAGTCTTACTTCATGGATGGAGAAACTGTATATCAAAAAGAGAGAAGAAAATCTGTTATCAGAAGAAATGCAGTATTTCAGTGATCACCCAGGAGCTGTTTTGATTTTGTTTCTCTATTTCCCTTTCTTGTTTAATTCCAGAGACTTCCAACATCACTTTGAGAATAGTAGTCTGAACACACCTAGAAAGAAAATTGTCATGGATTTTTTTAAAGAACTCTATTAGGAAAATAAGAGCTCAGAATGTAAGCCTATAGCCATGGTCACTGCCTTTATGTAATTTTCTTTTTTTGTGATGAACAAAACCGTGCAAACATATTTTGCTGAATTAAAAGCTACATGAGGTGAAGTTTTACCTCCAATGGTTTTAATGGTTTCCATGGAAAAGGCATTTCTCTCAGCGCAAAGCCATGCTTGTTGCAATGCAAATGGCACAGCAAAATCTGCTTTTTCCAAGGGAAAATAATTGGGGTTACCTGACAGGAATTACTATTCGTGTTCATATCAGTTAGTGCCATGTTGGCTATTTCAGCAAGGAGGATGAGATTGACTTTTGCTTTGCAGGTCAGAGAGGAAAAGGGAGATGATTTGACTGTGAACAAAGTGCTGGTCAAGGTTAAGTGAAGAGTCCCAAATGGCCATCTACCCAAGGTAATGTGACATGTGATTTTGAGGGGAGGAAATTATAAATTATAAATCTGGCAGGAATTATAAAACGGTTAATGTATTTCCCAAACTGTCATCAAAGCAATAAAAAAACACCAAAGTTCAGGGTGCTAATTTCAACAATGCAACTACAGTCAGGGAAGAAAGTGAATTACAGTCAAAGTTTGAGAAAGAAAATGATTGAGAGTTAAGTGCATGACATATATATATGTGTATATATATATATATATATATACACATACATACATACATACATATGTATTGATATTTTAAGTGTCAAGCTAAAGAGAGACATCTTGGTTTCATCTTTGTAAGAGGAGATATACTTATGATTCAGATAATCTAAAATAACAGAATAATAACTAATAGCTAGCAATTGGCCACTTATTATGAGTTAGACATAGCACTAAGTACTTCAAACGAATTATATTTTAATCCTCACAGTGCTCCTACAAGGTAGAGACTATCACAGTATAGCGTAGTGCAGGAGGTTCTTTTTTTTTTTAACATCTTTATTGGAGTATAATTGCTGTGCAATGGTGTATTAGTTTCTGCTTTATAACAAAGTGAATCAGCTATATATATACATATATTCTCATATCTCCTCCCTCTTGTGTCTCGCTCCCACCCTCCCTAACCCACCCCTCTAAATGGTCACAAAGCACCAAGCTGATATCCCTGGGCTATACGGCTGCTTCCCACTAACTAGCTATTTTACATTTGGTAGTGTATATACATCCATGCCACTCTCTCACTTCGTCCCAGCTTACCCTTCCTGCTCCCCATGTCCTCAAGTCCATTCTCTACATCTATGTCTTTATTCCTGTCCTGCCCCTAGGTTCTTCAGAACCTTTTTTTTTTTTTTAGATTCTATATATATATGTGTGTGTGTTAGCATACAGTATTTGTTTTTCTCTTTCTGACTTACTCCACTCTGTATGACAGTCTCTAGGTCCATCCACCTCACTACAAATAACTAATTTTGTTTCTTTTTATGGCTGAGTAATATTCCATTGTATATATATGCCACATCTTTATCCATACATCTGTCAATGGACACTAGGTTGCTTCCATATCCTGGTTATTGTAAATAGAGCTGCAATGAACATTGTGGTACACGACTCTTTTTGAATTATGGTTTTCTCAGGGTATATGCCCAGTAGTGGGATTGCTGGGTCGTATGGTAGTTCTATTTTTCATTTTTTAAGGAACCTCCATATTGTTCTCCATAGTGGCTGTATCAATTTACATTCCCACCAACAATGCAAGAGGGTTCCCTTTTCACCACACCCTCTCCAGGATTTATTGTTTGTAGATTTTTTGATGATGGCCATTCTGACTGGTGTGAGGTGACACCTCATTGTACAGGAGGTTCTTAAACTCGAGGATACAACAGAATCATCTAAAGGGCTTTATGAAAACTGATTTTGGGAGTTTCTGTTTCAGTAGTTCTGGGGTTCAGTTCAAGCATTTGCTTCTCTAAAGAGTTCCTAGGCAATGCTGCAGCTGTGTGAAATGTGTATAATAAACGTATATAAAATGTGTAGGGGTTTGAGGAGGCTCTTTTGATCTAGGCCATGAATTCACAGCATATAGCAGATACTAAGCGAATGTTTACCAAATTATTTTACAGATGGGAAAAACTGAAGCACCTGGAGATTGTTACCCAAATTTTACAACTAGTAACTATAGGGTCTATACTTGAAGCTAAGTCTATCTTCAACGTGGATTTTAGTGTAGTAAACTATCTCTCAAATAATATGCTGAAAAAAATATTTCTAAGTCCCTTAAAAACATGTATCTGGTATGCTGGGAGCTTTTAAGAACTCTGAGGCCCAGACCACACTCCAGGTCCATTACATCAGCATCTCTGGGAGTAGGATCCTGGCATCAATAGTTTTAACATCCCCCACAGGTGATTCCTATGTGAACTATGTTCTTTGGCTTTGACTCACAATGAGGTACTTTACTTACTGGGACATGAGGGGAGGGGTCGTAAAAGTTCCCCAGGTAATTCTAATGTGCAATAAGGCTGTAAACTAATGATATTCTGGAGACATACACTTGCTTCTCTCTTCCTGAAAGGAGGTTTCAAAATGGCGAAAATAGAAATCCTTGGCTTGAAGCTATTTCAATCTGATAGTAAAGCACAAGTGAATTTCAATTCAATTTTGGATTATTTGATGAGAAAAATGCTCCTATAAATATATATGCACATGAATACGCCAAAATAAAATTAGCCCAAACCATCGAAGGCATCCTGATATATCTATTTGTACCAATATTATTATTCCAAGTTTCTAGTTCAAGGACATTACTGCTATGAACTTCTCTCTGTAACTGTTTATTTTATGCTTCTAACATAATTTGTCTTTCAACATTTGTAAAAGTTTGATATTTCTAGCAGCATTTTCTAGTATGGGACTTAATCTGTTTTACCATTAATTTTTGATTTTGTATTATTGTGTTACCACAGGTAAAATTGTGGCAACAAAGCCTAGATTGTCTTAGAGTCCATATATAATTCTTAGATATAGATTAGTAAATTATTAAGAATTCAGTTTATTTAAAATGAAAGAACAATTACCTCTTGTAATAATCAAAAACCAATGCTCTTTCCATGGTCCTTCTCTGTAAGGACTCTTGGAATTAAAAAGATTAACTAAAGATAATTTTTGGTTGTATTGCTGTATAGTCTGATCTATTTATTGTAAATATATATATATATATATATATATCAAAAAGGTACTTACACAAAGATAGAATAATTCATGTTACCATCCTTAAAGGCTTTGCCATCTCGACAATTTTCTTTTAAAAATAGATTTGAATTTTTGGCTTCAATACAGAAGACTAAAAATACATTGCTTCACATCTCAAAAGGAAAAACTATGAACAGCGCATGAAACATGCACACACACATACCACAGTCATGCTCAAAACAAGAAATATATAAAATAAATAAAAATTTAAAATGTTTTTTAATTTGTAAAGAGGAAAAAATGTAGATCTGCATATATTGATCTGGAATAAAGTCCAAAAGACAAAAAGTATAAAGGAAAATCAATGGAAAAATATAATATGAAAAAATATAATGCATTCTCATTAAAAACCTCTGCATGTATGTATCTGTAACACATAAAGGGATTTACAAAATATTCTAAGGGATATTTACCAAATTATTAGTATTGACTATCTAGGTTTGAACAAAAATGGGACAGGAGGGGTAGAATTCTAGGAGAGAAGAGGTCTTTTTAATTTATATATTTCTGAGTCATTTGAATTTGCCAAATAGGCACATATTGAACAATATATAAAAATGAAATAAAATAATAATAAAGACGATTTTTAAATTGAGACTATAAAGAGTTAGCCATATGAAAATGTGGGAAACATACTATGATGAAAATAAGGATCATTGAAACTGGAAGCTAAAGACTATAGCCTGTTTTCACCCCTTTATTAGTTAAGCCACATTGGGTGGGTCCCATAACTTCTCCAGACCAGTCTCCATATTTATGAACATTTATATGATTCACACAGGATTGTTTTCAGGAGGAAATGATGGCATGGTTGTACTATTTGAAAGCTGCAAAGTACACAGTCAATGTTAGCTGCTATCATTGTTGCTGAGTTCGGGATACCATTTCCGCTCCATAGAGACAAAGTATTTTTTTCTGTGTAGTAGGGGACATAGAATTCTCAGTTAATAACCACTGCAAGATGGAGTTATAAGTTTCTACAAGAGATACAAAGAAATACCAGATGAGCTCCTGTAGAAATTCTCAAATTGGTCTGTTAGTAGAGATCACTGCTTCTTTGAGGTGACAATACAGACATAATTTGCAGTAGAAGATAGGAATGTGTTGGGCTTCCTCAAATTGGGTTTCATGAGCTTTGAGCATGAGTTCCCATGGAAACCTTTAAGGGCATCAGCTGCACATTAGCAGGCCTGCATCTGTCTTAAAGAATTTTTGAATCCCTACTGTACTCCACCAGGCCTAACCATGGTAGGCACTTAGTAAAAAATTGTTGAATGAATGAAGACTAAACTCCAATAGGAAAGAGAGACTTAGAAAAGAGGTCATTGTAAGCAATATGATAAATGTCACGATAAGGTGCCTTAGAACACTTTGCAAATAAATTAAATTGCTGGTGTTTGATAAAATACATTCTTTTGAAATTCTAGTTCACTTTTTTTTTCTGAATTTTCATCAATTTTTTCTCCTGTCTCTCTTATTTTCAACCTATAGATTTTCTGTGGATTTCAAAGTCATCCAGAAGCATGTCAGAAAGTAAAGCAGACCAGTATTGATACCTATTTGCTACATCCCTTTGATCATACCCTGGAAAAATGGAAAACGAGATTTAACATAATCCCTGCAACTTCCATTACCAATCTTATTTCCCAAATATTTACTTAATTTGTATTACTTTCTCAGAGGAAAAAAGGGAGCTCATGTTAAAAGTATTTCATAAACCTCAATGTAATTCATGAGGAAAGGATAAACAATGAAATATTCTAAGGGAGCATGAATTAAAGAAGGGAATTAGATGAATATTTACTTAGAGCCATCCCCAAACCACCATACACCAAATATGGGGTGGCTACTGAACAGAGATATCATTTAATATTCAAAACTGCCCTGCTAGGCTTTTTTTTTTTTTTTCCGTACGTGGGCCTCCCACTGTTGTGGCCTCTCCCGTTGCGGAGCACAGGCTCTGGACGCGCAGGCTCAGCTGCCATGGCTCACGGGCCTAGCTGCTCCACGGCATGTGGGATCTTCCCGGACTGGGGCACGAACCCATGTACCCTGCATCGGCAGGCGGACTCTCAACCACTGCACCACCAAGGAAGTCTCCTGCTAGGCGTTTTCATCCTCATTTTACACATGAGAAGACTTAAGCCTCAACAAAGTTCACTAACTTGCCCAAAGGAGACTATTTGGACCCAAGGTTTGTTATCTTTCAAGTCCATTCTGTTTTTAGGTTGACTTTCATTCTCCAATTGTCTATAGAACATCATCACTCCATGTCGTTCCTCTGGAGGCCGATTTACCTTATGCAAAGGTAAGGACACCCAAGTCTCCAGGTCCTAAACTAACACTTGGATGTACAAGGTTTAACATTCTTTATTCCTTTACACCTAAATTCTACTTACTCATGAGCCCTTATTACTAACTGTACTGAGTCCAAAATTCATGTTTGCCTGAAACCTCATAATGTGACATTTGGAAATAGGGTCTTTGCAGATGTAATCAAGTTAATTTGAGTTTATACTGGATTAGGGTGGGACCAATCCAATGGCTGGGATCCTTATAAGAAGAGAAAACAGAGACACAGGCACACAGGGGACATGCCATATGACTATGGTGGCGGAGACTGGAGTGATGTGTCTACCAGCTAAGGAATGCCAAGGACTGCTGGTAACCATCAGAAGCTGGGAAGATGCAAGGATGTATCCTCCCCTAGAGCTTTCAGAGAGAGCATGACCTGCTGACACCTTGATTTTGGACTTCTAGCTTCCCAAACTATGAGAGAATAAAATTCTGTTGTTTGAAGCGACTCAATTTGCAGTACTTTGTTATGCCAGCCTTAGGAAACTAGGCAAGGTGGAAAATTCTTGATTTTGCCAATGTAAAGAAGCTTAGTAACTTCCAGATTAAAATTTGGTTCCTTTGGAGTAAATATTGACTCAGGCTTGGGGTTTTCTCTCTCCCCTCTTTCTCCTCTGCTTCTGCTTGAGTGTGATCTAAGTTGCCTGTGGGGTGTCTAGTCTTTACCTTTCTCTGGCCTCTGCTGAGGTCTCTCTTTCACTTGGCTTCTGAATTCAACCTCTGCCCTGCTGCTTCCACTGCTAATTCAATTTTCTTAACCTGTGGAATATGAAGGCTCTTGTCAGAGACTCAAGGACGTTCCCTCATCCACCCCACATTGATGAAAACTCAAGATTAGATAGGGAAGATCAAACCAGCCACTGATAAGAAGAAGAAAGCCTAAGGAAATTGTGGACAATATTCAGAGCACTGTAAATATTCTCAAGCCAGGTGAGCACCCCTCACAAATCTAACCTCCACACCACTCAACATAAAAGGGAGCCAAAGGGAACCCCTCCCGTGCAAACCCAGGCCTTCAGTACCCTCTGGATTCAGGAAAAACTCTACGCCTGGTCAGTGATTGCACTCAATCTATCCCTTGGTGACTTGGGTTGAGGACCAGGAAGATGAAGTGAGCCTGCCCTCTGTCCTGAGATAAGCAATCACCACACATAGAAGGACTTCTAGTGTCTCTTCCTCTTTATCACAGCACACACACACACACACACACACACACACACACACACACACAACATCACAAGATTTTCTCAGGGGCCCAGCTACCTATTGTATCAGCAAAATTCACGTTTGTTAATATACATAAAATAATGACAACTTGCATTGACTTGACTTCAATGCATAGGAATTGACAAGCCATGTTGGGATATTAAATCTTCAGTCATATTTGCTTTCATTGGTTGGGTAGTCAAGTTTCTTTGGGGTTGTAAAGGGTTGAAATGCATTTATCACCTTGTGTATCAAATGTGTATTTGATCTCATATACACAGCCAGCAAAAGGAACTTTTCAAAAACAAAACCAAGAAAGATTTGCTTCTCTGACTTTGAAACTCCTAACTCAACAGATATTCTATAAATAAAAAAAGATAATACCAAATTATCATAAAATAAGTAATTAAGTAATTGTATTCAATCCTAAAATAAATAGCAAACAAACTAAAAGAGAGAGGGCAGAGGTTGCGGGGAGATGAAGGGAGGGAGGAAAGGAAGAATTACAACTCAATATTCCATTCTTTTGATACGTTGTATGATATTTTTATGTGAAGCAAGCATATTTTTGACATGATCAAGACTTCTTGCTAGATTTCCTATCCTGGGAACATTGATAAGGTAAGACACTTATTTAGTTACAGTAAATTATTTCCTTCAATATGCTTGTTCCTAGACACTACCAACCACAATGTGAAACAGTTTTGGTGTACTTTCCAGGTGGTGCATTTGAAATACTGTATTGCATATGCAATTTCTGATCTTTGCACTTACTTGTCAAGGCAAAAAAATGAAATAAAATCTTTGAAATGACACTGCTAAACCCATTTTCCAATCAGAGACTATCCCCAAATGGAAACAAGCTGGCTATACACCTAACTACAATTTCATTCCTGATTTACATCTAGCCTGCCTTAAAGTTTGGAATATTTTATAGCACAAGTTTAGAATGAGAGAAGAAGGAACAGGGTAGTTCAATAAACAATAGTAAATGTCTAATCTTCACAGAAATTAGCTTCTTTAAAAGTGACCAGTTTTTCTGTCTGATTTCATTATTCTAAAGTCTCCCAGGAGACAATTCTAGCTAAATAAATTTCAAGGCCCTCCTTAATTAGGGAATTTCATCCATGTGCCCAAGGAACAATGCTGTCATGGTGGAAAATCTTGAAAACTTTGAAAGGAAATGCAACTTTCCATTAAAGATCTAGAAACAAACTCCCAGCTAATAATTTCAGGATTAGGGACTAGAGACTGCCCTTGATCTCTCTCTTCCAAGGTGGGGATGGGGGTGACAATATCAACATTGTTGAGGTTTTTTGTTAAATTCATGAATTATTATGAATTTAATCTCATTAGGGTGAGCCATTGCTTCCTTGAGCTTCTCAGTGGAATCAACCCTAAGGGAGCAACACCCTATTAAGACCCACTAGTTGGCCCCTGAGCCAGACATCAGGTTTATATTTCCGACTAGATTCATGGACCCAGAGGTCACCTTATATATCTGTCCTTTGATGTTGTATGTATAAGAGTGATGACACATGATTTAAAGAGAAAAAGAGCTCCTGATCTGAAAGCCAAAGTCTAGGATACACTTGCTGAAAAATGTTCATCTTCCTTACATGAGCTTTAAGTGATATTTAAAAGTATAAAAATATAGTGAAAAGAGTACAAACTTTGGGTTTAGGTAGAAAAGAGTAAAATACCAATCCCGGCAGATTTTTTCATTTGTCAAGTGGCTACTATAAAAACTTGGGCTAATGTTGAGAAGGGTTAACATTTTATGCAATGCCTGACATAAATAAGGTCCTTGATAATAAATGACAGCTATTATCATTGTTACTATGATTATTAAAGTGTAGAATTTGAATTTTTTCTCTGTATCTAACTTTCCTTTTAAGAAAAACATAGGACTTCCCTGGTGGCGCAGTGGTTAAGAATCCGCCTGCCAATGCAGGGGACATAGGTTCGAGCCCTAGTCCGGGAAGATCCCACATGCCGCAGAGCAACTAAGACCGTGCACCACAACTACTCAGCCTGTGCTCTAGAGCCCACGAGCCACAACTACTGAGTCCACATGCCGCAACTACTGAAGCCTGTGAGCCTAGATCCCATGCTCCACAACAAGAGAAGCCAACCCAATGAGAAGCCTGTGCACCTCAATGAAGAGTAGCCCCCACTCGCTGCAAGTAGAGAAAGCCCATGCGCAGCAATGAAAATCAAACACAGCCAAAAAATAAATAATTAAATAAACAAATTTATTTAAAAAAAAAAAGAAAAACATAAACTCTTTTATAATGTTATGCCCAAATTAGCTTTCAGTTACATGGATTCAAGACTAAGTCTTAAGTCAGATTCTATTTAGAAATGCACATGAACTGCTATTCTGAGAGTTCACAAATATGACTTTTATGGTGCAGATTTCTTCAGCTTCATTATGTCTGTTTTACCATATCCTGTCACTGTTTTTTTTTTTTCTTTTTTTTTTTGGCGGTACGCGGGCCTCTCACTGTTGTGGCCTCTCCTGTTGTGGAGCACAGGCTCCGGACGCGCAGGCTCAGTGTCCATGGCTCACGGGCCCAGCCGCTCCGCGGCATGTGGGATCTTCCTGGACCAGGGCACGAACCCGTGTCCCCTGCATCGGCAGGCGGACTCTCAACCACTGCACCACCAGGGAAGCCCTGTCACTGTTCTTTATTACAGCTTCTGTGAAAACTTTCCTGTGGGGTATCTTGACATGATACTGTCTGCCCTTCTCTTGGCATCAATATATTATATACAAATTAAGTCATCTCTGCGTTTTTTTCTCTTGAGAATGGAACAATTATAATAGCACCCCTTTCCTTTATGCCGATTATAAACTCAAACAGGCAATAATTATTTAGAAGATACTATGGGTTGAATTCTGTACCCCCCAAAAGATGTTGTAATCCTACCCCCCAGTAACCATGAATGTTACCATATTTGGAAATAGAGACTTTGCAGATGATCAAGTTAAGATGAGGTCATGAGAGTAAACTCTAATTCGATATGATTGATGTCCTTATGAAGAAGAGAAATTGGGACTCAGAGACAGACACATACACAAGGACCTCGCCATGTGAAGATGAAGGCAGAGATCTTTGGCATCTGCAAGCAAAGTGACAAAGATTGTCAGCAAACCTCCAGAAGCGAGGAAGGAAGCATGAAACAGATTCTCTCACAGCCCTCAGAAGGTACCAACACTGCCAGCACCTTGATCTTGGACTTCAAGGGTCCATAGCTGGGAGACAATAAAGTTCTATTGCTTAAGTTGCCCAGTGTAAGAGACTTTGTTACAGCAGTGCTAGCAACTAGCACAGAGGGTGACTATCTATCAGGCTACTTTTTTTTTTTTTAAACATCTTTATTGGAGTATAACTGCTTTACAATGGTGTTAGTTTCTGCTTTATAACAAAGTGAATCAGTTATACATATACATATGTCCCCATATTTCTTCCCTCTTGCGTCTCCCCCCTCCCACCCTCCCTATCCCACCCCTCTAGGTTTTTTGAATATGTTTTTGTTAACTTATAATATCCTTAAAATTTGAAAAAATATATATAATAGAGAACTTGTATATCTCTGAAAATATGTCTATAGGCCACAAAGATCTACAGTTTCTAGTTTGAGAAACAATGTAAAACAGAACTTAAAAATATTAATACCACATGTTACATATGCACTTTCCCATCTCACTGGCACATAAACCAAAGGCAAAAGACTTGCTCTTTGGCCTTATGTCAGATCCATGCACAAAATATTATAAAGGGCAGAGTTCAAAGGAAAAAAATTCTAATGATGTGCTTTTTCAAAATGGTCACATCCATTACACTTCAGTCCTTCCCGTGGTCCCGCAAGACCACACACTGGTTGCCATTTACCAATACGGCAATGAGTGACTGTACCATTGGAGGCTAACTTTGGTTTTACAGTCTTAAAGAAAAAAAAATGTTTTTAGAAACAACCAAAAGATTTGAGAAGAAAATATGATATCCATCAGTTTGTTTCCTGCATTTAGCAGAAACTTGCTTATTTGTTTAGTTCTGGGAAGGAGGTATTACTTCCCTAGAATTTTTTTTTTTTTTAATATTCCAGAGTATGGAGTCTGAAGCCTTCAGGCTCTACTGCATTCTGTTTAGCCTATATTTAGAACAAAGCAAACACATGTGATTCTTTAGAACTAAGCACTTCTGCCAGTGAGCCCTGGAAAATTGCTAACCCCAAAATAAAACAATACTGCTTTCTTTAAATACTTCTGCTTACACTTATAGTGAGGAGATATTGACAGCAAGCGTCAGTTTGAGTGACTGAAAATAAACAGAAGTGAAGAAAACAGGGACTTTTCGTATTAAAGCCAGATTTATTTAGAGGAAATATATGACAAGTATCATTATTTTCTCAAATAGCAATCTCAGGATATCTCACCCCTGAAGAAAAGTTATTATGTCATTTTCATGACTTCTGGAGGCTTATTAACAGTTCTCCCCAACCTGATCATACTGGCATTGATTCTAAAACAAGGCCAATATGGAAAGACAAAGAAGATAGCTTGGTTTACCCAGACAGACAACCTACAATAAGAGGAAAAGGCACTGTGAGTTAAAGTGACCCTATCTCTGCAAAGATCTGACTTTAGACTACACAAACAACAACATCTATAAATATTGAATATGCCCACAGTGAGACACCTTTGAGCAAGAATGGCAGGAAATTCCATTGAGTGGCCTTCACATTTTTCCTACAGCTCTGGTCCTACCACAAGTTCAAAGTTAAGAATGTGTACAGGGAGTGAAGAGACATGCATTTTTACTCTGATCCTACCTGCTTGTGAAAATTCTCAAGGTTTCTGGACCTCAGTTTTCCCATCTGTAAAATGATTGCATTGGATTCATTCTAGTGTTAAAATTTTGGAGGAAAATCCAGTTATCCAACTCACAGTTTCCAATTAAATTTGCTGTGACACTCTGTTGAACCAGCCATTTTTTATTCCTTTCAACACATCCATTCTTTCAAAGTTCAGGTTCAACCATCATTTTTATTTAATTAGCATCTTGCTATATAAAATTATGTAATTCTTAATGATTTCCTCAAGATACACAAAAAATGAAAGGTTTTAATTAGCTTTGTGAAAATTACAAAAGTTTCTACACTTTTATATTCTGTTTTAAAATAGAAAAAAGAAACTGGATATATATATGCTAAATGTTAGTAATGGTTATCCTGGGTAGGGACAGTATAGGTAAATTGTATGCCCTTATATCCAGGCAAAACTGTGATTTGAAAGATACATACACCCCAAAGTTCATAGCAGCACTGTTTACAATAGCCAAGAGATGGAAGCAACCTAAATGTCAATCGACAGATGAATGGTTAAAGAAGATGTCATATATATACATACACACACACACACACACACACACACACACACACACACACACACACACAATGGAATATTACTCAGTCATAAAAAAGAATGAAATAATGCAATTTGTAGCAACATGAATGGCACTAGAGATTATAATACTAAGTGAAGGAGCCAGACAGAGAATGACAAATATATGATATCACTCATATGTGGGATCTAAAAAAATGATACAAATGAATTTATTTACAAAACAGAAATAGTCTCACAGACTTAGAAAACAAACTTATGGTTACCAAAGGAGATAATGTGGTGAGGTGAGTTTGGGATTAACATATGCACACTACTGTATATCAAATAGGTAAACAACAAGGAACTACTGTATAGCACAGGGAACTACACTCAATATCCTGTAATAACCTATAATCAAAAAGAATCTAATATATTTATATATATTTTATTTATATATATATTATATATATAATTGAATTATATATTTTAACTATATATATATAATTGAATCTCTTTGCTATACACTTGAAACTAACACAGCATTGTAAATTAACTATACTTTTTAAAAAATTGTATGCCCTTCATTGTATATCTAAATTATCTAAAATTTTCACAATGGACATGTATTACATTTGTAGTGAAGAAAAATAAGTAATATATTTTAAAAGTGTGTTTTAAACAGTGCCACAAATCACACCATCACTCAAATTCTCTCTTCTTAGGACAGTTGGTATTTTATATTTACTTCATCTGTACCACTATTATTATTAAAGTACTATGAAAGTATTGTGTACAGTTATCTTTTTTACACTCAACGTATTTTTAACTTTATTGAGGTATATTTTATATATCATAAATTCATCCATTTCAAGTGTACAATTCAATATTTTTTAGTAATTTTACCAAGTGGTGCAACCTTCACCATAGGTCAGTCTTAGAACCTTTCTTCTCCACAATAGGGTCCCTCATGCCTGTTTACAGTTAATACCTGGTCCCACTTCAGCCTCAGGCAACCACTAATTCACTGTGGTCTCTAATTTTATTGTTGCTCTTTCTGGAAATTCCATGTAAACAAAATCATACAATGTGATAATTGTGCCTGGTTTCTTTCATTCTGCATAATGTTTTTTTGTTTTTTTTTGGTTTTTTTTATTGGAGTTGATTTACAAGGTTGTGTTAGTCAGGTGTACAGCAAAGTGATTCAGTTATACATATACATATATTCATTCTTTTTCAGATTCTTTACTCATATATGTTATTACAGAATACTGAGTAGAGTTCCCTGTGTTATACTGTAGGTCCTTGTTGATTATCTATTTTATATATATTAATGTGTGTATGTTAATCCCAAGCTCCTAATTTATCCCTCCCCACCATGTTTCCCCTTTGGTAACCATAAGTTTGTTTTTGAAATCTGTGAGTCTGTTTCTGTTTTGTAAAGAAGTTCATTTATCTCATTTTTTAAATGATACCACATAATGTTTTTGTGGTTCATCCTTTAATGTAGCATGTGTTAACAGCCATTTCCTTTTTACTGATGAGTAGCATTCCATTCTATGGATATGACATTTGTCTCTCCTTCACCTTTCAGTTGTTGTTATAATTTATTTACTTGTTTTTCTTAAATAATATTCATTTATCAACAACATTTTTATTTCCACTTCACTGCTTTCCCTCTCCCTCTCTCAGTTTTCATTATTCATCAACTTTATCATTCCTGGAGTACAATGTCAAGTAAGTTGATTTTTTTCCAGAGCTTTTGGGGAGGAACTGAGACCTGCCAATAGCTAGAATCAGCTTGCCAGCCACATGAATGAGCCATCTTAGAAGTAAATCTTCCAGCTCCATTAATTTCCAGTTGACACCTTGACTGTAGCTTCATGAAAGACCCTAAGCCAAAGCCACCCATCTAAGCTGCTATCAAGTTCCTGACTCACAGAAACATATTCAATAATAAATGTTTGTTGCGGTTTTAATCCACTAAAGTTTGGGTTAATTCGTAATGCAGCAAAAGATAACAAAATAGATACCACATGATATTCTGTCTCCCAGAAATTAATCAAAACTTTGGTTTCCTTATGTCTTCCTATATCCTTCCCCACCTACTCTCAGCAACTTTACAAACTTATTCCTTTAATTTTTCACTGCCATTTTAATAGGTTTGGGGAAAGAGACAAGAATATTTTCATGTAGTCCACCGTCTTGTACCAGAACTCATACTATTTTGTTTGAAATGATGCACATTTTTTCTAAATAAAGCCTGTAAGTGAACTATTAAGAGGACTGAGGACCACCATTCCCCCCATACCATAATTGTTGATCACAACCTGTCCTTTTGTACTTGCTGACAACTTACTTTTTTGACATGATAAGGAAGTTTGTTAAAATTCCTGAAGAAGTTGGAAAGGAACAACTATGTGGTCATGAAAATCACCTGGGAAACTCATTTAAAATGCAGAATTCCAGCACTCTCACAAAGATTCTTGAATGGGGCATTTTTTGTGCATTTTTTAGGGGAACACCATAAACAATGGAGGAGAACAATAAAATAGAATAGAATAGATTGCCCAGAAATAGATGAAATAACCATAGAATTTTAACACATGATGAGGATGGCATCTTAAATCACTAGGGCAAAGATAAACTTTTGATAAATGGTGCTGGGACAACCAGTTTGCCATTTGAGAAAAAGAGAAAATTAAATCCCTACCTCACACCGTGCTTAAGAATAAACTACTCTTACATGGAGAATTTAATGTAAAAAAAATGAAATCATACATGTTCTGGAAATAAACATGGGTGGATTTGTCTATAATTGGCTACAGGGCAAAGCTTTCTAATTACGACTAAAATCTAGATGCAATAAAAAAAATCCCAGAAAATTCTGTTGCAGGTATCCTCAAGATGTGATGCAGTAAGATATCATAGATACAAGTGGCTGAGAAAATGTATTTGTGTAACATGTTTATTAGGCTTATATGAAAAGTTGCATACAATTTTTGTGATATGCATTGTATATTTTATTTGTGCAATTTTTTTTAGTTCCTAAAAAGACTACCCCTATCCATTACTTAACTCTTATCTAGATCTCTTATTAAAATTCCCTAATCTTAGCCAGGTGGAACACAGAAGGATGGGGCTTATCTCATACTTACCAAGATCAGGAATGTGGCCCTTCCTCTCTTTGAGTGTTTCTACCTTGCTCTATAATCAAGAAGAGTTTGTGAGCTCTGCTGCATAGCTTAGACAAGTTAACATTTTTTATCTTCTCTGAGAAAAAGTCAGCCCCCAACAAAACATAAAACCTGTCACTTGAATTCATCAACCAGGTCAGAAAAAAATCCCTCCTCCAACTCCAGTCAATACTTATTAGTAAAAGAATGTAGGATGGCTTTGTAGCTAAGTATTATTTTCAAAGGAATGAATTGTATGGCTCTACATTAAGAATTTAATTACACTTTACATCTGTATTTGTAAGAGTTGCAGATTTCACTTGGCAAACCAGCAAACACATTAGCACTTAACCTTTTCTTAAAGTAAAGGAAATGTACTTAGAAGTGACTAGGATTCCAAAATGTTAGTTAGAATCACCAGGGAACTGAATCCAGCATTTATTTGTATATGCTCTTTATATGACAACCTACTGCTGAATTGCTGAAGAGCTGAATCAGATTACTGCCCACTGGCAGCTTTTGTAAGTTTCTTTATTTAGGGCTTTTCCACCATGAATCACTAGAGAAAGCCCCTATCCTGTTACCCCGGTGGTCATTGTGACAGGAGAAAGCCCCTCAGAAGCATTAAGAAGCATAAAACAAGAAAGCTGTCCATGGTGTGAGGTTAAGGATACAATTTCATTTTGTTTTCCTTATGGATAACCAATTGCCTCAGCAGCATTCAATGAATAATTGATCCTTTCCCCACTGATTTCCTCCATTGCCATCTCTGTTTTGTATAGGACTTTATATGAATTGCTCTCCATTCTTTTCACTTTCTTCTCCTTGTTTATCCTTATACCATACCACTCTGTCTAAATTATGTAGTTCTATAATAAATCTTAATACATTTGCCACCCCACCCACACTAAACTTATTTATATTCTTCAGGAGTCTCTTGGCTATTTTTGGCCCCTTTCTCTTCCATATAAAATTTAGAAACAACTTGAAAAGTTCCACAAAATACGTTTTTGTGTTTTCATTGGAAGTGTACAGGATCTGCAGATAATTTTGGAGAGATGTGACATCTTAAAAACATTAAATATGCCTTTCCAAAAACATGGTATTTCTTATTTCATTCTTCTTTAATGTCTTTCACTAAAATTTTATAACTTTCTTCAAAATGTTCCACATTCAATTTAGATTTAATTCTAGATGTTGTAGATAGGTGGAAGACTTAGGTAGATAGAGAGATGATAGATACAGAGATAGATAGATAGATGCTAGTTAGATAGACATAAAGAATTACTATGATAAGTCACTTTTTTGAATTTCATTTTCTATTTTCTGCAAACATGTGGAAATTCAAATTACTTTTATATATCAATTTGATACCTAACATCTTTGTTAAGTTCTTATTAATTCTAATCATTTCCTATTGTTTATTTTGGATTTTCTTGTAGACAACCATATCATCTATGGATAGTGAATAGTGATAGATTTGGTTCTTCCTTTCCAAATTTTATGTCATTTATTTATTTTTCTTCTGTTACAATACTTGCTTAGCTGATTTTGCTTAGTATTTGCCTAGTAGATCTTTTTCCACCCAAATGCCTTTACATTTTAATTGTGTCATATACAAGCAATATATTGTTGGATTCTGTTTTTTATACAGTTTATTATTTTTGAAATGCTTACTGATCTATTTGGATTCATTACTACTAGGTTATTTTGTGATTTATGTTTTCCCTTTCCTCTCTGTTTTCTTACCTTCCCAATTCTATTTTTTTCTTCTCTTGCTTTTTCACTTTAGTGGTTGCCCTATAGAGCTTCAATAAGGGACTTTAACTCAACACAAAAGTTAAATCAATATAAAAGCAAAGCCTTGGAACAGATCATTTCTCTCTTGATTATAATTGAGATATTATATTTCTTTTACATAGTAAATGTTTATTTAGATTAACATGCATACCATATTTTTGGCTTATAATTTCTTGCATCTCAGGTGCTTCCATTTGAGATCACTTTTTCTTTCTTTCTTGCTTTTTTGAAATATGTATCTTAGAAATTGCTTAAGAAATTCCTTAATCTATAAGTTAATATATTTTCCTTTGTCCTTGAGAGGTAGGCTTAGAGGATAATGAATTTTAAGTTGACAGTAGTTCTCTTACAGAAAGTTGAATCTATTGTTTATCTTCTGTTTCATATTGCTCCTGTCAAGAGGTCAGGTTTTAATCTTATTTTTGCCATTTGTAAGCAATTTCTCCTTTTTCTCTGGTTACTTTTAAAATAATGTTTTTTGTCTTTGGTCTTACAGTTTTACAACAACTTGGCTAAGTATATCTTGCTTTTTATTTATCCTGTTTGAGATTCATTAGACTTCTTGAAACTGAGGATTCATGCCATACAACTATTTTGGAAAATACTTAGCCATTATCTCTTTAAATGTTGTCTTTCCTCCATTCTTCACATTCTTTTCTTCCAGAAGTCCATTTGTAAGTATGTCAGATATTTTCTTTCTTTACTCCTTTTTTTCTAATCATATCAATATACATATTTATATATTTTCTATATATTATATGTGATATATATCATGTGTGCATGTAATTTATTCATTTTTAGATTCCAGCTTAAAATTTTTTTCTACAATGCATGACTTGTTTAACAATTAAGTTTCCATATTACTGTATTTTTCAATTGAGTTTAGTTGAAAATTTTGCCTGGTCATTTTGATAGTCTTTTGCTCTTATTCTTAAATTATATTTATAACATCCTCTCTTATTTATTTAAACATTGTCTTGGTTTGTTCAGGCTGCTATAACAAAAATACCATAAACTGGGTAGCTTAAAACAACACACATTTATTTTTCACAGTTTTGGAGGTTGGGAAGTTTAAGATCCTGGCACCAGCCAAATATGTGCTGGTAAGAGCCTGCTTCTTAGAGAGCTGTCTTTCTACTGTACCTTCACATCACAAAAAGAATGAGCTATCTCTCTGAGGGCACTAATCCCATTCACGAGGGCTCCTCCTTCATGACCTAATCACCTCTCAATGGCTCCACCTCCTAATATCAACACCTTGGATTTCAACATCTGAATTTTGGGGGGGTGTCATAAATATTCATACCACATAAAACGTATTAAATACTTATGTTAAGTCTATGTCTGACTATTGCCATGTTTCTATTTAAACTTCTGATACTGTAGTTACTCCTCTGACCTCCCTCATGGTGGCTTTTTCCCTCATGCATTTGGTAATTTTTGATGTGAAATTCATGCTCCTAGGGCCATTATATTGAGAAGTATCTATTTGGTGGATCTGATAAGTGACTTTATTTCAGAAGATATTTGTTGTTGCTTCTACCAGATACTTGGGAGTGATACTAATCTGAGACCACTGGAAATTTTAAGTTAAAAAATATTGAGTAAATTACACCTAAGAATTTCCCCAAACTAATATAAGACATCAAAAAACAGATCCAATAAGTTCAAAGAACTTCAAGCAAGATAAATAATAGTGCATGCACATACACATACACACACACACACACACACACACACACACTGAGTTAGGAAAATCATATTCAAATTTCTAAAAACTAAATATAAATAGAAAACCTTAAAGGCAGCCAGAAGAAAATGACAGAAGAATTATTATCTACAGAGGAATAAGGATAAATTTTTTATTAGAAACCAAGCAGGCAAGAAGACAATGGAGTGGCATCTTTAAAATTTTGAAAGAAAAAAAGCCTGTCAAGCCAGAATTATATACCCAGCAAAAATACATTTCAAAAACTAAAGGAGAAAGAAATTCTCAGACAAACAAAAACTAAGGGAATTCATTGCTATCATACCTACTCTATGAAAAATATTACAGGAAGTTTTTCAGGCAGAAGGAATATGATATTAGTCAAAATCCTGGTCTAAATAAAGAAAGGAAAAACACTGGAAATGGAATAAATGAAGGTAAAATTACCTTTTTTCTTATTTGTAATTACTATAAAAGAAAACTTCCTAATGCAAAAATATTAAGAATGTGGTATGCATTTTTCACATATGTAAAGTAAAATATATGACAATAATGGCATGAAGAATGGGAGAAGGATTTGGGAATATACTATTGTTAGGTCCTCACACTACGTATGAAGTGACTTAATATTATTTGAAAATAGATCCATATTAATTTAAAATGTATGTTAATAGAGTCAAAATGTAATCATAAAAAATGCTCAACACAAGAGAAAATAAATTAAAAAGTAGCAAAATAATAGATATTTAATAAAATCATATTGATAATCACTTTGTTAATGAGATAAACTCTCAGTTAAAAGACAGAGATTATCAGAATGGTTAAAAAAGCAAGATCCAACTCTATACTACTTACGAGTATGAATAGGCCCATTCTAGCCTCTCTAGGCCATTCCTTGATAACATCTACCGACATCACGATTAAAGAAGACAGAGATCAGATGATTTCACATACAAGGCTGGTCCAAGCCTTTGATATTTCTTCCTAACTTCTGCAGTTCTCCATGCTCCACCCAGTTCTGAAGATAACAGAGATCTCCTAAGGAGATCTTGTTAAAAACTAAAAATAGTTAAGAAATTACTTTGCTTTACAGATTTCCGTTCTTCCATCATCAGCTTACAATTCAATAGGCTATTACAAGGTATTTTTTTTCATTTCCTTTCAACAGAATTTATATCAAGGTTTATAAAGCATTTAGAAAATACTTTTTTAAAAAACCTGTTTGCTCAAATGCCTAAACCCTAAAGAATAATCTATAAATAGCTGACACAAGAGAAGGAAATTAACAAAGACTCACAAACTTTATGTGAAAGAGGAAGAGGTAAACTCTTGACCAATTATGTCACAGAGAATTAAAGAACTGTCCACTCAATGGAATATAATCATAATAATGTCTTTTTAAATGAAGAAGATGGATTCCATATTTCTTTGTCAGAAAAAAATAACTAGAGGTAGAAAACCTAAAACCTCACTATGGGACTTGAGTTAAGGGGAATTAAGGTATAAAAATAATTAAGCTCAAACTTAACATCAAGTGTTTCAGCCAACTCAAAAATATGTGTGTGTGCAAAAGTAGGGAAATGGGGGCTGAGACTGTGAAGCTTCTGAGAGCTGAAGGAAGGGGCCAAATTATGTTCAGGAAGAATATAATTAGAAAAAATAATAGCAAACATTCATGTAACTTTCAGTTACATGTATTTATTTAAGAGAAGAAAATGGCAGGAAGAAATGACTGCTAAGTGATGCTCAGAGCCCCCTCACACAATTGTAAGAGTGATATCCATCACTCCTTATCTTAATGGCTTGTTTTAATTGTCCATCTCCCCTCCTAGGCTGTGAGATCTATTTGAGAAGAGCTTTATCTCTTATATGCTCTCAGTGTATTTCCTGACTTTGTTAAATAAATGAGAAATCTTGTGGGATAGGAAAGACATGTCACCCATGTTAGACCACTTCATTATTATACTCAAGTCATTCTAAAATAATTAAATCAGAATAACCATTAATGTCATCTAAGCAAAGCTGGTGTGAGAGTCTCATTTCTTCAACCAACCATCACAAATACACTCAGTCCCAAGTTCTGCTCACCATGCCTGAAATTCCTTTAGCAAAGAAAAAAAAAAAAAATTCAAGGACCCGTTGAGAATATTTTAGTATATAATTAACCAATCAACCAGAGAAAATAAAAAACATCCCTCTGTATTAGATTTCTACTGCAATTATGCTACATAACAATAACCCCAAAACTCAGTGGCTTATAAAAAACATTTCTTTTGTTTCACTCTCATGTTTGTAGGATGGCTGATCTGATTTCATCTTTGGTTTGGCAGTATTTAGCCTAGGCTTCCAGTTGGGTTTAAGTCTCACTTCATGCTTAACCAGCAGCTTTATGGGATAGGATCTCATCAAGGAAGATGGCAGAAGTGTAAGAGACAAAGCCAAATAATGAAAGCACATTTATATTCTCTGATCACATCACGTGGACTCCCATCCCTTTAGCACCAAGAAGTACTGTAACAATGGAGTAAATAAATACTCCACCTACTCTAGAGAAAAATACTACAATGTCCCATGGCAAAGGGCTTGGACATATAATTCTATAACAGACAGACAGGCAGTGAAGAACTAGGAACAATTATTCAAGATATTACTTGTAACTTTCATGTTTTAAAGCAAGAAGGGAAATAATACTACAAGAGGAAGCTGTATGTCTAAAAGTGGTGACCCTCAAACAGTGCAAAGCTTCACATTTTGAAGAAATAGCACACACATTTTAGCCTATGCTAGACTCAACTTCCATTCTCTAGGTACGAGTTATATATGTCCTAAAGCTCTTTTTCCAGTTGCTTAGCACAGCAAGCTTTTGGATATACCAAGGCTGCCCTCTGCTAGAACACTCCTACCTTTACATATTCCTTAGCCATTCCCTACTCATAGTGAAGGTTTCAGCTGAAAGGTTGCCTTTTAAGGAAGCCTTTTTCCACCACCTCCCCACCATTCCCAACCTAAGTCAGAATAGCATTACAATCTTTTGCAGAAGCTTTACCCTGCTTTATTGTGCCCATCTCAATTTGCAATTGTGTAACTGTTTTAGTTACATAATTCATTGCCAGTCACATGAGGGCAGGACCATGACTGTTTTCACCACTGTGGCAAACACTAATCCTAGAAGAGAATAGGTAATAAAAAAATATTTATTGACTCAATGAATGATCAATTTTTTTCAAAAATGACAACTTTTGTTAACAAAGACAGAGCAGATTTTGATCACATATGCTAAAGCAAACATTTTCCCTGAACTAATTAGCCACATATTGCCAAGTATGCTGCCCTAGAGAAACTTTAGTGCTGCATTATCCAATATGGCAGCCACTAGTCATGTAAGACTATTTAAAGTTTAAATTAATTTATATTAATTAAAATTTAAAATTTAGTTCCTCAGTTGCCCTAGCCACATGAGGGAATACCCAGAAATGGGATTACTGCTCATATGGTCGTTCTATTTTTAAATATTTGAGGAAGCTCCATACTCTTTTCCATACTGGGTACACCATTCCCACCAACAGTATACAAGCATTCCAATTTCTCCACATCCTCACCTATACTTGTTGCCTTTTGTTTTTCTGATAACAGCCATCCTAACAGTTATGTGTTGATGTTTCATTGTGGTTTGATTAACATTTTCCTGATGATTAATGATGTTGAGCATTTTTTTCATATACCTCTTGACTATTTCTATGTCTTCTTTGGAGAAATGTCTACTCAACACCTTCACCTATTTTTTAATTGAGTTATTACTTTTCTGCTATTGAGGTGTAGGATTTCTTTATATATTTTGAAAATAAACCCCTTATCTGATATATGGCTTGCAGATATGTTCTCCCATCCCACAGGTTGCCTTATCACTCTGTAAGTAGTTTTCCTTGCTGTGCTGAAGATTTTTAGTTTGACATTTATTCCACTTGTCTATTTTTGCTTTTGTTGCCTGTGTTTTTAATGTCATATCCATGAAATCAGTGCCAATATTAGCACTTCCATGTTTATTACAGCATTATTCACAATAGCCAAAATATGAAATAACCTAAAATGTCCATCAGCAGATGCATAGATAAAGAAAATATATACACCCATTAGAATAGTATTCAGTCTTAAAAAAGAAGGAAATCCTACAATATGTGACATGGTTGAGCTTTGAAGACATTATGCTAAGTGAAATAAGCCAATCACAGAAGGAAAAATATTGCATGATTCCACTTATATGAGGCATCCAGCGAGTGGACTGGTGGTTGCCAGGGGCCAAGAAATGGGTGTTGCTAATCAATGCCTTAAAGTCATAGTTATGCAAGTTCTAGAGATCTGCTGCACAACCTTGTACACATATACAACAGTAATATATTGTACACTTAAAATTTTGTTAAGAGGGTAACTCTCATGTTAAGTGTTTTTACCACAATAAAATAAAATAAAACACATTTTAAAGCCACATAGGATTATAGCAGAGACCATATTGAACAACAGATAAAGAACATTTTGGTCATTTCAAGAAGATCTATTGAACAGGGGTGCTTTGGAAGAAACATTCAAATACACAACCAAATTCTTATTTGTTAAGGTACTCTAAAGCAGAATAATTCTTCCCAGATTTCTAATTTCTAAGGAACAGTTTACAAATCCTGAGATTCTGACTCAACCTACCCAAAGCACACTTGTTTGGCATACAACTCCGTAAGAGGTATTTACAAGTGAACTATGTAAACTTCTTAAGTTTCAAAAAAGTATTTCCCGCTAATGTTTGGAAATGGATACTGTAGTTTACTGAGTCAAACTAATTATCTGTCCTTGCTAAAATCAGCTTGCCCAGGTTTGCAAACTCCACATAGTTACCTATGGTTCTCTCTACTTTTTTTTTGCCCATCTTGTAATGGGCAATAGTAATAACTCAGATCCATCAACTCTTCTCTCCTTAACTCTGCTTATCTCTTTTCTTCTGTACCTGCTGTGGTAAGATCTTGTAAGATCTCGTTTGGATGATTTGCAGTTGATCTTGCTTCTAGACATTCCCCTGTTATTTCATTCTATAATCAGTTGCCAATTAAACATAACCTTATTGTGTCCGTTCCCTGCTTAAGCTAATTTTCAAAGATACTTGTTAACCAACATTTACTTTTGACAGTATGCTCAACTTACCTTTCTAATAATATTCCCCACCACTCCCAACTGCTGCAGCCAGGTTCATCCACTCACCTCCCAACCACACTAAAGCCATTTTGGCTTCAGCACATTTACTCTCACCAGTTCTCCCATTGATAATTCCTTTCCTTCCTTCATAACTTCCTCAAATATTTCTAACTCCCATTGCTTCAATAACTTTCAAAAGTTCTTATTTACTTTGTTGTTTTGGCTCTGGGTCATTGTACTGCCTGTGTCATCACTTGTATTACATCATCATAATACATTAGTATTATTTTGCTTAAGCAGCAGTATGTTGATAGATCTTTTTCTCTCCTACTATAGTAGAGAAAATAAGCTTTTGATATCATAGATTTTGAATTACCTCTTTTATCTCGCACTGAAGTTAGGACAACATAGTTCTATCAGGAGAGAGAGAGATCTCTGTGTGTATGTTTATATATATATATATATATATATACACACACATATATACACATTTATTTCATGAGTGTATATACTATATATGTATAGATGTGTGTGTATATATATTATATATACATTCATTTAATGACTGTGTATGTATTTATCATATATGTACAGGTGTGTGTGTGCATATATATATATTTATTTAACGAGTGTGTATGTGTATACTATATATGTATAGATGTGTGTGTATATATGTGTTTATTTAATGAGCGTGTATGTTTATACCATATACATATAGATGTGTGTGTGTATGTATATATATATATATATATATATATATATATATATACCCATGATGAATGAATGAATAAATGAACAAACCCTATTACATTCTCATAGGTTTGCCTTGACTTCTTAACATGTGTCTTTAATTCTTCTGGTAAATATTCAGGATATAATATAGGAAAATCATGTATCATGCCAGAAACCACTTAACAATGTAGGTTCAAAACTGCCATGCGAAGGCAATTATTCCTTTAAAATGTTGTCTTATTTGGTCTCTTCCTTTTTCCTTAGTAGTTTTTCACAGACCTACTGCTCTCTCCTCATTAAAAAAAAAAAGTTAAAACCCAAGCTCTGTGGTCTGAAACTAATTTTGTAAGAAATATATTCCTTTTGGTAATTAGAGATTAACAAACAGTTCAAAAAAGAATACAAGACTATATCAGTATCCAACTGTATATGCATGGCAAAAAAAGAAAAGAGAAAAATGTAAGCTCTATATTCACTTAACTGAAATAGAAGTTTTTGGAAGCTTAAAGATGGAAATAACATCAAAATACATGAAGTCATGTTTGAGCCATCCTTGAGCATAAATGTACAATGCTGACATCTCTCTCTAAGCTTTCCATTCGTTTTTTTTTAACATCTTTATTAGAGTATAATTGCTTTACAATGGTCTGTCAGTTTCTGCTTTATAACAAAGTGAATCAGTTATACATATACATATGTCCCCATATCTCTTCCCTATGGCATCTCCCTCCCCGCAACCCTCCCTATCCCACCCATCTAGGTGTTGTTCATAAAGCACCAAGCTGATCTCCCTGTGCTATGTGGCTGCTTCCCACTAGCTATCTATTTTATGTTTTGTAGTGTATATATGTCCATGCCACTCTCTCACTTTGTCCCAGCTTACCATTCCCCCTCCCCATATCCTCAAGTCCATTCTCTAGTAGGTCTGCATCTTTTTTTTTAGATTCCATATATACGTGTTAGTATAAAGTATTTGTTTTTCTCTTTCTGACTTACTTCACTCTGTATGACAGTCTCTAGGTCCATCCACCTCACTACAAATAACTCAGTTTCATTCTTTTTATGGCTAATATTCCATTGTATATATGTGCCACATCTTCTTTATCCATTCATCTGTTGATGGACACTTAGGTTGCTTCCATGTCCTGGCTATTATAAATAGAGCTGCAATGAACATTGTGCTACATGACTCTTTTTGAATTATGGTTTTCTCAGGGTATATGCCCAGTAGTGGGATTGCTGGGTAGTATGGTAGTTCTATTTTTAGTTTTTTAAGGAACCTCCATATTGTTCTCCACAGTGGCTGTATCAATTTACTTTCCCAGCAACAGTGCAAGAGGGTTCCCTTTTCTCCACACCCTCTCCAGAATTTATTGTTTGTAGATTTTTTTGATGATAACCATTCTGACCAGTGTGAGATGATATCTCATTGTAGTTTTGATTTGCATTTCTCTAATGATTAATGATGTTGAGCATTCTTTCATGTGTTTGTTGGCAATCTTTAGAGAAATGTCTATTTAGCTCTTCTGCCCATTTTTGGATTGGGTTGTTTTTTGTTTTTTGTTTTTTTTGATATTGAGCTTCATGAGTTGCTTGTATGTTTTGAAGATTAAACCTTTGTCAGTTGCTTCTTTTGCAAATATTTTCTCCCATCCTGAGTGTTGTCTTTTCATCTTGTTTCTGGTTTCCTTTGCTGCGCAAAAGATTTTAAGTTTCATTAGGTCCCGTTTGTTTATTTTTGGTTTTATTTCCATTTCTCTAGGAGGTGGGTCAAAAAGGATCTTGCTGTTATTTATGTCATAGTGTGTTCAGCCTATGTATTCCTCTAAGAGTTTGATGGTGTCTGGCCTTAAATTTAGGTCTTTAATCCATTTTGAGTTTATTTTCATGTATGGTTTTAGGGAGTGTTTTAATTTTATTCTTTCACATGTAGCTGTCCAGTTTTCCCAGCACCACTTATTGAAGAGGTTGTCTTTTCTCCATTGTATATTCTTGCTTCCTTTATCAAAGATAAGGTGACCATATGTGCTTGGGTTTATCTCTGGGCTTTTTATCCTTTCCCATTGATCTATATTTCTGTTTTTGTGCCAGTACCATACTGTCTTGATTACTGTAGCTTTGTAGTATAGTCTGAAGTCAGGGAGCCTGATTCCTCCAGCTCTGTTTTTCTTTCTCAAGGTTGCTTTGGCTATTTGGGATCTTCTGCATTTCCATACAAATTGTGAAATTTTTTGTTCTAGTTCTGTGAAAAATGCCAGTGGTAGTTTGATAGGGATTGCATTGAATCTGTAGATTGCATTGGGTAGTCGAGTCATTTTCACAATGTTGATTCTTCCAATCCAAGAACATGGTATATCTCTCCATCTATTTGTATCATCTTTAATTTCTTTCATCAGTGTCATAATTTTCTGCACACAGGTCTTTTGTCTCCTTAGGTAGGTTTATTCCTAGATATTTTATTCTTTTGGTTGCAATGGTAAATGGGAGTGTTTTCTTAATTTCACTTTCAAATTTTTCATCATCAATGTATAGGAATGCCAGAGATTTCTGTGCATCAATTTTGTATCCTGCTACTTTACCAAATTCATTGATTAGCTCTAGTAGTTTTCTGGTAGCATCTTTAGGATTCTCTATGTATAGTATCATGTCATCTGCAAACAGTTACATAATCTTCCCTTTTGAATTCTTTGGAGAAAATTATTACAGTCAATTCTCAAGTATCCATATTGGAAAAAGCAAAACAAAACAAAATGTTTGGATAATTCCAAATAATAAATAAGCTAAATTATTTAAATTTGATACTAAAATATGTTCTAATATTTTAATATTTGTAAACCAAGACTTCTAGGAATTTTCTATAAAATAGAACCCTTATACCATATTGTAAAAATCTCAGCAAGTTTAAATGTTGTTCAGAACCTTTCATACTTGCCATCTTCCCATCCTTTTCCCCGATCCTTCTCTCTCCACCTTTCCTTCTAGCAATCCATCCAGGCAAGTAATCAACTAATAAAGGGTCTGTCTTCTTTCAAATATCTTTTGCTTAAGAGAAGTGTAAATGGTCAAACATTTACATTTCAAGGGACTTTTCTGAATAAAAGTAAAAGCAAGTAGCTAGTTGAGATGTCAAGACTATTTTTTTGAGTATATTAGGTTTAATCACCTGAATAGCTCTCCTCTGTAATACCCCTTCCCCTCTTCCTTGTCACTTTTATCCAGAACTTTAGTTCCACTTTAATGAAATTAATGACTCCTTTTTTTATGGTCAATAATATTTACCAGTACAATTTATAAATTTCCTTATCACAGTTGCTTAAAAAAATGCTTCTAAGTATTGTTAGTGAAAAACACATCTGGAAATATGCTCATTTAATACTTTCAATGACAATTTATCTTGACGTAGAATTCTATCTTCTTTCTGTTTGCATTTTTTTTTTTTTTTTTTTTTTGCCGTACATGGGCCCCTCACTGCCACGGCCCCTTGCACCATGGAGCACAGGCTCCGGACGTGCAGGCCCAGTGGCCATGGCTCACGGGCTCAGCTGCTCCGCAGCATGTGGGACCCTCCCGGACCGGGGCATGAACATGCGTCCCCTGCATCGGCAGACAGACTCCCAACCACTGCGCCACCAGGGAAGCCCTCTGTTTGCATTTTGATAATACTGTTCCATTGCTTTTAAGCATCTATTTCTGAAACTAGATGTCTTTCATTACTTTAATTATCATTCCATAGAAGGTAATCTGTCTTTATTCTCTCTGGTAACTTCATATTTTTCAGTTTACTTTTGATGTTCTGCAACTTCACTTCAGTTAATCTTTCTGAATTTATTCGATTTAATCTGACCAGCATTTGGTGTGCACTTTCCATCAGAAGACTCATGTCTTTCTGGCAGTAATGAAAGTGTCAGCCCTAATCCATTTTAATATTTCCTCTCAACCATCCCTCTCGTCTCTTCTTACAAAAATTATATATGTTAAGTTTCTCTCAATCTATCTTCCATTGCGCTAATTTCTCTTTCAAGATTTTACTATCTGTATCAATCCATTCAGCATTATGAGTGAATTCCTCAGTAACATCATCCAATTCACAAATTCTCCTTTTATTGTAAATAAGCAGCTAGAGGATTTTTAAATTTCAGTGACTCTGCATTTCTTTCATATCCAGGCTTTCTAACAGATTTTTCCCCATATCAACCTGTCTTCATACATAGCTGACTATTTTTGTCTTACAATTTTTAACTGTTCTTAAGCTTTTTATTATAAAGTCATTTTGTTTTTTATCATAAGTTCTGAGTGTTTATTTTGTTGACTATCTTTCTTGGTACTGGTTATTCTCAAGTTCTTTTTAGTTTTTAGTGCATTTAATTTTCAGGTTTATTTTAAGTGTGGGAGTAGGTAGGGTTACCGATCATTCTGATTTGCCCAAAACTGATGGTGAATTTCAGTACTAAAACTGGGAAAGCCCCAGGAAAACCAAGAGTTGGTGATGTTACTTTGCTTCTGTCTCTCTGGTTAATGGTTTTGACTTGCCTCCCTCCAGTCCCCTAGGACTGGTACATCCAGAACTAAGTCATCTACTGGCAGCTGAGGACACTTATCCTACAGAATGGTACATTTTCTGAACAGCAAAATGCTTAGCCCAACAGCTTTACACAAACCTGAAATATAAGCACTGATCCTGGCTCTTTTGAGCCTTTTATTTTATTTTTTTTATGACAGAGGAACGCCAATGTCACCTCTAGTTTCATATAAGGAGATTGACTCAGTCCCCAAACACAAGTTGTTAGTACAACTGTTTGCTCTCAGGGGTCAAATTCCCAGACACACTGGCCTCTTCCCAGACGAGGTGCACAATGAGCATGTCACTTCAGTCTCATCTTGCCAGTTTCCCTGTTCACTCTGTTTCACAGAGTGCCTACATCTTTTTAGTATATTAGTAATATTGTTTATTATATCTTTTTTTCTGGAACAGAAGATAAAGTTTAAAATTCGACTTCACAAAACCATTTTGTCCAAAACTCTATCATAAATATAAAACATTAAACATCATGCCTGTAGAAAACCTTATAGTGTCTTTCAAATGCTGTATGGCCACCAACTCCTCTCAGCATTTTCTCTGCTCGTCCTATGATACAACAACCACTAATATGTGAAAGGAATTTGGAAACTCTTGGGAGTTTAGATATTCACCAACTTTAAGTGATGGAAACATAGCTGAGAATCAGAAATTTCAGAAAGAATGCTTGATAATAATGGAAACAGGTGTCTCAAAGTTTACAGAAGAAATTACAGGTCTCTTAGCCACAGGAAAGTTTATAATTCACCAGCATGTGGGATCCTTGGAAGAAGAGGTTTTATTCATCTTTATATCCTGAGCACTTAGCACAGTACCTGTCACATATTAGGCACTCAGCACATTGTGAGTGGAGTTTTTGAACTTTAAAGAGTTCCTGTCACATTTACTCAGAGCCTAATTACTTTTGCTTTATAAACTTTTGTAACGTGTTTGACAGCACATCAGAAGACAAATAAAAGTAAGAGAGAAAACAAAATAAAACTTTAAAGGCAGACACAAGATTCAAACAAACTAGTGCAAACAGACCGTTATATGTTAATAGATCCCAAGAGCATCACTATTTTATGACATGATATAAAACCTAAAATGTATAATGATTCTCTTGATTCAAGAAGAAAAGATTAAGTTACATAAGTATGTTTTATTTAAGAAGACAGAGTAAGAAAATGTAATGTTTAGAATGACTCCCATATACAATGGGTAAATTTTTTTAAAGAGGTGTTTATGCTTGAAGGTATTAAACCCTGAACTCTTTGGAGCACTCAGCTGCTGCGAACAATGCCCTCCTTGAAAGCTGAAAACAGCTGAAAACTTTCTACATAATGAAATCTCAGTTACATCTCATTATCATGGAAAGACCAGTTCCAGAAAAGCATTTTCTTCCCATTAAAAGGAGTTTAACTCCTTCAAGCAAACCACAATGCTACCCTTGGTGGTATTTGAGCTGTAACTTTTTGGTGCTTCACATCTGTCTCAAAACCACAACTGTGCCTTAAGGATTATAGAGGTAAAGGGACTTTTTACCACTGCAAAAGTGTTTGGCTTCACTTTTCATCATGGGATTTCTCCTAAGTTGCTTATCCATCTCAGCATACCTTTTGATTTCAAGTGTCTGACCAGGCTCTTGCCTACATGACTGTCACCACTTAAATCTTGTCCAGTCTTTTTCCCATTCCTTACTGATTGCTCTAGGAGCATCAGTTAAATGAGACACCCTTTGTGACAGAGCTAATATACTGGCTGGCTCATAACAGACCCTGAAATAGAGCTAGAGGATAATCATGATAATTCTCATACCACTATTTTATGGATGGAGAAGCAGAATCTGGGAGGTCACAAGTCCATTTAGATAGTGACAGAGTGAGAGTTTATTCCAGGTCTGAATGATTGCAAGAACTCCAGGTGCATTTGCCTCAACATAACATTGCTTCTTTCCATCACCCAGCTCTGCCTCCCTGGAAGAAACCAGGAGAGTGTGTATTATGGCTGCTGAGAGGAAAAGCAAGTTAAACAGATTGGGAGAAGAGACAGCAAGAAGAATGGACAGCTATAACCACTGGTTCATTAGCTTTGATTTTCAGATATCTGGAACATATAAAAGGAATTTAATCACAAACATCCATACATTTGTAAACTGCTTAATTGATAAGAGGAACTGTTTTCCATGTAAGAATTCTATACCACCTTCTATACTTCTCTAGAAGCTAGATTTTGTGGTCTGTGAGTCCAAAGATAACCTCAAACTGAAGAAAAAATATTAGTAGAAATGTGTTTTTAATTATTGGTTTTATTTCCAAAAAAGACATTCTAGGGAGGTAAAATGGTGACATGGTGACATCAATTGGCCTTTTATAATAATACATAGGATTGTTCCTAAGACTTTAATAGCTGTGTAGGTTCTTTTCTTAATTCTTTTTTTTAATGTACTTTTCATGGTTTATATTTCATATAAATATGAAATATGATCCCTCAGTTTTGATGAAATTTTCTTCATGTTCATATTAATACATTGTCTCTAAACAGGGAATGAAGATAACCTGGGTAAATAAATAAAATTAAAGTATACATTATTCATAAAATTACAATAAATTGGTCCAAAGACAGCTTCAGATCAATGAGGAAAAGAAAAACAGCCAAGCACAAAAGATTTGAAGGCATTTCATTAGAAGAAATCCAAATGATCAACATGAAGATGAAGATGATCTCAGGTGGCCTTGGCCTGCAGCGACTTGAAGCAGGGTTTTGGTTCCCAGCCAGAGATTGAGGTCGGGCTGTGGCAGTGAGAGTGCTGAATCCTAGCCACTAGACCAGTGGCCAGTGACAAGGTCCTGGGTCTTCGGCTTTGCAGAAAAGAATTCCCACAAAGATGGAAAGTAGTGAAACAAGTAAAGTGCTTATTAGGTGGAAAAATAGTACATGTGGATAGACACGCAGGTGGACTCAGAGAGAGAGTCGTGCCCTTGTGGTAGTTTAAATCACTTATATGGGGCATTTCTTCCAGGTCTCCTTCGGCCAATCATTTTGATTTGCCTGGTTCTGAGTCCATATTTGGTACATCTCAGGATCCTCCCTGTGTGCGTGCACATGTCTTAGCGAAGATGAATTCCAGTGAAGAAGCTTATGGGTAGGTTGACATCACTCCCCTTTTTTGACCTCCAAGTAGCTTTTTAGTCAGGAAGGTCTCCTTGACTTCGAGAATGAGAAATATGTGGTCTCTTATCTCTTATCTGGGCAGGGTTCAGCCTCTCCTATCTTCATCTTGGAGTATCAGTCCACAGGGGACAAATTCCAGCTGCTCAGCCTGGGGCCTACCTACCTCCTGCCTCAAATCCCGCCTGAGAGACATAGGCCCCAAGAAATCTTCATTGGGATGATGCAGGGCCAAGGTCTGTCTTCTGTAGCTTCTTCAGGCTGGCAAGGGGATCGTAGACCCTACCTAGATGGGGTCACAGAACTCTTGCCCTGTCTCATTAAGTGGCCCCAGGGTGACTTCTGTTGTTATTTAGTCAGAATCTGCTGTGGGGAGTGGCTGGAGTCCCTGCATCACCATTGTCCTGTGATGCCCTAGAGAAAACAAACTAAATAATTAGAGAAGCAAGGACTAAAGAATAGTAAAAGACTATTATAATAAGAGACTCAAGCAAGGGTAAGAATCTGGTTATACGAGTTCAGCATATTTCTGGTAATCTCAGGCTTAAAATTTAGTATATTTCTCTTTTCTTAAAATGGAAGGTCTGAACCTGTTGGTCTCAGGCCTCCTTCCGGGACTGAAAGGTCTTAGTTGCAGATTTGTAACAATATGGAAGACAACAGAGCACTAAGCAAAATATGGCATAAATCAGTACGGCTGAAAAGAGGAAGGTTATAAGAAAATGGAAACCTCCCTTCAGAAAGTTTTTAATACCTTGTGGGATCCAGGAGAACAATTAGAGAACCATATTCAATTTCCCCACCCATATAGCAAGGATTGTTGGTTAATTGTCTGCTGAATCCAGGTGGCTTGTTGTCAAATTTTGTCAATGTCGGTCTCTATCTGGGAAGAGGTATTACTATATGCGCAAGAAGAAGTGTTAGCAACTGCACATGCACCTCCTTGTTCTGCCAACAGATAATCGAGGGCCAGTGGGTTGTCAGGTACTGCCTTGGCCAGTGAATCTAGAGACTTCTGTAAATTAGTAAGAGAGTTAATGGTACTGTTAGCTATAGCAGTAAGTGTGAGACAAGTTTCAAAGGACATGTTGGTGGGTGGCTACTCCCCACAATAGTAACAAGGTATACCCAAAGAAATAAGTGTCTCCATCTGGGATGCCACCAGGTAAATCTCAAGTTAATCGAGTGAACAATTTTAATGAACTAGCCAAGTGCTTGGATTCATTTAAGGAGTGGATTGAGAAAGGAGTAGTCAAGGTTCCCAGAGTACACTGTGTGGGCATGGAGTTATTGTGTAGGCAATTAGTGGCCCATGGTTTTTTATCTACCTGGCAGGTGAAATATCCTGGTGGTACACAATAGACTAACTCACCCAAGATTTTAAAGCCTATGTATCCAATTCTATTGTTATGGAAATGTTCTCCAGCTACAAACCTAACGCATTCCATCCACACCCATCCTGATATCTGCTTCTCCTGCGTGGACGCTTCTTTCCATTGGGTAGCAAGTTAGAGTTTGAACACAAATAGGTAACTGGAGTTCTCGCTTGGCAGGGGAGTACGTTATAAAATGCTGGGGTGCTTTAATGTCAGTTCTTCTTTCATCCTCCCTTCAAATATGAAGTTTGACTTCATATTCTCCTTCTGTTGCTAAGGGGAGCATTAGGCAAGAGACATTACAATTTTCTTCAGTAGGAAAATGAACAATTCTGACTCTGTACATTACCATTCTGAGCCTTGGATCTCTGGTAGAAGACCATTTTCCCTCAGGAAATTGACTAAAATTCCTTACAGGATGGACAAGGGGGGCACTATAGTCCATGATGGACTTAGCTTGGGGTAAGCAGATCCAGCATTTTGTCAACCGAGTGGAGGAAGAAAGAGTTTGTGCAATGCGAGCCAGAGAGTTGTCTGTCCCACCTGTGGATAAGGGAAATAGGCATAGAAAAACTAAGGCAATTAGTAGCTTCATAGTTGCAACAGTCAGAGTCATATTTAAATCACCCAGCATGGGCAGAGAAGTTTAGTAAATTCCAAGAGCAAAGATAAGAGCAAAGGGGACAATAATTATTTAAATCTGCCAGAGCATGTCAGTTATTCTGTAAGTCAGTTGAAGTACTGGAAGGCATAAAAGGAAGAGAAGGGCTATGGGTACTTAGCCTTGGGTCCAAGAAGTCTCTTTGTCCTTCCTGAATAAGGTCCTGGAGAGGCTCACTTGTCCACGTGGAATTTTCAGTTTATCCTGGGTCCTCCAGGTCCTGTGGAGACTCGGAGGAAGAGGTGGATTCACAGGAATAGCTGGAATGTGAGTCTTCAGGTTCCTGTAACATATCAGTGGAGACAGGTTTAATCCTGGACAAATGAACCCAACTAGTGACTCCCTGGAGTTTAACTGCTAACTGCCACAGGGGTACTCAGCAGGACTTGGTAAGGACCCTTCCATTTGGGGAGTAGCTGGTCACCAGGGGACTCATTTTTCCAGGTCTTTAAAAGTAACTACTCTCCAGGGTTTACAACAGAGTGACTGGGAATGTCATCTGGAAAGGGCTGTACTCTGTTGCCATATTCTTATACAGCCTTCTGGACCTGGTCTAGGTTTATAACGTATTTAAGATGAGCCTGAGTTTCTAGGTCAGTTAGCATGTCCAGAATAATGAATGGCCTTCCGTATATCATTTCAAAAAGGCTTAATTTAGTGCCTGTTTTAGGGGCTGCCCTAACCCTTAAAAAGTCTATTGGCAACAGGCAATACCATGACTCTGACATTTCCTGACAGAGTTTGCCCAAGGTTTTCTTTAGAGTATGATTAGCCTGTTCTACTTTTCCTGAAAACTGAGGTCTCCAGGATGAATGGAGGTGGTATTTAATTCCTAAAACCTGTGAAAGCTGTTGAGTGACCTTTGCTACAAACGAAGGTCCATTGTCACTCTAAAGATGACGGGGTAACCTGAATCTAGGAATAATTTATTTAGGAGCACCTTAGCCACCTCAACTGCCTTCTCTGTTCTAGTGGGGAAGACTCTACCCATCCAGCAAAGGTATCTATAAAGACTAGTAAGTATTTGAAACTCTGGAAAGAGGGCATTTGAGTGAAATCTAGTTGCCTGTCCCCCCCTTGGGTAAGTCCCACATTGCTGGACTGGGCTAACAAGAGGGGGAGACTTGAAGCTTCCTCTAGGATTACAGGTGACACAAAGGGCACAGGCTCAGGTAACACTTTTAATTGTCTCCAGAAGCCCTTTCCCTGTAAAAAGTCAGAAAACAATTGTAGACACTTCATCTCTCCCCAGATGGAGAGAATCATGTTGCCCTTTAATAATTTTCCATTGGTCAGAGAGAGGTATGAGCAATTCTGATCTATGTACCACCATACATCTGTTCCCTTGGTTCCCCCTCTGTCTCATGCCCAGTTTTCTTCAGAAGTTGAGTACCTGGGTATAATGTTAGAAGGAGTAAGGGATGGGATTAATGCCATTTCGGTTACGGGCATCAGGGCAGTTTTCTTCACTTTCCAATCTACCCTGTTGTTTCCTTGGGAAATTTGAGAAATTCCCTTTTGGTGCCTGCAGCAGTGGATGACTGCTACCTGTTTTGGTTTTTGAACTGCTCCTATGAGATGTAAAATCTCAGCCCCATATTTTATAGAGGAATTTCTTGCATTTAAAAGTCCTCTCTCTTTCCAGATAGCTGCTTGGGCATGTAAAACAAGGAAGGCATATTTTGAGTCTGTGTATATATTTACAATCTTTCCTTTCCCTAGCGCTAAGTCTCAGGTTAGAGCTACCAGTTCAGCCTTTTGAGCTGAGGTGTTAGGTGGTGAAGGTTTTGCTTCTATGTTGCTATGAGCACTCATGATAGCATACCCTGCCCTACTGACTCCATCTCCAAACTACTGCCATCAGTAAACCATTCTTCCTCAGGGTTTTCTATGGTCTGGTCTGTTAGATCAGAGCTACAGTCATAGACCTGGTCAAAGGTCTTGAGGTAAGAATGGGTTAGCTCTGGGCTTTTGGCAAGCATTGATGTAGCTGGGTTGAGGGTGTGGCAAGTTTTGAGGGTTAATTCTAGGCAGTCAAGGAGTAAAGCCTGGTACTTAATAAGGCAGCCTCCAGTTAGCCAATGGTGGTTTTTTATCTTTAGAATTCCTTGCCCTTGATGAGGGGTCTGGACTTCCAGAGGCTGTCCAAAGGTAAGCTTGTCAGCATCTTCCACTAATAAAGCAGTGGCAGCTACTGCCTGGAGGCAGCCAGGCCAACCTCAGTCCATAGAATCTAGTTGCTTGGGAAATAGCCTATAGTCTGAGGAACTTCCCCTAGCTTCTGTATAAGGACCCCCAGAGCTGTCCCCTGCTTTTCAGCCACTTACAAGATGAATGGCTTTTTCAAATTGTGGAGACTCAGAGCAGGGGATCTGGTGAGGGCCTGCTTGATATCATTAAAAGACTTTTTTTATTCTCCATTCCAAATTAATGATTCTGTATCTGGGCCTTTAGTGGCTTCATATAGGGGTTTAGACATAAGCCCAAATTCTGGAATCCAAATTCTACAAAATCCTGCCATGCCCAAAAAGGTATGGAGATGTTTCTTTGTCTGTGGAGTGACTGGGCCTAATATAGCTTGTTTTCTTTGTCTGTGGAGTGACTGGGCCTAATATAGCTTGTTTTCTTTGTCTGTGGAGTGACTGGGCCTAATATAGCTTGTTTTCTTTGTCTGTGGAGTGACTGGGCCTAATATAGCTTGTTTTCTATCTGGAGATAACTGTCTACTTCCAGGGTTTATAATATATCCCAGATATTTAACTCATTACTTTGAGATTTGTGTCTTTGTCTGAGAGACCTTAACCCAGGGCCCCAAGGAAATTAAGGACTTCAATGGCATTCTGATCTGGGGCCTTCATGGTGGGACTACATATTAATATGTCATCTACATACTGTAGAATAGCACCTTCTTTTAGGTGTATTTTCTTTAGTTCCTTTCCTAGGGCCTAGGCGAACAAGTGTGGGCTGTCCCAAAACCCCTGAGGCAATACTGTCCAGGTATACTGTTGCATTTGGCCTGAACTGGGGTTAGTCCACTGGAAGGCAAACAGATATTGTGATGAAGAATGAACTGGGATGAAAAAAAAAGGCAACCTTGAGATTGAGCCCAGTAAAACATTTGGTGTCCTCAGGGATTTGGTCTAATGTTATAAGGATTGGCCACAAGGGGATGTATAGTGACCACTGCGACATTTACTGTTCTAAGGTCTTGTACCATCCCATATTCCCCATTTGGCTTAACAACTGGAAAAATAGAAGTATTTCATGGAGACTGGCAGGACACCAAAAGGCCATGTTTTAAGAATTTATCTGTGATGGGTTGTAAACCCTTCTTTGCTCCCAACTTTATGGGGTATTGTCTCTTGTTAGGGTAGGCAGCTTCTGACCTGAGGCTAATTCTTACAGGTTGGGCATTTATGGCCCTTCAAGTGATTCCTTTGTCCCATACAGAAGGGTCCACTGTTTGTAGAATATGGCTGGGAATAGGACCTTGCTCTTCCGGCTGGTCTGTCTTAGTCAGAGTCAAGATAAGGGGCTGCTCAGGGTCTCCTAACCATAGTATGGCCCCAAGGGAACTCGGAAAGTCTCTCCTCAGTAGTGGGGTGGGACACTCAGGTACAATTAAAAAGGCATGTGAAGTCAACCACTGCTCAAATTGGCAAGTGAGAGGCCCAGTAAAGTAATGGGTGTGAGGCTTTCCATCGACACCAGTCACAATACAGCTTTTAGAGGAAAGAGGTCCAGCACAAGAAATTAGGACAGAGTAAATTGCTCCCATATCAATTAAAAAATCAATCATTTTACCTGCCACATCAAGGACCACCCAGGGATCCTTGATGGAGATAGACATCTCATTGGGGGGTGCCACCAGAATCCCTGGGCCACCTCAGTCATCCAGCATGGCCATCTCAGGAGCAGGAGCTCCCCTTTTCCTACGGGACTGAGAGCAGTTTGTTTGCAGTCCCCTGCAAACAAACAATGACCTGTTTGTTTGCAGGCTGGGCATGGCCCTGGGGGCTCTTTCTGGCAATCTCAGGCCCAGTGGCCAGTTGACTTGCATTTGAAGAATTCCCCCTTGTTGGTCTTACCTCTAGATGGATAGTTGAACTTTCTTGGCCCCCTTGGGTTGTCCTGAGGTTGCAAGCCATGACTAACAGCAATGGCTATCAGTTTTGCATGAGCCCTGGCCTGTCTTTCCTCATGTTGGGTTCTCTCTTCCTCCTCAGCTTGATCACAATTATTAAATAACCCAAAAACCATATCTAGGAGTTGCATCATGGGGGTTTGTGGGCCTAACTGTAACTTTTGGAGTTTCTGCCTAATATCAGGGGTGGACTGGCTGATAAACTGTTGCCCCAGCAGAGACTGACCTTTGGAAGTGGAGGAATCTATGCTGATATACTTTCTAAATCCTCCACACGCCTCCCATGAAAGAGGGCTGGATTCTCTTTTTCTTCTTGGGTCTTTTCTTTAAACTTTTCATAGTTAACTGACTTTTTGATACATTTTCTCACCCTTTCTAATATACATTGAATCATGTGCCTCCTGGTTTCCGTTCCCTCCTGGGAATTATAATTCCAAGGGGGTTTCTGATTTGGGACTGTGTCTCCACCCACAGCATAATGTTTGGGTTGGTCTCTGGAAAACTGGTTAGCGTGCCCCTGCGCTGCTGTCCAAATTCTCTGTTTTTCCTCAGGAGTACAACAAGTAGATAGGACTACTTGGACATCATTCCAAGTTAAATCATAGACCAGAGTTAGGGCATGAAACCCTTCACCAAACTTACTAGGGTCTTCAGAACATCAGCCTGGTCTCTGTTTGCATTGCGCTAAGTTGGTTAAAGAGAAGGACACATGTACTCTAATTGTCTCTTTACCATTTGCCACTTCCCTAAGAGGGCATAATTTTCCTAATCCTGGGTTATAGGAAGCTCCCCTGTGAGTTACCCAAGAGAGACTAGTCTCTCTTTCTTGGGGTAACGGAGGGTATGGAGGGACATACGGAGGTGGAGTTTGGGATTGGTCTGAGGGACTGGGAAAGGTAGGTGACTCTGGAGAAGTGGGTGGATCCAGAGAAGTAGATACTGTCAGGAGTAGGGGGAGCTTGGTTTCCCCCCTGAGAGATGGGAGAGATTAGAAGGGAATCATCTAAAATGTCAGGAGAGTTTTATGGTTCCCCAGGTTTTTGACTACAAGAGCCATATAGGGCAGGAGTTTGGTAAAGGATCATGAAAGCCTGAATATAGGGAACCTCAGTCCACTTTCCCATCCTATGGCAATAAAGATCCAATTGCAGAATGATATTGTAAGTTAGAGACCAGTTTTCAGGCCATTTTTCTCTGTTCGCCAACTTATACAAAGGCCAGGCACTGTTACAGTAAAACAAGTTTTTCCTTCCTTAGCCCTTCTATTTAAAAAAAAATCCAATTCTTAAGGATATACTCCAGAGGTATTTCTTCTGGCTTGGAGGGGAATCCTCCCATGTTGGTAACCTAAAACCAAGAAAAAGAGAGCTCTCCTAGAAATGGAATCCAGCAGCCCAGAAACATTTACCAGGAGGCTTTAACCTGAAGGCGTCAGGGCATCCCCCAAATTCCGTTCTAACCAGATGGCGTTTCAAGTGTCCTCTACTCTCCCATCGATTCCTGACCAGCCATCTCTGGTATTCCTTGGTACCTTGCACAAGGTGTCCCCCCATAGGGCCAAGGGAGGACATTTGAACCAGGGCAGACTTGTTGCCAGGACATGCCTTAGGAGGGATCTATTGTTTATAGAGCTTATGTCCTATGATAAGTCTTCCTATGCTGGGGTGTATTCCTTGCAACTGAGCAACTACAAAGTTTATAATTCAGGCTTCTGGGGAGTGGCCAGACCAATAGGCTGTCCATAGCAGTGTGTAGACTGCAAAAGCCTGGAGTAAAGAGGGTCTGATAGATGCAAAAAAGAGCCCTTGGAGAAATTGGAGTTGGGTGCTATGGAAGATGGCACAGGGTTCAAGGCTTGAGGGTCAGGAGGCAGAGAAACTTTCATAGTAAAATTTGGGGCATTGAGTGAGGTGAGAGACTAGACAGCAGAAGAACCCAAAAACCTTTGCCCTATCTGTCTGGCAGCTAAAATAGAATTGGGAATCGTCTGATAATTTTGTCTGACACAGGCAACGGTGAGTTTGGCAGTGGCGGGGACACAGTTTAGGAATTATGTCCCAGAAATCCTTCCCTAAAACGTTACAGAGATATGAAGTGAGAATGAGACCTTGCTACGTGAGTAAGGTGGGAAGGAAAAGCATAGTGGAGGGTTCCTTACAGGGGGATGGGGGGGGAGAGAGAGAGAGAGACGCCTGGGGCTCCTTCACATCGGAAATCACATTTCCACCAGGTTCCACAGGACAGCGTCAGCTGTTATCCAAGCGTTATTTGAATCTGCATGGCCTGGGAAATACCCATGGCACCCCCAATTTTGATAGGGAGCCATAATGCAGTGGGCGAACCGAGTTTATGCCCTGTGGGTCTTGAAAAGAAAGCGAAGAGGAGAGCAAGAGAGAGAGGGCAAGAGCTAAAGTCAGGGGCCTCAAGCCGCAGCTGGGAGAAGCCCACTGTTTACCTTGAATTCCCGGGTTTCGGTACCAAATGTGATCTCGGATGGCCTCGGCCTGCAGCCACTAGAAGCAGGGTTTCAGTTCCCAGCCAGAGATTGAGGTTGGGCTGCAGCAGTGAGAGCACTGAATCCTAGCCCTCAAACCAGTGGTCAGTGACACGGAGCTGGCCCTTTGGCTTTGCAGAAAAGAATTCCCACAAAGATAGAAAAGTAGTGAAACAAGAAAAGCATTTATTAGGAGGAAAAAGAGTACATGTGGATAGACACACAAGTAGACTCAGAGAGAGAGTCGCGCCCTTGTGGCAGTTGAAATCACTTATATGGGGCATTTCTTCCAGGTTTCCTTTGGCCAATCATTTTGATTTGCCTGGTTCTGAGTCCATATTTGGTACATCTCAGGATCCTCCCCTGTGTGCGTGCACATTTCTTAGCTAAGGTGGATTCCAGTGAAGAAACCTATGGGTAGGTTGACATCACTCCCCTTTTTGACCTCCAAGGAGCTTTTTAGTTGGGAAGGTCTCCTTGACTTGGAGAATGAGAAATATGTGGTCTCTTATCTCTTATCTGGGCAGAGCTCAGCTTCTCCTACCTTCATCTTGGAGTATCAGTCCACAGGGGACAAACTCCTGCTGCTCAGCCTGCGACCCATCTATCTCCTGCTTCAAAGATTCTTCAACCTCACCAGAAATCAGTGAAATAGTGAAGTACAAATTTAAAAAAATTGTAAGATGCTACTTTATACTCATCAAATTAACCAAGTTTAAAAGTCCAAAACTAACAATCCTCAGTGAAAATAAGATGAAATGAGACTGGGGTGTAAATTTGTTCAATTACTTGGAAGAGTAATTTGGCAATATCTAATACATTTGAAGACATTCTTACCATACAATCTATCAAACCCTACATCTACCCTAAAAAAAATTCTCAGGCATAAAAAAATGTGTTAAAGATGTTTGTTACAAAGTTGCCATAATAGTAAAAATTATAGAAGGAACTAACTTATATTACAGTTAAATAGGTTAAGTTACTGTGGGCAATTCATAAATGAAATGCCATATAGCAGTTAAAATGGATGAACTAGATGTATACGTACCAACATGGATACATTTCAAAACTTTATAATGAATGAAAAATGCAGGTTGCAAATGACAATATTTATGCATATTTTAACCCATAAGACAATACCATAAATTGTTTGTGGAATTATATGTTTGTAAGAAAAAGTAGGAAAACGTGGACAAGGAATAGAAAATAATTTTAGAAGGGAAAGAGAGGAAGGAATAGAATGAGTTTGGTGCTATATCACTACTATCTTATTATTTAAAAACAAAAAGTCTTGAAACAAATATGTCAAACCTATCTCTAAAATCTAGGTGGCAAATACATGATGTGTGTTATAACTTGCTATACTTTCTTGGAGGTCTGAAACATTTCACAATTTATCATTAAAATCTAAGCAACATATACATATAGTATATATGGCATATTTAAGATGATAAAAAGCATGAACAGAAAAAAAATACATGAAAATATTAACCATAGTCTAGGTAACAGTGAGGGGAAACAATTGGTGAAATTTTCTCCTCTTTTTTCCAAATTTTTTCCAAATTTTGTTTATTGTGCACGTTACTTCTAAGTTTTAAAAATATATTGATTTGGCTATAAAATTTAATTAGTAGATTTTCTTATCTTTTAAGCAGATGTTTTGTCTTTTTAAAGAGATAAAATAAATGACTCATACTCCTTTTGAGGTTACACATTAGTAATGAATGCCTTTAAATTTAGTATTGTAAATATTGAATTCAGTAGTTACAATAACTTAAATGAGTCAGTGTTTATTTACATAGTCAAGCCAATGCTTCTAAAATAGTTTCAGCTGCCCTTTAAACAAGACATGTTACTGCAAGTTTGGGTCATCACAGATGTTTTCTTCCAAGTAATTGCATCCTCCTCAGTTTGTCAGTTTGTGATACCCAACCTAAAGCTGTATCAGACTGGAAAATCCTTCACACTGGCAAGTGGATAACTAAAAACATGCTTTTTAGAAATAAAGTTATATTAAATGGCTCTGCTTTTTTTTGAAGTACCTGATACCTATTTACAGTGTCAGCCCTAAGCTTAGGGCTTACAAAGGTAGAGCTGACACATGGGAAGTTAAGAGCTTAATGTTACACAGCTTATGACAGACAGGACAACCACTTCATCCCAGGTGTTTGATCTTCTCATGGGACACCCTGACCAAGCCACCAAACTGCTGGGAGTAATTATGACATCCCCTCAGAATTCTAGACAATAATTCTCCTCAAAAAGCACTTACTGTATCACATCCAAAAACTCAGAGAAAATACAGTGGAGATCCTGGAGAAGAAAAAAATTAATAAACTTTTAGACTGAGATTCTGTCCTTCAAAATCTCAAATCTGAGTTAGTGCTTTGAAGTTATTGTTATAGAGCAGAAAATAACTTTTCCAGCCCAAGAGGTACATGGTCTTGGTGTTCAGCATCCTTCACAGTCCCAACCTTCACTTGTCCACTTGTAAGATCACTCCACCCTTCCTCCCTCTCTTCCTTCCTTCCTTCCTTCCTTCCTTCCTTCCTTCAACAACAAAGATTTCTTGATTGCCTACTATTATTCAGGCACACTATGATAACCTATGTGGTCCCTATCCTCACAAAGCAGATAGTCTAGATCTCTGAGGTTCAATATGGTAGCAACTAGCCACATGTGACTATTTAATTTAAATTAAGTAAAATTAAGTAAAATTTAAATTAAGTAAAATTAAGTAAAATTTAAATTTCAGCCCCTCAGTCACACTAGCCACATTTCTACTACTCAATAACCTCAGTGCAGATACAGAACATTCCCATCACTACAGAATTATTGGAAGTGCTGGTCTAGAAGAAAATTAAGCAATCACAGTGCATTTTGTTAGTACTGTGATAGGGGAAATTCAGGAAGCAACAAGAGCACCAAAAAAGAGAGACAGTGATGGGAAAGGATGAAGGAATAAACAAAAATGTTTATTCCATTGACTCCATCTATATTAGAATTTCTGGCTCTCTTTCTGTCCTTCTCTCTACACCCTTCCTCTTCTCATCCTTCCTCCTCCTTGTTATTCTGGCTGAAGGGAGAGGTTCAATCCCAATAGATAAAATAAAATGCCACCCTCTCAATCCTGTCCAATCCATTCCCAAGTCTTCACCCAGTGACTAAATCCTCCAGCTTAATACTTGCTCTTTCAAAACAAAATACTTCCAACAAAGGTTCTAGAGGAAGCTTTTTGTCCTGCGCATGACCCCATGGTCTCTAATACCAAATGACCAGGTCAGACCTGAAAAGGTGGAAGTTTATTAGCTTCTCAAAAGGGGTACTTCCTTTGAGCTCCTGTACCAATACAACAAGCTCTTCTGTCTGGCTACACAGACAATCAACTAATTATGAGATCCATTTAGTCACTGCTTTTTAAATATTCTAATCATCCCCCAAATGTCCTCAGAGCCAAGAGTTAACTCAAACACAGGTGCAGAAGAGCTAACACAAAGGAAAAGAAATAATATACAAGATCAAGTGAGATATCAGACTCTCCATGTTTTGCTTATGTAATGGCTGTTGTCATGTCCAGAATAGACATGCCAGAGACAAGCATGTGATCACAGACAATCCCTGCCTGTCAGACTGGGTTTGGGAAAGCCAACTGGATAGTAAAAAGTGCATTCAAAGATATTTTTTTAAAGCAAGGTGAATTACATTCATCTCTGGATAAGCAAAGAAGGATTGACAGCACTTTGGGGGTATGTTTGCTTTTTTAAAAATATGGATAAAAGTTATTTAAACTACCAAATTCATTATTTGCATGTAAAAGCCTTCAAAGTGCTTTCATATCTTTATATCAGGAAGGTTGTGACAACTTCCCACCCCAAATCAATTATATTTATGCTTTTAATTACATAGCGAATTTTTCTCTTTTTTCAAAATATGTGAATTCTGATTTGTGTCTGAAGGATTACAAATTCAAAATTATTTTGATTGTTAGAGGAATTGTTGTTAATACAATTAACAATTAATTGTATTAAGTAATTAATTAATTACGTCGAGTGTTTCTTGAGGTAATTATCACCTGGATATTCTCCTTTTGCCCCTCCAGGCCCTTTTCCACTCTGCTCTGAGGCCTGCCACAATGGGCTCCTTTGCCCATTGGTTTCCAATTGGGTTTGGCCAAAGAGAAGCACTAAATAAGCAGGAGATGCCTGGAGAGACAAAGGAGGAAGGGAGGAAAGGAGGGAGAGCAGAGAGTGGAATCAGGATGTTTTCTGCCAGCTCCCTCACTTCAGGCTTTGGTTGGCAGTGACTGCATTCCTCCCTCAAAGGTCATGCATTGGTTTCAGTGGCCCCTCTCCCACAGAAAAGCCACATCTACAGCCACAGACCCTTCCTCTTCTGGTAAATTCTACCTCCCCTTGCTCCATTTATCTAAGGGGTGATAAAAACTCCCTGATGTTAATAGCCCCATGTGCTTTGTCATCCCCTGTTGGTTTTCCTCAACCTCCTATAAATTTGTAAATAGTCTTTTCGTTAAACTCTCCTCAACTCTCCATTTGATGGTGCTGTTTCCTGCTGAGATGCTGATGGAAACAAACCTTATTGAAGATATTTTTCTCCAAGATCTATCTGCCTCTATGGGAATGTAGCTAAAGTGAGCAAACAGTCTTGGATGGGAAGAAAACCAACCTCAGTTGTCATCTTAGATTCCTTAAAGAAAACCACTAGCTTAGTAAAAATGGACAGTAATTATTCAGGGTGCTGAACTTCCAAGAATGCAGAGATGCTCCTTTCCATGTTTCCAATGTTCTTCAACCTAATTAAGGAGTTAAAATAACTACTAAAAATATTAATCACATAGTAACCTGTTCTTAAAATGTTTACATTAACCATATCATTGCTCTCCTCCAGTAGAGTAGGTCATCAGTGGCAAATTATTTGATACAACAATTCAGAAATATATAGAGCTGTACATGCATCATCCTAGCTCCTGTTGTGTGAGCTCATCCCTTGGGATCTGAGAACACCACTCCTGCCTTTGTTGCTCCAGACTTAAGGTGGCAGAAGCTTTATGATGTTGCTAATCTATGAGCTGTTTCAACTTCCTCTGCATTTTCAGTTCTCCCAACACCTTTGTAGTCAGTTTCCATATTAAATTTTTCCACTGAAAAACCAGGTAGAGAAGAAGTTTTCATCAATGGACACTGACTGAAATATAGTTTTAAAATTTAAGCTTTTTACTTAGAATAGTAATTTTGTGGTTTTATTTAACATTGATGGTATAATAGAATAGACTGAATTGGGAGTCAAAAACTGTAAATCCAAGACTTAGTTCTGCCACTACAGGTTGTGTTGTAGGCAGATTTGGAGCCCATCTCCGTACCTTGTGGCCCCTTCCACTGCACTGTGTCAGCCCAACTTGTGACTGTCAGAACTTGCACATCTCTCTAACTGAGCATACTACAGGTCAGAAGTACTAAAGAAATAATTACCCCTCTATTAGTTTCCTATTGCATACATAATAAATTACCACATATTTAGTGGCTTAAAAATACTTATTGAAGTCTGAAATGGGTTTTACTGGGCTAAAATCAAGCTGTTGGCAGAGCTGCATTCCTTTCTGGAGGCTCTAGGGAAGAATCCATTTTCTTGTCTTTTCTTCTTCTAGAGGCTTCCCATATTCATTGGCTCATGGCTCCCTTCTATCTTCAAAGCCAGTATCACATCATCTGACTTTCTCACATGGCATCACTCTGACTCTTACTCCACTGTCACATCTCCTTCTCTGACTCTGACTCGCCTACATCTTTCTTTCACTTATAAGGACCCTTGTGATTACATTGGGCCCACTCAGATAATCCAAGAAAATATCTCTATCTCAATGTTCTTAACTCACCTGCAGAGTCCCTTTTTCCATGTAAGGTAACATGTTTACAGGTTCCAGGAATTAGGATATGAACATCTTTGAGGGACCATTTTTCTGCCTACCACAGTCCACACTATGTCCTGGAAAAGATTCACATCTTTTTACATGCTGAATGAAGTCACTTCATCACAATATCCCCAAGGTCTCAATCAACTTAAAACTTAAAGTATCAACTTAAAGTTCAAAAGACCTCACCTAAACCTCATCAGCTCTGAAGTTCCAAATCTCATCATCTAAATGAGATATTGGTGACACTCTGTGTATGATACATCTTAGGGCAAAAGTTTTCTCCATCTGTGAACCTGTGAAACTACAAAACAAGTTATCTGCTCCCAGCATACAATGGTGGAACAGGCATAGAATAACAACTATACACATTCCTGTTCAAAAAGGGAGAACATGTAAGAAAAAAAAAAAAGAGTCATTGATGCCAAGCTGTTTCAAAAGCCAGCTAGGCTTTCTGTTTGAAGGCCTGAAAATAATCCTCTGTGGCCCTGTACTCTGAATCATTCTTCCTTTTACATGAAAGGTAGCACAGTTTTTCAGATGTGTAATTTTATTAGCCTTTTTTATTGCCTACAGAATTGTGCAGGTCCAAGCGCTTTCTTTCATTTTGTCCTCTCTCTGCACGTTTTATTCCAAGCTGGCAGTATTTCTGCTGGTATAAAATTCTCAAGAATCTTGTGGATCTCCTGTGTATGTCAGTAAGATTCATTCCATTAGAAAAGTAGCTCCATTACATATCTTTCTGGGATAATCTCACCTCTATTCCTAGCTCCTTCTGAGACACCTGGGGTAATTCATGAGTCACATGTCTAATCTCTTCAAAGAGCCCTCTGTGTGACTGAATGATCTGAACTTTTCATCCTTTTAAGGCACTAACATAAGGCTGTTTAGCCACATGCTTGGCTTTCTCTCCAGAGCACACTTTCTTGTCAGTGACTCTTCTAATGGAAGCATTTTTTGCAATCTAGATAGGCTGAGAATTTCCCCAATCTCCAATCCTAGTCTTTTTTTGCTTAACATCTTTTCTTTCCACCTATCTTCTTCCTCTTGCACTTTACAATGAGCAGCAAGAAGAAACCAGGCTGCACCTTCAACATTTTTCTTAGGAATCTCTTCAGCTAATTCTCCAAATTCATCATTTACAAATTTGCTTTCTGCATAGCTTCAAAACACAATTCAGCTAAGTTTTCTGTCACTATTTCTGTAAATAGTCTATGACACCTTAGGTATTTTCTGAAATTATATGCATTTTCTCAACCATTCTTATCACTTCTTTCAAGTCCTTACTAACAGACAAATTAACATCCATATTTCTAACTAAAACTGCTCAAAGCAATCTAGTCTTTTTCTACTCAAAATTCCTCCAGATTCTGCCCACTGCTCAATTTCAAAGCCATGTCTACATAATTTTTATAGCAGCATCCCACTTCTGGTTCCAAAATCTGTATTAGTTTTCTATTGTTTCTGTAACAAATTACCACAAATTTAGTGGCTTAGCAAATGCATACTTAATACATAATTCTGGAGGCCAGAAGTCTGAGATGGGTCTCACTGGGCTAAAATCAAGGTGTTTGCAGGGCTCCATTCCTTTCTGGAGGCTTTAAGGAAGAATTCATTTTCTTGCATTTTCCACATTCTTCCCACATTCCTTGGCTCGTGCCCCGCCCCCTTTTTTGGGGGGGAGTTCTCCAAAGGAAAGCAGTTTATTGGGAGGTGATCTCAGGACATACAGTAGGAAGGAAATACCAGTAGGAAGTGGGGTTAAATGACAGGGAAGGGAAGGCAGCCATTAAAGTGCATTATGAACCAAGTTACCATTGTGGGCAACTGGGATTTAATTCTACCAAGGGAACTCTGGGACCCAGTGTAGAACACCTGCCTTAGGGTGAGTCCCCCTGAGCTGGGATATTTATACACCAACTCCCATCAGTCATTAGACTCACAGGCATTCTTTCCACAGCATTTCTGTCCTGTTTGCATAGGCAGAAGGGCTTCAGGAGCCAAACAACAACAACAAAACACTCAGGCAATGAAATGCTGGTGCTGGTGGTTGGATGTTGACCTGGTGCACACTGAAGCAAAAGGGCAGGTGTCTGCTGACAGGGCACTGACAGCAATGCTGCAGAGGGCATTGATGAAGAGTCTTGAAGATCTCCCTCCCCCATTAAAGTTACCTGGGCCCAGTTTATTGATCTACATTCTTCAATTGCTAATCTGAAACAGCTCTCTAGCCAGAGTGATATACTCAATTTAGGGCACCCCCAAATATTCTGTACATGCATTCTCATTTTACTCATGCTGTCCTCTTATGTGGCAAGCAGCTCAGCACTGTGTCCTCCCCGTTATCCCCACTGTAGTCATTATTTATTGCTGCTTAACCAACCACCCCAAACTTAGTGGCTTAACACAACAGCAATTTGTTCTTTTCCACAACTCTGTGAGTCAGGAATTCATGCAGGATTTGCTGGGCACTTCTTCTCCATGGAGTGTCAGCTGGGTTTATTCATGTGGAATGACTGACGTGGCCTCTTGTCTTCCAGGACTCTCTTCCTGTGGTCTGAAATCATTCAGTAACCCAGCCTGGACTTCCCCACAGCAGGTGGCTGGACTTCCAGGGGAGGAGGTGCAAGCTGCTAGTCTTTGTATGACCTGTGCACTGCAAGTTTCCAGATGTCACTCCCATCTCATTTTTTTTTAAATGTTTATTGTGGTATAGTTGTACTACAATGTTGTGTTAGTTTTTACTATACAGCGAAGTGGAGTTCCCTGTGCTATACAGCAGGTTCTCATTACTTATCTACTTTATACATATTAGTGTATATACGTCAATCTCAATCTCCCAATTTTTACCACCCCCCCTTTCCCCCTTGGTGTCCATACATTTGTTCTCTACGTCTGTGTCTCTTTTTCTGTCATGTCCCCCTTTTATCTTCAAAGCCAATAATAAATAGATGAGTCTTTCTCACATTGCAGTACTCCGACTCTGACACCATTGTCACATCTTCTTCTCTGACTCTAATTTTCCTGCCTCCTTCTTTCATGTATAAAGACCCTTGGGACTACACTGAGGCAACCTGGATAACACAGGATAATCTCCACATGTTGAGGTCCAAAACTTAATCATCCATGGAAGGTCTGTTTTTCCATGTAAGGTAACATCTTCACATGTTCCAGGGATTAAGAAGTGGACATTGTTGGGAGGGTCATTATTCCATCTACCACATCCTCATCCCAGGGTCAGCCCCTAATTAATTACTGATATGAATTGGTATATAAATACTTCAGTACTTTGCCCCTCAGATGAGATAAATTGAGGTGCATCTTACACTGGTCCTCAGAGTTTCTCAGCAGGATTAAACTTCAGTTCAATGCAATGATGAATTAATTTATTGTTTGCCTACCTTTCTTTATTTACTTCTTCAACTGAGGTTTCCTGGGAGCATCTCTCAAATAAACTACTTGCACAAAGATAATTGTCTCAGGGTCTTCTTCTGGGAGAACCCAAACTAAGACATTGTGTCATTTGGACAGCCCACTTTTCTTCTGTATCTCAGTTTTCCTTGGAAAAAGAGGTATAATATCATCTGCTCTGATTTTCTCTCAAGGAATGTGCATGAATTAAGAAAGGAATAAGTTATGAAAATATTTTAGAAAAATCTCAAATGAGGGAGCACAGATATATGTTATATTAATTTAAATCTATCCAACTTTTTTTCTTGATATATTGAATTGGTAAACTTCTGTCAATGCCTCTAATGCAGTGGTTCTCCACTGGAGGCAATTTTGCTCACTGAGAACATTTGGCAGTATCTGAAGACATTTTTGATTGTCACAACTCTGGTGGGGGGTAAGAAAAGTTTTGCTACTAGCATCTAGTGGGTAGAGGTCAAGGGTACTGTACATTTTACAATGCAGAAGACAGCCCTCCCCCCAGAGAGAATTATCTAGTCTAAATGTCAATAGTGCCATTATTGGGGAACCCTGCCCTTAATTCAGATGATTAAACTGATTTATGTCATTATTAGGTTTGTAAACACCAGAATTATTTTTCCACCTATTCAAAGTTTATAATTGCTCACTTCATTCTTTGAGAATAAATTTTAACCCAGCCATTGGCCAGATATGCCATTATGTAAACAATCTAATATCACTCTTCATAAACACCTTATTTAGGGGGTGGCATTTGTTAATGTTTTTATCACAGAACCATAGCAAACCACATTTTAGATGAAACCCAAAGCTATTCTAACTACAACATAAAAGTCACTGTTGTAAGGCAATGGAATAGTGCAGAGTTGAAGTTGCTTAAAATACTTCTTTTCCCTTTTTCCTCAAACTATTTACTTCTAATATAGCATAAAAAAATTAAAACTAAGACATTAGTTACTAGAAAACCAGAACATCTTTACCAGTCTTTTCTTGTTTTTTATTGTTATTTCCAAATCCCATTTTCATCTTCCTTCACCCTTCTTTCTCTTTGCTATATTTATTTTACTTTCTCATCTTCTCCCGTATCATTTCAACCTCACCATCTTTTCATTTTACTTTCACTTGCCTCCTTTCTCTTTTTCTTTTCCTTCCTGTCCCACCCCTTTTCAACTTTGTTCTTGTCCTCAGAACTAAAATTCTTCTAGTTACCTGAGTGGAACTCGCAGAACTGCCATTCCCAACTACTCTGTAAACATGTAAACTTGAGCCATCTGGGCTTTTTAATGTTCCCTGTAACGTCTGTCACTGCATCAATTGTCTGTTTTTTGTTTTTTCTTTTTAACATCTTAATTGGAATATAATTTCTTTACAATTGTGTGTTAGTTTTTGCTTTAAAACAAAGTGAATCAGTTATACATATACATATGTTCCCATATCTCTTCCCTCTTGCATCTCCCTCATTCCCACCCTTCCTATCCCACCCCTCTAGGTGGTCACAAACCACCTAACTGATCTCCCTGTGCTATGCGGTTGCTTCCCACTAGCTATCTATTTTATGTTTGGTAGTGTTTATGTGTCCATGCCACTCTCTCTGTCACAGCTTACCCTTCCCCCTCCCCATATACTCAAGTCCATGCTTTAGTAGGTCTGTCTCTTTATTCCCATTTTACCCCTAGGTACTTCCTTCATGACCTTTTTTTTTTTTTTTTTTTTTTTTTTTTAGATTCCATATATATATGTGTTAGCATACGGTATTTGTTTTTCTCTTTCTGACTTATTTCACTCTGTATGACAGACTCTAGGTCCACCCACCTCACTACAAGTAACTCAATGTCGTTCTTTTACGGCTGAGAAATATTCCATTGTATATATGTGCCACATCTTCTTTATCCATTCATCTGTTGATGGACACTTAGGTTGATTCCATGTCCTGGCTATTGTAAATAGAGTTGCAATGAACATTGCGGTACATGACTCTTTTTGAATTATGGTTTTCTCAGGGTATATGCCCAGTAGTGAGATTGCTGGGTCGTATGGTCATTCTATTTTTAGTTTTTTAACGAACCTCCATATTGTTCTCCATACTGGCTCTATCAACTTACATTCCCACCAACAAAGTAAGAGTGTTCCCTTTTCTCCACACCCTCTCCAGCATTTATTGTTTCTAGATTTTTTGATGATGGCCATTCTGACCGATGTGAGATGATATCTCATTGTAGTTTTGATTTGCATTTCTTTAATGATTAATGATGTTGAGCATTCTTTCATGTGTTTGTTGGCAATCGCTATATCTTCTTTGGAGAAATGTCTATTTAGATCTTCTGCCCATTTTTGGATTATGTTGTTTGTTTTTTTGTTATTGAGCTGCATCAGCTGCTTATAAATTTTGGAGATTAATCCTTTGTCTGTTGCTTCATTTGCAAATATTTTCTCCCATTCTGAGGGTTGTCTTTTGGTCTTGTTCATGGTTTCCTTTGCTGTGCAAAAGTTTTTAAGTTTCATTAGCTCCCATTTGTTTATTTTTCATTTTATTTCCATTTCTCTAGGAGGTGGGTCAAAAAGGATATTACTGTGATTTATGTCATAGAGCATTGTGCCTATGTTTTCCTCTAAGAGTTTGATAGTGTCTGGCCTTACATTTAGGTCTTTAATCCATTTTGAGTTTATTTTTGTGTATGGTGTTAGGGAGTGTTCTAATTTCCTACTTTTACATGTACCTGTCCAGTTTTCCCAGCACCACTTATTAAAGAGGCTGTCTTTTCTCCACTGTATATTCTTCCCTTCTTTATCAAAGATAAGATAACCACATGTGCGTGTGTTTACCTCTGGGTTTTCTATCATGTTCCATTGATCTATCTTTCTGTTTTTGTGCCAGTACCATACTGCCTTGATTACTGTATCTTTGTAGTACAGTCTGAAGTCAGGGAGCCTGATTCCTCCAGCTTGATTTTTTGTTCTCAAGATTGTTTTGGCTATTCGGGGTCTTTTGTGTTTCCATACAAATTCCATGTGAATTTTTTTGTTCTAGTTCTGTGAAACATGCCAGTGGTAGTTTGATAGGGATTGCATTGAATCTGTTGATTGCTTTGGGTAGTAGAGTCATTTTCACAATGTTGATTCTTCCAATCCAAGAACATGATATATCTCTCCATCTATTTGTATCATCTTTAATTTCCTTCATCACTGTCATAATTTTCTGCATACAGGTCTTTTGTCTCCTTAGGTAGGTTTATTTCTAGATATTTTTTTCTGTTGTTGCAATGCTAAATGGGAGTGTTTTCTTAATATCACTTTCAGATTTTTCATCATTAGTGTATAAGAATGCCAGAGATTTCTGTGCGTTACTTTTGTATCCTGCTACTTTACCAAATTCATTGATTACCTCCAGTAGTTTTCTGGTAGCATCTTTAGGATTCCCTATGTATAGTATATGTCATCTGCAAACAGTGACAGCTTTACTTCTTCTTTTCCAATTTGGATTCCTTTTGTTTCTTTTCTTCTCTGATTGCTGTGGCAAAAAGTTCCAAAACTATGTTGAATAAGAGTGGTGAGAGTGGGCAACCTTGTCTTGTCCCTGATCTTAGTGGAAAGGGTTTCAGTTTTTCACCATTGAGGATGATATTGGCTGTGGGTTTGTCATACATGGCCTTTATTATGTTGAGGAAATTTCCCACTATGCCTACTTTCTGGAGGGTTTTTATCATAAATGGGTGTTGAATTTTGTCAAACATTTTCTCTGCATCTATTGAGATGATCATATGGTTTTTCTCCTTCAATTTGTTAATATGGTGTATCACGTTGGTTGATCTGCATATATTGAAGAATCCTTGCATTACGGGAATAAACCCCAATTGATCATGCTGTATGATCCTTTTAATGTGCTGTTGGATTCTGTTTGCTAGTAAGTTGTGGAGGATTTTTGCATCTATGTTCATCAGTGATATTGGCCTGTAGCTTTCTTTCTTTGTGACATCCTTGTCTGGTTTTGGTATCAGAGTGATGGTGGCTTCATAGAATGAGTTTGGGAGTGTTCTTCCCTCTGCCATATTTTGGAAGAGTTTGAGAAGGATAGGAGTTAGCTCTTCTCTAAATGTTTGAGAGAATTCACCTGTGAAGCCATCTGGTCCTGGGCTTTTATTTGTTGGAACATTTTTAATCACAGCTTCAATTTCAGTGCTTGTGATTTGTCTGTTCATATTTTCTATTTCTTCCTGGTTCAGTCTCGGCAGCTTGTACATTTCTAAGAATTTATCCATTTCTTCCAGGTTGTCCATTTTATTGGCATAGAGTTGCTTTTAGTAATCTCTCATGATCCTTTGTGTTTCTGCAGTGTCAGTTGTTACTTCTCCTTTTTCATTTCTAATTCTATTGATTTGAGTCTTCTCCCTTTTATTCTTGATGAGTCTGGCTAATGATTTATCAATTTTTCTATCTTCTCAAAGAACCAGGTTTTAGTTTTATTGATCTTTGCTATCATTTCCTTCATATCTTTTTAATTTATTTCTGATCTGATCTTTATGATTTCTTTCCTTCTGCTAACTTTGGGTTTTTTTTTCTTCTTCTTTCTCTAACTGCTTTAGGTACAAGGTTAGATTGTTTATTTGAGATGTTTCCTGTTTCTTAAGGTAGGGTTGTATTGCTATAAATTTCCCTCTTAGAACTGCTTTTGCCGCATCGCTTAGGTTTTGGGTCATCGTGTCTTCATTGTCATTTGTTTCTAGGTTTTTTTTTTAAATTCCTCTTTGATTTCTTCAGTGATCACTTCGTTATTAAGTAGTGTATTGTTTAGCCTCCATGTGTTTGTATTTTTTACAGATCTTTTCCTGTAATTGATATCCAACCTCATAGCATTGTGATCGGTATACAATTTGATACAATTTCAATTTTCCTAAATTTACTAAGGCTTGATTTGTGACCCAAGATATGATCTATCCTGGAGAATGTTCCATGAGCACTTGAGAAAAGTGTGTATTCTGTTGTTTTTGGATGGAATGTCCTATAAATATCAATTAAGTCCATCTTGTTTAATGTATCATTTAAAGCTTGTGTTTCCTTATTTATTTTCTCTTGGGATGATCTGTTCATTGGTGAAAGTGAGGTGTTAACATCCTCTACTATGAATGTGTTACTGTCGATTTCCCCTTTTATGGCTGTTAGTATTTGCCTTATGCATTGAGGTGCTCCTATGTTGGGTGCATAAATATTTACAATTGTTATAACTTCTTCTTGGTTTGAATTCTTGATCATTATGTAGTTTCCTTATTTGTTTCCTGTAATAGTCTGTTTTAAAGTCTATTTTGTCTATGAGAATTGCTAGTCCAGCTTCCTTCTGATTCCCATTTGCATAGAATATCTTTTTCTATCCCCTCACTTTCAGTCTGTATGTGTCTCTAGGTCTGAAGTGCATCTCTTGTAGACAGTATATATATATGGGTCTTGTTTTTGTATCCATTCAGCCAGTCTGTGTCTTTTGGTGGGAGCATTTAATCCATTTACATTTAAGGTAATTATTGATATGTATGTTCCTATTCCCATTTTCTTAATTGTTCTGGGTTTGTTATTGTAGGTCTTTTCCTTCTCTTGTGTTTCTTGCCTAGAGAAGGTCCTTTAGCATTTGTTGTACAGTTGGTTTGGTGGTGCTGAACTCTCTCAGCTTTTGCTTGTCTGTAAAGGTTTTAATTTCTCCATCAAATCTGAATGAGATCCTTGCTGGGTAGAGAAACCTTGGTTGTAGTTTTTTCTCCTTCATCACTTTAAATATGTCCTGCCAGTCTATTATGGCTTGCAGACTTTTTCTGAAAGATCAGCTGTTAACCTTATGGGGATTCCTCTGTGTGTTATTTGTTGTTTTTCCCTTGCTGCTTTTAATATGTTTTCTTTGTATTTAATTTTTGATAGTTTGATTAACATGTGTCTTGGCGTGTTTCTCCTTGGATTTATCCTATATGGGACTCTCTGTACTTCCTGGACTTGATTAACTCTTTCCTTTCCCATACTAGGGAAGTTTTCAACTATAATCTCTTCAAATATTTTCTCAATCCCTTTGTTTTTCTCTTCTTCTTCTGCGGTCCTTATAATTCAAATGTTGGTGCATTTAATGTTGTCCCAGAGGTCTCTGAGACTGTCCTCAGTTCTTTTCATTCTTTTTCTTTATTCTGCTCTGCAGTATTTATTTCGACTATTTTATCTTCCAGATCTCTTATCCATTCTTCTGCCTCAGTTATTTTGCTACTGATCCCTTCTAAAGTATTTTTAATATCATTTATTGTGTTTTTCATCATCGCCTGTTTTTTCTTTAGTTCTTCTATGTCCTTGTTAAAGGTTTCTTGCATTTTGTCTATTCTATTTCCAAGATTTTGGATCATCTTTACTATCAGTATTCTGAATTCTTTTTCAGGTAGACTGACTTTTTCCTCTTCATTTGTTAGGTCTGTTGGGTTTTTATCTTGCTCCTTCATCTGCTGTGTGTTTTTCTGTCTTCTCATTTTGCTTATCTTACTGTGTTTGGGGTCACATTTTTGCAGTCTGCAGGTTCATAGTTCTTGTTGTTTTTGGTGTCTGTCCCCAGTGGCTAAATTTGGTTCAGTGTGTTGTATAGGCTTCCTGGTGGAGGGGTCTAGTGCCTGTGTTCTGGTGGATGAGGCTGGATCTTGTCTTCTGGTGGGCAGGTCCACGTCTGGTTGTGTGTTTTGTGGTGTTTGTGGCCTTATTATGATTTTAGGCAGCCTCTCTGTTAATGGGTGGGGTTGTGTTCCTGTCTAGCTAGTTGTTTGCTATAGGGTGTCCATCACTGTAGCTTGCTGGTCATTGAGTGAAGCTGGGTGTTGGTGTTGAGATGGAGATCTCTTGGAGATTTTTGCCATTTGATATTACGTGGAGCTGGGAGGTCTCTTGTGGACCAGTGCCCTGAAGTTGGCTCTCCCACCTCAGAGGCACAGCACTGACTCCTGGCTGGAGAACCAAGAGCCTTTCATCCACACGGCTCAGAATAAAAGGGAGAAAAATTAGAAAGAAAGAGGATAAAATAAAATAAAGTAAGATAAAATAAAGGTTTTAAAATAAAAAATAATTATTAAGAATAAATATTTTTTAAAAAGTAAAAAATATATGGATGGACAGAAACTTGGACAAATGGTGAAAGCAAAGCTTTACAGACAAAATTCCACACAGAAGCATACACATACACACTCACAAAAAGAGGAAAGGGGGAAAAATAATACATCTTGCTCTCAAAGTCCACCTCCTCAATTTGGGATGATTCGTTGTCTATTCAGGTATTCCACAGATGCAGGGTACATCCGGTTGATTGTGAAGATTTATTCCACTGCTCCTGATGCTGCTGATAGAAATTTCCCTTTGTCTTCTTTGTTCGCACAGCTCCCGGGGTTCAGCTTTGTATTTGGCCCTGTCTCTGCGTGTAGGTCACCTGAGGGCATCTGTTCTTCACTCAGACAAGACAGGATAAAGGAGCAGCTGCTTCGGGGGCTCCGGCTCACTCAGGCTGGGGGAGGGAGGGGTATGGATATGGGGCAAACCTGCGGCGGCAGAGGCTGGTGTGACGTTGCAGCAGCCTGAGGCACGCCGTACGTTCTCCAAGGGAAGTTGTCCCTGGATCACAAGACCCTGGCAGTGGCAGGCTGCACAGCCTCCCGGGAGGGGTGGTGTGGATAGCGACCTGTGCTTGCACACAGGCTTCTTGGTCGCGGCAGCAGCAGACTTTGTATCTCATGCCTGTCTCTGGGGTCCGCGCTGTTAGCCGCAGCTCGTGCCCGTCTCTGGAGCTCTTTTAAGCGGAGCTCTGCATCCCCTCTCCACGCACACCAGGAAACAAAAGGGAAGAAAAAGTCTCTTGCTTCTTCCGCAGGTCCAGACTTTTTCCCGGACTCCCTCCCGGCTAGCCGTGGTGCACTAACCCCTTCAGCCTGTGTTCACGCTGCCAACCCCAGTCCTCTCCCTGTGATCTGACCGAAGCCCAAGCCTCAGCTCCCAGCCTCCATCTGGCCTGGTGGGTGAGCAGACAAGCCTCTCAGGCTGGTGAGTGCTGGTCGGCACCGATCCTCTATGTGAGAATCTATCCACTTTGCTCTCCGCACCCCTGTGGCTGCGCTCTCCTCCGTGGCTCCGAAGCTTCCCCCTTCCGCCACCCGCAGTCTCCGCCCGTGAAGGGGCTCCTAGTGTGTGGAAATCTTTCCCCCTTCACAGCTCCCTCCCACTGATGTAGGTCCCGTCCCTATCCTTTTGTCTCTGTTTATTCTTTTTTCTTTTGCCCTACCCAGGTACGTGGAGAGTTTCTTGCCTTTTGGGAGGTCTGAGGTCTTCTGCCAGCGTTCAGTGGATGTTCTATAGGAGCAGTTCTACGTGTAGATATGTATTTCTGATGTATCTGTGGGGAGAAAGGTGATCTCTGCGTCTTACTCTTCCGCCATCTTCCTCAACTCTGCCCAATTGTCTGTATTGACTGGCTGCACAAGAAGTTGTTGTAAGCTAATATTTCCCTGGGGCACTTCAGTCACTTTATTAATTGTTTTCTTCCTCACAAATGTCTTTCCTATTCATTATTTTCTTAAACACAAGCTGAATTTCCTTCTAATTGTTTACTTGCTTTTATTAACTTAATTATACCATGCCATCATGGCATAGAATTACAGAAATCTTAACAAGGAAAAGATCTTCTATCTAAAGAAAATTGTTTAAACATCAGAGGATGAAACAATCTCTAGAAGATTCTCATCGTGTCAAAGTATTCAGAAAACATTAAAAAAAAGAAAGAAAGAAAAAAACACACAAGGTAACGATATAAAAGTACCTTTGCTTTGATTGTCCATGATACTGCTCTTATTCTTATACAATAAGTATTGTTTTTGTTTTGCTTATTTATTTAGGTGTTTACCTTGGAGTTTTTTAAATGTAGGTAAGAAGTCTAAGCAATCTCTCTTTAAATGTTAATGTTTAAATGTTGTAAGAATAATTTGAAAATAGGTAAATAGTTTAGTGCCAAAATATCCCATAGTTGCAGTCACATGTCAGATCAAATTGTGTGTTCTAATCTATGACTACATATGGCAACATAATTACAATAACAGTATCAGCAACATCAATTTATTTAGTATCTCCTCCATGCCAGCTATAGTGTTTTTCATATAGTATCCCTAATTGTCACAACCTGTTTTCTACCTCACCTCTTCCATCTTCCAATTTTTATCTTGCTTCTAATCTCTTCCTTCTACCTCTTCTCTAAATTTACTTTACTTCTTTATTTTCTGCATTTGTTTTTGCCCTCATCATCTTCATGTGGCTATTATGGCAAACAGTTTTCTGATATGGAAACAAAGGCTTATCACTCAAAGAAGTGAAACAACTTGTCTAGAATCATGCACATTTTACATGGAAAAGTGACTTCCAACCCAGGTCTCTCTGATTACAAAATCTATAATTATAAGAATGTTTTTAAAGGATCATGCACTTCATGTTATTCTCTGCACTTTTAACATACTTTAGGTATTCATGCAATACGCTTCTCTTCCTAACAGATACATACCCACAACCCCCCTCCTTTAATTGGTTTGTTCAATATATTCCCAAGTCTGTTTAGAGTACTTTCATTGCCCAAGTTGGACTAGGTGAAGAGATCCTCTCCAGGGATAGAAGACAAATCCATGTAGCCTAGAAAAAAACTGAGCTAATCCCAAAGGTATACATGGCAACTTCCATTTACAGAAGCCCTGGTTAAGGTGGTGGGCCTGAGATTCATCATGATCAAACCAGAGTATGAATGACTAATAAAAGAACTCTTTAAACTATATGAAACTTTTCACCAATATGATATATACATGTATATATGTATACATATATTTATATATTTTTTTATCTAATATCTCATGACCATAAAACTATAAAATATATCTTACTTTTTGTTGAAAAGCTTTCCTAATTTGGGGTGTAGATTTTATACATTTCTAAATGAGTAATTTATATTCTAATTTAGTGTTCTGTTCAAAGTAAGTAATTTTTGAACCCCTATGAAAGCTACTTAGAAGCAAAATCCCCCCCTGATATACAAGCATGTGCACTCCAGCCTGCCTCTCTGCAATGTCTGTGAGCTCTGAGAAGCTACAAGAAATATTAGAAAGTATTTAAGACATAGATATGACTCAACTGCCCATAAATGGATTGGGCTGGCCCAAGCATCAGATTCACATTCTTTGAAGCAGTTGATAGCAAGAATTTCAGCTGACAACAGCAACAACAACAACAACAACAACAAAAAAAACAGAAGAAAGAGGAAAAAAATTAAATAACTTCTTTGCAATAATATTCAAATGCAGTAAGCAGTTTGGATCTAGGAAGCAGTGCCAAGAGTATACATGCTTGGCAAAGATTTAATTTGTTCTTTCCCAAATGGTGTTTCTGGACTGACATTGAGAGCTGCACCCCATCTAATACAAAACACTACTAAAGAAAGGCTGGTAGCTCATGAGTGTGCCGATACAAAGAATTGACACAGAAGTGGAGATGAGTGTACAACGTTGGCTGAAACCAGTTAAACAAAATACATGTAGAATCTCCTATTATTTCATCTTTCATTGCGATTCCACTAAACACACCTAAATGACAAGACAAGGAAATAAGAGGCTTTTCGGTTCTAAAAATTTAATTTCACCTCCTAAATGATCAGACTTTTAGGGAGGTATATAAGACAATAAGCATCAGAGTAAGTGGTTCCCAAATTTGCATATAGGACACTTTGATCCATCACCATAAACAACATGCTTTGTTAAGCAAAGCAAATTGGGTTTGATTAATTTTCTCTCTCCCTGTTTCTGTAGCACCTTTTCATTTTTTTCCTAATAAAAATAATTTAGAACAAGAAACACTGGTTCATTGAAGCTAGTTTACATAATTAATGCCAGAACTCCAAAGTACAAATAAACTGGACAGAGGTTATCAACAGCTGCATCATTCAGTCAAAGGGTTTCCATCCTCTCTCTCATGGTCCTTCTGTATTCATGAAGGCAGCCTACCTGCATTTAAGTCTGTCTGTTAAGTTCCCCTTGTGGACCCCGGAATACATAATAATGAAAGACTAATTTCTGTAACACTATGGCAGGAATAGAGGCTTGGTCATTACTATATTCTATAAGAGAGAAAGATTTAGCATCTGAAAAATAAGATTCCATTGTTAGATTCTACACTCAACTGTCCAGCTCTTCTCCCTGGGTGGCCTCAGACAAGCCCTATACTCCACATCTTCCTCATTTAGAAAACCAGCTACTCCCTATTTCCCAGGGATTTTGTGAAACTAAGATTAACATGCTTTTGAAGCCAGGAAGATATTTATGGGTGAATGAACCCAACAAATGTTCTGTTATAAATTTGAAACACATATTGAGCATATTCCTCCTTTTTATATGAAGAAATATAAGGATTATTTAAGGTATGAATAAAACTTTTTTTTTCAAGAATTTCAGAACTCTGGGGTCACGAAAGTCATGTAAACAATAAGATTTATGACTGACTTCTTAACAGAAACAATGGAAGCCAGAAGACAGTGGAATGAATTATATGAAGTGTGAAGAGAAAACTGCAAGCCTGGATTTATATATGCAGAAAATATCCTATAAAAGTGAAGGCAAAATATACATTTCCAGACAACCAAAAACAGACTTTATCACCAGAAGCCTTGTACTAAGAGAAGTACTACAGAGAGTTGTTAAGCAGAAGGAAAATAACCCCTGGCAGAAATGCAGAAAAAAGTGAGGAGAGAGGAGCAATGGAAGTTGTAGATATGTGCATAAGTAAAATTTTATTAATATTACTATATAAAACAATAAAAACTTGTGATATCATTTCATTAAAATGGATAAAAAACAAACTGGTTGTACAATTTTGCATTTCCATCAGCAATGAATAAGAGTTCCAATTCCTGCACACCTCTCATAAGAAATTACTTTTGTAATTTTTATTTTTTTTAATTTTAGCCATTAAAATACTGTAAAACAGTATCTCATTGTGATTTTAATTCATGTTTTTCTAACAACTAATTATATTGAGTATCTTATGTATTTTCTTTGAAATGTATGTTCAAAATGTTTTCCCATTTTTACATTGAATTGCTCATTTTCTTATTATTGACTGATAAGAGAGCTTTATTTATTCTGGGCACAAGATCTTTATCAGATATGTATTATGCAAGAGAAATGAGAATGTATTTCTATACAAAGACCTCTGCAGAATGTTTATAGCAGCTTTATTCATAATCACCCAAAATTTTAAACAGTGTCCATTAAACAGTGAATGGATAAACAAGTTGTAGTAGCTCCACATAATGGAATACTCCTCAGTCATTAAAAAGGAATTAACTATCGATACATGCAACAATGTGTATGAATCTCAAAAGCATTACACCATGTGAAAAAAGCCATACACAAAGTATAACTTGCATAATTGTATGATTCTGTCCAGGTGACCTTCTGGAAAACACAAAACTATTAAAAACAAAAATCATATCAGTAGTCATGTGGGGCTAGGGTAAGAATATTTATTATAAGGAAGCACAAAGAAATACTCAATAGCATAATAAAAGAAAACCATAATACAAAATATGGGAGTAAAAAGTGTTCTGGGAAGTGGTAAAAATATGAATTTATATTATCTATAATAATATAAATATACAATTTATGTTAAATAGTAATAAATCATGGATATATTGATATAATGCAAAGTCTCCGATAACTACAAAATAATGTTGAGTGAAATTAAATACCCACATAAAAGAAGGAATAGACCTTGTTCATGAATTGGAAGACTCAATATTGTAAGATATAAATTCTCTCCAAATTATCTATAGTCAGTACAATTCCAATCATAATAATTCTTAGCAGGTTTTTTGTGTGGAACTTGACATACTGATTCTAAAATGGATATGGAAATGCAAAATATCAAAAATAGCCAAAGAAATTCTGAAGAAGAACAAAGTTGGAAGACTTACACCACCAGATATTATGTAGATCATAGACTAAATGTGAAAGTAAAACAATAAAGTTTATGAAAACTGGAAGAAGAATATTTTATTCCCTTGGGGTGAGAACAAAAAGCTCAAACAATGGGGTTAAATGTTGGTAAATTGGATTTTATTAAAATTAAGAACTTGCATCACCAAAAGATAACATTAAGATGAGAAAAAGGAAGACATTGAGTTAAAGATATTTTCAGTACATTTACAGGAGAAGGACTTCTTCATAATATACAAAAACACCAATCAATAAGGAAAAGAGAGACAATACAATTTCTAAAATGGGTAATAGACTTAACATATATTTCATAAGAGAGACTATCCAAATGACCAATATTCATATAAAGGTTTCCTAGGCATCATTGATCAGAGAAGTGCAAATTAAAGCCACAGTAAGGTATTATTGCATACCCACCAGTATAACTAACTTTATCCAGTGTTAGTGATAATGTGGAGCAAGAGGAACCCTTATACACTGCAGGAGGAACTGTAAATTTCAAAATTTCAATCACTTTCCAAAACTCTTGTGCGTATTTACTAAAGTTGAATATGTGCATACTCCCTGGTCTAAAAATTCCATTCCTAGGTATATACTCAACAGAAATGAGTACTGTGTCTAACAAAACACATGTACAAGAATGTCAATAGTCAAAAATTGGAAACAACTTAGGCATTCATCAGCAGTGGAATGGATAATTTGGGGTGTATTGATACAATAGAATAGCAATGAAAAAGTGTGAACTACTGATACATGCAACATCATAAATGAATCTCTCAAATACGATAGGAAGCCAAATACAAGAGTATTACTGTATGTTTCCACGTCTGTGAAGTTCAAAGTGAAGCAAAACTAATCTATGTGGGTGGATGGATGTCACATAGTGATCACCTTTCTTAAGTTAATGGCTGGTGTGGGGCATGAGGAAAACTCACAAAAATGGTAATGCTTTTTATCTTGATAATGGGTATTGTTTTCAGGGGAAGGCCTACTTTGTTGAAATTTATGAAGATGTACAATTAGGATGTGTACTCTTTTCTGTATGTATCTTATATTTCAATAATAATAAGTTTACGAGAAAAATCGACACTATGGGTTTCTGGAAGATAAACTAAAGTACTATGAAGAATGACTATTGGTCAAACTAGCTTCCTAAAGGGACACAATTAGGGTTCCAAATATGATATTCATCAAAGCAACATTTTTGTAAGATACATTCTTTTCCCTACATAAGTACTTGTGTGTGGCAACCTCATAAATGGTTTGTGCTCATGTGCTGAGGGACTTTAATTAGTATTATTTCACACAGTATTATTTCACAAAGGGATTAAAACTGTTGAAGAGATGTTTATTTCATCAGGGAAATCTCCACCTGTAGAATAAAGGTTTACTGGTAGTTCCTGATGCCTACCCCACAGATTTTCATGTGTATTGCTTTTTCTCTCCACACAATCCTCCCTGTCTAGTTTACTAAAATTCCTATGCAGGAAGGAAGGACAAGTGACAGAGACAGTCACCCCTTCTACAATTCAGTTAATACTCCTTCTTTTCTGCTCTCAACCCATTTCTTGGAGGTTACACAGATCCAGGGAATTGAAAGTTTGTGTACAGATATTAACCACCTACAATTTTCCTTTGATGTGTGTCTAGACTACCTATCATCACATAACACTGTTGAACATGCCAAAGGATTTTCATTTTGACTTAGCAGAAGCTTCACATTATTGGTCACTTTTCTTTATCTACTGGATTCAGTCATCTTTCAGGTAAGCAATTCATCTCAAAATATTTTATCAAAATCCACCAGTCAAAATCTTGCTTAATATATAGTTCATTCCAAAGCCAAAGGGAGATCCAAGCTTCATAATTTCTAAAGTTTATTATTACTTCCAACTGTACAGAACTTATACCTTGCTTTTACTTTGTAAAAGAAAAACCACAGGCTTCTTCTGCCTGTTGCATATTTACCAAAATATACAATCATAAACATACTCACAAACACACAAAACTTGTAGTAAATGGGCTAATACACATCATTGCCTGACATTCTTGAAGTGTTTCAACCAGGAAAAATAAAAAATATATAGATGTTACTGGGCATATCATAGAGTTACAGAGCTGAGAAAAACAAGAAAAGATTTGAATACTTTCTGTACTGAATGAATCAACTCCATCAAGAGAACAGGAAACAGTTCAGGCTCACCCACCAACCATCTCTGATGTAAGGAGCTCCTACTTTAGCAAATATTAATTAAGTACCTACCACCTATCCTGAGTGGACTGGGAAACAAACATGGTAAAGAGTTCTTTATAAATATGGCATAAATAATGGAATCCACTTGAATGGAGAATGTAAACATGTATATTTCAACAATTTCCAAAGCCCAAGTATAAACTTGTAACAGATAAAACATAAGACCTGCAGGTATATTTGGGCTCTAAACTAATTGCCTGGGTAGCTAATTCCTGGATTGTCATATATTATAACTTCTTCACGGAGATTCCGTGACTACAGATGAGCCCACTTTATCAGCTGTAGTAGTTGCAGACAGCTGCCAGACTTAATAGATAAGATAGATAAAATTCAGACACATTGTCTCATCACTAGGCCTCCTCTTTTACCTGGTCTGCATAAATTAATCTGGAGCTCCTGAAGGGATCTTTTGGAAACAAGATGTTCTCACTTCCACTGAGCTAGTAGTGTTGCTCTACACTACCTCTTAACCCAGGATTCCTTGTTACAGTCATTACAGGTTTCAGATAGATAAGCCCCAAAATCCAATTTCTGAGTGTTTCTTGACACCAAGTCACCTAACATATAGATCACATCTATGTACCCTTGTGGGTGTACAAACTAGGAGAAGAACTGACTGAATACTGGTAAAGGGACAGAAGAAACAAAACAGCAACAACAAATAGAATAAGAGGCTAAGACATAGGACAGCTACTATTTTTGTTCATTCATTTTGTTTTAATTTGGTTAGTTGGTTTTTATATTTGTTGGCCATTCTCTTTAACTTTTTGGTGTTTGGCCATTACTAAGATTGTCTTTGCATCTCACTTCCAAAACTACCTCTTTACAGATCCAGAAGGGGCATCTAATACCAAACAAAGAGGCAATGTCTCAAAGCCAGCTCCCTACAGTGAGCCTCTAGATGCTCTAGTCAAGTGATTCATCCATCCGGACCCAGGACAGAACAAAAAGTGAAGGTTAAGCTATGAGTCACCCCACAGTGGTTCACACCTGTTTCCGTGGTTTACAAAGTCAACTCTTAAAGAGACTGTTGCAATCTTTAAAGAATCCAAATGCATACTTTATGAGAATTCGCTAAAAACTACAATTAGAAAAAAGTTTGACTGAGGAAGGACTTGTAGAGATCATTCGGGTCAGAGGTTCCTAACCCCCTTTGGGATCACAGAGTCTTTGAAAATTCATGGAAAACTATGGACTCTTTTTCCTCCAAACTGCATTTAAGATCTTGCATAGAACTTGAAGGAATTTTTAAAAATCTATATATATTATGAATCTCACCCATGAATTCGCTCAAAGTCCATGGGCTCTGCATTTAAAAATCCCTGATTTAATCCCAGCCAGAATAGGTCTAGGTTAAATAGTTTACCTAAAGTGAGTAAGGATAGCAGGACAGGGGCTAGAACATGAGGACCTTGGCTCATAGTCTACTATCCACACCACTGCTATAAAGAAAGATCTAAATTTTTAAAAATATGGTTATTCTGGGGCAGGTTGGACTTTCTCCAGACATATATTGATTAGGAAGTTTCAGTAGGGAGAAATGGTCATGAATATAAATTAAAAAGTGTCAGATTTTCTAGTTGGGCTCTAAACTAATTGCCTTTATTTTTCCTTTCTGGACCAGATTTTAAACTAGGTGATCAGGTGATTAGAAACATAAATTCTGAGGAATAGGCATTATGTTGGTGTTTTCCTTCCAGTGTATCCAGGGTGATACACAGGGGAATAGTGTCCCAAATTTTGAGGCCACAGTTATTCCAAAATCTGTAATATAAACAGATAGTAAGAGCCTATTTTATTTGTCATTTCAAACAGTTAAACCACTATATATTCCTTGTACCTTTAAGCATCATGCCCTTTCCATTTCTAACAAGATTTTGGAGATGCTCACTCCCAGAATTGTTGGAAATATCTGTCATTGAAATCCTACAATGAAGTAGCAACCAGTTAGTTCTCATGGAACTGTCCTTATATGGGGTCTACGAGACACCCTGTCCTGGTGCTGCTTCCCCTCACTGTTATTACAGAAATTGGTCATGTTAGCAAGAGCAGCCTGGCAATGAGATCACAATGCCTGTGTTTAAAGTGGTTCTGATTCTTCCTAACTCTGTAATTCTAAGGAAGTCATTTAACCTCTCTAAACTTTGTTGTCCTGAAGTGTAAAGCAGGAATAATAATCAAACTGGTTTACAAGGTTGCTGATGTCAAAAGATAAAACTATTAGCCAGTGCCTGGAACACAGTAAGACTGGGTTCACATTAGCTAGTGTTTTTATTAACTTCGCAGGTTAATGTACAGACCCAGGAAGAGGAAGGGACAGAATGGGAGAGGTAACAAATGCCTGAAATTGAAGAATACATTGTAAAGCAGCTTGGCTTGACCTTGATTAAAAATACAGAAACAACTGAAACTCCTCTAACCCTAAACTTCTAACCTAGTTACTTTCAAAAAGAATGCATGAAAATGTTTCTACCAAAGGGGCTTAATTCAGTACAGTATCAAAAGGAACTCATTAAAAAGATTCCATGATACAATGTACCCTAAGGGTAGTAATAAGGGTATCAAAAGGACCTCATTAAAAAGATTCCATGATACAATGTACCCTAAGGGTAGTAATAAGGCAAGATTCTAGTGTTGTTGTACCCCTGGGGTAATGTTTCTTGTCTGCTGTGGGAGGTGATTCCTCTTGGGACAAGCCTGTGGACACAGAGCTCAGCTGCTCATCAGCTTCCAGCTTCTGACAAGAAAGAGGCTGAAATTTGTGACTGAAGAACCCATGTGTTATAAGCAGAGAGGGTGGGAGGTTTCTCTAAGAGATTTTGGGTTTCTTCAGTGGTAGTTGTTTTTGGTTTTCATATACTTTGTATCTCATTTGTTTATAAGACAGTCTAATTAGAGCTTAGTCTTGTTTTTGTTTTTTTTTAACTATAATGAAGGCTTGATAAGCACCTATTCTCCTCCTATTTAAAAAAATAAGGGTAAATCAAGAACAATAATTCTCCCACGTGGCCTTTTGCAGCTTACCTTCATGCTAGAAGTCTACAGTGGCTGGTTGGCTGTACCAGCCTGGTTGGCTCCCTAGAAATGTCTGGAGGCAGACATGTCTACCTGGTTGGCTCCCTAGAAATGTCTGGAGGCAGACTCCACTTCTGGCTTCTCCATGCTCCAATGGTCTTCCAGATGATGAAGGAGACTCTCTGCAGACTGGGCCACAAAATTCCACTCCAAAAATAAACAAAAGCATCTTGCTTCCTACCTTGAGGTTGAGGCTCAAGTTGCTTCAAACAGCCTGTTTACATAACAACCCAGAGTGTGGCCTGAACTTCGATCACTGCCCCGATAGGAGCCTCAGCATGTTCTGTGTCCAAGCTGTTTGGTTTCAAGTACAGGGTAATGTCCCAAATGGAAAAACTCACTGTGTCCCTGCAACCACAGCAAAGAAGCTGGGCCTGTTTTTCCAGGAGCTGCCACCCTGAAATCCCCATCCAACAGCCTCCAACTTCCCAGCACTGCTGGAGGAAAGCACCCACCAGATCAACAGATGGAAGACAATTTTCATGTTTCCAGCCTCAGTAAACAACTCTCATCAGTTTTTGTCAACCTTCCTTCCACCTACCTCTTAGCTTACAAATATATTTTAAGATGTCCCTGTCCTTAAAAAGTTATTAAATTTTAGAACTTTAAAACTTTACCTAAGTTCAAACCCCATGAGCTACTCCTACATGTTTTTCCCCCTTCTTCACCTCTTAAAAGAGTAGTCATCTATCTGCAAAGAAATATACTCTGAACCTTAAGAAAGTGTCAATATTCAACTATTTTTCACTTTCAAAATCTTTCATATGATTCAAGTTAATACCACCATCTGTTAACAGTGTTTATTATGGAAGGAATAATAGAGGAATGGAGGGATCTTGAGTAGTTATTATTTCCTACTTTATACTCTTCTACATTTTCCAAATTTCTTCAACCACCCTACATTAGTTTTAAAATCATAATTTTAAAAAAATCAAAATCTCCACCTCTAACTTCCTCAAGAAACATTGATTCCACAGCCCCTTGACAACTGCTGTTTGCACTTGTCCCTCTTGCTTCTCTCACTGAGGACAACAAAGTCACCCAGTGACTTAATTCAACCAATGCCACAGATGAACCTGAAGTGACATTTGACATTTTCTCATTTCTACAATCCTTCCTCCATATATCATTGGATGCCCTGATTCTCCAGCCTCTGTCCAATCCATCTCAGTCTGCTTCTCCAGTTCAATCCCTGGACAGATATTTACTGAGTATTACTATGTGCCACTCACAAAAGGCTAGCAAAATTATAGTGAACACATCACAGTTTTTACATCTGTCCATCCCTAAATGTTGGTGTTCTCCAAGATTCTGTCCACCTTTCTTGTTTTTCATTCATTCCTTGAACCATCTATTCACTTGCTTGATTTCATTCTCTTCCTCCACCTTTATGCTGATGACTCACAAAGCCCCCACTTCTCCTCACCATATCTCTTCAGCTGAATATTCCAATGCACCTTAAATGTAATGCATTCTGAACCAAACTCAGCTGCCACTGTTCTTCCTCCACCATTTCCTAGGTAGATCTTGGCCTCCCTACTCATGCAGACATGCATGCTAGAGTTAGCTTTCAAATCTCCCTGTTTTCAACAAGCTCTCTCCAAGAGCAGAAGCTGGGGCCAGTATTTGAGCACAAAGTTTATTTACAAGGTGACCCTAGGAGGCAGGAGTGAGAGAGTAGAGTGTGAAGCAGAGAAGGAGAAGGAACAAATAAAATGGAGTGTTACTGAGGGGGTTCTTATTGTGGACAATTGGAGTGCAATTCCACAAAATTGCACTCCACAATTCCATGGTTCTGAGGAATTGTGTGAAATAAGTTTCCAGACGTTCCCACTGAAGTTTGAGAGGCTACAGCATTTTAACAAATTCTCATTTCCCAGTGGTTAAGGGTTGCTGGGAATGGAACCTGGCTTGGGTGTTCCCTGCACTTCCAGTGTACATAGGAACCATCTACCACAGCTGTAGTTGAAATCAGAAGTAAGGCAAGGAGATATTGTAAGAGGCATGTATACACCTGCTACCCTCCCTTTGTCCCCAAATCCAGTTTCCTACTCCTAATAATTCAGCCACAAAAATGTTGTAATTTGTCTCTGTCTCTCCATCACCACTTAGTTCAGACTCTCACATCTTATCAACACAATTAGAGTCATCTGATGGCTATCTTTACCATCTGTCTCTCCTCGAGACTGCTACCAAATGTATCTAAGAACATTTCTGATCGTATATATTCCTTATTTAGAAATTCAAGGTGACCCCCATTGCCTACATGTCAAATTCCTATAAAAATGGAACCCAAATTTCTTTTGATGGCATAGTCAACCCTTCACATTCTGATTCCAGAATTCTTGTTTCCGGTTCAGCTTTTATAATTCAGCCACCTTATCCCCCAAGCTACATTTTCTTACTCCTTCTCAAATTTGTCAGGCTTCATAATTTTAGCATACTACTCCATAATGCTTAGAAGGCACTGTGCTTTATGAAATGCTACAAGTTTGAATGACATAAATTTAAAATGTTGAAATAATATTTTAATATTTAATGGGATAGAGTTCAACTATTTTTAAATGTCCTTGGGTGGAACTCATTATTACCCTTTCATAGCAGATAAATAAGCATTTCCCTACTTTGACTTATACAAGTTTACAAAGTTTGACTAAGCAAATGAGGAATAGAAAAACAGATGAAAGATTATAAGTGACTTCACAGAACTGAGAAAAACACAATCTAATTGCCTGCAAAAGAAAGGGATAGCAGAGAGAAATGAGACCATTTGCCCCTGCTGAACCCTAAGAGGTTTGGTGACATGGAAGTCTGGGTTCAGATTCAGGTCCAAACACAGGATGTATGGGTTATTTGTTTATAGAAAGTTGGAAATTTCTCAAATACCTGATCCCCATTTTTTTTTTTTTGCTGTACGCAGACCTCTCACTGTTGTGGCCTCTCCTGTTGCGGAGCACAGGCTCTGGACGCGCAGGCTCAGCAGCCATGGCTCACAGGCCCAGCCGCTCCGCGGCATGTGGGATCTTCCCAGACCGGGGCACGAACCTGTGTCCCCTGCATCGGCAGGCGGACTCTCAACCACTGCGCCACCAGGGAAGCCCTGATCCCCTTCTTCATTCAAGGCAACCTACATCCCCTAGAGGAACAATGTGTGATGTTCTGAATAAACAGAAGCCTGAGAGGAAAAAGGGAAAGAGGAGCTAGGCTTGAAAATAATAGCATGAAAGCAAATGTCTCCATGCTGAGCTGTGTGTCCCTTCACCCCCTTCTTCTCCTCTGCTTATAGAACACCAGCAGCCAAGGGTTTACACCAGCAACACTACTCCCAGTTTCAGGACAGAAGACTGAAATTCTTATTTGGAAAAGCTGAACAGCTGCCAGGAAAAATACTTTGCATAGAGGTAACTGGGGATCCCCTGATGGAAAAGCTAGCTCATTGATTACCTTAAAGGATTTCATAAGCCAACAATTCTGCCTCCACTCCTCACCTACAAAGCTACCAATCAGCTTGTTAGAGCTTCACTTAAACATGAGTAGACATTCAAGGATCACCAGAAACTTGAGAAAATCTTCTAATGTGAGAAATTCTAAAAAATAAACAGAAAAAAAAAAAAACAGAAATGTTTCAGGATATAGAAGAAAGTTACCCCCCTAAAAAGCCATCCTGAATATCTTCAGAGGGATAGGAAAATATCATATAAATGAAAGAAGAATAGGATGTTATAAGAAAGGAATGATCACAAACAAGAAAGATATCTTGATTTATTAATGATAATTGAAAAATACAATAAAAGCACATTGTAACAAGGAAATATCCCAGAAAGCATTTTTTAAATCAAAGATATAAGAAGAAAATAGAGAGTATATAAGAAAATAAGAAGATCAGTCTAGAACCTTGCTACTCAAGTTGTGGTCCACAGACCAGAAGTATTGACATCTCTTGGTACCTTGTCAGATATAAAGATTCTCAGGCTCCATTCCAGATCTATTAAGTTGGAATCTGCATTTTAATAAGATCCCCAGGTGATTTGGGTGCACACTAAATTTGGAGAAATTTATCTAGGCGATCCAATATATTAGTTAAGATGTTTTTGGTTTCAAGTATGAGAAAACCATTTCAAAGCGGCTTTAAATATAAGGATAGTTTTTATCTAAGAGGTAGACGAGAAACAGGGTGGGCTCCAGTTTTTATTCACTGAGCTTTTTTTTCCCCATCCTTAAGGTCCCAGTTTTTCTCACCCTCTTAATTCTGCAGTCCAGAGCTCCATCATGATCCTATGTCTGGTTCCTCTGATGCCATAAGTTGACTACAAGCAGCAACGAAAACAAAATATTTATTTGTTCATAGCAAGCCATAGGGAGAGCCTGTTTTATCTCTCCCAGAACACTTTAGAAGCCTCTCTTCATTTATTATTATCCCAAACTAACCTAGACAGCTCATCCCTGAAATATTGACTTGTAAGGAAGGTAAATTGACTATGATTGGTTGAGATTGATTTTATGGAATGAAATAAATATTTGAATAACTCTCAATATTCACTACATTCAATTTCAGATCAATAGCAGTTCCGGGGGAAGCGGGTGGGAGAGGGGGGGAAAAAACAAAGAGAAGAGATTTTATCAAATAAATAATATGAGAAAATTTCCTAGAACTTGAGAGCATGTGCCTACATGCAAAAAGGGATGACTGAGTAGCCAGCAAAATAAGTGATAAAAAGACCCTTTTGAAGAACTCTTATGAAGTTTCAGAATACCATAAATAATGGGAATATCCTAAAAGCTTCAGGGAGAAAAATATAGATCTCATTCCAAAAAAATAGGAGTCAGAATGGCATTGGATCTCTCAACAGTTCAATACATATTAGAAGACACCGGAGTAATACTTTCAAAATTCGAAGGAAAATTCATAGTGAAACAACATAATGATTTATTTAAATGATATGATTAACACACAGGTTTAATCACATGAGTAGTTGCTATTCTATCATTCAAACTCTCAAACAAGAATGCAGATAAAGATATTTTGCAGCATTCAAGATTTCATATTTTTTCCCCATACACCTTTTTAAGAAAGATAACAAGAAGTGTTCTTCACAAAAATGTAGTGATAAATTAAGAAAGAGAGAAAATTATTGCTGGGTAATAACTGTTGTTGGGGCATTTGAGAAGAATAGCTATAGGTGCTTTTATATAACTAAGAAAATGAAAAAGGAGTAAGAGAGATCACTATTAAGTCCATGAAGAAAAGTTTTACATGAAAGAAAAGATCTAATGTACAGCATGGTGCCTATAGTTAACAATATTGTACTGTCTACCTGAAAGTTGCTGAGAGAGTAGATCTTAAAAGTTCTCAACACACACACACACACACAAATGGTAAATATGTGAGGTGATAGATGTGTTAACTGACTTTATTGTGAGAATCATTTCACAATATATGCATATATCAAATCATTGCATTATACATCTTAAACTTATACAATGTTATATGTCATTTATATCTCAATAAAGCTGGGGAAATAAAGAATATATATATATATATATATATATATATATATATATATATATATATATCTATCCTTAACACTTTGATGAACATTATGGTCCATAAAAAATACAGGAAATGTAAACACCATAAATGTATTACCTCAGCAGTAAATAATAACATAGTAAATAATTGATTCAACAAATTTAAACCAACCGTTATATAACTATACTAGAAGGATCCCGACCAGTGAAATGGAGATGATGGTATTGCAGAGAAAAATCCTCAACTTCCAAAACAGGTAGTCAAGAGCCTGTAAGAGTATGTAATTTTAAAATATGGCATTAGAAACCATCAATGAAATGAAAAGGCAACCTATGGAATGGGAGAAAATATTTGCAAATCATATGTCTCATAAGGGGTTAATATCCAAAATATATAAAATATATATAAAATATATATATATAAAATATATAAAGAACTCATACAACTCAATAGCAAAAAAGCCAAACAATCCAATTTAAAAATGGGAAGAAGAACTGAATAGACATTTTTCCAAAGAAGACATACAAACGACCAACAGGTACATGAAAAGGTGCTCAACATCACTAATCATCAGGGAATGCAGATCAAAATCACAGTGAGATATCCCCTCATACCTGTTAGAATAGCTGTCATCAAAAAGACAAGAGATAACAAATGTGGGCAGGGATGTGTAGAAAAGGAAACCCTAGTGCACTGTAAGCAGAAACGTAAACTGGTGCAGCCATTATGAAAAACAGTATGGAGGTTCCTCAAAAAATTAAAACTAGAGCTACCATATGATCCAGCGATTCCACTTGTGGATATATAGCTAAAGGAAACAAATTCACTATCTTGATGGGAAATCTGCACCCCCATGTTCATTGCAGCAGTATTACAATAGTCAAGACATGGAAACAACCTAAGTGTCCATCAACAGATGGATAAAGAAGTTATGAGATATAAATATATAATGGAATATTATTCAGCCTTTAAAAAAAAGAAAGATATCCTGCCATTTTCGACAACATATGTGGATTTTTTTTTTTTCAGTACGCGGGCCTCTCACTGTTGTGGCCTCTCCTGTTGCAGAGCACAGGCTCTGGACACGCAGGCTCAGCAGCTATGGCTCACGGGCCCAACATGTGTGGATTTTGAGGTCATTATACTAAGTGAGGTGAGTCAGACAAAGAAAGACAATTACTGTATGATCTCACTTATATGTGGAACCTAAATAAACCAAAATTGGAGAAATAGAGAACAAATCCGTAATTACCAGAGGTGAAGATGGGGGATGGAGGAAAAGGGTGAAAGTGGTTAAAGGTGCAAACTTTTAAGTATAAGAAAGTTCTGGTACATAATGTATAGCCTGTGACTATAGTTAATGATACCTTATTGTATAATATATGTGAAAGTTGCATAGAGTAGATCTTAAAAGCTTTCATCAAAGAAAAAAATATATAACTACATGAGGTGATGAATGTTAACTAAATTTACTGTGATAATTATTTCCCAATATAAACATATATCAAATCATTATGTTGTACCCCTTAAACTAATACAATGTTATATGCCAATTATATTTCAATAAAACTAGAAAAATTTAAATAAATATATAGTAAAACACAACATTAAATAGCAGACAAAATAGTAAAAAATGTAGCAAAAGGCTTTCTCTGTGGACTAGGTCTGAAGTAAGGGGTAGACCTGATGTTTTCAAAATCAGACTTTCAGAATTCAGGTATTATTTTACTATTAACATAACTTCTACTTAGACCAAAGTATTTAGAACCAGATTAATCAGATGATTTTACTATTGTTAAAAAAAAAATTTATAGGTCTAAAGTCAGCAAGCTTCCTACTTAGTCACCAAAAAATACTCTGGCTGCCAGAACCCACTTATATTGTCTTTTAGCAACCAACTCTATAAGCTACTACCTTGGACAGTGCAGGTAGGCAGAAATGTGCTCTTTTTTGTGTTACTGACATAGATGGAGGTCAAGAAGAAAGAATAAAAGAGAAATGCTATGTTGACTCATTCAACAAATATTTATTTTGAACTCTGAGGATAAACCATAAAACATAATGCAAGATCCCTGATTTCAAGAAATTCAATTTCGGAACTGTTAGTCAATTTTGGAACTCATATTCAATTTCAGAACTTATATTCAATTTTGGAACTCATTCAATTTCAAATTTAGTTATATAGTGAATAGTAGACTACTAAAATATACAACACCGTAAATAAATTTCAGAGATATTATGTTGAGTGGAAAATGCCAGACACAAATGTACTAAATGATTCTTTTTACATTAAGTTCAAAACTAGGCTAAACCAATCTATTATAAAGGAAGTCAGAATTTAAGTTACCCTTGGACAGAGGTGTATTAATGGACACAGTGCATATTTCTTTCCCTCTTTTAGCTTCATTAACACCTAGATGCAAAATATCTGGAGTGAGCAATAAGATATAATCAATAAGACCAAAATATACAATGTTGGCAAGGGTAGGTCACAGGAATTCTCAAACTCTTTTCCCTCTCAATAGGCATTTGAATGAGAACCCTCTCATTATACAAGAGATTGTGGGGTAGGGCCACACCCAGAGAATATAAGCTTGAGTTATTTGTACTTCCTTGAGTGGAAGCTATAACTCAACTTCCTTCTCATAAGTAATCATAACACATTAGCAAGTCAGATACTTGGTTGAGGGTGTTCAGAGAAACACTGTACAATCTACTCTCATCTTTCCAATTGTATAATGAAAAGGTGACTTTTTAAAAGGTTATTTAATACATGGCTTTTTCTTTGATAGCAGCAACAAAGGAAACTCTAGTAAGTCTGTAGTTTCATTAAGTCACTGAAACTGAACTGCTATTTTTGTTGCTTAAACAATTTTGCAGGGCAAAAGGGCATGTAAAAAGTGCCCAAAACCTGCCTCTGGTCCTCTTTCCCCAAATTCAATAGAGCCAACCCAATTCCACTATCACCATACTGTCCAGATATCTTCTTGCATCTAACCAATTCCCTCCTGCTCTACATATTCCAAAATATATATTTTTTAATGATAGAGAATTTTTTTTCTTAAGTTCAAAAAACTGTTCTCATTTTGGCCTCAAATTTCTGAGCAATCCAAGAGGTGAAGTAATTCACTCAGCAGGGTTTTTAGCCAATACTCTAGAAAGTGACCTGGACTCACCTCTGTTATCCCAGATGAGGTTTAAATAACACCATATACGTATTCATATGACTTGGGCTTCCTTATAGTATGGTGGCCTCAGAATAGCAGGACTTCAAGAGAGTGTTCCCAACAACCAAAATGGAAGTTTTATGGCCTTTTGTGATCTGACATTAGAAGTAACATATCATTACTTCTGTAGTACCCCTTTGGTCAAAGAAGTCACAAGCCCACCCAAATTCAAGGGGAGGGGAAATAGATTCTATCCTTTAATGAGAGAAAGGTCAAAGAATTTGCAAATTTAACACTGCTGCATGGAGGAAAGACAAAGTGCCTCATGGACTTATTTGGGATGTATAGTTCATTCACAATAGATATCTTATCTCTTTACCTCCAAGTCTGAGATTATCATACCCTCAGGGTCGATGATCATCCTACTTCTATCATTGAGAGTCTTTACCTGTGCAGCTGAAAAATTAAAGAAAGAAGAACAGAAGAGACCTTTAAGTGATGCTGTTATATATCTACTGGGAATGATATTTTAGTGGTAGAAAAAAAGACCTGAATCCCCAAAAGGACATATCCCCAAACATTCAGGTGAAACCTGAAGTACTCATCTTAAAAACTTAAATTCTTAAATTTAAACTCCCTCCAACCACTTACCTCCCTGCCCAGAAAGGTGGTGGTCTCTCTTTCTTAATTTAGTATGAATTAATAATTAAATGAGCCATGCAAAAAGGCATGATAAAAGACTAAGGAAGGGTCGGTGCTTTGTGACCACCTAGAGCGATGGGATAGGGAGGGTGGGAGGGAGACGCAAGAGGAAGGAGATACGGGGGTGTATGTATATGTATAGCTGATTCACTTTGTTATAAAGCAGAAACTAACATACCATCATAAAGCAATTATACTCCAATAAAGATGTTAAAAAAAAAAGACTGAAGCAAGTCATCCCTGGTTGCACAGTGGTTAAGAATCTGCCTGCCAATGCAGGGGACACAGGTTCGAGAAGATCCCACATGTTACAGAGCAAATAATCCCAGGTGCCACAACTACTGAGCTGTGCTATAGTGTCCGCGAGCCACAACTACTTAGCCCACATGCCTAGAGCCTGTGCTCCACAACAAGAGAAGCCACCACAATGAGAAGCACGTGCACGGCAAAGAAGAGTAGCCCCAGCTCACCGCAACTAGAGAAAGCCCACGTTCAACAGCGAAGACCCAATGCAGCCAAAAATAAATTAATTAATTAAAAAAAAAAAGACGAGGGCAATAGGGTCCCCTGCCTAAAGTGGGGTCCAGAGCAGAGAGAACAAGAAACCCTATACTTTCTTCTCAGTTTTGTCCATGGTACTTCTGAGAAAAGAAATAAGGCAATGATGCAGGATAATATAACATAGGTTTCAGTGGTTTGCTTCATACCATTTCCAGTGATTTGAGGTGGCTTGTCATAACCTAAATTTAAAAATAAGCTTCTGCTAAGAATTAAATTTCCTCTTAGTATAGAAGGCTCTGGAGACTTTTTTGTATTGGGCTTTTCTGAATTATGAAAGTTGGGTTAAAGACATATAATTCTAAAACATGGCTCAAAAAATGCTTTTTTCCCCAAACATGGAATTCAAAGGGGAAAATTGGCTTTAAAATAAAATTTCCTTTGCCTGGTTGCTTCTTTAGAAAGACCCAGAAGCATGAGACTAAGTAGAGAGAGGAGGTCCAAGGGGAGGTCAGAAACACTGCTGTCCTAAAGCTACTGCCCAAGTACAAGATGGAATTCCATAAACATTAAGAGTTGAATTCTTTTCTCCAAGGCTGTCAAGTTTCCTAACACTGAAATAATACCATATAATGGTCACATGCCTGTGATTTGGGACCGTGTATTCATGGATAATGTGAAGAGGGAAAGGAAAAAGTGTAACAGGGAAATTTTCCTCCTTTTCTCTTCCTATCTTCCTTTACATCAACAGAACAAAAAAGGAAAGAGGAAAGGCACAAGAAGAAAAATACAAAACAACTTTGCAGACAGCATCGGTCTTTTGGAAGTTTCCAGACCCAAGATGTTGAAGAAGTTGTATTTCTCCATTGCTTAAAATTTCCTCAGTCTAAAGACCAATTTTCAGAGTGGCTCAGCAGGACTCCCAAAGTTAGTTTGCATAAAGTGTCTCTTAGTGGAATCAGCTGCTAAGGTCTAGCTGCTTATTCAGTTCCAAATACCTGAACGTCCTAAATCAGCTGTCACCAATGGCCACTGGGTGCTTGACAATCTCAAAATCCATTGGCCAAATTCCCTGTAGATTGATTCCAACAAACAGTCCCCACCTAAGAATCATGAACTGTATATAAGCCAGGATTTAATCAAAGAAATAGAAGCACTGGAGACAGGTAATAAGGGATTTATTACAGGGATTCAACATTACCACAATGGTGGGAGTTAAACATCCTACAGGAGGCTGTGCCTTCTGTGTTTGGTGTGGAGGCCTAAAGTCATCAGTCAGAAGGGAAACATGTATATCAAGTGGGGAAAAAAGGACAACTGGAACCTTCAAGGATGAGCTGGAATCCTCGAGGACAAATTAGAATTGATGCTGTTCTCTCACCTCTTTGAGTCTACCACCTTCGATGATGGAGTGTCCTGCAGGAGGAGATGATATTATTTACCATGGAACTAGATTCTCACCTGGCCCAAGAGGCAGAGCAACTGAAGGAGGATCCAGCAGGAGCAACAGGAGCTACGGGACTAGCTATCAGGATGAGTCTGCGGAAAATGATGGCATGTGTGAGTGACAGCACTTCCTTGTGCCATATGTGGACTTTCCAAGTATAAAAAGAATATGGCTGTTGCTTCACTCCCACCTTCTAAACTTTCACAAAATGTATTGTGGCCTATTTTATCCCAGAACTATACAAGGAACAGAATTCTGGGCAATGTAGTTCCAGCCAAGCTAAGATGACACAATACAAACCACCCTAACTTGATTGGTTTGCTAGCACCCCCTTGTCACCCACCCAGCTGGCTTCACTTGACTGTCTTTGCCATATGACAGGCAAAAGAGAGAGGAAAAGAACAGAGGAAGGAAGTAAGAAAGAGGATACAAGTTGCACTAATCATGATGAACAAAATAAGAGGAAGAGCCTTTTGACATCTTGTGGCACAAAGAAGTGATTGGTGATGGAATAACCATAGCTAGTTAATTGCCCAGGATTGGAACAAACTTCAGTACACTGGAACATCTTAACTAAAACGCTGCTGTGTTACCAACCAATCTCCACCTTCCAATCCACTATCACAATGCCTATTAAACTGAGGTAATCCATTGGGAAATAGAGGGTCTTAGAGATCCTAGTTACCTGTCTTAGCATATCTACCAAAACTGAAGTCCTTATAATGTCATCCAAAGCCACATACCAAGGTGAGTATATGATAAGTATTTTACCCTGGTTTGAGGAGAACTTTCAAAACCATTAAACTGAAAAATAAAACCTTTGTAATATTTTAAGTATTTGATCTCATTTTCAAGTATAGAAACCAGCTGTATCTACTCTAGTCTCCCATGTCCACCACTCCCATAATGGATCCCACACTTCAAGCCTTCCTGGATTCCCTGGGGATCTGAGCCAATTCCCCAGGAAACCCAAAAGATAATAGGGAAAAAGCAAAAAAACATCAATGATTGAACTTAAGCTGTATACACCAGCCCCTTGATCCTCATTAGCCTGGGTCCAATTACTCCCAGGACATGGGTCACAGCTTATATTCATATGTCCATGACTCTGTGACTCATGCTCTTGTTGAACTTTTAAGCAGGAAATCTCTATTGGTGGTAAATTACAACTGAGTGCCTTTCACTTTATTACCTCATGACAAAAATAGGCAGAAGAAAAGCACTGTTTTTCACATTTACTGGGTATGGTGGGAAAATGGAATTAAAGAAAATGTGAAGGAAAACAATGTGGAATTCTCTCCTCCAAAAGAAATATGGCTTCCCACAAAAACTAGTAAAATCTGCACACAATGTGTGATTTAGCTCTCAAGGTATGTGCAATTCTGTGGAAAGAGTGTCAGAGAACAAGAGCTGGTCTAAAAATGTGTGACAAAAGGGTTTGAGAACACCCCAAACTCTTAGGAAGATAGATGGACTGGGAGTAATTTTAAGGATACAGGTCTAAGACAGCATTGTAACATAGTTGAGAGAAACTAATCAATTATATTGACTTATATGGAGGTTTGGAGAAAGGTCATGGAAGTATAAGTAAGTAAGTCTTAGACCACATGAAAGAAAAATAGTCCAAAGCTGTCAGGGTCCATGAGGAAGGCCCAGAGGATGGTGGATGACACTGGCTTTGTACACATTAGCACTGTTATCTTCTACAATGATTGAAAACAGTGGTTCTAAAAGTGTGACCCCAGACGAGCAGCATCAGCATCATCTAGGGAATTGTTAGAAATGCAAATTCTTACACACACACACACACACACACACACACGAGAATGAACCACTGATATAGAGTTTGTGGATTTACCTCGGCAGAAACACCGCTGGATGAAGTGAATTTTGGTTCTGTTTCCATGGTCTCCAAAACTCAGGTAGGTTCCCAGATAGCTAGTGTGCTTTCAGGGAGTGAGTACCCTAAAACAGATGATACCTCCAGGCTCTGAGATGGGGTGGGCAGAACCCCAAGGATGACCCCTGAGAGGAGCAGTTGGTTGTTCAGAGCCTCTGACTCTCTGGCTCAAATTGCCTCCCCTCACAGAGCGGGTAGAGGTCTGTCTTTAGCTGCGATGGGGGCACTTCCAGCCTGGTTGGGTGGCCCATTTGCTGGACAGCATGACTGGCTATTTCTACAGAGGCAAAACTTGGACGCAGAAATACCTGGCTTGAATCTTGGGCTCCCAGTTTTTGAGGCAAGTTCCTGACAATCAAGATTCTGTTGTGTATGTACATTGGACTTTAGTAGATTCCACACATAATTGAGAAAGGAGGTCACAGGCCAATGGCCCAGAGATGAACGGACCCGATTGTCGGGCTGCCTGACGCTAGCAGTGACTGGTTTAAAGTATTGCAAGAAGAATAATTCAGGACCTTCACCATCTTGATCCTTGTCACTTACCCTGGACTGCAAGCTCCACCTGTGAGACCCCCTCTAATTCCCCAGGACGGGGGGTGGGGGGCACAGTTCTGAGGCACTAACCTGCTGGGTCTTCCCTTCTGCCTGGTGGAAAAATAAAGCCATCTCTCTCTTCCTCCAAAAAAAAAAAAAAAACCCTGTAGGATGTTTTTGACCTGAGCCAGCACTCCAGTCTAAAAATCTGATGCTAACAAGCCCCACTTTCTGGCCTTAAGTACTAGCAAAATGGAGAATGTGATGCTCTTTTGAAGCAGAATCCCTATGTATCAAACAGAATAAAAGAAGGACTGCGCTAGTGGTAGCTGGAGTGAAGAGCAAGGACTCCCTGTGTCTCCTCTTCACAGCTTCTGGAATGAACCCCCCACAGGTCTCAAATTTCAAGGTCATTATTGGAAAACCAAGTATTAGAGAAAGGAGTATCTCTGAGTGAGGCTTCCCAGAGCAAATAGGACTTGGGTTGGACCTGGAAGCGTGGGGAGGATACAGATCAGCAGAGAGGAACATTGGGAGCTCGAATGAAGGAAGAAATGGGGAGGAGGGTCTGCAGAGGAATTAGGGACTACACCTGTTCTAAATGGAGGGCAACCACTGTGCAGTGACCAGAAATAGAACTGAAGGATCTTCAACTCAAGATGGCAGAGATCAGATTTGATTCAGTAATCAAGGGGAACCAATACAAATGTCTGAGTGGACAGGTGAGTTGGCAGGCAGGTCTTGTTACTTAATAATCCCCAAAGAGTCATGAGGATGCCATGATGTTGGTTAGCTGAGAAATCTCACCAAGCAGCTGCAGATCACTCTTCTTGGGGAATCTTGAACCCTGAGCATTTCCACTAAAAATTCATTCAGTACTTCACTAACTCCATCACGGCCTCAAGTTAACACAAACCAACAAAAAGAGCATTGATTTTCTTTGTAAAAATCTAAAAAGGGAAGTTGGAAAACCTTGAATGAGTTATGACTAGGCTCTAGTAGTTGCCTCACTCACAGGTCATGTGGAAGAGCAGGAAAACATGGAGAAGACCTGGTTTTCAGTCCCCTCTCCACCTCAAGCTGTTTGGCTTTGGGCAAGTCATTGATCCTCATTTGGTCTATTTATTCATCAATAAAATGGAAACAATATCTTATCACAAATTTGTTGTAAAGATTAAATGAGAATGCAAATATAAAACACCTAGCGCAGAACTTGATGCATAGTGAGGGCTCAACAAATGTCATTTGAATCTAAGTATGAAAAATCTGGAGGTAAAGTACTACATACATCGTACCTGAAATTTTCAAAATTCTGAAGGGAAGAGAAATAAAAGGTCAGCATTCCTTGCCTAAACCCACATTACAACATGAATACACCCTTAACCACAGATATTGAAAAACATTTGGGACAACTGGTCAACACTCCAGGTATTATCATTTTAAGGGCATTTTCAGCCAAACCCCAAAGAACAACACTGTTAACCACAGAGCAGTGGTGACTGCACCTACCTGAGCTGGCTGAGTCAATGAGCGAACACGGTCCAATAACAAGTCAAAACATAGCTTAATTACACAGGAGCACGTGATTTGCCTTCAGGTTCCCGTAGCAATTATCTGTGACTGTTTCTCTGGGATGTCTCACTTTGTACTGCCAGGATGAGCTCATGGAAGAGGCAGGTCATTTGAATGAACCTATCAGCCCTAGGTAATTATAAGCCAAAGCAGCAGAGTGTCATTCCACAGATACAAGTCAGCAAATTGTGACTTCAGCAAGGAGTTCCTCCTTTTTCTCTGAAAATATTTGCTGGAATGCCAAAAAAGCTGAGCCACCCTCTCTGAACATCCAAAGACATATTGACTCAAGTGATGGATGGATGAGATGCAAACACATGACAAATTCCAATAGAAGTGAGGCAGAAGGCTTGTTGGAAAATCTAGCAGAATAAAGAGGGTGTTAGAGCAAAATAAAATCTATAGAAAAATTATAAATTCTTTTAGCCATCTCTGTGAAAACACCAAGAATTCTGGGTGATATTATGTAAGAAAAGACTTTGTCATTACCCTCTTTTCAGAGAACAAAATCACATACTTCCTTATCTAATTATCTTTATGTGGGTAGGTTAGAAGAAACCATTTTCTCCCCATCTCTGCATTTTGACATTGGTTAATAAAATAGGAACTTCAGGTTTGGGGGAGATATTGAGAACCTGGCTATCTACCTCTACCCCCTTTCACTCCTCTCCCAAGGGAAATGGAGTGACCCATGATGTTGGTGAGATTAAGACTTTTGACCATTTCTGGACCAACCAGCTTGCAGTGCACATGCTCCCTGGTGGGGCATAAGTTCACTGAGATAGGGCTTCTGGGCCTGCAGGGCATAAAAAGAGCCAGCACTGGATACAGTATCATGCTGAAGACCATGGACTCTGGGGTCAGACTAATTGAGTCCAAAGCCAGCTCTACCTCTCACTGGCCCTGTGGCACTGAGCAAGCCACCAACCTCTGTGTATTTTATTTACCCATCTATAAAATGGGCTTGATGAGAAATAAGTGTAACAGAACAAAATATGCAAGTGCTATTCAATATTAAAGAGGAAAGAATGCAACACATGAATTACTTTAGGAAAAGCAGGACAGGGTGGCAACCTAAGACATGAAAGTCAGGATAGGAGACATGTGGCTCCTGTGGAATTCACTAGGAAGAAAAGAAATATAATCAAAGAGACCTCTGCCATCTTTGTATCACTTGCAAGCTCTTAAAGATTTATGGTGTGTTGTCAGTAATAAGGGAAAGCTAGGATCTCACTGTGAGTCCAGCGACTCTCAATGTTATTTCAGCTTATTTGTTATGGACAAGAATTTGGATAAATCATGCATCTCACCAAAGAGATTCAATTCTTAAATACTCATCATGAACCCTTTTATAATACAGTTCTATTAACTGTAAAATATGAGCCCCTAACGTATGCAAGACAGTTTTCCAGTTCACCTTTAAGAGACACAAGACATATCCTGTATTGATAATACGCAGATCATGAGTGAGGTCAGGGAAAGAGTAAAGGAAATATATTCAGAAATAAAAAGAGAACATGGTAATGATAACAAAGAGTAAGAGAAATGACTAAGTGAAAAAATAAAATAAGTTTGGAAGGTTGACCAAAAAAAAAAAGTGTAAATTTTCTGGAGACATGGTATGCTTTCTTGCAAAGAATATGTCCAGCTCTCAAAGAGCACAATTAATGGAATATAGTGCTGAACTAACAAAAGCAAATCCCAGTGTCAAGCACAGTATCTCGAATCCAGAAGGTGATCAATGAACTTTGCTCAAAATTGGCATAAATAACACCAGTCAGAATGGCCATCATCAAAAAATCTAGAAACAATAAATGCTGGAGAGGATGTGGAGAAAAGGGAACACTCTTGCACTGCTAGTGGGAATGTGAATTGGTTCAGCCACTATGGAGAACAGTATGGAGGTTCCTTAAAAAACTACAAATAGAACTACCATATGACCCAGCAATCCCACTACTGGGCATATACCCTGAGAAAACCAAAATTCAAAAAGAGTCATGTACCAAAATGTTCATTGCAGCTCTATTTACAATAGCCCGGAGATGGAAACAACCTAAGTGCCCATCATCGGATGAATGGATAAAGAAGATGTGGCACATATATACAATGGAATATTACTCAGCCATAAAAAGAAACGAAATTGAGCTATTTGTAATGAGGTGGATAGACCTAGAGTCTGTCATACAGAGTGAAGTAAGTCAGAAAGAAAAAGACAAATACCATATGCTAACACATATATATGGAATTTAAGAAAAAAAAATGTCATGAAGAACCTAGGGGTAAGGCAGGAATAAAGACGCAGACCTCCTAGAGAACGGACTTGAGGTTATGGGGAGGGGGAAAGGTGAGCTGTGACAGGGCGAGAGAGAGTCATGGGCATATACACACTAACAAACGTAGTAAGGTAGATAGCTAGTGGGAAGCAGCCGCATGGCACAGGGATATTGACTCGGTGCTTTGTGACAGCCTGGAGGGGTGGGATAGGGAGGGTGGGAGGGAGGGAGACGCAAGAGGGAAGAGATATGGGAACATATGTATATGTATAACTGATTCACTTTGTTATAAAGCAGAAACTAACACACCATTGTAAAGCAATTGTACCCCAATAAAGATGTTTAAAAAAAATAAAAAATAAAAGAAAGAAAAGGCATCTAGATTGGAAAAAAAAAATTCAATGTATTCTTTCTTTGTGTTCTTGGTTTTTCTTGATTTGAATGCAACTCTTTGAAACTGGAATTAAACTTCTCCAGAGTTAAAGATTAGATGGACCTTGTTTAAAACCCCTGTTAAAATACTTTTCAGAACATGTCTGTATGTCTGTAAGTGTCTGTACATGGTCTGTCCACTGGTCTCTGAGCTCTTCACTGACTTGTACTGTATCATTGTCACATGCTTAGCATGAAGGGATACTTATTAAACATTTATGAATAAATGAATGAAAGAATTTTATCTGTCACTCTCCAGAGTTTTTGTGCAGGCCATTGCCCATACATTTTAAATGTTGCTACTTCTTTGGAGTAAGACATTGTATATAAGTATTATTATTTAGAAGTAAGAGGATAACTGAACGTAAGACCAAATCCTGAGTTCCTCCCCTTGGCCTCCAAATATTGGTGTGCCCTAGGATTCCAGTTTAGGCCTTCTTTTTGTCTCTGTATGTACTGTCTCCCTAGGTGGTCTCAGCTCCTCTTTTATCAGTTGTTATCACCACAATACTGTACAACAGCTAGCAAGAAACCTCAATGGCATACAACAATAACAATGTTCACTTTTTCTCACAAATCTATAAGTTGTCTGGGCAATTCCACTGATCCAGGAAAGGTTAGCTATTATCTGATGAACTCAATCCTGTGCTGGTCAGCTGCACAGTCAGCTGGGGATTGGCTGGTCTCAAATGTTCTCAGCTGGGATGAGTCACTCGGTGTCTCATCCTCCAACAGACTAATTTAGGTTTAAATTTGTTCTCACGATACAAGTTTGAGAGAGAAAGAAAGCATGAAATCCTATATAAAACTATACAAGCTAATTCAGGGACTTCCCTGGTTGTCCAGCAGTTGGAACTCTGAGCTCACAATTCAGGGGCCGCAGGTTCGATCCCTGCTCAGGGAACTGGATCCCGCATGCCACAACTAAAGATCCCACACACAGCAATGAAGATCTCATGTGCTGCAACTAGGACCCGGAGCAGCCAAATAAATAAATAAATATTTTCAAAAAACTATTAAAAAATAAATAAAACTATACAAGGTAATTCTAATGATCATATGGGAAAAAAAATTTAAAGCAAAAAGAGCCAGGAAAAATGATTCTAAAAAATAAAAGTGATGAGGGAAACCTAGCCCTTTTCAGAAAATAAAACATATTGTAAACTAGAATCATTAAAATAGTGAGGATCAAGTGAATAAAATAAAACGTTCAGGAATGGAGCCCCCAAAGTGGAATTTAGTTCACAATAAATATGGTGTTTCTAATAAGTTTTCCCAAGATGAGTTATTCTGTAAATGGATTTCAAGCAACTAGACTTCTGGAAAAAAAGGAATAAGGGTGCATCACTATATCATAGCTTACAAAAAATTATAAATGGATCAAATGTATGAACATTAAAAGGTAAAGAATAAAAGAACAGTGGGTAAAATTTTTATAAATATGATAGAAAATCTAAAATCACTAAGGAAAGATTGATATATCCAATTATATAAAGTCAAACATTTCTGCATGACAAAAATAGAGAACATATCAAAATCTAAATAAAAGCAACAAACAGGGGTATTTGCTACTCATGTCCCTGAAGAAAAGTTAATTTCCTCAAGAGAAAGGCAAAAAATACAAATACAAGGTTTGCAGAAAAGGAGGTAGGAAAAAACTTCCAACCTCACTCATCAAATGAGGAATAGAAATCTCTAATGAAACATCTTTTTTCTTACATCAGATTGGCAGGGATCAGAAAGTTTGATCTTTTTCTGTGTTACAGGGTATGCAGCAGGGATTGGCAAACTTTTTCTGTAAAAATACATATAGTGAATATATTCACCTTTGTGGACCATATGTTCTCTTTTGCGTCTACTCAATTCTGCTGTTTGAAAGCAGCCATAGACAATGGGCATGTTTGTGTTCCAACAAAATTTTATTTACAAAAACAGGCAGCCATAGCTTGTCTACCCTTGGTGTAGATAAACAAGCATGCACTTATAGCTCCATAAGACTATAAGTTGGCACCACTTTCATGGAAAGCAGTCTAGCATCATATGTCACCAGTTAGAGCGCACATATTTTTTGATCCAGCAGTTCTAATTCTAGGCCTGTTGTTCTTTGGTATACTCACATATATGTGAAACAATACAACAACAAGGATTTTAATTGCAATCCAAAATTGAAAGCAATTTAAAAATATCCATACTGTAGAATAATATTCAACTGTAAAAACAATAGGGAGGCCTTTTTTACTAAAGTTGAATGAACTCCAAGGTGTAATGTTCAGCGCATAATGCAAGAAGCAGGACAGGACATAAAAGATGCTATCGTGTGGGTGGGAATGAGTGCATGCACGTGCATACACACACATACACACTTACAAATGCATGAAATATCTTATCACTGGAAGGATACTTATGAAACTATAAGAAAGCTTCCATCTAAGAAGAGGAACTGAGTGACTGGGGACAGGGTAAGAATGAGACTAACTGTTCACCGTGTTAATATTTTGAACTCAGAATTTTGAGCTATAACTTCATATTACTTATTTAAAACTTAAAGTTAAATTTATGAGTTTTCACTTAATCAGGCCCATTTAACAGTGGGCCTGACAACAGATAAAAAGGAATCTCTGAAAAGAAAATATGCCAAGGAAACATACTTTCCAGATCGTTCTTGCCCAGATTTTTTCCTCTGATTTCTCTGTTCTTTTATCTTCCATCTTTAGGACCTCTTACTGCCTTTGTCAAATCCCAAATAGTCCGTCTCTTTTTTAACCTATGCGAGCAAAGTGTCTGAGTCACCCAGAGGGTTCGCTTGAGGTAAGGAGGTCACCAATGGTTTCTTTGTTAAGTTGAATGGGTCTTGCTGGTAAGTGCCAAAGCCATAATAATAGGGCAGACAAGGACACTTCTGAGGAGCAAGGCCTGGCTAGGCTGCTCCCATCACTCACCTAATTGGGAAAGGGTGTCTTTCACAAGTCTTCTCGCACACCGGGCCCTCATTTGGAAAGTTCGAGATGGAATCAATGAGAAGTTGTCTGTGGGAACAAGGTCAATATACACATAATGACCACAGAGACAGACAAGCTTGTTCGCTGATGACACTTATAAGAGCAGCCAATGGAAAAGAATTGGTGCACACGTTAACTTCACCACCTCAAGGACTGAGGGTGCCATGCCTTAGCACTTGACCTCATTCAACTGGGCCCTGTCCTGTACCATGTCTTCCTTCCTTTTAATCTCCTGTAGGAAACAGGTTGGCCCTGCTCTTTCCAATTTCTCCAAGAAAGAGGACTATGCAGCCTGAGGTCTAAGGTCAAATTCACCAGGAGAGCCGTGACAGGGATTTAGAGAGAGTGTGCTCTCAGAAGGGGAGTGAGGGGAGCAGGATGGTCACAGAGCTGAGCAAGGCTATGGGCTCAGGTGGGGTCTAGCCTCATCCCAACCCCATGGGGAGCCCAGCAGCACAAATGGCATCCCAGAGTTAGGCCCTGTTATGGCTGCAAGCAAAAGGGGATGGAGGGGAGTCGCTTCCCTGATAAAGGGGGTCCTGTTTGGCTGGGGGCAATCCTCTGAAAAAACCAACAACACACACAGTGGCTGGGAAATAGCTTCCAGTCTAGTAAAGAATATTGGACAGGACACAAACAGTATCCACTTTTGCATGCCTGGGGAATCTCCAAACAGCATAGAAGAGATGCTCTGACCAAAATGAATTTCCAAAAAGAATCAGTCTTTGTCCATCAAGTGACCAACACTCCTGTGTTTGGGTAATGTCATAGCATGCATTACCCTAATGTCAGCAGCCTTTGGGTAATGTGGTAGTTTCCTAGGGCTGCCATAATGAAGTACCACAAAGTGAGTGGCTTAAACAACAGAAATGTATTGTGTTACAGCTCTGGAGGATACAAGTCTCAGATCAATGTGTTGGCAGGGCCATGCTCCCTCGGAAACCTGTAGAGGAAGGATCCTTCCTCGCCCTCTTCTAGCTTCTGGGAGCCCCAGATGTTTCTTGGCTTGTGGTAGCAAAATCCCAGTCTTCATGTGGCATGCTCCCTATGCATGCATCTATCACCAAATTTCCTTTTTTTTTTTTAAGGACATCAGTCATTTGGATTAAGGAACCATCCTACTCCAGTATGACCTCATCTTAACTAATTACATCTTCAACAATTCTATTTCCAAATAAGGTCATATTCTGAGGTATTGGAAGTTAGGGCTCCAACATGTGAATTTGGGGGTTGGGGAGACACAATTCAACCAATAGCAAGTAAGTGTGTAATCACATTACATTTTTACCCTAAGATATTGGCTTCTAGTCTGGGGCTATTCCAGCTGTTCCGTACTTCTACCTCAAGTCTGGTCACTACAACCCAGCCTTGTGTGACCCATTATGTACTCAATCATCATTAGCTTAGCTATGGAAATTCCAAGTGAGGACCAAAACCTGTCCCTCTTCTGTGTGATGGAGGCCTCCCCTAGCATGGACACAACACAATGATTCCTCTCATTTGCAACTTCCATCTTGGTTTGGCCATTGTCTGGTCAATAGAAAGCAGAGAAACCATCTCCATGCACATAAAGAGCTTTTCATTCTTGGAGGTGGGGGAGCAGAGGGAATGATCTATCTGCAACACTTTGTGAGTAAAATGTTTGTTTTACCATTCACTCTGAGATACAAACAATTGTTATTAAGAAAAATTCTGAATGTTGAGAGACAACACAGAGGAGTAGATTTTTTTTTAACACCTTTATTGGAATATAATTGCTTTACATTTTTGTGTTAGTTTCTGCTGTATAACAAAGTGAATCATCTATACGTATACTTATATCCCCATATCCCCTCCATCTTGAGTCTCCCTCCCACCCTCCTTATCCCACCCCTCTAGTTCTTATTTCAATATATTGGCTATCAAGAGAACAGGAGGATAGATTTGAATCAGTACTGTTCCTGGCCACTAACCAAAATGTCAAATGAAGTCACTGGAGGCACGCCTGTGCAGAGGTGCACCATTAAAACTTCCATTCTGGAGATAAATGCTAGGGAGGGGCAACAACATCAATAAAACTTTAGGAATGTGGGCAGCAGATTATGCATGTATCACTGGTGGATAATCAAGGAGGAAGAAGCTAATGTATGCACATGGTAGTCATTAAAGAAGTGAGTTGAGAGTTACATTTATGAGTGAAAAGATGAAGGAACCCCCACTAAAAGATGTTGTCTGGATCTACCCTCTGCAGTCTTCATATGGTCTCTCTTCCCAGCCAAGTGTTTTCTTGACCCCATGGCTTAGGTTCTAAATGTCCCACTCAGCTATCTGGGTCTGAGACATGATTCATTATCAAGGGGATGTCACAAGCTTCTGGCAGTCAGGAGAGATTCTCCTGCCTGTCTTGAACTTCTTGACCCATCACTTGGCCTTGACCTCTGGAAACAGTGCACACCTTGCTCCTACCTGCCTGTCCAAACTACTGCTGCCTGAGCTAAGCTATGCCCTTTGATCTTCCATACTTTGTTCTTACAACTTCAAATATTTTTGATAGCCCATAAGCTCTACCTATTGGAAAGTTTTCTAAGCCTTTTGAATTAAGTAGTTTTCTTTAAATCAATAGTTCTTGTACCCTAGCTAGCCATGCTGCATGGTATTGAATAATATTGAGCTAGCATATTTCTTTTAAGTTTTGTTTGCAATACTGGGCTTATGGCAGAATAGCCATACATGTAGAAATATGTGTCACATACTACTTCTTTATAACTTCATCTAGTAGTCTTGGGAAAGAATTTCTTATGTGTGTGTCCACACTGACAAATAGTCAGTACACCAATTATGTTTTACAGGTGGGGTAGATTTGTTGCATTAATGGCCCCAATTCTTCATCCTTCCCTATACCCATGCCCTTTGTAACCTTGCAGTGCCCTTCAACTCTGATGCTGGTTCGCCAAGGGTCTTGATGTGGCCAAAGGGATGTTGACAGGCATGTTGCAAAGGCTTGAAAATGCACTTCCATGTGTCCACAATTGCTCTTACTCCTCTGCCATTACTATTAGAACATTCCAGGGCTAAGATGGAGGGTAAGACACATAGGGAGGGTCTGAGTTGTTATAACTGTTATAACTGCTGAGACCATCCTAGATCAAACACAACCTGCAAATCTCCCAATGTGTGGGCAAGTCCAGCCAAGACCAGAAGAACCACCCAGTCAATCTGCAGACTGTGCACCTCATTTGGAGACACAAGTTTTAGATGGTTTGTTACTGACACAATAGCTTGCAAAGTATCTTATCATACACAATCCCATTCCATAGCAATAAATCCACTTGAACATAAATTCCATGAAAGCACAGATCTTGTATGGGTCACTGATGTTTTCTAAGTACTTAGGATAGTGCGTGATATGTAGTAGATTTTCAATAAACATCTATTGAATTGATGAATGAATAAATGAATGAAAATAATTATGGTAATAGTAATAACAATATTAGGTACAAATTACTTAAACTCTATTATGTTCTAAGTATTCTACTAGGTGCCTAATCAACCGTTTTATTTGATTCTTTTGTCAACCCTGTAAAATAACTATTATTTATGCCATTTCAAAGATGAGAGAATTGCATTCAAAGCAACTGAGCAACTTGTTCAAGATCACACAGATTTCAAAAGTAGCACATGCAAGACTCAAATTCAGGACTGTTTAAATTCAAAACCCATGTTATTTATGGAAAATATAGGGGGACTTCTCTGGTGATGCAGTAGTTAAGAATCCACCTGCCAACACAGGGGACACAGATTCGATCCCTGGTCTGGGAAGATACTACATGCTGCAGAGCAACAAAGCCTGTGAGCCACAACTACTGAGCCTGTGCTTTAGAGCCCACAAGTCACAACTACTGAAACCTGCATGCCTAGAGCTCGTGCTCTGCAACAAGAGAAGCCACTGCAATGAGAAGCCCACGCACCACAATGAAGAATAGCCCCCTCTTGCCACAACTAGAGAAAGCCCGAGCGCAGCAACTAAGACCCAACACAGCCAAAAGTAAGTAAATAAATAAATAAATTTAAAAAAGAATATATAGGTACTAAATTATTAAAAACTATGTAGTAGGTATATCTTAGAGAGTTTGAGAGCTTAACTGAGTTTTAAAATAATTAAATTACAGTTGACCCTGGAACCTTCTCTACGTCCAGATGTTTTCCAATAATCACAAAATTTGGAGTCAAGTGAACACAATTCTAAGGTCCCATACAAGAATATGGAATAATCATCTGAGAATCTGACTGTAAAATCAGAAGCAAAATTAATGAAATAAGAAATATACAAAGTAGTATAAATAAAGTTACTTACACACCTGAGCAAGAAATGGATATGAAACCTAATTGATGTTGTTTATAAAAGTAACAAAAGATATAGGAAAGATTGGATCCATGTGGAAATGAGAATACATGTCTACCTTCCCTATTACATTAGCAAAAAGGAGATTTTGAAGAGTGTGAATCAATAACAGCATTCGGAGTTAAAAAAAAAAAAAGCTGAGGAGTGTATTAGGCAAGGTTCTCCAGGGAAAAAGAACCAATAGGGTGTGTGTGTGTGTGTGTGTGTGTGTGTGTGTGTGTGTGTGTGTGTGTGCACGTGTGCATATGATAAGGAATTGGCACATGCAATATGCATTTCTGGAGGCTGGTGAGTCCAAAATCTGCAATATGAGTCAGCAGACAGACAGAACCTTAAGGAGAAAATGAAAAATCCACCATCATTGTAAAATATTTTAATATACCTCCCTCAGTAAATGCTATAGTTACAAAAATAAGTAATTATTGCTATTCAAGTGTTTCATATTAATAATAATTAGTAATAATTATTGTTTCATCCATCCACTATGAATATAGAGAAAACATTGTTCTCAGAAATAGAATATACAATTTTCCAAGCACACAAGGAACATGTATGGAATCTGACCATGTGCTAGACGTTTCTTTAAAGGGCCAGAGAGTAAATACTTTAGGTTTTGCAGGCCATGCCATCTTTATCACAACTGTCAATTCCACCATCGTTGTGAAAGAAGCAATAGACAATATGTAAAAAATCAGCATGGCTGTGCTCCAATAAAACTTTATCTACAGAAACAGGTGATGTGTATTCCTGTTCTAAAGAACAGAAAAGGAGGGCACATATACTAATTTATTTTACATGATTATCCCATCCTAAACATCAAGTAGAAAACCAGGCAAGAATAATACAAGAAATAAGGCAATTTTACTGAAGATCCTAATGCTAAGAAAATTGACTATCCATTAGAAAAAGAAAAAATTGCCTCCCAACCTAAACCTGTACAAAAAAATAAATCTCAGATAGATTATAGACCTAAATGTAAAAGGCAAAATAAAAACATTCAGGGGTGGGATAGGGAGGAGGGGAGGGAGGCTCAAGAAGGAGGGGATATGGGGACATGTATATGAATATGGCTGATTCATTTTGTTGTGCAACAGAAACTAACACAGTACTGTGAAGAAATTATACTCCAATAAAGATCTATTAAAAAAAACATTCAGAAGAGTATCTGTATGACCTCATGATAGAATATTACTTCTTAAACAAGATGCAAAAATAGGCAACCCATGAGAGAAAATATTGATATATTCAAATACTTTTATAAAGAGCTTTTATTCAACAAAAGATACCATAAAGAGAGGGAAAAGATAGGGCATGAACTGAGAAAAGACATTTGCAGCACATACAATTGATGATTGGTTTTCATGCTATATGAAGAATTTCTACAAACGAATACAAGAAAAGGTAACAATAGGAAAATGACTCAAACAATAGGAGAGGAAATATGAACCCCATAAATATGTAGAAAGTTGATCAAACTTACTAGTAATTAGAAAAATTAAAACTAGAAGCAAACTGAGACACAATTTAAAATTCATAATATTGACAAAAATTTTTAACTTGGAAAACACCAAGTACATGGAGCAAAAGGACATGGAGCAAAAGAAAATCTAATAAACTGCTGGCTGAGTGTAAACTCATAGAACTCCTTTTGAAAAACAGTTTGTCATTACCTAGCCAAATTCAACATTTTATTCTCCATGACCCAGTGTATCGGTCAGGGTGAGTTAACTTTGTTATAACTTTGTGATAAACTTGATATAGTAAAAGTTAATGTTTTGTTCACAAGACAATCATGCGAACAACAAGGGGGGAAGGGTAAGTGGTGGTAACTAATCCACACAGTCACATGGGGAAAGTAAGGAATGCTGCCAGGAGATCTTCATGGGGCAGGCCTAGAAGTAGCAGACATCACTCGTTTACATCCATGAGCCAGAACTAAGACTTTTGCCTTATCTAACTGCAAGAGAATCTGAAATAATACAATCCACACACCAGAAGAACCAAAGAACACAGATACAGGTCTCCCCTGCTATCCAAGTAGACTGTTCCTATGAAGGCTTTGTAAGCTGAAGTGGCATAAACCTTCTTCAGCTACTTTAGGACTCATCTTACTAACAAATGCTCACAATAAATCAAGATAAAGCACAGGTGCTCACGGACACAGTGCAAAACTATGGTGGCTTGATGCTGATATGCTGAGTACAGTTCCCAGGAAGGAGCTTTGTGGTGTCCCTCTAGCTTCTCTGGTTGTGGGCTGCCTCTATAATGGCTCTGCTGCAGAATAGATGCTGAGTGTACTATTTTCCATTTTTGTCTTTTTTTGTAAAATCAAAACTCCTCTTCAGATTTCTTTTGATTAACGAGAACACTAATGTAAGTCTTTCATAAAAGTGAAGTGACATAAAGCAAACTTTCAAAATGCAGGGGTTCCCTGTATTGTTGAGCACTAGCAAATTCTGCTACCCCCAGCAGTTCCATTCCTAGCTATTTACCCTGCCTGACACACTTTTGCATAAGTGTGCTATTTTATATTATATTACATATAGTATAATGGAAGTTCATAGTATTATTGTTCTTGATGACAAAAAAATTGGGAACAACCCAAATGACTTCCAATAATAGAAGTGGACAAACTTATAATGAAGGAGAGAATTAGAATTAAATTAGAAGTAAGTTGTTTGAGGAGGCAAGAGTATGGAAGAGAGGTCTGGTCTAAGATGGGAGCAGGAATATCTTACACATCAGAGCATATGGTAGAGAAGCAAATAGATTTGCAAATTTCATACTTAGAAGGTGTCATTCTCATTACAATACATCTAATTTCTCTACAATATGAGGCAATTTCACAGGTTAAGATGCAATGAGGAAGGGATGTTGAAAAGAAGGTATGAAATACTCATTCCTGATAGTTAAAAATTAATGTACCAGGGGTATATAGTGGAATTGCCTGGAAGAATTGAGTGCCATTTGAGATTTGTGGTCATCGGCTGAAGTGAGTCCAAACAACAACGGCATTTGATTTTCACCAGCCATGTTCAGCTGCTTGAGTGTAAGAAGGAAATGAATAGATAATTAGGCTTAACTAGGGTGGAGTTTTGCAGAGGAGTATGATGGAGGAGAGAGATCAGAGCATCAAGGATGTTTTCCTGAGAATGATTATAATTCCATACCACAAGATCTAAGTTACATAAAAAGAGAAGTAAGAACCTGAAACAGTGAGTAATAAATGATGAAAAATGGCAGATGAAAAGAGCCCTAAGAAAAGGTGAGATGGGAGGGTAAAAGCTGTACCCAGAGTATGGGAGATTCGAAAGTGAGATTTCAGAAGGGCTTGCTGTGGATGACGAGGTCTATGTAATGACCATGATGGGTGGCTGAGGCAGGATGAAGGAAAAAGACCATTGTGTAAGAGAGATCAAGGAATTGAGGAGGCAGGGTGATAGAAGGAATCCCCTATGTCAATATTGGAGCTGCCAAGATTAATAACAAGAGAAATAGTGGAGAGGCAGACAGTGATCCAGGTGCTAAATTTAGAAATGAATAAAGCAGTATGGACTTAGGGATAAAATATTGTTACATATATTGCAAACAAAGGATTAATATCCAGAATATATGAACAACTCCTATGCACCAATTTATAAAAGAAAAACAAGCCACTATAAAAATGAACAAAGAATGTGAATAGGCAGTTCACAAAAGGAGATATAACCTTACTCAATTAACATAAAAAGATGTGTTCACTTGCAGTAGGAAAACACAAATTAAAATGATTACTTTTTTAACTCCTTAGTTAGCAAACAATAAAAATAAAAAAATTAAGAGATTAGCAATATACAATATTGAATTGGGGGTGAAGAAATGGGCCCTCAAACACTTTTAAGGTAAGTATAGAAAACACTTTGTGGCTCCTCTCAAAATTTTAATTGTGCATACATTTAGCCAACAAAGACCACTTCCAGAAATGTATATTACTACAATACTCACACATGTGAACATAGATGTAGGTTTAGAATTAATTGTTGTTGTAAAAATTTGGAAACAACCTAAAATGTTGAACAAAAGTGCTTCCTGGGATCACCTTTCAAATAAGCCACTTGCCCTCACTTCCTTGCTTAAGGATTCATGTCTGGAAGCACCCAAACTAAGGGTCCTTGCACAGTGGTTTATCTCCCTTTTTCACTCAGGAAGATTGACAGTTATACTACCCAATTACTGCCTTTCCTTTTTCACTTGGGATGCTGAGAGACAGGCTGCCTCCTGTTATCTGACAGACATTTTACAAATAATTAACATGTGAAACTTCTCAAGACATGGGAATGGCTCATGATTTAACCCCCCTCCCTTAGTGTTACTTTATATAAATTATTCATCAGGATAGAATGGGCTCAGCCTTGCCAGGCCACACTTTTCTAATGACTGTTATCAAATCCATATGTTTACAGATGAAGGAAGTATTTTCACATAACAGACAGTCAGACCTTGGCCTGCTGAGGTGGTATTATATGAAGGTTCTAAGCTACAGTGGGCAATGCTGATCAATGAGTAGAAAGCTAACTTTGTTTCCTAATAAAGACAGAAGAGTTGAAATTCTGGAGGAAGTCTGTTTTAGTCAGTTCAGGCTGCAATAACAAAATACCATAAACTGAGTGATGTAAACGACAAACATTTACTTCTCACATTTCGGGAGACTGGGAAGTCTAAGACCAAGGTGCTGGCAGATTTGGTTCTTGCTGAGGCCTCTCTTCCTGGGTTGTATAAGGACACCTTCTCCCTGTGCCCTCATATACCTGGGAGAGAGGGTGCTGTGGTCTCTTCCTATTCTTATAAGGGCAGTAATTCCATCATGGGACCCAGCCTCATGACTTCATCTAAACCTATTACCTCCCAAAGGCCCCACCACCAAATACCATCACATTGGGAGTCAGGGCTTCAAAACAGGAATTTTGGGGGGGGTGAAACAAATATTCAGTTCATAACAAAGTCCAAGATGGGTGGTGAGACCCCATAAAAACAGAGAAACATGATTATATGAAGCAAGTTTTTCATTTGGGGAATGGGGGGGTGGGGGAGTCAGGGATATCATTGAAAGAGGCACTTATAAGTCTTCAGCATGTAGAAGATATTTAAAGTCATATGACTATACAATCCACAAGGATGTGAATGCAAATAGAGAAGACAAATGAGGACTAAGCCCAGGATACTACAACCCTAAGACTTCAGAGATATAAGGAAGAACCAGCAAAGGAGACTGAAAAGGAAAACAACAAAGTAGGAGATAAAACATCAGGTCAGAGTGTCCTGATGATCAAGTGAAGAATGGTGTCAAACTATGCTGATATGATAGGTCTAGTAAGATGAAGACTAAAAACTTAACCATTGGTTTTTAGCAATTGCTGTCATTGGTGACTTTGCTTATCATTTCTGACCTTGACAACAACAGTTTCTGTGGAATAGTGAAGGAGTATACCTGATTGGAGTATATTTAAGAAAGAACAGGAGGAGAGGAATTGCAGACTTCAAATGTAGACAGCCCTTAAAAGAATTTTCTGCAAAGAGGAACAAAGAAAGTTTTCAGTTGGAGGAGTGAAAACAAGAGAATGGTTTTTCTTAGGATGGAAAAAATAGTGTAATTATATGCTAATGAAAATGATTCAGTAAATGATGTGTCAGAAAAGAGTTGGGAAACTTTCAAAAGCAATGAAGTGGGATTTGGTGTTTTAAGTGCAAAGTTTGACTTCAGATAGGAGCATGGATAATAAGTACAGGAATGCACAGAAATAAATTAATGCAAAAGCTGTAGGAAGGGAAATATATGAGGTGGTGAGCCATGGAAGTTCTAATGTCTCTTGGGAATTGAGATTCAAGCCAATTTTATTTAAATCTCAAAGGACAAGATGGCCTCGATTGACTTTTTCATTATTTCATTAGTTTATCTGATTACCATGCAAATGTAAAAATGGTGGCATATGAAGATCTTCAAATATCTTGAAAACAAAAGATGATAAACTGAGGTGTTCTTCCTTGAAAGATTACTGACAAATGAAAATTTGCTTCTCCAGGGAGTGAATAATAATGCCCATCTTAGCAATTCAATGGGAGAAAAGAATTGCCTTTCAACTGATGATGCTCAACAATTTGGTAAATGGGTGGAAAAATTATGAACCTCAATCCCCACCTCATACTATACACAAAAATTAATTCAATATGTGTCATAAGTCTACATATAAAAGTTATAATTACAATATCTTCTCTATAGAAAATGTTAAAGACTGTCTTAAATTTAATACAAAGAAATCTTAAGACACAAACCTCTAATTATAAAAATTTCCTCATTGGATCTCAAAATTAATAACTTATGCTTATTTAAATACACCATTAAGAAAATGAAAAAAGCCATAGACTGGAAGAAATTGTACCCAGAATATATAACAAACTCCTACAAATTAATAATAAAATGGCAAACTATCTAATTTTTTAAATGAGCACCAAAAGCCTGAATAGACACTGCATAAAAGATGATATATGAATGGCCAATAAGCACATGAAAAAGTGCTCAGTATCACTATGAAATTCATATTAAAGTCACTGTCAGATGTACCACTGTACACATGTTAGAAAGGCTAAGATTTTAAAAAATAATACTATAGTTTGGTGAGGATGTGGAGCAACTGGAACTGTCATGCACTGCCCACAGGGATGCAAAACAATTCAAGAATTTTGAAAAACTTTACTTTCTTATAAGCTTAAACATAGATCTATCCTGAAACCTCACAATTTCACTCCTAGATATTTATCCACGATAAAGGAAAACATTTATCCACAAAAAGACTTATACAAAAATATCCATAGCAGCTTTATTCATAATCAGCACAAACTGGAAGCAGCCCAAATGTCCATCAACTCAAAGATGGACAAACAAAAACTATAGAAAAATGTAACAACATGAATGAATCTTAAAAACACTATGTTGAGTGAAAGAAGCCAGAGACAAAAGAGCATACTCTGTATGATTCCACTATCATGAAATTTAAGAACAGGCAAAACTAATATATGACAATAGAAAACAGAATGGTGGTTGCCTATGGGGACTGGGAATTGTCTAGATAGGGGAACCAGTGAACTTTCTGGGATCATGGAAATGTTCTATATTGTGATTGGGGTGCTGGTTACATGGATGTATATATCTGCTACAGTCTATCAAATTATACACTTACTTTTGCACAGCAAAGCAAATAATAAACAAAACAAATAGACAACATATAGAATGACAAAAACATATTTTCAAACAATGTGACCAACAAGGGATTAATTTCTAAATATACAAACAGCTCATACAGCTCAATATCAAAAAAAAAACAAAGAACCCAATCAAAAAATGGGCAGAAGACCCAAATAGACATTTCTCCAAAGAAGACATACAAATGGCCAACAGGTACATGAAAAGATGCTCAATATGACTAATTATTAGAGAAATGCAAATCAAAACTACAATGAGATATCACCTCACACCAGTCAGAATGGCCATCATCAAAAAGTCTACAAGTAATAAATGCTGAAGAGAGTGTGGAGAAAAGGGAACCCTCCTACACTGTTGGTGGGAATATAAATTGGTGCAGCCACTATGAAAAACAGTATAGTGGTTCCTTAAAAACTAAAAATAGAGATACCATGTGATCCAGAAATCCCACTCCTGGGCATATATCTGGAAAAGATGAGAACTCTAATTTAAAAAGATAGATACACCCCAATGTTCATAGCAGCACCATTTACAATAGCCAAGACATGGAAGCAACTTAAATGTCCATCGACAGATGAATGGCTAAAGATGTGGTGTGTGTATATATATATACACACGTACATATATATATGTATATATATATATATACACATATAATGCAATATTACTCAGCCATAAAAAGGAATGAAATAATGCCATCTGCAGCAACATGGATAGACCTAGAGATTATCATACTAAGTGAAGTAAGTCAGACAAAGGCAAATATCATATGATATCACTTTTATATGTGGAATCTAAAAAAAATGATGCAAATGAACTTATTTACAAAACAGAAATAGACTCACAGACATGAAAACAAACTTATTGTTACCAAAGGGGAAAGAGGGGGAGGGATAAATTAGGAATATGGGATTAACAGATATAAATCACTATATATAAAATAGATAACCAACAAGGACCTACTGTATAGCACAGGGAACTATATTCAAAATCTTGTAATAACCTATAATGGGAAAGAATCTGAAAAAGATATATATACACACAAATATATACATATAGAACAATCATTTTGCTGTACACCTGACAGATTGTAAATCAACTGTACTTCAATAAAATAACAACTTTTTTAAAAAGCAAAAAATAATTATATACAAATCTTTTCATTACACTATATGTAAATTTTTACCTCAAAGAAAGAATTTTGAATGTCCACTTTGGCTTTTCTGTTCTTTTTATTCCATGCATTCTGATCATTTCATGACCATGAAAACCTGAGCTAAGGAGAAAAATGGTGCTCACTCTCAAAAATGCTCCCCTGTCACTGGTTAGTGCCTCAGATGGCATGTTATTTGTGTTTCAGCCTGAATGTATAGGCTGGAATTAGGTTTGAAGCTCTTTGTATAATTCTCCATTGTCCATCTAAAATCAGGAGAGATTGATCTCAAATGTGGTGTGAGAAAAGGAACTCAAAAGGGTCCCTCAGGTGGTGTGAAAGATAGAAAAACCATTTCTTCCTTTCCTTTAAATGTATGTAAACAACAGGGACAGAGGAACATAAACCCCAAAGGGAGAAGGCATAAATGTTCATGGGGAGAAGGAGATTTGGGGAGGTAAAGAAAGGGCAAGTAGAACAGACATCAGCAGAAGTTCCCACCCAGACTTTTCCAACTTGTACTGATACTGAGAAACATGAATTTCTATAAATGACAAAGGCAGATTTAAGGATTCTTACACTAATTCTAACAGGGGCCCAGAAACAATATTTTCACAAGAATGGACAATTTTAAAACATCTTTGTCAGTCAGATTAGGTCTGCTAATGTTCTTCATCATCACATCTTGCTTAGTTTTTTAAAAAGTGCAAACTTCACACTTATTTTGAACAATCAGAAAAAGGCATTGAGGAGATAAGAGCTTTAAGAAGTCATAACTTCCATCCTGCTGACTCAGGCAAGATGATACCAAACCATGCCAGAAGGAGGCTGCTATGATAGTAAACATTTGAAAGAAGACAAACCTGCATAATGAGCTGCATGTTTTACTTCAGCTTAGGTCATGGGGTATTATCTGATATTTAGGGAGGACTATGCAACAATAGTAAAAGATGCATTAAAACTAGGAGATCTGTAGAAATTGTAAGATACAAAATGTATGCACCTCCTTAGTCCTCAACCCTAATCCAAGAAGGAAATGATGGTATTCTATACAATGCTTTATGAAGGCTGCTTATCACTACAACAGGACTGCTCATCAGTTAAGTTCAGCTGGACCTCCTTCCAGCAACTCCCACCACTACCATTGGGCTCTAAGACAAGAGCAGAGAACATGTCTGTTTTGTTCATTATTGTATCTTCATCATTTGGTGTATGCCTGACACAGACTTGGCATGGAATCAGCATTTGTTAGATAAATGAGTCTTGCTAGTATCACAGTCCCTTATTTAGTTGTGTCCAAAATAATGTATCTATTCATCCTATAAATTGTAATCACACTGCACTAAGCAGTGTATTGCTTAATAGGAAAACTGCAATTATTAGAATATAAACTCTGTCCTCAAGGAGTTTTCAGTCCATAATTAGTGAGAAGCAGTGATGACAACACGTGATGAAAGATGAGCTTGAGAGAACTGGACACCACAAAACACCAAGAGGAGCAGCTAACCCAACTTGGGTTAGAAGGAGGGAACACCTAACAGAGACAAAAGCAAAATAAGAATTAACCAGAAAAAGAGAAGATTAGGCAGAGGAAATGGCATAGCACAAAGACCAGGGGGCAAACGGATCCTCACCCACCGTGCAGTGAGCTATTACTGAACACGCTTCAACTTAGGATGTTGTAGATAAAACAGCAAACTAGGCAGGCAGTCCTTGCTTTTATGAAGCTTATCCTGTCATAAAGGAAAGAGGCGAGTACAAATTATAGTGTGTGTTCCACTGGGGAACATACAGATGTTCTGGGTGTCCTGAGCTCCTAGTCCAGATTTGGGGGGATCTGGTAGGCTTCCTGTGTGCAGCTGAGACACAGAGGATGAGCAAGATTATCCAAGAGAATGGAGGAAAGGAAAGACTGTGTAAGAAATAGGCTCACAGGAAGAGAGATCACAGGGTTCGATAAACTACATGGCAGCCACCATGACTGGACCAAAGCACTGAAGGAAGGCAGAAACATGCAAAGGCTGGGCAGGTTTGAGATCAGTCCATTGGAAAGCCCTGAAGAGCCTGCTAGGGCTTCACACTGTATCTCTTTGTACCACAATTCTGAACTGGAGTATAACTTGAGGGACAGAGTAGTGCTGTTGTGAGCAGATGATGTCAAATCCTTGCTCCCCACCCCCCTTCCTAGCTGTTGGGCAAGTTTATTAATCTCTCCATTCTCAGTTTTGTCACGTGCAAATTGAAGATAATGATAGCAATTATTTCATAAAATAATTTTGAGTATTAAATGAAATGATTCGGTAAAACACCATGCCTGGTATTCAGACAGTGCTCAATAAATGTAAGCCTCCTTCCTCCTACTTGCTGTTTGCTCCATGACCTTCCACTTCCCAGCTTTTCTCAGTGGGTAATTTATCAGCTCAACTTTTTCCCTCCCAGGACCATGGAGAACCTAGTGCCTTCCCAGCCCTGGCTCAACACAGCAGCCACAGGGACATGTGCCAGGATTATTGTTAAACTGAATTTGAGCTCTTGCCTATCAGACTGTTTGCAAGGACTGGGAGAAAATAACAAATATAGGGTTGTCTGATACGGTTCATGGAGGCACTTTCACAGAAATTCATTTCGCTGATGTAGCTGAGAAAGATGGAGACAGAGACCTTAAATGGCATTGCATTTAGGTAAAGGGGTCCCTCCCTCCTCTCAGCATCTAGAGTGTCTTTATTGGTCACAAAGCACCAATGTCTTCAACCATGAAAATGGAGGCAGAGACAGGTACAGAGCTTCACCTCCATTAAAACAGCCCACAGATATGGTCAGCCTGAATGAGTAGGAGGGAACAGTCCATACCTATGTGTCTGGTAGGATTTGTAAGTAGGCATGTGAGGGATATGGTGGCAGAAATTCAACTATATCATTTCCAAGCTGTTTAACCATGAGCAAGGTGCTAAAACTCTCTAATGCAGGACCCTCAGCATAAAATTTGATGGCTAACAGAAACACTCTGCCAGGCCATGGTGAGAATCCCCTGAAATAGTGTGAGTATAAGACTATACAAGGGCTTCCCTGGTGGTGCAGTGGTTGAGAGTCCGCCTGCCAATGCAGGGGACACAGGTTCGAGCCCTGGTCTGGGAAAATCCCACATGCTGCGGAGCAACTAGGCCCGAGAGCCACAACTATCTGCACATCTGGAGCTCGTGCTCCACAACAAGGGAGGCCACGACAGTGAGAGGCCCGCGCACCGTGATGAAGAGTGGCCCCCAATCGCTGCAACCAGAGAAAGCCCTCCACACAGAAACGAAGACCCAACACAGTCAAAAAATAAATAAATAAAATTAAAATAGCCTTCATTATTAAAAAAAAAAAAAAAGACTATACAAGTTGGGGACTTCCCTGGTGATCCAGTGGTTAAGACTCCACACTCCCAAAGCAGGGGGCCCAGTCTGGGGAACTAGATCCCGCATGCATACTGCAACTAAAGATCCCACATGCCACAACTAAGACCCAGCACAGCCAAATAAATATTTTTTTAAAAAAAAATGATTACACAAGTTGTAAAACTCCACACAAATCATAGTAGTTGCTGCTATTGGTATTGTGAAGAAGTTGTATTGGAAATTGAAGAGGAAAAGCAAAAAAGATACATGTTATGAAATGCCACACACAATACAGAACATATTCAAACATTCTTGATTATAAAAACCATGTATCAGAAAAAGCAAATGCAATTCCATTCACTGTCACTCCATTTTTGTTTCCCTAGAAGGGAAGAAGGACTTCAAAATGCAAAGTTGCCCCATGACAAGATGTATGTGACAAAAGCCTTTCCCCAAAGGAATTGTTTTTACTGATTCAAAGAGTAGAACTTTTTAAAATTGTGTGGACTCCAGGGACTAAAATGGTATTCAGGTTTCATTCAGAGAAAATCATAGAAACAGTGTTTCTGTTTTTATGTGACAGTTTCTAATGTGATCCTAACACATACCCATCATTAGTTAGGGTACAACCACTCACTTCTTAGTGAAATGTCTCTAGTTAGCTCTTAATCATGAGTTACCTGTCGAATTCATTCAGCACAGGATTCTTGCCCTAAGAATGTCTGGGGCAAGGACCAGAGCTCTGTCCACCTACAAGTTCTGAAGAAATGGCATCCCTGACCAGGTAGGGGAAACCACAATTCCTTCTCAACTATATAGAAGACACTTCACAGATTGAAAACCATCCAGGCAACTTTTTCAGCACAGAAGGGGTGTAGAAGTTTTGCTTCCTTTTGGAATGTTGGCACAGTTGATATCAGACTTGGAACATGCAGCCTCAAGAGGCTCTTCATCATTATCTAGAAGACAGTTATGGGTGCTCTGAGAATACATCTTCCAACGTACAACACACGGCCAAGACATGTGTCAAAATGTGATCTCAAGCCTACCAGAAAATGTGAGCAGTAGTAATATTTCAAAATCAGTTCTCTCCCTACTTCTGCATTCTTTGGGCTGGTTCTGTTGGAAATGGATTTGCCAAAACACTGATGATTCTTTCCATATTTTCAGGGTAAGTGTAGTAACAAAAAATTAGATGAAAACTTGCTTTAAAAGGAAAAGAAACTTATTGCAAGTTCACTCCCGTCTGCTCAATGTCTTCCCATTTTCTCTCAATGTCTTTTGACCTTTTCTAACCAACAGGATTCCATTCTCTTCTTTCCAGCTCAAGCACACACCCCCAGCCACACCCACACCCCCGAGACACAGAGCTCACTGTTGAGTCCGTGGCCTCATTCCCCTGGAAATTTGGCAAAGATCATTTGAAAAACCAAATCCCCTCTCTGAGACCTTATCTCCAGATTGCCCTTCCTTGCTTATGTTCATGATGTAGCTAAGTAGCCGAAAGTCATGAAGGGACAGAGATGTCACAAAAGGCAGGAGATTCATGACAATTTGTGGTTCCCACTGCTTAGGAAATTTGGAATCTGTTTAGTGGCCACACCTTGGTGCACACTCATACGCTAGTCTAAGACACTTCCTAACTGCCCTTTCACTTACTCACACTTCAGCTTCAACCCCACCCCTTACCACTCATTTCTCAGCCTCACCTATAACTTGCCCAGTTAACTGCTACTTAGCAGTATCAAGCAGAGTCACAACATAACACAAAATTCTACTCAGATGCTTCAATTCAATAGTATGCTGGAGCCAATTTATACTGACTCATAGGAGAACATGATTAATTCTTAAGAATTTTGCAAGGTTGGTATTAAACACAGTCACTATTTTCAATTAACTTATCTACAATTACTTGAATTATATTAAAAACAAAGACAATAAATATTTAAAACTTATGCCTTCCTCATTATTTTACTATTGCATACAATCTTGAGATTATTTACATCTACCATATCTGTACAGTTGTACCCCCTCATCCATGGGGAATATATACCAAGACATCCAATGGATGTCTGAAACTGCCAGTTGTATTGAACACTACATATACTATGGGTTTTCTTCCTATACATGCATACCTATGAAAGTTTAATTTATAAATTAGGCACAGTAATAGATTTAAAAGAATAACTATTAAATAGAACAATTGTAACAATATACTGTAATAAAAGTTATGTGAATCTGGTCTTTGTCTCTCTCAATATATTCTCTGTACAAATTTAATGCCTCTTCCAACTTAACTAAGTATTCATCAGACAGTGTGGCCATAACATTTGCATTCGAGGTGGAACAGAAAAACTAGCAAGAATTTTGTTTCCTTCTTCACAATTTCACATATAGAAGATTTTTCTTACCATAGATGTTAACAGCCTCAGCATGTGACTTTTTTCTTTCCTTATTCAGTCAAGAACTTTCACCTTTTCACTTAAAAAGATGCATTTTACAGCTTCTCTTTGGCATATCTGAATTGCCAGCATCATTTATCTTGTGCCTTGGGACCATTATTAAATAAAATAAGTGTCACTTGAACACAAGCACCGTGATACCATGACATGCAATCTGATAACCCAGAAGGCTACTAAGTCAAGTGTCCCCAACCTCAGGGCCATGGACCATGACTGGTCCATGGCCTGTTAGGAACTGTGCTGCACAGCAGGAGGTGAGCGGTGGGCGAGCGAGCGAAGCTTCATCTGTATTTACAGCCACTCCCCATCACTCACATTACTGCCTGAGCTCTGCCTCCTGTCAGATCAGTGGCAGCATTAGATTCTCATAGGAGTGTGAACCCTACTGTGAACTGTACGTGCGAGAGATCTAGGGTGCCTGCTCCTTATGAAAATCTAATGCCTGATGATCTGAGGTGGAGCTGAGGCAGTGATGCTAGCACTGGGGAGTGGTTGCAAATACAGATTATCATTACCAGAGAGGTTTGACTGCACAGAAGCCATAATAAATCAATTGCTTGCAGACTCGTATCAAAACCCTATCCGTAAGTGGCAAGTGAAAATTAAGCTGCATCTGGTGGCAGGATTTATAGTGGCAAGTGAGTTGATGTACTACAATTGTACAGCCACATCTGGTGGCAGGCTTTAAGTCAGAATCCGACACTTATTTTAGTCCACACGTAGCCCGCCCATTATTTTATTTACCACTTCTGTCCACGCCTCTTTCCTGCACTGCGCACTTGTCTCAGTCACAGTTTTGGTAAGCCCACAAGCTAACCCTAGCCAAAACGAGTAAAAAACAAATATCACTAGAGAGATTCTTTGAAAAGGAGGAAAGACCCAATGATGCGACAGCAGAAGACTTTAAGACTGCCAACAAAAAGAAAACTGCATTGAAAGAAAATACCAAGAGTCCTACTTAAATTACAGATTCATTGCAACAAGTCATTCACATTCTCAAAGCCCACCTTGTATAATATGTGGAACCAGCTAGCCAACGAAGCCATGAAACTTTCAAAACTGCTTTGTCACATGGAGACAAAGCACTCTGCATTAAAAAATAAGCCTTTGGAGTTTTTCAAAAGAAAACAATGTGAACACAAAGAACAGAAGCAATTATTGAAGGTCACCATTTCATCAAGTGTGTCCGCACTGAGAGCATCGTTCTTAGTGGCTAACTGCATTGCTCAAGCTAAGAAGCCCTTTACTGTTGGTGAAGAGTTGATCCTGCCTGCTGCTAAGGACATTTGTCATGAATTTTAGGAGAGGCCGCAGTTCAAAAGGTGGCACGTGTTCCTCTTTCAGTGAGCACCATAACTAGATGAATTGATGAAATAACAGAGAATATTGAGGCACAACTATTAGAGAGGATTAATGAGTCACTGTGGTATGCAATCCAGGTTGACAAGTCTACTGATGTTGATAACAAGGCAACAATGCTCATTTTTGTGTGATATATTTTTCAGGAGGATGTGCATGAGGACATGTTATGTGTACTTTTGTTGCCAACCAACACCACAGCTGCAGAACTATTCAATTCTTTGAATGATTACATATTAGGAAAACTGAATTGGTCATTTTGTGTCGGTATATTCACAGACAGAGTGGCTGCCCTGACTGGACAGCTTTCTGGTTTTACTACTCAGGTCAAAGAGGTCACTTCTGAATGTATGCACTGTGTCATCCATAGAGAAGTGCTGGCTAGCCGAAAAATGTCACCTGAACTTAACAACATTTTGCAGTATGTGATTAAACTTATCAACCACATTAAAGTACATACCCTTAACTCACGTCTGTTCACACAACTCTGTGAGGAGCACACGTCTTCTCTTACACACAGAAGCAAGATGGCTTTCTAAAGGTAGGTTACTGGCCAGAGTTTTTGAGTTATGAGAGCTTCTCCAGAGATTTCTTTTAGTAAAACAGTCACCACTGGCAACATATTTCAGTGACACAGAACTGGTCACAAAACTTGCTTACTTGTGTGACATATTCAACCTGCTCAACGAACTCAATCTGTCACTTCAGGGGAGAACAACAGCTGTGTTCAAGTTGGCAGATAAAGTGGCTGCATTCAAAGCCAAACTGGAATTATGGGGGCAATGAATGAACATTGGGATTTTTGATGTTTCAAACATTAGCAGAGATTTTTGAAAGAGACTGAGCCAGGGCCTTCTTTCTCCTAGCTGATGCATGATCACCTATCTCAGCTTTCTAAAGAGTTTGAGCATTAATTCTTAACCACAAAAGACCCCTGAACTGGGAAGGAATGGATCCATGACCCATTTGTGAATAAGCCAGGTAGATCAACTTTGTCCATGCTAGAAGAGGATCAACTTGAGATCACAAATTATGGTGGCCTTAAAAGTATTTTTGAGACAACTTCAAATCTCCATACATTCTAGATTAAAGTCAAGGCAGAATATCCTGAGATTGCCACAAAAGCACTGAAAAGCCTGCTTCCATTTCCATCATCCAGCTTTTTGAAGCACGGTTTTCTGCAGTGACAGCAACCAAAATGAGATTACAGAGTAGACTGGACATAAGAACACACTTCGGGCATCACTGTCTCCCATCACCCCCACATGGAACCATCTAGTTGCAGAAAAACAAGCTCAGGGCTCCCAATGATTCTGGATTATGGTGAGTTGTATAATTATTTCATTATATATTATAATATAATAATAATAGAAATAAAGTGCACAATAAATGCAATGTACTTGAATCATCCTGGATCCATCCCCTCCCCCCCACCGCTGGTCCATGTAAAAGTTGTCTTCCATGAAAGCAGTCCCAGGTGCCCAAAATGTTGGGGACCACTGTACTAAGTGACTAATGGGCAGGAGACACTGGACAAAGGGATGATTCTCATCCCAGGTGGGATGGAGCAGGAGGGCATGGGGTTTCATCCCACTACTCAGAGCAGCATCCAATTTAAAACTTATGAATTGTTTATTTTTGGAATTTTCCATTTGATATTTTTGGACTGCAGTTGACCAAGGGTAATTGTAACTGAAGAAAGCCCTAAATCTCGAATAAGGAGGGACTACTGTATAGTGGAACTATTTAGCAGCTTTTTCCAATTCTGTGTTTAATATCATCATGTTGGGCTGTAGTGGACATATTTGCTCCACAGAAATTGTCAAAAGCTACAAATCAGAGCTTTTTGTTTCTTCCAGAGATCCAGTTGTTAAACATTTACCAGCACACTACTGCTTCAACTGAAGATTGAACCAAAGGATCTCTTTGGGTTAAGAAGTAGGATCAAAGAAACCACCTAGGGATGTTGAGGCCTCTGGAGACTAGCAGCAGAGGGAAACATTACCACTCTTAGGCCTGAAGGAGGAAAGGGAGGAAACAGTGAGGGCCATCACCAAGGAGGAGGGCCTGCCTGGGCAGAAGCCATAGTCCCAAGGGACCAGCTACTGCCAGAGAACAGCATGGAAGCAGGGAGGAGGCATGGAGTAAACACCTTCTCCTCCCACCTCTGATCACATGCCACTGGCTGAACCCATCAAGAATCCAGCCAGTCAGAAACCTGAGCACTGCAGTCCACAGATATCAAGGGTAGGGTTCACCAGAGATAGGAAGTACCAAGAAGGACATTTACTAGGGATTATTCTTAGTATGACCATCTGTGCAAAGGAGGGGAAGGAAACAGGACTGGGCAGAGGAGAAGGTGGGCTGTGATTCAGGTGAGCCCAGGTGAGCTCTGGAGCTAGAATGATCCTACAAGTTTCTCTCAAGATGGAGCAAGCGAGGTAGGGCTGGTTTTTGTATCTTGGTAATGATAAGTCATTGAACACAGGAGGCAGTTTTCTCCAGGAGATGCAATCCCCTAAAAGGGCTAACACCTGAAGCTTGTCTTCCAGCAACTGAGGGAATAAGCCCTTCATTCCTGAAATGGGAAACTGGGTGGCATATTACAGTATCCACCACAGCAGGGGTCAGCTTCCTGGGCAAAGAAGGGAGGAGAATGGGTCTGGGGAGTAGTGAAGAGAGGAATGAGGAATAATCACACTCTTCAAAACCCAGATTGTGAATCAGCCCCTCTCAGCAGCCATGCGTGACTCTCCTGCTCCAAACACACATGGTCCTTCTGTAAAGTTTGATCACATTTCTCAGCAGACAGTATTAAACCAGTCTGTTTAATAGTCTGTCCTCTTGTGAACCCCGTGACCACAGGGACTGAACCTTCTTTATCCTTATGCCTGTTCTGGCTCAACCTGGAAATCCAGAGATGCTCAATAAAATTACTCATCAATTGGTAAGTAATTAACAAAGCTTAAGGGGTCCAGTCTTCATAATTATAGAGATCTCAGATGGAAAAAAAGTTATCCAGAGGAGGAGAAACCAGGCTGCTACATGGAAGAAAACAAAAAACACTATCCTTATGACAACACTCCATGGCATATTACTTTCCAAATTACCATTGCTGATATGTCCCTGGAAGGTTTCCAATTAGTTAGCAAGCCTGATTTGTATCTATAGCCATCAACTGATTGATTCATCAAAGCATGTGGGGGAGGGAGGGAATAAATTCAGTGGAAATAATTATATTTTTAGGATGAAATGGAGAGGGAGGGTAGGAGGGTCAAGGGTGGGCAGTGCTGTGATGTGGCACCACATGACAAAGATTAGTTTGAGCCCAGGCATCAGATCGTCAAAGGCTTCCTCTGAGCTTCCCCTCCAAGGAGACAGATAAGAAACAAGGTATTCAAGTAGCTGCCGGGTTGGCCCAGAGTGTCTCTCTTGTCCAGTCGGCTTGTCAGTTCTTCTGGCATCGTCAGAAGACGTGTGCCACTGCCGTCAGCTTTGTGTCACCACTCTCCTCTGTCTTTCATCACCTTCTGGAGCATGAATGGCGTTATTCTTTTTTCTTTTTTTAATTTTCTTGGCCTAATGCGAGGTACAACATCATTGTCCCCTGTAGTCATATGTTTGAAAAAATACATTCTGCTGGCTTTTGGCACTGCTTGACACTCTAGAGAATTAAGCAGAATATTGCAGTCAACAGTGCAATCTATTAAGTTATTTAGAATGTATATTTGCAAGGAAAAAAGTTGAACTGATTGGTGAAATGAATAGAAAACAGCTGAAATAGAAAAATCCATGTTGAGGAATGTTTCCTGCATATGTGTGATTAATCTGTGAAAAATATCAGGCTTTACTAAGTACTTTATATGCAGCGACTTTACAGATCATTTAACCCTCATGAAAACCCTGAGAAGTAAAATCATTCCTAACAGTATTTTACAGATTAATAAACAGAAGTTTTGAGAAGCTAAGAGATTTGTCCAAGGTAAGGAGTAGAGCTGAGATTCACATCCATGTTTGATCCAGCTCAGAGTCACTCAGGGGAGTGAATGGGAGGACAGTTTGGATAATTGGTGACACATGGTGTCACTTTTCCATGACTAGCACTGGAAGACCCAGGGGGGATAGGTTAGGGGGGTATCACCTAAACCAAGGAGCCTGTTATAGTTCAGAATAAATACCTCCTTCCCCCACCAAAATCAGGTTAAGAAGAAGCTCTAACAAAGACAAAAGACCCTGCAGTCCTTGGCTTGATGGGTCTTGCTTTTAATGTTATTTAAGAGAAACACAGGGAGGGCACAGGGAAAGTAACCACCAAACAATGATTCTCCATCTTCGTGTTTCCATAAAGAGAAGACTCTGCCACTTTTCCCATTAAGAGGATGACCCTAGTCCTGCCCAGGAGGTGCTTCCCTTTCCAGTGCATTCCCTGATCAGAGATTGGAAGTTTCTTGGACCACCATGGGGTTACTCCACCTGCCCCCTCCTTCTTTCACCACCTGCTCTCAGATTGAGCATTTTAGGAAGATACTTTTAGAACAGAATGAGGATTTTAAGAAGCAACTTATAATGTAAAACGATCCAAAGGAACTTCTGAACAATACAGCTCATGTCAGCCTGAGATCGTGTCAGTGAATTAGCCAGTTATTTTGAATATATAATGGCTAATAGTATTATACATTATGTGCATCAGGAACTATGCTAAACATATTACAGACACAATCTCACGGAGTCCCCATAACAACCCTGTTTATGGATAAAGAAGTTGAATATCGGAGAGGCTAAGTAATGTGCCCAAGCTTACACAGCTATTACTTTGAGGAGCCAGGAAACAATCGTAATTTTGAATCCCATATTCATAATCGGTTCTGTCTCCTAGAAGCTAAGTAAAGATCTAGAAGCAGAAAAGTGGAAGACAATAATGACCCCACAAAGCAGGACAGATGTAGCAGTAAAAAGAGTGTCCAAAACATATAGTTAAAGACTTGTGTGCCCCTAAAATGTGAAAGTCAGTTGTTTTCTTTTCATACAGCTGCATGCCATGCTGGCCAATTGTTGGTACTTCCAACATTTAGAATTTAAACTAGAGGCAAATAACAGGTCCAGCTCCTTCCAGGATAATGACTGCAACCAACTGTGTGTCATGAACGGCTAAAATTATTCCATCAAGGTGCCCCAATCACAATTTGTTATAGATGTGAATGAAATTTACTACAGATGTGGTTTATCACTACCCAAATGGTGATTCAGCTAGACAAGAACCCAAATAAATATTGTCACTCAAAAAATCACTTTGACAGTGGTGTGCTGAAGCCACAAGAGCCAGTTGTTATACATTCAGGAATTTTGTGAGCTGATTATTATATATAACCACCTTTGAAATTTAAATTATGTAAGCTTGCAACAAAATAAACTATATTAAAAGTAAAAGTAATAAATATTCAAACCTCATCTCTCCTAATTATTTTACTGCATTTTACTATTATCTGTGCTCTTAAGGTTATTGACATATATTGTATCTGTAGAAATTTTATATAGTTATATGCTCCTATTCTTCTCTTCCCAATTCCATGTTCAGTGATGTCACATTGGTAGCTTGAAGTTGGCCATGGTGGGAATATTTACACGACAGAAACTGGCAGGTACTAAAAATCAGGGCATTGTTTGTTTGTTTTGGGGAGAGCCAATTGTTAAACATCTACCAGTGCAGCACTCTCTGTTTATGTGGGAACAACACTGAACTGGGGAGAGCCACATCAGACTGCCCTGCATCTCCAGGAAGGCATGGATTTCTGGTGAGGAGTATTACTTTCCCATTGCTGTGCAACAAATTTCCTCAGAAGTTAGTGGCTTAAAACAATAAACATTTATTATCTCTCACAATTTCTAGGTGTCAGAAATTTGGAGGCAGCTTGGCTGGGTGGTTCTGGCTTGTAGTCTCTAATGTGCAGTCCAAATGTGTCACAGCTGTTGTCATCTGAAGTCTTGCCAGGTCCCCTATCTTGCAGGATCTACTTCCAAGATGGCCCACTCACAGGGCTGACATATTAGTGTCACTGTTAGTGTGAGGCCTCAGTTCTTTCCCACGTGGACCCCTCCACAGGACTGCTCGAGTTTCCTGACAACATGGTGACTTGTATCCCCCAGAGTAAGCAATCTAAGAGACCAGAACAGAAACCTCAATGATTTTTTTATCACCTAGCCATGAAAATCACACGCCATTGTCACTACCATGTGCTGTTGGTCACAGGGAGCAGCTCTGCCACATTTGGAAGGAGGTTACATAAGCATAGGTATCAGGAGGAGGAGGTCAGAGTGAGCCATTTTAGAGATGTGGTTTTTGTCTGTGCTCTGGCATGTTATGGAGTTGCCTTGATTTGACATGCTCCATCAGGATCCCAGAGTGGCTTTGTCTGATGTCTATGTTCTGTAAAATTATTAAAGCTTGAGAATACCAAGGTCTCATTGTGAGTCCCAGACTAGCTCCCGGCCATCAGGGGTTGGTTTTCTCTTCCTCAATACACATATAAAAAAGGTCAAAGGAAGGAAGGAAGGGAGAGAGGGTGAGAGGGAGAGAAGCAAGTTGATCAAGTCGTACTATATCCCATGCACTTTATCTTATTGAATTTTCATTCTATAACTGAGGAAATGTAGGTTGCAAGAGGTTAACAGATTTTCTGAGGGTTACACAGAAACTAGTAATAGAGCTGTAATAATTACTGAAGACACTAGTAGTTTCCCAATAATATTTTTTATTTGTAAACAAAGAAGGAAAACGAGTTTGCTAGATGGGTCATATAAGCTTCCAAATCCGGAAATCTTTGCTTTAGGATCATATACAAACAAACTGTATATAAGTTTACCTGATTCTCTGCTGACAAGTATTTCTCAACATTTGTGTGCAAAATCCTCCAGTCTGTTGCCCTAAAGCCCGTATACCATTGTTGATAGCCCCATATTTGGAATATTTTCTTCCAAAGTAGTCAACCCTCACCACAAAAAGGAGCAACTGCATAAATGAACTAACACATCAGAGAATCTTTAAAACAAAAATCTATTCTAACTTTGGAACATGGATTTGTCACAGGAAATTCCAAAACATCTTGGTATTCAGTTAATTCCAAGAAAGGTTCAAGCCCACCAGAACTCTTCTTCAACACTCAGCAAAGGGAACTAGCCTAGAGACATTACAACAGTAAGTCAGAGTTAAATCTTTGCCTTAGATAACCTACAAAGTGAATGAATCATACTAAAGTGAAGTTAAAAATAAAAAATCCCACACTCTTGGGATTGTAAAGAAGCTTATGATAACTCAGTATTTTGACATTATGTTCACACCCAAAATGCTAGAAACCATCTCAAATTTACAACATCTAGGTAAAAAAACAGTGCACCTATTTGGATTGCATGCATTGTTTTAGGTTTTCAATGCTTAGTAATAAGTAATCAAAATGATTCAGCATTGTTAGTATTCTGAGACTGATGAATAAATTAATAAATCTACATCCTATAATAGATCTGTGGGAAAATTCCAGTTCTACAGCAAAATTTATGGCAGAGTATAAATCCCAAACATAATTTACTATATAATCTCAGTATACTCATTGCTATGGGAGAAAACACATGTTATTAATGGTATTCTTTTTAGTAAAGGAAAAATAAACACTTCACTCAGAAACAAATCAATAAAATGCTAGTATTTAATGACTAATTCAGAAGCTAACTTTGGTACTTTTTATTTTTAATAACTCAAACCAGCATTTTGAGTTTAATGAAGCTAGATCCAGACTCCTATAAAATCAAACAGTTTACCTATAGCCAAACTAAACTCTCCATTTAAAAGAACATAATAAATTTGCTAAGGTTTTCTCTTTAAACCAGATTTAACATGCCCCCTAAGTTTTAGCAAGAATTCCAACATGTAAGCTATAAAACAGTATCATTGCAAGAGTCACTTCTTTTGTACGGGCTGGTAATAATATCCTCTTTTTGCAGAATCTCACCACACACAATTTCAAAGGCAGGAAGAAAAAGAGAATACCTGAAAGGTTAATTACAGAGCTGGGTGGATACATGATAAAGCATTAAAATAAATGAGATAGATGAATTATCAGAAGGCAGAGCTGAAGACTGATGAGCCATATTTAGTACACTAATCCCAAGTGTTTATTTTGCATTCTTCTGGCCTTTAAAGATGACAGGTTGTGATCAATTGCTTCCCTTGAAGGTTGGCTGTTTTCTTGCCCTAGCATTTAATTTTTGTTTGATGTTCTTCACTTTGTGTCAATGCATGAACTACTGTTAAGATATATAGCAGCAATTAAAATAATTCATCCATCTGCTTATAATTAAAGACCAAGTTAAATGTAATGACAACTTTATCTAGCAAGCTAGCTAGAATCTAAAAAGGAGGTTGGCCCCTCAACAATTTCTCCAGCAGATGAATTATTCTAGTTAGTAGTAATTCAAAATTTCTCCTTCAAAGAATGGAGATTTTAATCAGTGATGTCACTGGACAAGTGAAATGGGAGAAAATATAGAAATATCTTTAATTTGTTTTCTGTATTAACAAAAAGTAAAATAAAATATCTTGGTGGCTAGCTCAAAGGCTGGAGGAGAAAAGTGCCTTTTGCATTAATATCTTTAATCAGTCACAAAGAGAGAAGCCCCTGGAGAAAAAGCAAGCACCCCAAATTAATTTTTTTAATGAGACCAGCTGAATACACTGCTCTTTTAGAATAAAGAATAAATCTCTTAGAGTATTTTTTTAACTTATTGCCATCCTAGCATAAACAGAACATTCCAGTTATATTTTTAAATAAATTTTTAGACATGAAACTTGGGGTGGAGGGGTAGTTACTAAAATATTCACTCATATTCCCCACCAGCTGGAAATAAAATTACTGATTTATATTTTATTTAATAGCTTTCTGTCTTTTCCCAACTAGGTATATACACATACATATACACACAGATATACTACAACATTGGAGTCATATTATTACATGCTGTTGTGAAAACTGCTTTTTTCACATAATAATACATAAGGAATATTTTCAAATTATTTAAAGGATTTTAAAACCCAAACCAGCAAATTTATATTCAATAGAGTGTGGAAACCAAAATCTTGTCTCAAATATCCTTTGATCACTCTCTAGTAAGCACAATTTGACTAACTACTAAAAGAGCTAAAGATCAAAATGAAAATGCTATAAAAATATAACTAGAAAAGTATTTTGGCTTTTTTTCATGATTATAATTGGCCACCATAAATTTAATAGAATTGCACACCAATAAATGGCTCATAAATGATCTCATTCAAATGACTTTCCCAAGTCATGTGAGCAGGCTGTTTTAGATTTTAAATTTACTTTTCGAAATATTTAAGATGATGCTTGAGAGCATATCTTCTGGTGACGAAGAAATCCAAACTTGGGAAACCCTCCAGGAAATATTCTAGTTTAATTCATCAAAGGAATTAGTATAAAGGTTTTGTTTTTTTGTTTTTGTTTTTCTTTTTAGAAACAGCTAAAGTACTTACTATAAAATAATTATGCTAAAAATCATGGCTAATGTACTGCATCAAACATGGTAGGTAATTAAGAAATATTTATTGAAATTGAAAATCTGCCTTATTTTTTGCTTCCAAGTGTTTTCTGTTACATGGGTGCTAAAGTAAGGTGTCTCTAAGAACTTAGAAATAACTGGTCTTCTTTGGAGATAAACATAAGAGCAGTATACCATGAGACTGCGCTCAATTATATCAAGTTACCTGATTGGTTTTCAGGCCAACAGACTTGACTATAACCAGATGGACACATTAACACATTCAAAGAATGAATGAATATGTCAATCAAAATAGGGACAAATTAGATAGGAACGTTTATTGTCAGTGCCCAGCAAAGCACAATCCAAGAGAAGATCTAGCCATTGAAGTTGGTGTGTTTCTAATCCCAATGGTAAATTTACTCCTCAGGGAGAAATGGATGTAGCATGAAGCCAACACATTTGATTCTATCTGACTACTTGTATACTTGTGCCTTACCCCAATGCTATTAATCTTTTGTTCTTCTAACTCCCCTTGTTCTGATGATCTGCTCCCAAGACAACCTTCAAATTCCCGTCAGTCAGTTACAGAGAAAGATAGGGAACTCACCCTGTGAATGTAAGCATTTCCAGTCTGTACAGCAGTGATTTCCTATGGAAAATAAATAGAGCGAGGAGCCACATAAATCTCCGGCATCCTGGTCCATGTGACAGCTCTATTTCCCATTGCCAATAAATGTCATTCTTAGCTTCATGAGTTTCTAGTAATGAAGAGTCACTGTCTTGAAGCCTGATGTTCTAAATAGATAGGATATCAGGTCATTCAGAGGCCAGGGCAGCTTCTCCATGGAGGCCTCTGCCCTCATTTCCATTTCTCTCATCTACTATCAGCACACGTAAATGCACCTGGAGACCACGGGGCAGCAAAGAGATGAGCTTCCTTTTGAGATGACAAAACAGGACTGGAATTAAGGCATTTAAAGAAACGTCCAGCATTAAAATTGGAGCATTTTTTATCACATAGGAGGTATTCTCCCCCAGTTGCATGGTGGAGGGATAAAATCGAGTTCATGAAAAAATTTAGGTTTTAAATTTTGTAAACTACCCACATGAAGTGGCACTGAGACCAGCAGGATCTCCTACACTCTCAAAGTCTGTACCTGACTCATGCAGGGGAACTACTCAGGGCTTCAGCAAAGAAGCTGAAGTTTCCCCAAGAAGCTAGATTCCTGTTGGCTACAGAGACCTTGAGAGAAACTTGCTACAGTTACATGGAGGAAATGGGAGCAAACTGGACAACGCTAAGTGCCCAGGCAATCCTGAGGACCTTGTAGGTCAAGGACACTCCAGGAAGCTACAGATACCTGAGCCCAAGAAAAAGACAGCAAATCATCCTGCAAGTTACTACAGCTAAGAAGCAACAAAGCTGCTACTGTCCCCATGGATGCTCTGTTCCCTTTGAGGAGGAAGATGGGAGAATGAGTTGAGATGGTGAAAATGACTGTTTGCTGTCCTTGGTCCCTTCTTTGTCCACACACTAAAATACTAAGTCCCTGTATGAACTTCAATAAGATTCAAAGGATCCCCTGAGGACAACGGAGCTCACTCCTTCTGTCTACCAAACCTTCCCACTCCCTAGCTTCATTCTTCGGCTTCAGTCTATTAATCCTATTAAAATGGTAATATTCTAAGGCTGGATGTGACCTTAAACTGGAATCTTCAATATGAAACTCCAGGGGAATGAGGGTCAGCAGCTTATTAGAGTGGGATTTGATAAGTGATAAAGAAAAGACTTCCTGTGGGCTTGGGACCTGAGGGATAGAGAATTGCTCTCCCAAGGAGGAGTAGAGAGATCTCTCAGATCACCAGGCATCAGTCTCTCCTTCACAATGTTGTGAAAAGTTTCATACTTAATACTCTGATTTCATTTTCCAAACTAGCTTGTAACAGAAACTACAGAAGTTCATCATTTTTCTTTTGATTAAGGCTATGATATAATAATTTCAATAAAAATACTAATCTTCCTTGGCTGTACAATGAAGTATTTTATACCTATTCTTCATGGAGCAGAATGAAATGCTAACATATTTCGGAGTGGTTTCAGTCTTTATAATTACTGCTCACCCTAAAACCTTGGAGAGGTGCAGGGGACAAGATCAAACTTGTTTCCGCTTAAACTGAGACAGATATAAACCAAAGTCCCCAGAGATGAAAGGCTCAGTTCTTTCTTCAGTTTCAAAGACCAATATATGTTTAATCATTTTTAATGTAAAAACAATATTTAAAAGAAAATAATTTTAAATTGTGAGCCATGTGAGAAATGAGAAATGCACATAAAGACAGGGGTAGTTTTTTTGTCCAAAACAATAATTTCTAAAGGAGAAGTGCAAAAATACCAATCGAACAGGAAAGTGGATCTTCCCCATTAGATTTTTTTAATCTAATAGATTTTGCCTCCTTCCTCAGCACAAAAAAAGTTAAATTTCATTCCATTTTCCCAAGTTCTCACTAATAATAGTAACTATATCAAAAGTTTCTTAAAAGATAATAAATAAAGCTTAAACCAATATAAGCCCTGTTTTAAGTGGGTTTTTCAGGACAGTGTGCTCTGTATTTTTGATAATGCTAAACTGAAGTTTGACTAATGTCCAGAGCTGGGAGAAAGAATGGGCACACGCATGAGTTATGTTTCTGTTTATATTCCTGTCCTAAACCTATGATTAAGCAGTGGGTTCTGCCTTAATAACAGACACTTAGTAAACAAAAGTCACTTATATATCTCAAGTAAGTTTGAACCTCTTTGGTTTGGCAGAAAGTCAAGCTTACCAAATATTTCTACATACAACCATCTCAAATCAAACAAAAGGCATAATTAGACACTCAAAGATCTATGATTATGCATAAAGAATATCTGGGTAATTTGTTAACCTGTTGATATTTAGTCCTCCAGTTATAATGTAGATATTATGTGGTTACATTTTATAACTAGTAATTGTAATATTGTACTACAGCATGTAATGTTAAGAGTTTTGAAGATTAAACAATATAGATTGCATATCCTTATAGTCTTTCATCACTAAAAAAACCTATAATGTTAAGAAAATACCTAACAAGATGTTCTCATCATTGTTTCCTATCTAGAAAGAAGAAGTGTTATAAAACTTCTCTTCCAAAATGAGGCCAAACTGTACGAGGTAAGTTTTCAGGTAAGCATCTAGATCTGAATCTCTGAACTTAAGAATTTCAACCATTGTTATGAGCTTGTTGATACATTCAGATACCCAAATAAAATATCGCCACCAGATGCCTAAACACAAGATATACAGATGCAGAAAATGACAAAAAAAAAAAAAAAAAAAGTCACCAAGGGCTTCCCTGGTGGCGCAGTGGTTGAGAGTCCGCCTGCCGATGCAGGGGACACGGGTTCGTGCCCCGGTCCGGGAAGATCCCACATGCCGCCGAGCGGCTGGGCCCGTGAGCCATGGCCGCCGAGCCTGCGCGTCCAGAGCCTGTGCTCTGTAACGGGAGAGGCCACAGCAATGAGAGGCCCACGTACCGAAAAAAAAAAAAAAGTCATCAAGAAGTGACATAGGTCATACAGAAACTGATTCAGGAGGTATAATTGGGAAGTTGAAGATGGTTTATATTTTCAAAGACCGGATGATTAGAAATAAAGGGTGAGCTTTATTTATGCACATTCATCAGCATTTCCTGAATAACGTAAATTTCACATTCCAAGTTAGAAAAGGCAGCTATGTAAGGAGACTTCCGATTCTTAATAAGAGATTTAAAAATTCGTTTGGCCCTAGCCATAGAATCAAGGCAACACTGTACTAGATTATTCCTTCCTGCCGTTGAGCCTGGCTTGTGTCCAGTTGTAAAATACAGACTAGGATCAGTCAATTCAGATGCAAACGCAGTGCGAGGGTGGCTTTCCTTAAGAGAGCCAAGATGGCAAATGGAGTGTGTCTGAAGCTTCCCCGAGGGCCAGCTTTAAGGACCCAGTCACACAGGGTCCCACCTGCGGAAGGGCCCTGCACTTAGTTAATGCTCTGCTATCACCCTAATGAAATTCATAATTTTTGTTTCTTTGAACTTGTGTTTTGTATGTGAAATCTGATGGAACATTGGAGTGTGCTTGTGAGCAGAGGAAATAGTCTGGACAGCTATGCACACACACGAGGATGCAGCACGTGCTGAAAATTTCAGCAATCTTTTAAAACAAATATCCACAGGCTTAAAAATAGAAATTAAATGTAAAGATTGTCACATTTAATGGGGAAAAAAGCACAATTTTCATACAAAGCTTCAGACAACAAATATTTAAACATGAAGACAATTTTTTAAATAATTTTTTTCTTGAAATTGAATATACAATGATACAGTGCTTAAGAAGTCATCTTGAATTACGTACAAATCATGAAACCACTTTCAGTTTCTTGCTCAGCCTCCACAAGTCCAGGAAATAACAGAGGAAACATTAAAATGCCATTGTATAAATTTACATTTAAAACTAAATTCAGAGTTACACAAAACTGATTTGTACAAGGAGTTAAACCTACTTAGAAAAAAACGTTCCTTCAGAATCATTAGTTAATAGGTGCACAAAAATTTATACTTTGAGGTAATTTACCAGAAGTTATCCCACTGTTTTCACAGCATTAAAATACTCTTAACAGGTTCAGTGACCATTGCATCAACAAAATATCCTCCTCAAAATGAGAAATTATCAAAACTTATTTACAATCTTGCATTTGCCAAGAGCAATCGATGTTGCTTTCAGTTATATCAATTGAAAATGAAATTTTTAGAAGTATACATTTTGATGAGTTAATGAATTTGCAGAGAATTCAGTGAGAAATGTTTATGTTCAATAAAGATGTCACATTAATAAAATATTATTTATTGTATTACATAAAAGTATAAAACTTATAGTAGTTTCCTAGGGCTGCCATAAAAATTACTCTGGGAGTGATCTGTGGCATTTTATATTTAAACTTCTTTACCTGATTGAAGAAGACTCACCACTCTCCCAAATTCACACTGGGAGTTTGGCTCCTGTCTCCACTTCTATCTTAGGGCATTTTTAGTCCTTAAGCCAAAGGCAGCAAGTAGAACTGGGCTACCTAAATGTTACAGCCTCCAGAAATCCATATGAGCTATGGTTAGAGATAATAGTGGCTTAGAGACATCCTCCCAAAAGACAGGACTAGACACCATAGAAGACAAGGGACAGCAGAGTCTTTTCAGAGAGGATTATGGCCTGCCTTATTGGCTAACCAAGGTAGTCACTCCAATGCCAGGAAAGGAATCCATACTATTCCTTAAAAGCAGGTGAGAATATATGCAATGCCACGTCATTGTTTCCCATCCTTCTTTTTTCTGAATGGGAGTTTTTACCATAATTATGCTGTTCTCTCTACATCACTATCTACTGTATACTGGCTGCATTAGGACGCATGTCTCACTGTGAGTTACTGGTCTCCAAACCATGAAAAGCTGGATATGGGCTTGATATTGAACTCTGCTTATCAATTAGAGATCCTGGTTTGGAGGATGATGTAGTTATTGGAACAGATTTTGTGTTGTTTACTTCAGGAATGGGTTGAGTTCATTTTATGTAGTCTTAAGAACTTTGAAAATATCAATATATATGAGAAGAAGGGTACAAATAGATATTGGGTAACCAAAGGGATAGACCACAGTGAGAACCTCTTGGTTGCCTATCCAAAATCCCTAACTCTCCCTTTCCTTTGGGGTTTCATGTGATTCAGAGTAAGTTCATTCTGCCCATAGTGCTAGGTGTGGAGGGCAAACCATAACCTAAGCCATTCAGAATATTCCATCTCTCCAGTCACAGTACTTAGTTGACAGGTTGGCATGTGACCTAACCCAGTCTAAATGGAGTGAATCTCAGGATGTTCCCAGTGAAGTCTAGGACACAGACATCCTCTCTTCCTCTAAATGGCATGGTTTCCAGATATGGGGCTTGAAACCATTGAAACTATCTTGCTAGCACAAGAAAGTTCAGCCTGAAAATATAGCCAACACACAGGAGACAGCTGAGAGATTTTCAAATTAAAAGAGCTGAATTTCTCATCAAACTGGGCCTGAACCCTGCACTGCTTTAGCACTTTTTAATTACGCGAGTTAAAATTTTCCTTTTACAAACTTATAGTTACCAAAGGGGAAGGGGGGAGGGATAAATTAGGAATTTGGGATTAACAGATACACACTACTATATATAAAACAGATAAACAACAACGACCTACTGGACAGCACAGGGAACAGTATTCAATATCTTGTAATAATAATATATAATAATATATTATTTATATAAAAATATATAAAATATATAAAATTATATACATATATAGGTAAATCACTTTGCTGAAAATCTGAAACATTGTAAATCAACTATACTTCAATTTTTTTTTAAGTCAAAAATTTTTTTCCTTTTATTGTTTAAGCTGGTAACAATCCAATGATAGGGTTGCTGGATTTGCAAATAGAAATGCAGAATGCCCAGTTAATTTTGAATTTCATACAAACACATAATAAGTATTTGAACCATACTTATACTAAAACAATTCATTGTTTATTTTAAATTCAAATTTAATCCTGTTTCCTGTATTTTAATCTGGAAAGCTTATCAATTAGTTATCTATTACAAGCATTGTGACTGATACAAACTTACAATACAGGAATGGATACATAAATTATAGTATACTTATTCTATCAAATATTATATAGTAGCTAAAAAAGAGTGAGGTAGATCTTTATGCATTAATCTTAACATGGTAACATCCACAATATAGATATGAGTAAAACAAGTTGCAGAAAAATATTGATAGGAAAACCTTTTATGTTAAAACAAACAAGCAAAACCATATATTTCTGTAGCTACAGGTATTGGCATATAAATACAGGAATGTATTCTAGAAGTAATTTTTAAAAACCCAGAAATTCTGAAAACTTGTTTTCATCTCAGAGCCTTTGTTTTCATTCATTCTTATACCAGAAATTCATATTAATTCCCACATTTCACTTGGGTGTGTTCCCTCTGCACACTGTGCATTCACACTTCAGAAGAGTATGCTACTCACTTCTACAAGCCTGCTCCCTCACTGCATTCAGCAGGGGCTCAATGCCACCTTCCCAGAGAGATCCCTGACTCCTCATCTCAAACTTTTTGTCCCCTTTCCTTGATTTAGTTTTCTTCACAGTATCACTTTCTTAAATTATATTATGTGTTTATCTTTTATTATTTATTGTTAATATCCACAAGATGACCTCCACCCATATTCATATTTTTAATATATGTACATAAGTAATGATGAAAAAGAGAATAGTGATTAACATTTGGGTCTCTGATGCAAGGCCGCCTGCAGGGCTGCCTGTGGTCTGTGGTCACAATTGTCATCTACTTGGTCTAATTTAAAAAGCAGAACCAGACAGTGACACTCCCACACACTAACTGAAATTAACTAAGTGTTTACTGGACACTTGCTAAACAGATCATCTTCATCACCCTGAAGTTTTCATCCCTGGGGTTCCTTTGACTAAATATGTTGACCCCTGATGAAATAGAAATATTTCTCAGAAAGACAGATGTTTAAACTTCCTAATTAATATCCAAATTTTTACAAAGCCCCCTGGAAAAAGATGGAAAGATGAAAACTTTGAGAGTGGTGTATGGAGAAAGAAGACTTCATGAAAGAAGAACAAGGAAACAAGGACCAACTAAGTTACTTCCTGATTAAAAATAAATAAATAAAACAAAATAGAGACCATTTTTCAAATATTTAAGATAGCTATTTATTTGAAAGTTCACTAAGCTAAAAGAAAAATCATGGATAAGAAAAACTTGAGAAAGACCGATTTCTGTACATAAATTGACACTAAACTTTGTTGGTGCTTTGAATAGTGATCCACAAATAGAGACTCTGCGTACTTATATAGAGTTTTCCATCCTTTAATGAATTTCCCATCCTTTAATGAATTTTCCCATCCTTTAATGAATTTCTCATCCTTTAATGAATTCCTTTAATGAATGTTTAACGCTTGAGCTGTTTGGTAATTCTCTTAAAGCCAATTCAGCTAAGAAGATGTTCACAGGGGGCATTTCATTCATAAACCTCCAAAAGTAATTTACTGACACAAAATCCTAAGTTTTGATCGTAGACTATTATTAGAATAATCTATCGTCTCAATACAAAGTGCTTTCTGATATAAAAAGTAACTCAAGTAAGTTGTTTTGGTAAATGCCTACCTGCCACTCTACCCACTCCTTAGAATCTCTTTAAGCAAAAATGAAAGAAATTATATAAGAAAAAAATAGTGCCAACAAAGGAGATGACACCCAGGAGAGATAAAGCTTAAGTCCACAAAACAATCTGTACAGAATTGTTCAGAGCAGCTTATTATAAAGTAGCCCCATACTGAAAAGAGCTCAAATATCCATTAGCTGAGGAATGGGCCAAAAACTGTGATATATCCACACAACGGAATGCTACTCAGCAATAAAAAATAAACAGACTATTGATACACCCAACAACATGAATAAATCTAAACCAAAAAAGAGCAAACAAAAAAAACACTTATGCTAAGCAAAAAGAAGCAAGACACAAAGACCACACACTACATATATGATTCTATTTATGTGAAGTTTAAAAACAGACATAGTTTATCCACAATGATAGTTCAGAATAGTGGTTGCCTGTTTCGTGTGGGTTGGGGGTGGGGGGCTTAGGGGGGAGGGACAGGTAGAAGTTAACTGAGAAGGAGCACCAGGGAACTTTCTGGGGTTATGGAAATGTCCTAAACCTTGATTGCAGTGGTGGCTCCATTTGTCAAAATTCATCAAGCCATACACTAAGATTTGTGCATTTTATTATCTGTAAATATGCCTCAATAACATCAAATATTCATGACAGAAAGGAGGCTAGATGAAACAAGTACCATGGGAAAGTTGATAGTTGTTGGACCTGGATTTGAATATACAGGGTGTATTATTTTCTATTTATAGTGAATTTCTAAGTTCACTATTTTTGTATTATTTTAATAATCTTAAAATAATAAACTATAATAAAATAACTAGAGGCCAAACAAAAATGATGAAAATGAAGCAATCTTTTCATTGCCTAAAATAATTAATTCTGATATTTGTGTAACTTATCACTTAGTGAATGCCAACAATTTCACAATTTGAGATATATAGTTAATAAAGGGAGCATTTAATTAAATTTGTACTAAATCATTAAGGATGTACAAAACATGTACTGCTGCTATTAAGAAGCATAATAATAGAGCTGATCTTAAATAAAAATAATCGGACATCAGTTTCCTACCTGTAAGTATTAAACCATCACAGAAATAACAAATGAGGGAGGGAAATGAATCTCAAGAAATCATTTCATTAGGCCCCTTACCTTCAGGCAAGTAAAGAATGCAATCATCTAGAACTGTCCCCCAGTGCAATCCCAGCATGAAAACTCTTTCTTATGACCATCTAAAGTCCAGCCAATGTTAATTTAAGCTCTTGCCCCATTGTTCTACCTTCTTTTAGGAAGGATCTCAAAAAGTCTAAGATTTCACTTAGGTAAGTAAATAATGGTAAATTCAAATGAATACTGTTCAACACTCTGTTCAATTTCCTCTTGTAGGAGAATATTTAATAACATGGAAAAACAATCATAATATATTGTTAGTGGAAAAGCAAGTTAAAAATCAGCAGACCCCAAAAATTCTGTTTTTCTAATTATAAGATACATATGGTTATGTGATACAATATGTCTGACATATGATTTCTAGATGAAAAGAACATGGAAGATATAATATAAATGTTAACAGTGATTATTCAAGTGAAAAGATGATAGGTGGTTTTTATTTTCTCCTTTTAGCTTGTTTACATTTTCTAAAATTTCTGCAATAAACTTATGCTACTTTTGAAGTTAAAAAATATATTTAAAGCACAGAATAAGTCACCAAGAACTAAAAGGTCTAGTAGTCTTATAACACAATTCGTCTTAGAAATCAAAGAAGTTCTAAAGGAAACAAAGATAATTTTTATAATTTAGGATGACACAAACTACAGCCAATTAAACACTAATTGATATTGCGTGTAAACCTGATCTAGGAGGTTTGGAAATGCCAACTTTATTTGTACTTCCTTGTTTTATTTCTTACATTGGTATTATCTATAGCATAACCATATAATTTGACATCCATAAGTGAGAGGAGGTGTTATGAATAATTATGTTGGGACAATAGGCATAAACCAGGACTGTTCCAGGTAAACCAATAGCCATTGGGGCACAGCACAGCACATTTATTGGTAATGTTCAGTACTTCCTTTTAGAGAAATTTAGGAAGCATGTTTTAAATGTATGACATACACACACACACACACACACACACACACACACACACACACACATCTTGAATAATCTCAGTAGGAGACTGGCTTTTGAGAAAATTTAGAGAAATAATAACATTCTAATTATAAAAAGTTGCTTCCATATAAGAGGTGAGCTTTTATTCAAAAAGTAGAAAAGAAATTCCAAGCAGTGAGGTTACCAATATCCAAACAAGATAAAACAGGGTTTGCATCCCAAACCAAGAAGCCCATAGCCAGGGGCAGAAGAGGGAGATCCTCACAAAAAGAGAAAAGGATAAGAATCAAATAGAACTATTATGCGCGTAGATGCTGCCAAACTGGAAAGGAAATCCCAGAGGGGGTTATTTCTTCAAGTAGATGTTAAGAATTCCTGAGCTTTGATAAGACAGTTTTTCTAGTTGCTTCCACTTTTGTCTCATTTAGTTAACAGCCAGGGAAGACTGTGTAGGAGTTGCCATGCTCTCTTCCAGGTTGTTAGTCTCTTGAAGTTTCCCCACTGCCTGTCTTACTAAGGGCCACCTCTCAATCAGCTTCACCTGGCCTCAATTTAATTACCCCAGAGCTAACTCATATGGTATATTCATTCTCATGTTCTTAATTTTGCTCAACATCATACCCATTTGAATTTTTAATGGGCAGAATCTACATTTTAATCTACAAAGGGATTCATACACTAAAGTCAGAAGGTGAATGGGGGTTTTATGGATGCTCCTCAAATTACTACTTTCCTTTTCTTCTACCAGAGCACCGAGACAATGAAAATCAGGCTCAGGACACCCCCTTGATAGAGAAGAAAGGAAACTCCCACATACTGGAAGCGTTCAAAGTCATGTGACCTGACTGAACAATCACTGGACCACACATCTTGAGATCTGGGTTCTAGTCCTGGCTTTGTCATGGACATGCTGTAAAACCTATTCCTAATCTATCAATGTCCCAAATGCCTCATTTGTTTTACAGGTGAGTGGGACAGAGAGTTGCCATTATAGTTATATAAAACCAAAAACTCACTGTGACAATTTAGAGGCAAGAATACTGAGATGTTTAGCAGCGATTTACCAATGATAAGGGTACAATTGATCATCATTATTCACAGATTCCATATTTGCAAATTCACCTACTCACTAGAATTTATTTGTAACCCCCAAATCAATACTCACAGCATTTTCACAGTCATGTGCTAAGATGTGCAGAACAGCAAAATATTTGAGTTATCCAACCCATATATTCCCAGCTAAAGTAAAAAAAATCAACCTTATTTTTTCAGCTCAAATACTGTAAACAAGTGTTCTTTTCTCAGTTTATTTAGTGTGCCATGTTTTTCACAGTTTTGTGCTTCCTGTTGGAGATTTCCCTGTTTAAGATGCCCCCCAAGCATAGCGTTGAAGTGTTGTTTTGTATTCCTAATCGCAAGAAGGCTGTGATGTGCCTTCTGGAGAAAATACATGTGTCAGTTAAACCTCATTCCAGCATAAGTTTAGTGCTGTCAGCCATGAGCTCAATGTTAATGGATCAATTCTGTACATTAAACAAATGTCTTTAAATAAAAATGCACATAAAACAAGGTTATGTAATGATGGGTTGCTGAAAATATGACCAGGAGGTCACAGGAACCTAACCCTATATTCCTCCCCAGAGTAATGGTTCAGTATTTGCTAATTCAGAGTTCATAGAGAGTCTTCTAGAACATAGGTACCGTGAATGAAAATCAACTGTGCTTTATAGGGAGAAAATTAGAGAAAGAATGTAGAGATCACAGTGGAGAAGAAAGTAGGAAAAAGCTTTTAATTTTCTTGTTTAAACACAGTTGCCTTCTAAACATTTACCCTTCTTACTGTTATTACTAACTCAGTTATTTTTCAAGGATGTGGTCTCCCTTGAAACCAAAAGAGCCAGGTTCCAGGTGACTTTTCATATCACCATTTGGGCAAAGAGAATGTAAGAGATGACATGTCTCCACCTGCCTTTGAAGGTCACAAGACTAGGAATCATATTCAGGTAATGGGGTGGCAGAGGGAGGATGAATAACACAGAGCTGGTAAAAAGTCATGAGTTTAAATAAGTGAGGATACTCCAGAGGCCAGTTGGGAAACATGTGACTCAATTGACAATGTTGCAGTTAGATACACTTGGTCAACAATATCACATTTAATCAGCTCTCCCACATCTTGACCAGATATTTATGGACTGGACTTGGAGGCAATCAGCCCCTCCCCACACATCATCTTTCAAAACCTCAGACACTAAAAGACACAATCTCCATTGAAATCAGATTGTTTGACATAACAGCCTCTTCTATAACTCACTTCTTTTAAACTGTATTGATCATGTAAGACTTGAGATAATACAAAATTAAGCATGAAAACTATACCAGACACATAAGTCATCAGCCTACTCTTCAGTCAAGCAAAGAAGGACTTAAAATTTTGAAAATAAGTGATGTGACCCATAATAATGTTGCACTTAAATTGCTAAATACTACCTTCCAACTTCACTACCTGAATCACATATATTATTTGACAGATATGTAAAGAGTTATTTTCTAGACCTTAACATTTGAATTACATTATAGGTACAAAAATTTTTAATGTTTTTTCCCAAGACTTACCTTTAAAGAGATAACTTCAAAAGTTGAATTGCCTTGTTACAAATTTACTTTTGTTGCTGCTCTTTAGTCGACTGATATGGGTCCAGGAAAGTGTATTTTTTTTTAAGTTATGCTTTCTTAAAGCTGTCATATTATCATTGTTTACTAAGAAAGAAATCTCAATCTGAATTTCTAAAATCTATGGTTCCATCTACTGGCAACCTGAGTACTGTTTTATATTGCACTACAAAATTTCAATCAAACTGCATGGTTTTTATATGTGCTACATTTTAAGAGAAGACTTTCATTGCCCATCTGTAAGCCCAAACCAAAACAAATACTATGAATACAAACATTAATGTATACTTGATATGATGGATATAAAACATTTTGTATCTTAGTCAGTCACACACACCATTGAAAATAAAAGCCTTACCTGCTTAATGGCTTCCCCCAATTGCTGTGGCTCTCCATGTATCTTCACCAACTCTGCTAGCTATTGAATAATTCTGCACTATGCATGAATCTTAGCTTCTACTATATGTTCTATCCACTCTTTTTGCTAATTGCCTAGCATGAACTAGTGTCTCAGGGATTAAATTCATCTGGTTTACCATAGAGTAACATTGTTTTCTGTTCTGAACATAGGTGCATGTTCACTAGATGTTCTCTGATGATTATAATAGTAACACACATTATTTTGTATCCTTCACTCAGTGATATAAAATGCAACCAAAGTTCTTGCCTTAATGGAAATTATGGTACAAATAACTACAAGATCCCTAACAATTACCTCTATTGTTGTATATTTTTTTTTATTAGAGTACACATTAATAATGTATTTCTGTAAGAGAAATACATTACTATATTGCTTGGTATGTGTGCCCTTAACCTTGACTTACACCTGAAAAATGCAGGGAGCAAGAACCTGAAAGAAGTGCCCTATGACCACAGAGCAGAGGTGGTTGAAGGGAAGAAGGGCACCAGAGGAAGGAAAGTCGGCTGTGTGTCTGCCCTACCACTGCCCTCACAGATGTCTGGAGTAGCCCAAGTTTGAGAAGAAGAGTAGTCTTCACTTCAAATAGGGTTTAGAGGTTTTATTATTATACAAGTCTGAAACTTCTAACTATAGAAATTAGACTATTCTTAGAGTCAAAAGTGGCATAAGGAGTTTTTATTATGTGAAAATAGCTATAAAATCATGGGACATGGACTTCCCTGATGGCACAGTGGTTAAGAATCTGCCTACCAATGCAGGGGACACAGGTTTGAGCCCTGGTTCAGGAAGATCCTACATGCCACAGAGCAACTAAGCCCGTGTGCCACAACTACTGAGCCTGTGCTCCAGAGCCCGTGAACCACAACTACTGAACCTGTGTGCCACAACTGGCACAGCCCATGCACCTAGAGCCCGTGCTCTGCAACAAGAGAAGCCACCACAATGAGAAGCCAGCACACCGCAACAAAGAGTAGTCCCTGCTCACCGCAGCTAGAGAAAGCCCGTACACAGCAATGGAGACCCAACACAACCAAAAAAAATAATTAATTATTTTTTTTAAAAATCAATCAATTAATTAATTTTTTAAAAAAATCATGGGACATGCTGGATATTTCTCAAGAGGCAGGAGAAATCCTAGCACCACAGTGGGGAAAGAGTAAGTCATTTCCTACAGTTACCTTATGAGTCTTACACATTAAAAATACCACTCCCACTAATATTTTACTTAGAATTTGTTCAAGTTTATTCTAAGTGTAAGTTGTCCATTGTTCTCTTTTCTCAAACTATCTTTATCAATTTTTGGTATTAAGATGTTGCTAACTTTATAAAATGAATCCGTGAACTTTCCTGCTTTTTCTATAATTGGAATGATTTAAACAATTAAGAAATCTACTCTTCTTTAAGGGATATATAAATCTGCTGTAAAATTGCTTGAACCTCTTGCCTTTTTTAATGGTATATCATGATCTTACACACACTTATATGGCAATTAATCAATTCAAGTTTTCTACTTGCTTTCTGGTCAATTTTAGTTGATATTTTGCTAAGGCATCATGCATTTCCACTAGATTTTTAAAAAATATTTCCAGAGAGTTACACATAACATTTTATTATTCTCTTACTCTACTCTATATCCATGACTATATTTGGTTTCTCATCCTTATTTTTGTACTTTAAAATTTTTTTTTCCTTAATTATGTTTGCCATTGGTTGATTTATTTCAGAAGTTATATAGTAGGAATCTATTTTTCATTTTATTTATCCTTCCTACTCCATTTTTGGTTTCATTCTAATTAATACCAGCTTTTATCTTTATGAACTTGCTTTTCCTCCTCTTTACAGTTTGACCTTGTTGTGACATTTCTTACTTCTCAGGTTGTTGCCTCTAAACACTTTCCCTCCCCCCTCAAAACACCCAGTGACTCTGCCAACAGTTTTCCATCTACAGTCCTTCCTCATTATCAGTCAACAATCACCCTCCCAGTCATCTCTGCTCGTTCCTTATAGATTTTACAACTTTTCACACCCTCTTTCCCTCCACCACTATCATTTCATTATTCTCAGGGGCTTCACCATCCAGGTAGGTGATTCATTCTGCCCTGCATCTCTGTGTCATGACCTTCTCACTTCCAGTAATGTTTTTCTCTACCTCAGTCACCCAGACCTTTCATTATGACATCTATGACTTCATAGAACTTGTCACAACCAATATTTGCTTTGCCTCCAAAACAAAGATCTCTAGAATGACACTCCAGAATGATAACTACTTCCTATCTTTCTATATCCTTACATGTAATACTTCCATTCCATTAATTCTTCAATCCATTGACCCTATCATTAGGTTACAGTCTATCACCCTCTTCATGTTTCCAATTCTCTTACTACCCAAATTAAAGCCCATGCCATCATCATAATTACTCCCTTATAGACTCAATTCCCTCAACGTCTGTTATGGACTGAATGTTTGTCTTCCGCTAAAATTCACATATTGAAATCTTAACCACCAGTGTCATGATATTAAGAGGTGGGGGCCTTTGGAAGGTAATTTAGTCATGAGGGTGGAGCCTTCCTGACCAGGATTAGTGCCCTTGTAAAAGAGAACCCAGAATAGCTCTCTTCCTACTATGTGAAGATACAACAAGAAGTCAGACTTACAACCCAGAAGAGAGGCCTTACCAGACCCAACTATGTTGGTACCCTGGCCTCAGACTTCCAGCCTCCAGAAACGTGAGAAATAAATTTCTGTTGTTTATAAGTCATTCAGTCTATTGTACTCTGTGATAGCAGCCTGAACTGACTAAAACAATTTCCTATTCTCTATTTCCCCCTGTATCCCCTGGAAAAATCAAACCCCAAACTCACCTCTGCCTAGTCCATGGCTATCTTTGAAGGAAACCTCACAAGTGTGCACACTTACCTCACTTGAAATTTATACTCACAGATCTTCAGTGGGCTTTTGGTACTGCTCAACAGTTCCACTACATTTCTTCTAATCTCAAAAACCACACCTGCTCTCCTTAAACATTCAAAACCTTTCCACACCTGTCACTCTCATTTGATGACACCATTTCTCATTTCATTGAAAAGATATACACAATCAGAAAACCATAACAAACCTAACTAATGGTACTGACTGATTTCCTGTCATAATTGATGGACTGCTCCTGCTTCAATCTAAAACCAAGACCTCCACCAGATTCCATCCCCTATCTCTTCTTCAGTGATACATCTCTCTCCTGCCTCATTTTCACCACCATTCCCATCAGTCTGATGTAATATCACCAATCTTTAAAAACAATTTTTAAATTTCGCTTGACTCCACATACACTTTCAATCTCTCGAAATGTCTCTGTCCCCCTTTATAGCAAAACTATCCCCCAAAAGACACCTTTACTTGCTTTCTTTATTTCCTCATCACCCATTTTCTTCTTTATCCATTCAAACCAGATTTTGGTCTCCAAAAATCTACTGAAATTGCTCTTATTCAGTTAAGAGCAACTCACTTCCCATCTAGTCAAATACAAGTGTCCATTTCATCAGCATTTGATACAGCTGACCTCTCTCTCCTTGAAATATTTTTTCCTTTAGCATCAAAGTATCCTGTTAGAGTATGCTCCAATAGTTCATGGGCAATAACCTATGGTGTGCAAAAATGTAAATTTAATTTTTTTTCATCTATAACTAAAGTTAGTTTCTATTTGCGTACTTATTCTGCCTAATGACACAAAATATAATCCAGCTGGCTCCATGTAAACTCAATCATTTGAGTGTCCTTTGCTGTTTCCTCCTTAGATGTTTAACCACTAACTGTTGGAGATCTCCAGAGATCCTTAAACTCCTGTGTGCCATGGACCCCTTTAACACCTTGGTAAAAACTCTGGACATTTTCATAGGATGATGTTTTTAAAGGCATAAAATAAAATTTATAGAATTATAATGGGAAAAATCACATCAAAATACAGTTGTCAAAATACCTTTAAAACTATTTTATGATATGTGACATTCGTTTTTTTTTTTTTTTTTTTTTTTGCGGTACGCGGGCCTCTCACTGTTGTGGCCTCTCCCGTTGCGGGGCACAGGCTCCGGACGCGCAGGCTCAGCGGCCATGGCTCACGAGCGCAGCCGCTCCGTGTCATGTGGGATCTTCCCAGACTGGGGCACGAACCCGTGTGCCCTGCATCGGCAGGCGGACTCGCAACCACTGCGCCACCAGGGAAGCCCTGTGACATTCTTTTTAATGCATTAAATTATGAGATCAAGTGGAAGATTCCATAACCATTGCAATCTCAAAGTAGTAATGATGAGTTTCCAGGGAAGCTATACTTTAGGATATCTACAACTGCCAAAATATGCTATAAAAAGGTCTCTGATTTCTATTGGTGACAAAGTCACACGTACTGCAAATATTGCTATGGTTTATAGGCTACATTTATAAAGAAAGGAAATGCTAATTTCAGAAGATAATGAAAATAAAGATGTAGTTTTTTACCCAGGTTCACAGACCCCCTGAATTCTATCCACAGACCCCTTAGGGATCCATGGATCCCATATTAAGAATGCCTTATTTAATATTTGCTTGTTAAGTGATCTCATGCAGTCCATGAATTTAAAAACTAGCTATAAGCTGATGGGTTCTAAACATAGATCTCTAGCCCCAGCCTCTCTCCTGAGTGTCAGACTTGTGTATGGAACTGTCTACTGAACATCTCTACTTGGATGTCTAATAGATATTTCAAGTATATCATGCCACACACTAAACTCTACATCCTTTACCCTTGCAAAGTTCAGCAAATGGCACTACCAGTCAACCAGTTGCTCAGGGAAAAAATCAAAAAGTCATCCTAGATTATTCTTTTCTTTATACCCCTCATGTCCAGTCAACTATCCCTTCAGACTGCATCCCAAATCTGACCATCTTTTTTTTTAGCATCTCTGCCATTACCATCCTGATCTCAGCTGCCATCACCACTTACGTGTAGGACAAAGATAGTCTCCCAATGAATCTCTGTATCTCCAATTTGTGCCCTTACGGTCTCTTCACCAAATAACATCAAAAATGTCCTTTACAAAAATAAATAGAATCATACGTCTTCCCTCCTAAAAACCCTTAAGTGACTTCCCATCATACAAGAATAAAATCCAAATTCCCAAACAATCATGGCTCACAAGTTTCTACGTGATCTTCCATCTTTATGACTTCATCTCCTAGCACTGTCCAGCTTGCTCATGCTGCTGTGGGACACTAGAATATCTTGCTGCTTCCCAAGCACAGCAAGCTTGTTTGGACCCAGGCTCTTTGCATGTGCTATCTTCCGGCTTGGAACGCCCTTCCCTGAGATCTTTGCATATCTCACTCCCTTGACTCAGGCCTCTGTTCAAATATTACCTTTTCAGAAGTGTTGTCTATGATGGCCCTCTAAAATAAACCCCCAATTCCCTAGCCCTTTACCCACTTTATCTCCACCACTATTAATACTACTTATATATTATAGTTTTGACCAATAACATTCTCTGTAAATATTCCATCAATAGAATTTCTATGCAATTAGCACAAGGATTTGATAGCAATACCCCATCTTACTCCAGATATTTAAAATATGTTTTAAAAAATAAAAATAAAAACATATATGAGTCTAAAAACAGGAGAGTGAAAAATTCAGGTGCCATAAATGAGAAGAAAATTCATACCCAAAGCCACAGGGCTGAGCAAAAGTGAAACCATGTGGCCTTTGAAAACGTGTAGGCCAAAAAGATGCCTTAGGGTTTAGTTATAAAACCAGGAGCCAGGAAAGACACACCATCCTTAAACAGAGTCCAACAAAACTCAGCCACTACCTATGGTTATGGTCCAGGCTGTGGGAGGTGGGAGAGTTGCCAGAGAAAGTTTTGAAGCCCTTAGCCATGTTGCACATATATGCAAAGTTAAATGGTACATAAAATCTAAGTATAAACACTAGTATACAAACTAACTTGAAGTCAGTAAATGCAACAGAACTACAGCAGAAACCATAGTGGAACCACCTTAGGGATGCCTGTGCAAATTAGGTCAATCAGAGAGGTCTTGAGTAAAATATTCTTCACCAGAAATGAGCTCATTCATAAAAATAATAAAGCACACAAAGGAAACACACCATCACTAGAGATAATCAGCAAATGGAACAAATGGAGAATTTACCAGGGAAGAACTAGAGCACATAAAACTAACTCTTAAAGGGTCTTTAAAATAAATATGTTTTTAAATGTTTAAAGACATAGGAAATAATAGAATTTATAAAGTAAGAACAGGACTTTTTGCCCACTCCACAATAGACATTCTAGTTGCTATAAGTTTCACCTTTCATTCTGTCCTTATCCTATATCTTGTAGCCCACAAATAATTATCATGAAAGTAATTATTTCTCCATTCTTATGGGGGCATGGTGGGTTATCAACAGGTGAATGGTGAAATTCCATGGAACAGAGGTTTATAATAGCTGTGAGACTGATCTCATCAGATTTTAAGGTTTATGGGTCTACATCTATACTGTCTAGCTCAGTAGAAACCACTACATGAGAAGAAAGAGAATGTACAACTTCTAAAATATTATTATTTAAAAAAATAAAACCTAGAATAAAACATTTAAAAGTTAATAATAACAGCAAGAGACTTCTAAGTTGTGAGACCTAGTTTCATAGCTAATCACAACAGAGGCTGGCATTACAGCCCAAAAACTTCAAACAGCTTTTAAATCCAAGTATCCTTCTGGCCTAGGCTGACTCTAATTCTAGATTTGGCTATTCACTATATTAAGAAGTTCTCATCAGAAAACGAACAAAGTCAAACCAGGATCACAGTTTCCAAACTCAATTCAAGAATTACATACACTAGTTGAGACTACCCATTATGTCATGTTTTTTAGGATATCACTTTAAAAGGCCAAAAAGAAATTCCAAAATTTTAAAACTAAAATACTAGAAAATGAAATGGTTATAGAGTAAACTAGACATAGCTGAACAAAGACTTAGTGAATCAGAATATAGATGTGAGAAAAATCATCCAAAACATGGCACAAAGTGGTGGGACATATTTAAAAAATGTGAAGAAAATTTATATCCTTAGATGCATATTTGTAGAAAACAAGAAAGACTGGGAATTAATGAGCTAAAAATTCTGTTAAAGAAGCTGGACAAAGAAAAATAGAGTAAATATAAAGAAAAAGGAAGGAAATAATAAAGATAAAAAACAGAAAATAATGAAGTAGAACACAAAGAAAGCTTAGAGATAATTGACAGAAACAATTGAGCTTTTGACTATAATCTTCAGACCTTTTATGCCTTTGCTCACTTGTAGTTTTACTTTACCTGTAAGTATATCACCATAATCTTGTTTTAAATCTCTTTTTTCTTATATTTTTAGGAGCTTTTATTTTATGCTTTTGGATGTCATATTTTTGAAAAATAAAGTCATGGATATGGTCACATACCTCTGGGTCCTAGTGCAGTGTTTTCATTGATGAAATTGGGCAATTTGGAATCTCAGATCCTTTCCTATTATTTAATTCTATTATTGTGCACATTTCTCAATGTTAGAGAGAAAGAGCTAAGACCATTTTAACTTCACACATCATCACTGTTTTTAACCAAGCACAAAGTTATGTTTGGGAAATTAGAACATTACCTCCTCTTATTTTTTGTAGGACTACAAATATATACCATGAACACAATTCATTGAGTAGACTTCAGCTTTCTGAAACATGAAGTGAAAAACTGTGGAAATCTTCTAGCCAAATGGCCAATCTATTAATTAAGAAGAGCCTGTATTCATCAATGTTATCAACAGGTGGGAACTTTTATTTTTCAAAATCCCTGTGCATATTTATTGCTAAAAATGGGCATCAATGCTCCACCCCTTCCTGATGCATGCCCTTTTCAATATGTCCTTGCACCAACTCCCATCAAGAGACAGAGTTTATTTACGCAACCCTTGAATCTGAACTTGCTTTGTGATGTGATTTGCTGTAGCCAATAGAATATGCCAAAAATTACATTGTGTGGGTTCCAAGTGTAAATCTCAAGAGAACATGCACACTTCCGTTATCTCTTGGACCCCTGCTTCAACTATAAGAATAAGCCCAGACTAACCTCCTGGAGGATAAGAGACCACATGGAGCAAAATTGAACTACCAACTGACTACAGGTGCATGGGCACACCCAGACAAAATCATCCAGCTGTCCCATAGACTCAAGAGGAAAATAAATATGCATTATTATACAGTACTAAAGTTTGGTTATTTTTTATAGTGACAAAAAATAACTGGAAAAATTTCAAAAACATTTGTTGCACTGAGTGGATATCCACTTTTCATGAAACTTACTTGTATATTTTTCTGTTTCTGTTTTCTTTCCTTTATTGAAAGTTTCATGCATTTGTCTTTAGTTTGTGTGTCTGTGTGGCAGGGGAAATGATTTTTTCTTCCTGCTCCCTTAACAGTGTTATGTAAAGACCTAAATTAAAGGACTGTGCTTGCAGGACAGTCACCTCTGTTATCTAAGCTCTCAAACATCTCATGGCTACAAAGGCATACAGAGCTGCCCTCCTTGTTATGTGGACCGACAGAATCAAACATAAACTTAGGGACCCTGCCACCCCCCCCACACAAACATGCCTTGCAACAGTAAAAACAACCTCTTTCGAAAATACTTATACCTCTCAAAAGAACACATATACCACCATCCAAGCTCTGATAGAAGAGCTCAATCTCAAACAAATAAATTGGGAATGGAATCAAGCTGGCTGATCTCATGTGTGATTTCCAAAAATCAGTGAGCATCGTGTGACTCATAACAGGTACTGACCACAGTTTTAGATGTCATTTACCCTCTGTGAGGCAAATAGAGTTTTCCAAGTTGGAGAAAAGAGGAAAAAAATGGTACTGAGTAGAATTCTCAGAAAAGAAGTTCAAGAATGAAGACTGGAGGATGAGGGGAAGATGGTGGAGGAGTAAGATGCAGAGATCACCTTCCTCCCCACAGATACACCAGAAATACATCTACACATGGAACAACTCCTACAGAACACCAACTGAATGCTGGCAGAGGACCTCAGACCTCCCAAAAGGCAAGAAATTCCCCACGTACCTGGGTGGGGCAAAAGAAAAAAGAGTAAACAGAGACAAAAGAATAGGGACGGGACCTGCACCAGTGGGAGGGAACTATGAAGCACGAAAGGTTTCCACACACTAGGAAGGCCCTTTGCAGGCAGAGACTTTGGGTGGCGGAGGGGAAAAGCTTCGGGGCCGCGGAGGAGAGCGCAGCCACAGGGGTGCGGAGGGCAAAGCGGAAAGATTTCCGCACAGAGGATCGGTGCCGACCGGCACTCACCAGCCTGAGAGGCTTGTCTGCTCACCTGCCAGGGTGGGCGGGGCTGGTAGCTGAGGCTCGGGCTTCTGTCAGAGAGCAGGGAGAGGACTGGGGTTGGTGGCGTGAACACAGCCCAAACGGGTTAGTGTACCACGGCTAGCCGGGAGGGAGTCCGGGAAAATGTCTGGACCTGACGAAGAGGCAAGAGACTTTTTCTTCCCTCTTTGTTTCCTGGTGCGCGAGGAGAGAGGATTAAGAGCACTGCTTAAAGGAGTTCCAGAGACGGGCGCAAGCAGCAGCTAAAAGCGCGGACCACAGAGACGGGCATGAGACGCTAAGGCTGCTGCTGTCGCCACCAAGAAGCCTGTGTGCGAGCACAGTTCACTATCCACATCCCCCTTCCAGGGAGCCTGTGCAGCCCGCCACTACCAGGGTCCCGGGATCCAGGGACAACTTACCCGGGAGAACGCACTGCGCGCCTCAGGCTGATGCAACGTCACACCGGCCTCTGCCACTGCAGGCCCGCCCCGCACTCCGTGCCCCTCCCTAACCCCCGTCCCGGCCTGAGTGAGCCAGAGTCCCTGAAGCAGCTGCTTCTTTAACCCCGTCCTGTCTGAGCGAAGAACAGACACCCTCCGGCGACCTACACGCAGAAGAGGGGCCAAATCCAAACCTGAGGCCCTGGGAGCTGTGAGAACAAAGAAGAGAAAGGGAAACCTCTCCCAGAGGCCTCAGAAGCAGCGGATTACAGCTCCACAATCAACTTGATGTACCCTGCATCTGTGGAATACATGAATAGAAAACGAATCATCCCAAATTGAGGAGGTGGACTTTGAGAGCAAGATTTATGATTTTTTCCCCTTTTCCTCTTTTTGTGAGTGTGTATGTGTATGCTTCTGTGTGAGATTTTGTCTGTATAGCTTTGCATATACCATTTGTCTTAGGGGTTCTATCCATACATTTTTGTGTGTGTTTTCTTTAAAATAATTTTTTTTCCTTAATAATTATTTTTTATTTTAATAACTTTATTTATTTTTATCTTACTTTATTTTATTTTATCTTCTTTCTTTCTTTCTTTCTTTCCTTCCCTCCCTCCTACCTTCCTTCCTTCCTCCCTCTCTCTCTCCCTCCTTTCTTTCTTTCTTTCTTTTTTCTTTTTCTTTCTTTCTTTCTTTCTTTCTTTCTTTCTTTCTTTCTTTCTTTCTTCCTTTCTTCCTTTCTTTCTTTCTCTCTACTTTTTCTCCCTTTTATTCTGAGCCATGTGGATGAAAGGCTCTTGGGGCTACAGCCAGGAGTCAGTGCTGTGCCTCTGAAGTGGGAGAGCCAACTTCAGGACACTGGTCCACAAGAGACCTCCAAGCTCCACATAATATCAAATGGCAAAAATCTCCGAGAGAACTCCAACTCAACACCAAGACCAACCTTCACTCAACGACCAGCAAGCTACAGTGCTGGACACCCTATGCCAAACAACTAGCAAGACAGGAACACAACCTCACCCATTAGCAGAGAGGCTGCCTGAAATCATAATAAGTCCACAGATACCCGAAAACACACAACCAGACATGGACCTGCCCACCAGAAAGACAAGATCAAGCCTCATCCACCAGAACACAAGCACTAGTCCCCTCCACCAGGAAGCTTACACAACCCACTGAACCAACCTTAGCCACTGGGGACAGACACCAAAAACAACAAGAACTATGAACCTGCAGCCTGCAAAAAGGAGACCCCAAACACAGTAAGATAAGGAAAATGAGAAGACAGAAAAACACACAGCAGATGAAGGAGCAAGATAAAAACCCACCAGACCTAACAAATGGAGAGGAAATAGGCAGTCTACCTGAAGAAGAATTCAGAATAATGAAAGTAAAGATGATCCAAAATCGTGGAAATAGAATAGAGAAAATGCAAGAAACCTTTAACAAAGACCTAGAAGAACTAAAGATGAAACAAACAATGATGAACAACACACTAAATGAAATTAAAAATACTCTAGATGGGATCAATAGCAGAATAACGGAGGCAGAAGAACAGATAAGTGACATGGAAGATAAAATAGTGGAAATAACTACTGCAGAGCAGGATAAAGAAAAAAGAATGAAAAGAACTGAGGACAGTATCAGAGACTTCTGGGACAACATTAAATGAACCAATATTCGAATTATAGGGGTTCCAGAAGAAGAAAAGAAAAAGTGAGGGACTGAGAAAATATTTGAAGATATTACAGTTGAAAACTTCCCTAATATGGAAAAGGAAATAGTTAATCAACTCGAGGAAGCACAGAGAGTCCCATACATGATAAAGCCACGGACAACTACGCCAAGACATAGATTAATCAAACTGTCAGAAATTAAATACAAAGAAAACATATTAAAAGCAGCAAGGGAAAAACAACAAATAACACACAGGGGAAATCCCCTTAAGGTTAACAGCTGATCTTGCAGCAGAAACTCTGCAAGCCAGAAGGGACTGGCAGGACATATTTAAAGTGATGAAGGAGAAAAACCTGCAATCATGATTACTCTACCCAGCAAGGATCTCATTCAGATTTGATGGAGAAATTAAAATCTTTACAGACAAGCAAAAGCTGAGAGAGTTCAGCACCACCAAACCAGCTTTACAACAAAGGCTAAAGGAACTTCTCTAGGCAAGAAACAAAAGAGGAGAAAAAGACCTACAATAACAAACTCAAAACAATTAAGAAAATGGGAATAGGAACAAACATATCGATAATTACCTTAAATGTAAATGGACTAAATGCTTCCACCAAAAGACACAGATTGGCTGAATGGATACAAAAACAAGACCCATATATATGCTGTCTACAAGAGACGCACTACAGACCTAGAGACACATACAGACTGAAAGTAAGGAGATGGAAAAAGATATCTCATGCAAATGGAAACCAAAAGAAAGCTGGAGTAGCAATTCTCATATCAGAAAAAATAGACTTTAAAATAAAGACTATTAGAAGAGACAAAGAAGGACACTACATAATGATCAAGGGATCGATCCAAGAAGAAGATATAACAATTGTAAATATTTATGCACCCAACATAGGAGCACCTCAATACATAAGGCAAATACTAACAGCCATAAAAGGGGAAATCAACAGTAACACATTCATAGTAGGGGACTTTAACACCCCACTTTCACCAATGGACAGATCATACAAAATGAAAATAAATAAGGAAACACAAGCTTTAAATGATACATTAAACAAGATGGACTTATTGATATTTATAGGACATTCCATCCAAAAACAACAGAATACATGGTTTTCTCAACTGCTCATGGAACAGTCTCCAGGATACATCATATCTTGGGTCACAAATCTAGCCTTGGTAAATTTAAGAAAACTGAAATTGTATTAAATATCTTTTGTGACCACAATGCTCTGAGATTAGATATCAATTACAGGAAAAGATCTGTAAAAAGTACAAACACATGGACGCTAAACAATACACTACTTAATAATGAAGGGATCACTGAAGAAATCAAAGAGGAAATCAAAAAATACCTAGAAACAAATGACAATGGAGACAAGGCGACCCAAAACCTATGGAATGCAGCAAAAGCAGTTCTAAGAGGGAAGTATATAGCAATACAATCCTACCTTAAAAAACAGGAAATACCTCGAATAAACAACCTACCCTTGCAACTAAAGCAATTAGAGAATGAAGAACAAAAAAACCCCAAAGTTAGCAGAAGGAATGAACTCATAAAGGAAATAAATGAAAAAGAAATGAAGGAAATTATAACAAAGATCAATAAAACTAAACGATGGTTCTTTGAGAGGATAAACAAAAGTGATAAACCATTAGTCAAACTAATCAAGAAAAAAAGGGAGAAGATTCAAATCAATAGAATTAGAAATGAAAAAGGAGAAGTAACAACTGACACTGCAGAAATACAAAAGATCATGAGAGATTACTACAAGCAACACTACACCAAAAAAATGGACAACCTGGAAGAAATGGACAAATTCTTATAAAAGCACAATCTGCCAAAATTGAGTCAGGAAGAAATAGAAAATATGAACAGACCAATCACAAGCACTGAAATTGAAACTGTGATTAAAAATCTTCCAACAAACAAAAACCCAGGACCAGATGGCTTCACAGGTGAACTCTATCAAACATTTAGAGAAGAGCTAACACCTATCCTTCTCAAACACTTCCAAAATATAGCAGAGGGAGGAACACTTCCAAACTCATTCTATGAGGCTACCATCACCTTGCTACCAAAACCAGACAAGGATGTCACAAAGAAAGAAAACTACAGGCCAATATCACTGATGGACATAGATGCAAAAGTCCTCAACAAAATACTAGCAAACAGAATCCAACAGTACATTAAAAGGATCATACAGCATGGTCAAGTGGGGTTTATTCCCAGAATGCAAGGATTCTTCAATATACGCAAATCAATTAATGTGATACACCATATTAACAAATTGAAGGAGAAAAAACATATGATCATCTCAATAGATGCAGAGAAAGCTTTCGACAAAATTCAACACCCATTTATGAGAAAAACCCTGCAGAAAGTAGGCATAGAGGGAACTTTCCTCAACATAATAAAGGCCATATATGACAAACCCACAGCCAACATCGTCCTCAATGGTGAAAAACTGAAAGCATTTTCACTAAGATCAGGAACACGACAATGTTGCCCACTCTCACTACTCTTATTCAACATAGTTTTGGAAGTTTTAGCCACAGCAATCAGAGAAGAAAAGGAAATAAAAGGAATCCAAATAGGAAATAAAGAAGTAAAGCTGTCACTATTTGCAGATGACATGATACTATACATAGAGAATCCTAAAGATGCTACCAGAAAACTATTACATCTAATCAATGAATTTGGTAAAGTAGCAGGATACAAAATTAATACACAGAAATCTCTGGCATTGTTATACACTAATGATGAAAAATCTGAAAGTGAAATCAAGAAAACACTCCCATTTACCATTGCAATGAAAAGAATAAAATATCTAGGAATAAACCTACCTAAGGAGATAAAAGACCTGTATGCAGAAAATTATAAGACACTGATGAATAAAATTAAAGATGATACAAATAGATGGAGAGATATACCATGTTCTTGGATTGGAAGAATCAACATTGTGAAAATGACTCTACTACCCAAAGCAATCTACAGATTCAATGCAATACCTATCAAACTACCACTGTCAGTTTTCACAGAAATAGAACAAAAAATTTCACAATTTGTATGGAAACAAAAAAGATCCCGAATAGCCAAAGCAATCCTGAGAACGAAAAACAGAGCTGGAGGAATCAGGCTCCCTGACTTTAGACTATATGACAAAGCTACAGTAATCATGACAGTATGGTACTGGCACAAAAACAGAAAGATAGATCAATGGAACAAGATAGAAAGCCCAGAGATAAACTCACGCACATATGGTCACCTTATCTTTGATAAAGGAGGCAGGAATGTACAGTGGAGAAAGGACATCCTCTTCAATAAGTGGTGCTGGGAAAACTGGACAGGTACATATAAAAGTATGAGATTAGATCACTCCCTAACACCATGCACAAAAATAAGCTCAAAATGGATTAAAGACCTAAATGTAAAACCAAAAGCTATCAAACTCTTAGAGGAATACATAGGCAGCACACTCTATGACATAAATCACAGCAAGATACTTTTTGACCCACCTCCTAGAGAAATGGAAACAAAAACAAAAATAAATAAATGAACCTAATGAAACTTCAAAGCTTTTGCGCAGCAAAGGAAACCATAAACAAGACCAAAAGACAACCCTCAGAATGGTAGAAAATATTTGCAAATGAATAAACTGATAAAGGATTAATCTCCAAAATTTATAAGCAGCTCATACAGCTTAATAACAAAAAAACAAACAACCCAATCCAAAAGTGGGCAGAAGATCTAAATAGACATTTCTCCAAAGAAGATATACAGACTGCCAACAAACACATGAAAGAATGCTCAACATCATTAATCATTAAAGAAATGCAAATCAAAACTACAATGAGATATCATCTCATATCAGTCAGAATGGCCATCATCAAAAAGTCTAGAAACAATAAGCTCTGGAGAGGGTTTGGAGAAAAGGGAACACGCTTGCACTGCTGGTGGGAATGTGAATTGGTACAGCCAGTATGGAAAAGAGTATGGAGGTTCCTTAAGAAACTACAAATAGAACTACCATATGACATAGCAATCCCACTACTGGGCATATCCCTGAGAAAACCATAATTCAAAAAGAGACATGTACCAAAATGTTCATTGCAGCTCTATTTACAATAGCCAAGAGATGGAAACAACCTAAGTGTCCATCATCAGATGAATGGATAAAGAAGATGTGGCACATATATACAATGGTATATTACTCAGCCGTAAAAAAAAACGAAATTGAGCTATTTGGAATGAGGTGAATAGACCTAGAGTCTGTCATACAGAGTGAAGTAAGTCAGAAAGAGAAAGACAAATACCGTATGCTAACACAATATATGGAATTTAAGGGAAAAGAAAAAAGAATGTCATGAAGAACCTAGGGGTAAGACAGGAATAAAGACACAGACCTACTAGAAAATGGACTTGATGATATGGGGAGGGGGAAGGGTAAGCTGTGACAAAGCGAGAGAGAGGCATGGACCTATATACACTACCAAATGTAAGGTAGATAGCTAGTGGGAAGCAGCTGCATAACACAGGATGATCAGCTCAGTGCTTTGTGACCGCCTGGATGGATGGGATAGGGAGGGTGGGAGGGATGGAGACGCAAGAGGGAAGAAGTATGGGAATATGGGAACATATGTATATGTATAACTGATTCACTTTGTTATAAAACAGGAACAAACACACCATTGTAAAGCAATTATACTCCAATAAAGATGTAAAGAAAAAAATGGGAAAAAAAGACTATCTTCCAAAAGATAGAAAGAAGTCTAACATTCACCAATAAGAAAATTAAAAAAACCGATGGAAAAATCATCCAAAGGCTTTAACAGACACCTCACCAAAGTAGATATACAGATGGCAAAGCAGCATATGAAAAGTTGCTTCGTATCATATGTCATCAAAGAAATGTAAATTTAAACAGCAAGATACTGCTAACACCTATCAGAATGGCCTAAATCTGGAATGCTGACAACACCAAATGCTGACCAGAATGTGGAGCAACAGGAATCCTCATTCATTGATGGGAATGCAAATTGATACAGCTGCCTTGGAGACACTTTGGCACTTTCTTATAAAACTAAACATACTCTTAACATGATTTATCAATCACACTCCTTGGTATTTACCCAAGAAGCTGAAAAATTATGTCCACATAAAACCTGCACACAGATGTTTATAGCATCTTTATTAATAATTGCCCAAACTTGGAAGCAACTAAGATTTCTTTCAAAGGGTGAATAGATAAATGAACTGTGGTAAATCCAGACAATGGAATATTATTCAGCACCAAAATGAAATGAGTTATCAAGTCATGAAAAGACATGGAGAAAACAAACACATATTACTAATTGAAAGAAGTCAATCTGAAAAGTCTACATACTGTAAGATTCCAACTATGTGACATTATGGAAAAAGCAAAACTATGAAGGCAGTAAAAAGATCAGTGGTTGCCAGTGTTTGGGAAGGGAAGAGGGATGAACAGGTAAAACACAGAGGCTTTTTAGGGTGGTGAGAATGCTCTGTATGATACTATAATGATGGATACTTGTCATTACACATTTGTTCACATCAGTAGAATGTACAACACCAAGAGTGAGCCATTATGTAACTACAGACTTTGGGTGCTTCTGACGTTTTAATGTGAGTGTATCAGTTGTAAAAAATGTACCCCTCTGGTGGGGTGTGTTGATAATGGAGAGGCTGTACATATGTGGGGGAACGGGGTATATGGGAACTTTCTGCACCTTCCTCACAGTTTTGCTGTGAAGCTAAAACTGCTCTAAAAAATAAAGTCTTTAAAAATATATTTAAAAAAAAAAGAATGAAGATTGGACTTCATTCTTGTTTCACAAGCACGTACAAGGCCTATCATTTGGATAATCAAATGTATTTCTCATTATATTTCTGTAAATAATTTTAAGCAGGATATATAGCAAAATGGAAGTAGAATTAGGACAGAAACTAACAACTTAAACTACTTGGCATGCATCTCAGCTAATTGTTCTTACATTTTTCAAAATTATTGTTGAAAATAATAGGTATAATGTAGAAAATTTAGAAACTATAGCCAAGCAAAAAAAGGAAATTAAAATCACCCATAATCCTACCATCTAGATTTATTTTACATAAATCTATAATTTTTTCTAAACTCGTATCATCATAAATATATTGATAGTGAATACATTTCACCAAAATTGAGTAATATTCAATATGCTAATTCTTTCTACTTAACATAATATTTCAAAACCTTTCCATGTGATTAAAAATTCTCTGACAAGGAGACGTTGGAAGAAGTTGCTGCTGCAGGAGGCCTGACTTTAGGAACACCAGATTGTTATTTGAAAGAAGAAGAAAAAGAAAGGAGACACTGGAATTCCTGTAATAACCAGTATAAACTCCAGGAAGCCAGACTGCTTTTTTTGACTGCTTTTGACTACTGAAATCCACAGATATAGATAGTTCCTGGTTCAAACCATGTGGCTGATGGAGTCTTGGTGCTCCGGCCACGTGTCAGTCCTGAGGATCTGGGGTGGGAGAGCCGAGTTCAGGACACTAGACTACAAGACACCTCCATGTCCCAGGTAATATCAATCAGAAAGAGTTCTTCCAGAGATCTGCATCTCAATGCTAAGACCCGGCTCCACGAAACAGCCAACAAGCTTCAGTGCTGGATGCCCCATGCCAAACAAATAGCAAGACAGGAAAACAACCCCACCCATTAGCAGAGAGGCTGCCTAAAATCATACTAAGTTCACAGACACCCCAAAACACACCACTAGATGCAGCCCTGCCCACTAGAAAGACAAGATCAAGACTCAACCACCAGAACACAGGCACCAGTCCCCTCCACCAGGAAGCCTACACAAGCCACTGAGCAATGTAAAAACCCACCAGACCAAACAAATGAAGAGGAAATAGGCAGTCTACCTGAAAAAGTATTCACAGGAATGATAGTAAAGATAATCCAAAATCTTGGAAATAGGAAGGAGAAAATACAAGAAACATTTAACAAGAACCTAGAAGAACTAAAGAGCAAACAAACAATGAAGAACAACACAATAAACAAAATTAAAAATTCTCTAGAAGGAATCAATAGCAGAATAGCTGAGTCAGAAGTGTTAGGGACCTGGAAGAAAGAATAGGGGAAATAACTACCTCAGAGCAGAATAAAGAAAAAAGAATAAAAAGAATTGAGGACAGTCTCAGAGACATCTGGGACAATATTAAACCCACCAACATTTGAATTATAGGGGTCCCATAAGAAGAAGAGAAAAAGAAAGGGACTGAGAAAATATTTGAAGAGTTTATAGTTGAAAATTTCCCTAACATGGGAAAGGAAATAGTCAATCAAGTCCAGGAAATGGAGAGCATCCCATACAGGATAAATCCAAGGAGAAACATGCCAAAACACATATTAATCAAACTATCAAAAAAGAAATACAAAGAAAAAAGTATTAAAAGCAGTAAGGGAAAGAAACAAATAACATACAAGGGAATCCCCATAACGTTAACAGCTGATCTTCCTGCAGAAATTCTGCAAGCCAGAAGGGAGTGGCAGGACATACTTAAAGTGATGAAAGGGAGAAACCTACAACCAGGATTACTCTACCCAGCAAGGATCTCATTCAGATTTTATGGAGAAATTAAAACCTTTACAGACAAGCAAAAGCTAAGAGAATTCAGCACCACCAAACCAGCTTTACAACAAATGCTAGAGGAATTTCTCTAGGCAGGAGACACAAGATAAGGAAAAGATCTATAAAAACAGACCCAAAACAATTAAGAAAATGGTAATAGGAATGTACATATTGATAATTACCTTACATGTAAATGCATTAAATCCTCCAATCAAAAGACATAGACTGGCTGAATGGATACAAAAACAAGACGTGTATATATACTGTCTACAAGAGACCACTTCAGACCTAGGGACACATAGACATACAAAGTGTGTGTGTGGGGGGAGATATTCCATGCAAATGCAAATCAAAAGAAAGCTGCAGTAGCAATTCTCATATCAGACAAAATAGATCTTGAAATAAGACTATTACAAGAGATAAAAAGGACACTACATTATGATCAAGGGGTCAATCCAAGACACAACAATTATAAATATTTATGCACCCAACATACATAAGGCAAATGCTAACATCCATAAAATGGGAAATCAACAGTAACACAATCATAGTAGGGGACTTTAACATCCCACTTTCACCAATGGACAGGTCATCCAAAATGAAAATAAATAAGGAAACACAGCTTTAAATGACACATTAAACAAGATGGACTTAATTGATATTTATAGGACGTTCCATCCAAAAACAACAGAGTACACTTTCTTCTCAAGTGCTCATGGAACATTTTCCAGGATAGCTCATGCTTGGGTCACAAATCAACCCATGGTAAATTTTAAAAAGTTGACATTGTATCAGGTATCTTTTCCAACCACAACACTATGAGGCTAGATATCAATTACAGGAAAAAAACTGTAAAACATACAAACACATGGAGGATAAACAATAAATTACTAAATAACCAGGAGATTACTGGAGAAATCAAAGTGGAAATCTAAAAATACCTAGAAACAAATGACAATGAAAAGACGACAACCCGAAACCTATGGGATGAAGCAAAAGCAGTTCTAAGAGGGAAGTTTATAGCAATACAATCCTACATCAAGAAACAAGAAACATCTCAAATAAACAACCTAACCTTACATGTAAAGCAATCAGAAAAAGAATAACAGAAAAAACCCAAAGTTAGCAGAGGAAATAAATCATAAAGATCAAATCAGAAATAAATGAAAAAGAAATGAAGGAAACAATAGCAAAGATCAATAAAACTAAAGGCTGGTTCTTTGAGAAGACAAACAAAAGATAAACCATTAGTGAGACTCATCAAGAGAAAAAGGGAGAAGACAAATCAGTAGAATTAGAAATGAAAAAGGAGAAGTAACAACTGACACTGCAAAAATACAAAGGATCATGAGACATTACTACAAGCAATTATATGCCAATAAAATGGACAACGTGGAAGAAATGGACAAATTCTTAGAAAAGCACAACATTCTGAGACTGAACCAGGAAGAAATAGAAAATATAAACAGACTAATCACAAGCTCTGAAATTGAAACTGTGGTTAAAAATCTTCCAACAAACAAAAGCCCAGGACCACATGGCTTCACAGGTAAATTCTATCAAACATTTAGAGAAGAGCTAACACTGAGGGAGGACCTTCAATATGGCAGAGGATTAAGACATGGATATCACCTTCCTCCACACAAATGCATCAAAAATACATCTACAGGGGCTTCCCTGGTGATGCAGTGGTTGAAAGTCTGCCTGCTGATTCAGGGGACACGGGTTCGTGCCCTGGTCCAGGAAGATTCCACATGCCGTGGAGTGGATGGGCCCATGAGACATGGCCACTGAGCCTGCGCATCTGGAGCCTGTGCTCCACAATGGGGGAGGCCACAACAGTGAGAGGTCCGTGTACCACAAAAAAAAAAAAAAAGAAAGAATACATCTACATGTGGAACAACTCCTACAGAACACCTACTGAACACTGGCAGAAGACATCAGACTTCCTAAAAGTAAAGAAATTCCCTATGTACCTAGGTAGGGTAAAAGAAAAAAGAAAAAACAGAGACAAAAGTATAAGGATGGGACCTGCACCTCTGGGAGGGAGCTGTGAAGGATGAAAACTTTCCACACACTCGGAAGTCCCTTTACTGGTAGAAAGAGGGGGTGGGCAGGAGGTAAGCTTTGGAGCCACAGAGGAGAGTGCAGTAACAGAGGTGCAGAGGGCAAAGCGGAGAGATTCCCGCACAGAGGATCAGTGCCAACCAGCACTCACCAGCCTGAGAGGCTTCTCTGCTCACCCGCCTGGGCAGGTGGGGACTGGGAGCTGAGGCTCAGGCTTCGGAGGTCAGATCCCAGGGAGAGGACTGGGAATGGCTGTGTGAACACATCCTGAAGGGGACTAGTGCACCACAGCTAACCAGGAGGGAGTCCGGGAAAAATTCTGGAACTGCCTAAGAGTCAAGAGACCATTGTTATGGGATACGTGAGGAGAGGAGATTCAGAGCACTGCCTGAACGAACTTTAGAGATGGGCGTGAGCCGTAGCTATCAGCATGGAGCTAGAGACGGGCATGAAATGCTAAGGCTGCTGCTACAGCCACCAAGAAGCCTGTGAGCAAGACAGGTCACTATCCACACCTCCCCTCCCAGCAGCCTGTGCAGCCTGCCACTGCCAAGGTCCCATGATGCAGGGACAACTCCCCTGGGATAACACACAGCATGCCTCAGGCTGCTGAAACCTCACGCAGGTCTCTGCCACAGCAGGCTCACCCGGCATTCCATACCCCTGCCTCCCCCCGGTCTGAGTGAGCCAGAGCCCCCCAGTCAGCTGCTGCTTTAACCCCCTCCTGTCTGGGTGAAGAACAGACCAAAGGGTGACCTACATGCAGAGGTGGGGGCAGATAAAAAGCTGAACCCCAGAAGCTGTGCAAACAAAGAAGAGAAAGGGAAATTTCTCCATGCAGCCTCAGAAACAGTGGATTGTGTCCACAATCAACTTGATGTACCCTGAATCTGTGGAACGCCTGAATAGACAATGAATCATCCCAAAATTGAGGCAGTGGACTTTGGGAGCAACTGTAAACTTGGGGTTGGCTGTAGGCGACTGACTAGTTTCTGATTTTTATGTTTATCTTAGTATAGTTTTTAGCACTTGTTATCACTGGTGGATTTATTTACTAGTTTGGTTGCTCTCTTCTTTTTTTTTTTTTTAGTACTTTTTCTGTAATTTTTTTAAAATAACTTTATTTTATTTTATTTATTTTATTTTTCTTTCATTTTTTTCTCCCTATTCTTCTGAGCCTTGTGACTGACAGGGTCTTAGTACTCCAGCTGGGTGTCTGACCTGAGCCTCTGAGGGGGGAGAGCCAAGTTCAGGGTATTGAACCACCAGAGACCTCCCAGCCCCATGTAGTATCAATCGGCGAGAGCTCCAGAGATCTCCATCTCTATGATAAGACGCAGCTCCACTCAACCACCAGCAACCTACATTACTGGGTGCCCCATAACAAACAACTAGCAAGACAGGAACACAACCCCACTCATTACCAGAGAGGCTGCCTAAAATCATACTAAGTTCACAGACACCCCAAAACACAGCCACAAGATGCAGTCCTGCCCATCAGAAAGACAAGATCCAGCCTCATCCACCAGAACACAGGTGCCAATCCCCTCCACCAGGAAGCCTATACAACCCACTGAACCAACCTTAGCCACTGGGGGCAGACACCAAAAACAACAAGAACTACAAACGTGCAGTCTGTGAAAAGAAGACCCCAAACACAGTAAGTTAAGCAAAATGAGAAGACAGAGAAATATGTAGCAGATTAAGGAGCAAAGTAAAAACCCAATAGACCACATAAATGAAGAGGTAAGCGGCAGTCGACCTGAAAAAGAATTCAGAGTAATGATAATAAAGATGATCCAAAATCTTGGAAATAGAATAGAGAAAATAAAAGAAACATTTAATAAGGACCTAGAATAAAAGAACATACATAGAATAAAAGAACATACAAACAATGATGAACAACACAGTAAATGAAATTAAAATTTCTCTAGAAGTAATCAGTAGGAGAATAATTGAGGCAGAAGAACGGATAAGTGACCTGGAAGATAAAATAGTAGAAATAACTACTGCAGAGCAGAAAAATAAAGAAAAGAATGGAGGACAGTCTCATAGACCTCTGGGAAAACATTAATTGAATGAGCACTCAAATTATAGAGGTGCCTGAAGAAGAAGAGAAAAAGAAATGGACCAAGAAAATATTTGAAAAGATTATAGTTGAAAACTTCCCTAATATGGGAAAGGAAATAGTAAAGTCCAGCAGGCACAGAGAGTCCCATACAGGATAAATCCAAGGAGAAAGAAACTGAGACACATATTAATCAAACTTTCAAAAATTAAAAACAAGGAAAAAATAGTAAAAGCATCAAGAGAAAAACAACAAATACATACAAGTGAATCCTCATAAAGTTAACAGCTGATCCTTCAGCAGAAATTCTGGAAGACAGAAAGGAGTGGCAGGACATTAAATATGTCTAATTGCTTTAGGTATAAGGTTAGCTTGTTTATTGGAGATTTTTCATGTTTCTTGATGTAGGACTGTACTGCTATAAAATTCCCTCTTAGAACTGCTTTTGCTGCATCACATAGGTTTTGGTTGGTCATGTTTTCATTGTCATTTGTTTCTAGGTATGAAAGGGGAAAAACTACAACCAAGATTACTCTACCCAGCACGGATCTCATTCAGATTTGATGGAGAAATTAAAATTTTACAGACAAGCAAAAGCTGAGAGAATTCAGCACCACCAAACCAGCTTTACAACAAATGCTAAAGGAACTTCTCTAGGCAGAAAACACAACAGAGGAAAAGACCTACAAAAACAAACCCAAAACAATTAAGAAAATGGTAATAGGAACATACATATTGATAAATACTTTAAATGTGAATGGAATAAATGCTTCAACCAAAAGACATAGACTGGTTGAATGGATACAAAAACAAGACCCATATATATGCTGTCTACAAGAGACCCATTTCAGACCTAGGGACACATACACACTGAAAGTGAGGGGATAGAAAAAGATATTCCATGCTAATGGAGATCAAAAGAAAGCTGGAGTAGCAATTTTCATATCAGACAAAATAGACCTTGAAATAAGACTATTACAAGAGACAAAGAAGGACACTACATAATGATCAAGAGATCCATCAAAGAAGAAGTTATAACAATTGTAAATATTTATGCACCCAACATAGGAGCACCTCAATACATAAGGCAAATGCTAACAGCCATAAAAGGGGAAATCGACAGTAACACATTCATAGTAGGCACTTTAACACCCCACTTTCACTAATGGACACATCATCTAGAATGAAAATAAATAAGGAAACACAAGCATTAAATTACACATTAAACAAGATGGACTTAATTGATCTTTACAGGACATAAAATCCAAAAACAACAGAATACACTTTCTTCTCAAGTGCTCATGGAACATTCTCCAGAGGAGATCATATCTTGGGTCACAAATGAAGCCCTGGTAAATTTAACAAAATTGAAATTGTATCAAGTATCTTTTTTGACCACAACACTATGAGACCAGATATCAATTACAGAAAAAACACTGTAAAAAAATACAAACACATGGAGACTAAACAATATATTACTAAATAACTAGGAGATCACTGAAGGAATCAAAGCAGAAATCTAAAAATACCTAGAAACAAATGACAATGAAAAGACGACAACCCGAAACCTATGGAATGCAGCAAAAGCAGTTCTAAGAGGGAATTCTGTAGAAATACAATCCTACATCAAGAAACAAGAAACATCTCAAATAAACAACCTAACCTTACACCTAAAGGAATTAAAGAAGAATAACCAAAAACAAAACCCCCAAAGTTAGCAAAAAGAAAAAATCATAAAAATCAGATGAGAAATAAATGAAAAAGAAATGAAGGAAACGATTGCAAAGATCAATAAAACTAAAAGCCAGTTCTTTGAAAAGATCAACCAAATTGATTAACCATTACCCAGACTCATTGTGAAAAAAAGGGAGAAGACTCAAATCAACAGAATTAGAAATGAAAAAGAAGAAGTAACAACTGACACTGCAGAAATACAAAAGATCATGAGACATTACTACAAACAACTATATGCCAATAAAATGGACAACCTGGAAGAAATGGACAAATTCTTAGAAATGGACAAATTCTTAGAAATGCACAACGTTCTGAGACTGAACCAGGAAGAAATAGAAAATATGAACAGACAAATCACAAGCACTGAAATTGAAACTCTGGTTAAAAATCTTCCAACAAACAAAAGCCCAGGACCAAATGGCTTCACAGGTGAATTCTATCAAACATTTAGAGAAGAGCTAACACCTATCCTTCTCAAACTCTTCCATAATATAGCAGAGGGAGGAACACTCCCAAACTCATTCTACGAGGCCACCATCACCTTGATACGAAAACCAGACAAAGATGTCACAAAGAAAGAAAACTACAGGCCAATATCACTGATGAACATAGATGCAAAAATCCTCAACAAAATATTAGCAAACACAATCCAACAGCACATTAAAAGGAACATACACCATGATCAAGTGGGGTTTATTCCAGGAATGCAAGGATTCTTCAATATATGCAAATCAATCAATGTGATAAACCATATTAACAAATTGAAGGAGAAAAACCATATGATCATCTCAATCGATGCAGAGAAAGCTTTTGACAAAATTCAACACCCATTTATGATAAAAACCCTGCAGAAAGTAGGCATAGAAGGAACTTTCCTCAACATAATAAAGGCCATATATGACAACCCACAGCCAACATCCTCCTCAATGGTGAAAAACTGAAACCATTTCCACTAAGATCAGGAACACGACAAGTTTGCCCACTCTCACCACTCTTATTCAACATAGTTTTGGAAGTTTTAGCCCCAGCAATCAGAGAAGTAAAGGAAATAAAAGGAATCCAAATTAGAAAAGAAGAAGTAAAACTGTCACTGTTTGCAGATGACATGATACTATACATAGAGAATCCTAAAGATGCTACCAGAAACCTTCTAGAGCTAATCAATGAATTTGGTAAAGTAGCAGGATACAAAATTAATACACAGAAATCTCTGGCATTCCTATACACTAATGTTGAAAAATCTGAAAGTGAAATCAAGAAAACACTACCATTTACCACTACAACCAAAAGAATAAAATATCTAGGAATAAACCTACCTAAGGAGACAAAAGACTTGTATGCTGAAAATTATAAGACAATGATGAAACAAATTAAATATGATACAAATAGATGGAGAGATATACCATGTTCTTGCATTGGAAGAAGCAACATAGTGAAAATAACTCTACTACCCAAAGCAATCTACAGATTCAATGCAATCCCTGTCAAACTACCACTGGCATTTTTCACAGAACTAGAACAATTTGTATGGAAATGCAGAAGACCTCAAGTAGCCAAAGCAATCTTGAGAATGAAAGTTGACACTGGAGGAATCAGGCTCCCTGACTTCAGACTATATTACAAAGCTACAGAAATCAATAGAGTATGGTACTGGCACAAAAACATAAATATAGATCAATGGAATAGGATGGAAAACTCAGAGATAAACCCATGCACATATGGTCACCTTATCTTTGATAAAGGAGGTAGGAATGTACAGTGGAGAAAGGACATCCTCTTCAATAAGTGGTGCAGGTACATGTAAAATATGAGATTAGAACAATCCCTAACACCATACATAAAAATAAGCTCAAAATGGATTAAAGACCTAAATGTAATGCCAGACACCATCAAACTCTTAGAGGAATACATAGGCAGAAAACTTTATGACATACATCACAGCAAGATCCTTTTTGACCAACCTCCTAAAGAAATGGAAATAAAAACAAAAATAAACAAATGGGACCTAATGAAACTTAAAAGCTTTTGTGCAGCAAAGGAAACCATAAAGAAGACCAAAAGACAACCCTCAGAATGGGAGAAAATATTTGCAAATGAAGCAACTGACAAATTATTAATCTACAAAATATACAAGCAACTCATGCAGCTCAATATCAAAAAAACAAACAACGCAATCCAAAAATGGGCAGAAGACCTAAACAGACATTTCTGTAAAGAAGATATACAGATTGCCAACAAACACATGAAAGAATGCTCAACATCATTAATCATTAGAGGAATGCAAATTAAAACTACAATGAGATATCATCTCACACCAGTCAGAATGGCCATCATCAAAAAATCGACAAACAATAAATGCTGGAGAGAGTGTGGAGAAAAGGGAACCCTCTTGCACTGTTGGTGGGAATGTAAATTGATACAGCCACTATGGAGAACAGTATGGATGTTCCTTAAAAAACTAAAAATAGACCTACCATACTACCCAGCAATCCCACTACTGGGCATATACCCTGAGAACACCATAATTCAAAAAGAGTCATGTACCAAAATGTTCATTACAGTTCTATTAACAATAGCCAGGACATGGAAGCAACCTAAGTGTCCATCAACCGATGAATAGATAAAGAAGATGTAGCACATATATACAATGGAATATTACTCAGCCATAAAAAGGAATGAAGCTGACTTATTTGTAATGAGGTGGAGGGACCTAGAAACTGTCATACAGAGTGAGGTAAGTCAGAAAGAGAAAAACAAATACCCCATGCTAACACATATATATGGAATCTAAAAAAGAAAGAAAGAAAATGGTCACAAGAACCTAGGGTCAAGATGAGAATAAAGATGCAGACCTACTAGATAATGGACTTGAGGATATGGGGAAGAAGAAGGGTAAGCTGGGACAAAGTGAGAGAGTGGCATGGACATATATACACTACCAAAAGTAAAATGGATAGCTAGTGGTAAGCAGCTGCATAGCACAGGGAGATCAGTTCGGTGCTTTTTGACCACCAAGAGGGGTGTGATATGGAGTGTGGGAGGGAGGGAAGAGATATGGGGACATATGTATATGTATAACTGTTTCACTTTGTTATAAGGCAGAAACTAACACACCATTGTAAAGCAATTATACTCTAATAAAGATGTTAAAAAAGAAAAAATATCTTCCATTAAACAAAAGCCCAAAATCAAATAGCTTCACAGGTGACTTCTATCAAACATTTAGAGAAGAGCTATACCTATCGTTCTCAAACTCTTTCCAAATATAGCAGAGGGAGGAAAACTTCCAAACTCATTCTACAAGGCCATTATCACCCTGATACCAAACCCAGACAAAGATGTCACAAAAATGAATACTACAGACCAATATTACTGATGAACATAGATGCAAAATTCCTCAACAAAATACTAGCAAAAAGTATCCTACATAACATTAAAAGGATCATACACATGATCAAGTGAGGTTTATCCCAGGAATGCAAGTATTCTTCAATATATACAAATCAATCAATGTAATACACCATATTAACAAATTGAAGGATAAAAACCATATGATCATCTCAATAGATGCAGAAAAAGCTTTTCGCTTTTTCAAAGCCCATTTATGATAAAAACCCACCAAAAAGTAGGCATAGAGGGAAACTACCTCAACATAATAAAGGGCATATATGATAAACCCACAGCTGACTTCATTCTCAATGGTGTGAAACTGAAACCATTTCCAGTAAGATAAGAAATAAGAAAAGTTTGCCCACTCTCACCACTATTATTCAACATAATTTTGGAAGTTTTAGCCTGACAATCAGAGAAGAAAAAGAAATAAAAGGAATCCAAATCAGAAAAAAAAAAGAAGCAAAACTGTCACTGTTTGCAGATGACATGATACTATATGTAGAGAATCCTAAAGATGCCACCAGAAAACTACTAGAGCTAATCAATGAATTTGGTAAAGTAGCAGGATACAAAATTAATGCACAGAAATCTCTGGCATTCCTTTATACTGATGATGAAAAATCTGAAAAAGAAATTAAGGAAACACTCCCATTTACCATTGCAACAAAAGAATGAAATACCTAGGAATAAACCTACCTAAGGAGACAAAAGACCTGTATGCAGAAAACTGATGAAAGAAATTAAAGCTGACACAAACAGATGGAAAGATATACCATGTTCTTGGAGTAGAAGAATCAACATTGAGAAAATGACTATACTACTTAAAGTAATCTACAGATTCAATGCAATCCCTATCAAACTACCAATGGCATTTTTCACGGAACTAGAACAAAAAATTTCACAATTTGTATGGAAACACAAAAGACCCCAAAAGGCCAAAGCAGTCTTGATAAAGAAAAATGGAGCTTGAGGAATCAGGCTCTCTGACTTCAGACAATATTACAAAGCTACAGTAATCAAAAGAATATGGTACTGGAACAAAAATAGAAATATAGATCCATGGAATAGGATAGAAAGCTCAGAGATGAACCCACGCACGTATGGTCACCTTATCTTTGATAAAGGAGGCATGCATATACAATGGAGAAAAGACAGCCTCTTCAATAAGTGGTGATGGGGAAAATGGACAGCTACATGTAGAAGAATGAAATTACAACACTCCCTAACAGCATACACAAAAATAAACTCAAAATGGATTAAAGACCTAAATATAAGGCCAGACTCTATAAAACTCTTAGAGGAAAACATAGGCAGAACATTCTATGACATAAATGACAGCAAGATCCTTTTTGACCCACCTCCTAGAGAAATGGAAATAAAAACCAAAATAAACAAATAGGACCTAATGAAACTTAAAAGCTTTTGCACAGCAAAGGAAACCATAAACAAGACAAAAAGACAACCCTCAGAAAGGGAGAAAATATTTGCAAATGAAGCAACTGACAAAGGATTAATCTCCAAAATTTACAAGCAGCACATGCAACTCAATATCAGAAAAACAAACAACCCAATCCCAAAATGGGTAGAAGACCTAAATAGACACTTCTCCAAAGAAGATATACAGATTGCCAACAAACACATGAAATGATGCTCAACATCACTAATCATTACAGAAATGCAAATCAAAACTACAGTGAGGTATCACTTCACACTGGTCAGAATGGCCATATCGAAATTTCTATAAACAAAAATGCTGGAGAGGGTGTGGAGTAAAGGCAACCCTCTTGCACTGTTGGTGGGAATGTAAATTGATACAGCCACCATGGAGAACAGTATGGAGGTTTCTTAAAAACTAAAAATAGGACTACCATATGACCCAGCAATGTGACTCCTGGGTATATACTGTGAGAAAACCATAATTCAAAAAGAGAGGTGTATCACAATGTTCATTGCAGCACTATTTACAATAGTCAGGATATGGACACAACCTAAGTGTCCATCGACAGATGAATGGATAAAGAAGATGTGGCACATATATACAATGGAATATTACTCAGCTATAAAGGGAAACTAAATTGAGTTTTTTGGAGTGAGGTGGATGGACTTAGAGACTGTCATACAGAGTGAAGTAAGTCAGAAAGAGAAAAACAAATACCGTATGCTAACATATATATGGAATCTAGAAAAAAAAAAGGGTCTTGAAGAACCTAGGAGCAGGACAGGAATAAAGAAGCCGACATAGAGAATGGATTTGAGGATATGGGGATTGGGGATGGTAAGCTGGGACAAAGTGAGAGAGTAGCATTGACATATATACACTACCAATTGTAAAATAGATAGCTAGTGGGAAGCAGCTGCATAGCACAGGGAGATCAGCTCGGTGCTTTATGACCACCTAGAGTGGTAGGATAGGGAGAGTGGTAGGGAGATGCCTGTGGGGGAGGATATGGGGATATATGTATACATAGAGCTGATTCACTTTGTTATACAGCAGAAACTAACACAACATTGTAAAACAATTATACTCCAATACAGATTTTAAAAAACAATTCTCTGACAGATCATTCATTATATGGACATATCATCATTTTTACAACCAATTTCCCATTGTTGAACAGTGACATCATTTATGTTTTTTTCACTATTTCATCACAATGTAGTGATGAATAAGCATCCTTATAGCTGAGAGGTTGAGCACATCTGTGATCCTTTAAATAAATTCCTTGAAGTCATCCCTATTAATATATTTTCACAGCTAGTCTTAACAGCATTGATAAAACAACACTTATCTCCCAGGGTTAGATTTTGTTTGTCTTTGACAATCACCTTGGTGTTTCCATATTGTTCAATATTGCTCTCCTTGGCCCTCTCCCTTTCATGACTTAACCTCCTCTGAGTTGTTTACATTTCAGAAGAGCACTCTACAAATTAAAGAAGCAGGAAAAATTTCCTCTCAGCACCTCTCTTCCTAGTCACAGCAATCTTTCTCCCCCAAAATCCCAAACCTCTATGTTCTTATCAATCCCTCTCTCCCTAACATCCCCAGCAGATTAGAAAGTTATACTAACTAACTCATACTACATTTTAAATGCCTAGGAAAGTTTAAGGTATTGTCTCTTCAGTGTTGCAGATTTTATAAATGAAAAGAAAAATCCATTACCCAATAGAAATGTAACTTTCAAACATCAGAAATAGGCCTATTTAGGAACTTTAGGTAAAAGAGGAACTTCCCTGGTATGCTCAGATTTATGGGTTATGTAGTGTTAAGCAAAAATGTAAGAGGAAAGTGCAAAACAGCAGGTTCAATATGTTCCTTTCGTAGCAAATGTTGTGTGTGTGTGTTGGGGGCAGGGCAGGTGGGGGTGGGTACTTTGCTCTTATAAGCATGAAATAACTTTACAAAGATACACAAGGAGTGAGCAATAGTAGTTGATTTGGGAAAGAAGAACTAGGTGATTGTTAGATAAGAATGAATGAAAATATATTTGAAATCTGAAATATAATGAAATACATTTATATATGTTTCACCATATATACTGAAATGAAATTTAAAATTTTCTGGCCTTAAAAACTCTATACCTTTGAATGCATTATGTATTCCCCCAATTTTTTAATTAAATTAAAAAACAAACATAAATTCATGACATAAATTGTTACTTACTTTGTGAATAGACAAATGTTACAAAGGCTTGAAAGGAATTTTTATGATAAATTATGTCAACCCATTTCCCATGCACCCAAGAGGAAGACAGAAGCCGAGATACTTTGGCCAGAGAGGGTGTCATTTGACTTACAAAAAAAGTCATTAAATCAAACTCAATGGAATGGGAATGATTGTTGAAAATATAAAGAACAAATGGGGTAGAGTCTGTTCTTCTCAAACATGAAGATCATGCACTCACTCATTCCAGTGATTAAATAAAAACTATTTTCTGTTGTCCTGTCTATAGTAGCAATGCTCCATTTATAGTGGAGTGAAGGGGGGAAAGACGAAATGACAAATTGACATATTATTCTGGCAGATAGCCATCAGTATAAGAGAAAGGAGCATTCAGAAGATCCATTTTCAGCTCCCAAGACCATTTATTTCACACTTCTGTCATCTCTGGTTGCCTTTCCAGCAATCTGTCAACAGTTTCTATCTGCCAAAGACACACATTTAGCATCCAAAAGGAATGATAAGGTACATCCAGCTCCTAACCTATATAGCTTAAGTTTGGCTCAAAAATAAAACCAAGGGCAAAAGCTAATCAGACCACTTTTCATATGTACAATTTTCACATTTTACAAAGCAAGTGACTAGCATGTAAAGATATCTGTTGATGTCTTACCCATCTCTGTTCACAAGATTTAGGCATTTCATCATTTATTGACCTCTTACTCAAAAGGTGTGCTTGAGACTGAGGATAGAAGGATGGATAAGAAATGGTCCCTGCCACCAAGAAGATTTAGGGCTGATGGAGAAAGGCAAAGCAGTAAACTGTCAATTAAAATTTAATATGATTCATGCCCTAATAAAAGTGTGCCTAGGACATTATGGGAGCACAAAACAGGTGGACCTCAGACTAGCAGGGTCAAAAGAAACCTTTCCAGAAGAGTGAAACTGAACTGGATTCTAAAGGCAAGCAAGAAGTAGCAGGATGGAGAATTAAAGAAAAAACGCCTAGTCCGGATTCTAATATGCATATTGATTACCTGCTATGATGACCCTGACACTCTTGGCCCTTCCATGCAGGCTTCAGCTCTCCCCTTCTTGGAACTAAATCTCAGGGGCTGGCTCCTGCAGGCTTTTCCCAGGCTCTGTCAGTTCCTGAGATTCAGAACAGAGAAAAGGAGGGCTGAGAACTGGATCAGAAGGGAAATAAGCCCAGAGCTATCACAGCAAGTAAGCAATATCCAAAATAGAAGCCTTATTGGGTTTTTTCAGAGGGAAGCAGAGACAGGAGATTGAAAGGCAGACAAAGGGAGAAGCCAGAGTCTTTCCTCTCTGCCTTGGACAGTTTCTCCAGCACAGTATCCCACTGTGATTCCTGTTTCCACTGAATAGACCCACTTGAGGTTCTAGCTTCTAAGAGGTGATCTCTCCAAGCTAACCCTCACTCCTTCTCCATCTCCCTCTCGCCAAGAGATGGTGAGGTATTCTTGCTGTTGTTAATCTCTGGTGGCTTCATTGACCCCCTCTTTGGCTTCACAGCTCTTCTATAACCTGTGACCCCAATTCTGTGCTATTACTATTCCTTGTGTCATTAAAGTCCCTCTGTTTTAAATACTCAAGACATTTTCTGGTGAGACCCTGAGAGACGAACTGTCCATCTCCCCACAGAATCTGTGCTACTCAAGGACAAAGATCGCCTTTGAACAGTTTTGCCTCGTGCACCTAAAGAAGACACACCAAAAGATGAAGGGGGAGAGGGTGTGGAGGATGGTATAGAAGGAACAAAGAAATAAACAATCATTGTTAAGGACACCCCCCATTTCCAGACCAAGAGAACTATAGTCTTTAACAGACACATTTATTTACATGACATCTTGAGCCATCATAAGCATCAATATTCTGCATGACTGAAGCATGATTATAATGAACAGCTGTCCAACAAAATGAGTAACATCTAATTAGTGGTGAGAGGAAGATGTGACCTTGAAAGACCTTGTCAGTTGATGAGCCTTTCTGTGATGTGGACACCTCTTGCCCTATTAAGAAATGGAGGAAAGCCCCAGCTACTCTTGGTTGACCAGAACTTAAAGCTAAATCAAGCAGCTGCTAAAATCTGGCCCTTTCCTCATGTTGTATATACTTCCCTAATGTGAAGATAAGCTCATCTGTATCATCCAGGCTTTTGATGACAAAAATGTACGTTGTTTATCAAGGCAGGCTAGCTGGTCACTGATCAAGTTCAAAAGTCTAGTACTTAATACCCATATTCTGTCCATCCTATTTCCATTCTGCTTCAAGAAGCAGAGGAAGGAATAGCCAAACTAAACTACTGTCAGCGTGCAGCATGAAGTCACATTAGGATATTGACTCTTCTGAAATGCTGGAGTAAAACAGAAGGATCATGTTTATCCCACATCAGTTTCCTGTCTACGCTATTTATTTTTAAGCAGTAAACATACTTGAAGAGTAGTGATGTAGCCTCTAGAAGAATTACTAAGAAATCAGACACAATTTCTGTAAATCTTCAGAGGGGTATTGATGTGAAATTTCAGACATGGTGGGTGTGAGCATACTTTTTTGGGGAGGCGTTGGTGGCATACTTCTGTGGGTTTGTGAAAATGCATATGAGGTTCCCGTGACAGATCTGTGGTCCTTGTCCAATATTAGCAGAGCAAAATATGAAGATTATTGTTAATTTTTACTAACCATATCTCCAGTTGTTTTAATAGAATGCTTTTTCTGTCTTTTCTTGGTCATAAGCAAGAAGATCACCTGTGTTTTCAGAATCATTAACATTTCTCACAGGAATCATTTTCCTATCTCCACTTTGCCCTGGATGATACATCAATGTGCCATGGCATCGTTTGGGGTTTTCCCTGAAACTATAAAACACTCTGGGAGTTTGGAAGCCTGCAAGTATTCCTAGAGCCATAAGACTCCTCAGTGCATCTCAAGTCCACTCAACTACCAGCAGAGCATGCATGGGGACCAGCACCCACACCAGGACTACACTGTCAGTGTGCTCATTGGAAAGGCCACCAAATTCCATATAGACTGAGAGACATGACTCCATGGCCTGCTGTGACCTTCACCAAACCTTATGTGATTTTACTGGGATTTAGATGTTATTAACTTCAATTCTATCATCTGTAACATGGTTCACTCACATAGGTATAAGAAAAGTTAAATACTGAAGAGATCTGAAAAAACTAAGTGCACGTAAGGAAGATAGGATAATTATTCCAAAGTCACTAATTACCATCTATGATGTTGGTCATGTTACTGTACTTCTCTAAGCCTCAGTTTTCTTAGCTCTAAAATTGTGATAATAATATCACATATGCTGTGGATATTCATGAGTTACTGAAATACTGTGCACAAAGCTCTTTGCTCAGTAAGTGGTATATAGTAAACCACCCCCCAAAAAAAAAATGCTAGCGAACATCAACTTCAATAATAATAAAATAACTGGCCCCTATTTCTTGAGCACCTACTATGTACAAACCACTTGAGCACATACAAATGAATGTTGAAACAGCTTCTAGCCTTGAGAACACAAAAATAGTTTAAAAGGATATCATGTGTGCATCAAAGTATAATAATTTACTACAATATATTCTGGGTGAGGCAGATGATACAGCAGGAAGAATTTCAGAGCCATTCAGATGGTCCAGAGGGACCAGAGGGCACCTAAACAGATTTGAAGCTGTCAAGTTGGAGCAAGGGGATAGGGCCTTTCTATCTCCATTTCAGTCTTTGGACATAGGTCACCTGGGAAGGGGTGTGGCCTTGGACAAAGCAGCTCTGTTCAGCTGAGCCAATTTCTAAATAATTCTGACCGCTGATGGCTGTATTAAGGCCGTGTTTCCAGCAGCTGCAGGAGTTAAGTGCTTCATCCATGCAGGTGGATCTAAGAGGCTCAGCACAGGATTCACACACGAGCCCTGGGAATGGTTCAGAACAGCCCTGACTGATTCAGGAGTCCTCCTCACTGGAATACAACTCTCCCCCCCAAATCCTTTCAAAGCAGCTCTAATTTGGATAAGCAATGATGGACCCCTGTCAGAACCATCCAGAATACCCAGAGCACCTGAAAGCCTGCTGCACACAGAAAAGTCCTCACCTTCCCTAGGAGTGTGATACTCAGAGATAGCTCCGAAAGCTGGTGTGTCCCCAATGGACTAGTATAGATCAGCTCCCTGAGGCTGAGGAAATTGTAAAACTTCTGTTCAAATCCCCATACCTGTAGTCCCAAAATGGAAGTTGGGTTCATCACAAGCAAATTCCCTGAATACCAATTCACCAAATGAGCAATTCTCTGAGCTCATCTCTTTTATATTTATATATATATATATATATATATATATATATATATATATATATATATAAGAGAGAGAGAGTTGTATTTGTATTTGACAAATTTTAATTTTTGTCTCCAGGTTGTCATTTTAAAGAATGTTCACTTTGTCTCTGTTCCTCCTCTCCACTACTGTAGCTCGGAGATAAGGGATAAATAGAGACTGTGGACCAAAGACAGGGCAGATAATAGGGTCCTGAAAGATAGGAATCTTAAACATATCCATGGACATTCTTTTGAATATGTAGAATGTTACAACTATATTTTTCTTATACTTCTTTCCAGTCATCCAGAGATTGGGTTTTGTTCAACTGACTTTCAGCAAATTGGCCTTCCTGCTTCCCTTACAAACTCATGCTGATGCTGAGTCGTGGAACCCGAGGAATAAGAGTTGAAAGGGATGCCAGAATCCTCTCATCCAGTTACACCTACCATGGCATGAGTTTTTGAGCCCCTCCACGGACCGCTTGGTGAGGTCATACATGAGCTCTTAAGTCCACCCTTCCTATCTCTGAACAGTGCAGCGAAGACCCTCAGAAGCATACCCTCACCTCTGGAGCCTTGCCACATCTTGACACTGCTCCCTCAAGTGGTGGAAGGCACTCACATGTGCACCTGAGTCTCCTTGTCCCCTGATTAAAACATCCCACACTCCTCCCCAAAACACATTTTGCATGGTTTTCTGTCCCTTCTCAAATGTTCACCTCTGAATCTTTTCTAGTGTACCAGCGTCCTCTTGCAGTGTTGCTCTGTCATATCTTTTTTTAACTATGAAAATAAATTTTTAAAGATTTTCTTATTATAAAATATATATAAATATATTTTTAAATCTTTTAATGTTTTTCACAAAAAAATTTAGAAAGCACAGATGAAAAAAAAGAAAAGTGTCCATATCTGCAGTGGTCATCTGTGGGTTTTACCTTCCCAGCACCTCTCCCCCTTTCCTTGTTAGCAACACCAATTTCCCTTCCCATCAGTGTAGGCTAAGTATGGTCATGTGACCTAATCTAGGCCAATCAGACTCTCCTTTCCCAGGATTTTAAATCTTGAAGGGAGACATGTTAGGATTGAAAAATGCTTGGAGCTGATGGACTCCAGCACCAGAGTGCTCTCCTTTGTTTCCAACTACCCATGTCTGGAAGCCTCATTTGATACTGACCTTCCAATACCCACATGTTGGGCTTTTTCTCAAGTCTGTGACCTGTCCCACAGCTTCCAGGACACTCCATATTTATTTAAGTTACATGGAGTTGTTGTTTGACTGAGATGCAATCCCAACTCCCATAGATAATCAGAAGTTAATATTTTGTGGAAAACATTCTTGTTTTTTTCTTTGTAGGGATTAAAAGAGAGAATAAACAAGTTAGATGAAAAGGAAGGAATACAGGAAGGCAGGTTACATAGAATTTTTTCCCAAAAAGTGGGTGGAACAATATAAACTAGTTGATATGTTCCTTTTTTATTGAACAAAATATGGTGACCATCTTGTCACGGCCTCCCTCTAGAGTCTCCTGTTTATTGATCATGGCCGTAGAGTAAAGGTAACCCAGTACTTGATGAATACAAAGACTAAGGTACACTCTCTACTCTCCAAGAGCCCAGAGTTTGATTAAGGAGTTTATTATGCCCACAAACAACAATAACAGAAAAGTCCACAAAGAGTTTTCCACCAATCAAGCCTTTAGGTGCACAGTGCAAGGAGCTCTGTGTTCCACCATAGGTTTTGCTGCTGGAGAGGCAGGATCAGGGTGCTCCCTTCAGGAGGCCAGATCCGGCCATCGCCACACAGCTTAGCCTAATCAGCCCAACTCTCAGCCCCTCCAGCAGCAGCTGTGTTGTCAGTTCTGGCCCCCCTCTGATCTGTCACCACCAGAGAATGTGAAACTTGCACCTTCTGAGATTCGAGTGTGATGGGAGTGGAGGGAATTGAACTTTGCTCCTTCAGAGCTCCCTGGCCCCCTGGCTATCTCTAGAACAAGGGAGATTTCTGGGAGAATCAAGTCACACCTTGTCTTGACACTCGACTCACAAAGTGCTAGGGTGCTGGCTCACATCCAATATGGAGAGAAAACTTCATGTCCACATGCAGAAGGGAGGAAGAAGGAGGTGGGACAGTGGGGACAATGGCGAGAACCTTGTGTGAGAAAGTAGCTGGTTATAAGGAAATGTCCTGGGGACACAGCATAGAATCCTCTGTGGGACTGTCCTAGGGCCTCCTTATCCCTCCCTTCTTTTCACAGTCCTTGTGCCCCTTCTGTGTTACCACCCACCCAGAGCACAACCCTAACACTTGAGGGTATTCAGGGCCGCTGGAACCAGCCAAATCATTTAGTCTCCAAGTCACTTCTTATCTTAAGCTGGAAAAACTCAGGAATCTTCTGCAATCCCCCTATCAAGATGACACTCAATGAATTCCCAGATTCTGTCCACTTACAGGGCCAGAAAACTGGAAGGATAGGGTTTCTAGAAGTCTTCCAGGTTTAGCTGGATCTAGGGAGTGAATAGCTGGAGGCACCTGACTCTAAGCCAGAGCAGCCTTCCAGCCTCACACCCTCACTCCGGAGGAGTCACAGAGCTTCAGAAATCCCCAAACTCCTGGAGCCCAGGGTGGCCAGCCCGGCCATGAGGCTCCTCACTGGGGTGGAGGGCAGGTTAACTGGGAGGAAGGCAGGACAAGCTTAAAATCTAGCTGAATGATCTTGGGAGAGTTTCTCCACCTTTCTTACTGCCATCTGTAAAATGGGCACAATAATTAGTCCCTATCTTATAGGCTTATTTTGATGTTTTAATGAGGTAGAGCATATAAGGCTCTAAGCATATTGCCTGGCATGTAGTAAAAGTTCAATACCTTTCAGCTACTTTTATAATTTTTTTTCCATGTACAGGCTGACAAAAAGTCCAAAATATGAAGTGAGGAGGCCATTTTCCTAGCTCTGCCTTTTCCAGTGCAAATGTCATAAATCAGATCTGACCAATAGAGCTTTTTGTGATGACGAAAGTGTTCTATATCTGCATTATCCAATACTGTAAGATAATGAGCACTGGACATGTGGTTAGTGTGACTGAGAAACTGAATTTTTTACTTTAGTGCATTTTATTTTTTGTAAGAAGACATTTTATTTTTTTTTAATTTATTTATTTTATGTTATTTATTTTTGGTTGCATTGGGTTTTCGTTGCTGCATGCGGGCTTTCTCTCTAGTTGTGGTGGGGGGGGCTACTCTTCCTTGCGGTGCACGGGCTTCTCATTGCGGTGGCTTCTCTTGTTGTGGAACATGGGCTCTAGGAACACAGGCTTCAGTAGTTGTGGCTCGCAGGTTTCAGTAGTTGTGGCTCGCGGGCTCTAGAGCACAGGCTCAGTAGTCATGGCGCACAGGCTTAGTTGCTCCACGGTATGTGGTGTCTTCCCAGATCAGGGCTCGAACCCATGTCCCCTGCATTGGCAGGCAGATTCTTAACCACTGCTCCACCAGGGAAGCCCACTGTAGTGCATTTTAATTCATCTAAATTTCAATAGCCACATGTGGTTAGCAGCGACCTTATTGAACAATGCAGCCCTAAATGACCAAATAAGAGGTGACAAGGCTTTTCAAGTCATAATGATAGGGATTAAATTCCAAATTTAAATTAAAAGAGACAACCAATGGCTTAAGCAACTGATAGGTCTTTTACAAGGGCCAGGAAGGATCACAGATGGCACCAGGTATTGGAAAGACTGTGCAGAGAAAGGAAATGGCAGAGGGACAGTTAGAGCCTCAGTCCCCCCATCCAATCCACAGAGAGCCGGCCTTGCACACAGCTGGCTGGTGTAGGAAAGATGGGGTTTCTGTGTTTCACATGTGGTTAATCTCTTGGGGCCAAGGTGGCTGTTCTTGCTATCAGGCAGATTAACTGTGTATTTACGGCCCTGCCTGGGGAGTCCAAAATAAGCTGTAAACAGTTCCAAACAGCACAGTCAGATCCTGCTGAGGGCCTGCTTTTTCTGTATACAAGAGAGCAACTTGCTGTAAACTGCTAAAAGGGTGGGGGCGGGGGAGGAAAGAGAAAGGCCCCCTTCTTCGTGGGATGCAATGCCAGAGTGATAAGGTGAGCAGGTCCCAGGCTTGAGACCAGATGCCCTCTTGGCTCTGCACTTTGGACAAAATGAGAAACCAGAGATGATACAGGGGAAGAGATGATAGCCATCAAGAAGGCAGCTGCCAGCACGAAGGCACTTGGAGCTGCTCCTCTTTTATCAGGAGCAGCTGTAAGTAATGGATCCAGCCTCCAATTTATGTGTCTGCTTGTCTTGCTTTGACTTGGGAAGTAAAAAGTAAACCATAAAAAAAAAAAAAAAACCACTGGTGGTACATTGAGGATTTTGCTCCTGAACTAATCTCAAAAACAGCCTCGAGAAGGCTATCATTTGGGTTTCCCCACATTAAGAAATTATATAAGACAGTTATTATAATGTTACCTCTGGAAACAAAAAAGAGAACTCTCTTATCTACACAACCATCAGACACCATTTCAGGCCTAATATAGTGGATTCAAATTCCCCTTTTTTATTTGCCTGGAGGAGACAGAGCTGCTTGCCCTAAAAATGTTGTATCTTTGACCAAGAAATTCCAGTTTTAAGAGTTTATCTTAAGGAAAAAGTCAGAGATGTACACACACATCAATGCACACAGATGTTTATTACAATGGTATTAATAACAAAAGAAACTATGTAAATATCCAAAAATAAGGATTAGTATTGGTACAATATAATCTTACACAGCCATTACAAACTTACCCCTCCAGAGATGTTTAATAGTAGGGAAGAGTACATTTTTATGGTAAAAATGAAAAGAGCATAATGGTTTATTTTGTGGGATCCCAAATTTCTTATACCCATGGCTTTGGCTGTGGATATGGCTATTTAGAAAGACAGTGAGAAAATATTTCAAAATATTTGTGGAGGTAATCTTTGGAGAGTGAAATTATGAATCATCTTTATCTTCCTCTTTTATACTTTTCTGAAGTTAGTATAGCATAAAATCAGAAGCATTCCACAGCTCATAAGCACCCAGCAGCCAGGAGAATGAAAAGGATCTAAAGTCACTGAGACTGATAATAACAATAATAGGTCCTTGGGACTTCATAGTCTGACCCAATGAACTTCATTTACAGCCTCCTGGTAAATTTAAAGTCATTCCAGGCTTCCAGCAGAGTTTTCCTCAACATTCACCAATAGATTTTATTTTCGCACATGTGCTGAAAGAAACAGGCTTCCTCCAATATGTTTATGTGCTGGTTAAGAGGAAAGTATTTCTTCTCATACCATTAGAGTCTTACAGACATTCTTTTTCTATTCCCAATTCTCATTAGTCATAACTGTCCCTCTGCCTTGTTCTGAGATACTTTCCAATTGAGAAATAATGGAGGACGTAAATTCCATAAGTCCAGGAACTTTGTCTGTGTTGCTCAGTGCTGTAACCCCAGCACTGAAAACAGTGTCTGGTACATAGTAGACACTAAATTAATACTGAATCAATGGATGGATGGATTGGAGGATGGCTGGGTGGATGGATGAATGAAACCCATCACGTCAAAACTAAACAAAGTGAGCTAAAATTTTAGGTAAACCACTGAGTCAAATTCTGTACCTTGGAGCCCTAAAAACAAAGTGAAATTTTCCAGTCAAAACATAAATGCCAATCGATAAATGAGCCAAAGATACACAATATGATCAGACTAAAAATAAGGAGCTAAGAAGCCCTAATTTCTTTAATTTAGCAAACAGCCTTAGCACTTTAAGTCAAATAAGCAATAGTACTTAGAGTCTGTAGTCAACAATCCTGCTAGTTAAGGCACAGTTTTTCTTCTTTCTACTTCATGACCTTTATGTTGCCTATAATGGCAGATTTTATTTTACAAAAAATGCCCGCAATAATGTCTCCCATTCCACATGCTCTTCTGAAATGTGACCTTACCTTTCCCCATCTAGAAGTAGACTCTATTTCTTAGTCCCCTGGAATCCGAATGCACCACAAGACTGCTTTAGCCAGTAGACTATGGAAGTGATGAGTTGCCATGTCTTCATGTCATCTACTGGAGACACCCCATGGAGAGGCCCTGAGACCACGTGGAAAGAGAGAGGAACCCTGCTGAGTCCAGCCCTCCAAACATCCCTACCAAGGCACAGGTGTGTGAGCAGAGTCATCTTGGACCTTCCAAGCAAACCCAGACACTGGCTGGATTCCCCTGAGTTATTCTAGTCAATAACACATGGAGCCAAAGGATCACTCTGCAGTGTCCACCCCAATTCCTGACCCACAAAATCATGAGATATCATAAAATAGATGTTATTCCACTAAGTTTTGGTGTAGTTTGTTACTTTGCAATAGATAACTGGAACATATACCTTTAATCACATCACTTCACTTCCACCAAGACATGGTGTTAATTCGTTTAGTCAAAGTGACAGGATTACTTAATGGAGAAATTAACTTTTTTCTTGTAGGCTTATTAGAGTGACAAATCAATGTATTTTCTCCTCACAAATCCCTTCACCCCACTCTCCAGAAATAAGAGTGGTGCTGGGGAGTAAACCAAAATTAGCCTCCTGAAAGCATACAGTATCCCTGCCTAGAAAATAAAAAGACTTTTGTTTCCACTAAAAGACGGAGATTCTTTCACCTCCCTTGAACATGAGTGGACCTTTGTGTGTCTTTATGCCAGTACCATACTGTTTTGATTATGTAGCTTTGTAATGTTTTGAAATCAGAGGGTGAGGTATCCAGCATTTTTCTTCTTTCTCAAGATTGTTTTGGTTATTTGAGGTCCTTTGTGATTCCATGTGAATTTGAGGATTGTTTTTTCTATTTCTGTTAAAAAAAAAGTCATTGGAATTTTGATACAGATTGCATTCAATCTGTAGATCGCTGTGGGTAGTATGGATATTTTATCAACATTAAGTCTTCCAATCCATGAACGTGAGATGTCTTTTCATTTACTTGTGTCTTCATTAGTTTCTTTAAGTACTGCTTTATAGGGCTTCCCTCGTGGCACAGTGGTTGAGAGTCGCCTGCCGATGCAGGGGACACGGGTTCGTGCCCCGGTCCAGGAGGATCCCACATGCCGCGGAGTGGCTGGGCCTGTGAGCCATGGCCGCTGAGCCTGCGCGTCCGGAGCCTGTGCTTCGCAACGGGGGAGGCCACAACAGTGCGAGGCCCATATACCGCAAAAAAAAAAAAAAAAAAAGTACTGCTTTATAGTTTTCAGTGTACAAGCCTTTCACCTTCATAGTTAAGTATATCCCTGTATATTTTATTGTTTTTGATGCTATTGTAAATGGGATTGTTTTCTTAATTTCCTTTTCAGAAAATTCATTTTTATTGCAACTGATTTTTGTATCTTGATTATGTATCCTGCAATTTTGATGAAATCATTTATTGGTTCTAACAGTATTTTTTTTTCTTTTTAGAATCATTAGGGTTTCTAAATGTAAGGTAGTGTCATCTGTGAACAGAAATAACTTTACATCTTTCTTTCCAATTCAAATGCATCTTATTTCTTTTTCTTTCCTAATTGCTCTGGCTGGTACTTCCAGTACTGTGTTGGATAGAAGTGGCAAGAGTGGACATCCTTGTCTTACTCTTGATTTTAAAGGAAAAGCTTTCAGTTTTCCACCATTGAGTATGATGTTAGCTGTGTACATTTCATATATTGACCTCTTTATTTTAAATAGTCTGTGACTTCCTTGCTGTGACATCTGGAATTATGAAGAGTGGTAGATTTTGATTAATGCTTAAACTCAATTACACTCACAGGATTCAGTTCTTAAGACCTTTTTATCTTTCCAGTTTAGACCGTTTCTCAGTAAATATGAAAGAGAAGCATTCAAATTCCTTTATTTTCTTCTTTAAAAACATTTTTGAAAAATATGATATTTAAGTTGCCACATTATTTTATAGCCCTATCTTATCACAAATACAGAACAGGACACATTAAATGAGATTCCACCTAAATTGGCATTGTTTGTTCTGGCATCATTCATTTCCTGGGAGCTGGTATATTTGTTATACAACTCAGAAGACTAGGCTAATTGTTGACCTAACAATAGTGCAGCTGCAAGCTGAAAAAACATTCAGGTCCCCACAGGACAGCTTAAAACAAAAAGTGTATCACTTGTATCAGGCAAAGTGACTAAATTCAGCCCCAAGAGTAAAATCAAGTATTTGACCCACTTTTCTGAGAAAAAAAAAGGGGGGGGGGATTTTCTTTATGCATGGACCATGTCTGCAAGTTTAATGGACAAATATGGTTAATATAATTCCCTGAATAAAGCAACACTACTAAACAAAGAAAAAAACTGGTTGATTAATTCTATGGCAAGGAAGCATCTTTGTCCACAAACCTCATGACTTAGGATTCACATTACCTAGAAAAGTACTAACCAACACATATAGCTACTAAGACTTGAAATATGACTGGTATGACTGAGAAACTGTTTTTAATTTATTTCCATTTAATTTACTTCAATTAAAATTTTAAACTTACAATAGACTCAATTATTGGAAAACTTTTAAGTATGCTTAGAATAACTTGGTATGTGAATCTACTGATACTTTTCAACCATAAATTTTTATAAACTCAAACTACAGATCACTTATTTCTGATATAAATTTAGGGCCCAAATTGAAAGGTACTCTAACTGGAAAATTCAGACCAACTTCATAGATTTAGTGTGACAAAGAGAATGTAAAATGTTGGGTTGGCCAAAAAGTTCATTGGGGGTTTTCTGTTGCATGTTAACAGAAACAACTGAACGAAATTTTTAGCCAACCCAATATCTTATTAATAATTTTTAACATATATTACATTTGAAATGATAATATCTGTGACATACTAAAATAAAATATATAGTTGAGATTAATTTTACCTGTTTCCTTTTACATTTTTAATGTGGCTACTAGAAAAATTTAAATTACATATATGGCTTACATTATATTTCTATGGCATAACCTTGACCTACAGAATTTCCTTAAGTCAACAATTCACTTTTGGAAGGAGAATCAGTCAATCAATAAAAAAATTCCATGACTTATTTTTTATTAACCCTATATTGTTTAAACAGGTAACAATGGCATTCTTTTATTCAAACTTTTATCTGTGCCTCACATTCTCAAAGTACTGTGTCATTTACTGAAGTGTAGAAATAAAAATCACAGCCCTAGCCTTCCAGGATCTCAGAGTCTAGTGAGGCAATGACCAAGTAAAACAAAAATTGGAACCATGTGATGAGTTAGGAAAGGTGAACCCTGGAGGACATAGAAATGTGAAAAAAAAAGAATCATTTGACAGGGCCAGCAGAACAAGACAACCCAGAGGTAAGGACAGTTGAACAAGGAATTGTCCATGCTGATTGGTTGCTGCCCCATCCTTTATTGACAGTCTATGCACAGAGTTCATATTATATGCATGTAACACAGCTATGTTTTGTCGATTACTCTTCCCTGAATGGGAACATACTTGAACATACAATTTGTTCAAATATAATGAAGAGGGGATTTCCCTAGTGGCTCAGTAGTTAGGAATCTGCCTGCCAGTGTAGGGGACATGGGTTCAATCCCTGGTCTATGAAGATCCCACAGACCATGGAGCAACTAAGCCCATGTGCCAAAACTACTGAGCTTGCATGCCATAACTATTGAAGCCCATGCACCTATAGCCCATGCTCTGCAGCAAGAGAAGCCACCACAATGAGAAGCCTGCACACCACAATGAAGAGTAGCCCCCCCTTGCCACAACTAGAGAAAGCCCACACACAGCAGCGAAGACCCAACAACAAAGACACAATGCAGCCAAAAATGAATAAATATATTTTTTAAAAAATGACATATATGGGCTTCCCTGGTGGCGCAGTGGTTGAGAGTCCGCCTGCTGATGCAGGGGACACGGGTTCGTGCCCCGGTTCGGGAGGATCCCGCATGCCGCGGAGCGGCTGGGCCCATGAGTCATGGCCGCTGAGCCTGCGCATCCGGAGCCTGTGCTCCGCAACGGGAGAGGCCACAACAGTGAGAGGCCCGCATACCGCAAAAAAAAAAAAAAAAAAAATGACATATATAATGAAGAGAGACAATGGAGCATGCACTAGGAAGCCTGAAGTTTAAATTCAGGTTTGTTGTCTCAGAAACTCAGTGTGTTCTCTCTCTTAGGGAGGTATCTCCCCTTAGTGTTCAGGATACCCTGCTTAAGGAAAAGCAGACCATTCCAGAAAGTAAGAAGGAACAATCAGAGACTATCAACATAATATGAAAAGCACTCAAGAGCCAACCTGCAGAAGTGTTTTCTGACCAAAGATGGAAAAATTTGAGTAACAATAAGGATAGTAACTATAGTAGATTGAAACAAAAGTGTTTGAATAAGTGAGTATTTAAAATACTTAAACTAATTGGTCACCATTGGAGAAGGCTAAATAAAGGAAAAGCCAAACAAAAATAAAGGAAAAGGTGGCAGACCTTCAAGGTGGTGGAAGAGTAAGATGTGGGGATCATCTTCCTGCCCACAAATATATCAGATACATCTACATGTGGAACAACTCCTACAGACCACCTACTGAACGCTGGCAGAAGACTTCAGACCTTCCAAAAGGCAATAAATTCCCCATATACCTGGGCTGTGCAAAAGAAAAAAGAAAAAACAGAGACAAAAGAATAGGGGCGGGACCTGCACCAGTGGGAGGGAGCTTTGAAGAAGGAAAAGTTTCCACACAGTAGGAAGCCCCTTCACTGGCAGAGATGGTGGTGCGGGGTAGCAGGTGGAAGTGACGGAGCCATGGAGGAGAGCGCAGCAACAGGAGTGCAGAGGGTAAAGAGGAGAGATTCCCTCACAGATGATTGGTGCCAACCAGAACTCACCAGCTTGAGAGCCTTGTCTGCTGACCCCCTGAGATGGATGGGGGCTGGAAGCTGAGGCTCCTGCTTAGGAGATCAGAGCCCAGGGAGAGGACTGGGGTTGGCTGCGTGAACACAGCCTGAAGGGGGCTAGTGCAACACAGCTAGCCGGGAGGAGGTCCTGAAAAAAGTCTGGAAAGGCCTAAGAGGCAAGAGACCATTGTTTTGGGGTGCGTGAGGAGAGGGGATGCAGAGCACCGCCTAAATGAGCTCCAGAGATGGGAGCGAGCCACGGCTATCAGCACACAAACCAGAAACAGGCATGAGATGTTAAGTTTGCTGCTGCAGCCACCAAGAAGCCTGTGTGCAAGCACAGGTCACTATCCACACCTCCCCTCCCAGAAACCTGTGCAGCCCGCCACTGCATCACGGTCCCGTGATGCAGGGACAACTTCCCTTGAAGAACGCACGGCATGCCTCAGGCTGGTGCAACGTCACGCCAGCCTCTGCCGCCGCAGGCTCGCCCCACACTCCGTACCCCTCCCTTTCCCAAGCCTGAGTGAGCCAGAGCCCCCGAATCAGCGGCTCCTATAACCTCATTCTGTCTGACTGAAGAACAGACACCCTCAGGCGACCTTCAAGCAGAGGCAGGGCCAAACCCAAATCTGAACCCCAGGAGCTGTGCAAACAAAGACGAGAAAGGGAAATTTATCCCAGCAGCCTCAGGAGCAGTGGATTAAATCTCCACAATCAACTTGATGTACCCTGCATCTGTGGAATACCTGAATAGAACATGAATCATCCCAAAATGGAGGTGGTGGACTTTGGGAACAACGATATATATATATTTTTCCTTTTTCTCTTTTTGTGAATGTGTATGTGTACGTTTCTGTGTGTGATTTTGTCTATATAGATTTGCTTTTACCATTAGTCATAGGGTTCTGTCAGTCTGTTTCGTTTTCTTTTTTTTAGGATAGATTTTAGTACTCGTTATCATTGGTGGATTTGCTTTTTGCTTTGGTTGCTCTCTTTTTTCTATTACATTTTAATTTTTTTATTTTAATAATTATTTTTTATTTAATAACTTTATTTTACTTCTTTTTGTTTGTTTGTTTTTCACTTTTTTCTCTCTTTTCTTCTGAGCTGTGTGGCTGACAGGGTCTTGCTGCTCCGGCCAGGTGTAAGGCCTGTGCCTCTGAGGTGGGAGAGCTGAGTTCAGGACATTAGTCCACCAGACACCTCCCAGTTCCATGTAATATCAAATGGCAAAAGCTCTCCCAGAGATCTCCATCTCAATGCTAAGACCCAGCTCCACTCAACGACCAGCAAGCTATAGTTCTGGACACACTATACAAAACAACTAGCAAGAGGGGAACACAACCCCACCCATTAGAAGACAGGCTGCCTAAAATCATAATAGGGTCACAGACACCCCCAAAATACATCACCAGATGCAGACCTGCCCACCAGAAAGACAAGATCCAGCCTCAAAAACCAGAACACAGGCACTAGTCCCACCCACCAGGAAGCCTACACAACCCACTGAACCAACCTTAGCCACTGGGGGCAGACACCAAAAATAACAAGAACTACGAACCGGCAGCCTGTGAAAAGGAGACCCCAAACACAGTTAGTTAAGAAAAATGAGAAGACAGAGAAATATGCAGCAGATGAAGGAGCATGGTAAAAACCCACCAGACCAAACAAATGAAGAAGAAATAGGGAGTCGACCTGAAAAAGAATTCAGAGTAATGTTAGTAAAGATGATCCAAAATTTGAAATAGAATGGAGAAAATACAAGAAACGTTTAACAAGGACCTAGAAGAACTAAAGGGCAAACAAACAATGATGAACAACACAATGAATGAAATTTAAAATTATCTAGAAGGAATCAATAGCAGAACAACAGAGGCAGAAGAACGGAAAAGTGACCTGGAAATAGTGGAAATAACTACTGACTAGCAGAAAAGAGCAAAAACAAGGAAAAGAATAGAGGACAGCCTCAGAGATCTCTGGGACATTAAACACACCAACATTCGAATTATAGGGGTCCCAGAAGAAGAAGAGAAAAAGAAAGGGACTGAGAAAATATAGTTGAAAACTTCTCTAATATGGGAAAGGAAATAGTTAATCAACTCCAGGAAGCACAGAGAGTCCCATACAGGACAAATCCAAGAGGAAATATGCCAAGACACATATTAATCAAGCTATCAAAAAGTAAATACAAAGAAAAAATATTAAGAACAGCAAGGGAAAAACAACAAATAACATACAAGTGAATCCCATAAGGTTAATAGCTGATCTTTCACAGAAACTCTGCAAGCCAAAAGGGACTGGCAGGACATATTTAAAGTGATGAAAGGGAAAAACCTACAACCAAGATTACCCAGCAAGGATTTCATCCAGATGCATTGGAAAAATTAAAACCTTTACAGACAAGCAAAAGCTGAGAGAATTCAGCACCACCAAACCAGCTTTACAAAAATGCTAAAGGAACTTCTCTAGGTAGGAAGCACAAGAGAAGGAAAAGACCTACAAGAACAAACCCAAAACAATTAAGAAAAGGGTAATAAGAACATACATATTGATAATTACCTTAAATGTAAATGGACTAAATGCTCCAACCAAAAGACATAGACTGGCTGAATAGATAAAAAAACAAGACCCATATATATGCTGTCTACAAGAGACCCACTTCAGACTTAGGGGCACATACAGACTGAAAGTGAGGGGATGGAAAAAGATATTCAGTGCAAATGGAAATCAAAAGAAAGCTGGAGTAGCAATTCTCATATCAGGCAAAATAGACTGTAAAATAAAGACTATTACAAGAGACAAAGAAGGACACTATGTAATGATTAAGGGATCAATCCAAGAAGAAGATATAACAATTGTAAATATTTATGCACCCAACATAGGAGCACCTCAATACATAAGGAAAATGCGAACAGCCATAAAAGGGGAAATTTACAGTAATGTAATAATAGTATGGGACTTTAACACCCCACTTTCACCAATGCACAGACCATTCAAAATGAAAATAAATAAGGAAACACAAGCTTTAAATGATACCTTAAACAAGGTGGGCTTAATTGATATTTGTAAGACATTCCATCCAAAAACAGAGTACACTTTCTTCTCAAGTGCTCATGCAACTTTCTCCAGGATAGATCATAGCTTGGGCTGCAAATCAAGCCTTGATAAATTTAAGAAAATTGAAATTGTGTCAAGTATCTTTTCCAACCACAATGCTATGAGAATAGATATCAATTACAGAAAAAAAAACTGTACAAAATACAAACACATGGAGGCTAAACAATACACTACTTACTAACCAAGAGACCACTGAAGAAATCAAAGTGGAAATCTAAACACCCCTAGAAAGAAATGACAATGAAAAGATGACAACCTAAAGCCTCTGGGATGCAACAAAAGCAGTTCTAAGAAGGAAATTTATAGCAATACAATCCCACCTCAGGAAACAAGAAACATCTCAAATAAACAACCTAACCTTACACCTAAGCAATTAGAGAAAGAATAACCCAAAAATCCCAAAGTTACCAGAAGGAAAGAAATCATAAACATTAGATCAGAAACAAATGAAAAAGAAATGAAGGAAATGATAAGAAAGATCAATAAAACTAAAAGCTGGTTCTTTAGGATATGAACAAAATTGATAAACCATTAGTCAGACTCAACAAGAAAAAAAGGGAGAAGACTCAAATCAACAGAAAAAAGGAGAAAAACTGACACTGCAGAAATACAAAGTATCATGAAACATTACTAAAAGCAAATATAGGCCAATAAAATGGACAACCTGGAAGAAGTGGACAAATTCTTAGAAAAGCACAACCTTCCAAGACTGAACCAGGAAGAGATAGAAAATATAAACAGACCAATCACAAGCACTGAAATTGAAACTGTCATTAAAAATCTTCCAACAAACAAAAGCCCAGGACCAGATGGCTTCACAGGAAAATTCTATCAAACATTTAGAGAAGAGCTAACACCAATCCTTCTCAAACACTTCCAAAATATAGCAGAGGGAGGAACACTCCCAAACTCATTCTACAAGGCCACCATCACCCTGATACCAAAACCAGACAAGGATGTCACAAAGAAAAGAAACTACAGGCCAGTATCACTGATGAACATAGATGCAAACATCCTCAACAAAATACTAACAAACAGAATCCTACATAACATTAAAAGGATCATACACCATGATCAAGTGGAGTTTATCCCAGGAATGCAAGGATTCTTCAATATATGCAAATCAATCAATGTGATACACCATATAAACAAACTGAAGGAGAAAAACCATATGATCATCTCAATAGATGCAGAAAAAGCTTTTGACAAAATTCAACACCCACTTATGGTAAAAACCCTCTAGAAACTAGGCAGAGAGGGAAGTTACCTTAACATAATGAAAGCCATATATGACAAACCCACAGCCAATATCATTCTCAATGATGTAAAACTGACACCATTTCCTCTAAGATCAGGAAAAAGACAAGGTTGTCCACTCTCACCACTATTATTCAACATAATTTTGGAAGTTTTAGTCACAAAAATCATAGAAGAAAATAAAATAAAAGGAATCCACAATGGAAAAGACGAAGTAAAGGTGTCATTGTTTGCAGATGCCATGATAGTATACATAGAGAATCCTAAAGATGCTACCAGAAAACTACTAGAGCTAATCAATGAATTTGCTAAAGTAGCAGGATAGAAAATTAATGCAAGGAAATCTCTTGCATTCCTATACACTAATGATGAAAAATCTGGAAGTGAAATCAAGAAAACACTCCCATTTACCATTGCAACAAAAAGAATAAAACACCTAGGAATAAACGTACCTCAGGAGACAAAAGACTTTTATGCAGAAAACTATAAGACACTGATGAAAGAAATTACAGACTACACAAACAGATGGAAAGGTATACCATGTTCTTGGACTGGAAGAATCAACATTGAGAAAATGACTATACTACTTAAAGTAATCTACAGATTCAATGCAATCCCTATCAAACTACCAATGGCATTTTTCACAGAACTAGAACAAAAAATTTCACAATTTGTATGGAAACAAAAGACCCCAGAAGACAAAAGCAATCTTGAGAAAGAAAAACGGACCTGGAGGAATCAGGCTCCCTGACTTCAGACTATACTACAAAGCTACAGTAATCCAAACAGTATGGTACTGGCACAAAAACAGAAATATAGATCAGTGGAACAGGATAGAAAGCTCAGAGATAAGCACACGCACATACGGTCACCTTATCTGTGATAAAAGAGGCAAGAATATACAATGGAGAAAAGACAGCCTCTTGAATAAGTGTTGCTGGGAAAAATGGACAGCTATATGTAAAAGAATGAAATTACAATACTCCTTAACACCGTATACAAAAATAAACTCAAAATGGATTAAAGACCTAAATGTAAGGCCAGACACTATAAAACTGTTAGAGGAAAACATAGGAAGAACACTCTATGACATACATCACAGCAAGATTCTTTTTGACCCACCTCTTAAAGCAATGGAAATAAAAACAAAAATTAAAAAATGGGACCTAAGGAAACTTAAAAGCTTTTGCACAGCAAAGGAAACCATAAACAAAATGAAAAGACAACTCTAAGAATGGGAGAAAATATCTGCTAATGAAGCAACTGGTAAAGGATTAATCTCCAAATTATACAAGCAGCACATGCAGCTCAATATAAAAAAAAAGAAGCAACCCAATCCAAAAATGGGCAGAAGACCAATAGACATTTCTCCAAAGAAGATATACAGATGACCAACAAACACATGAAATGATGCTCAACATCACTAATCATTAGAGAAATGCAAATCAAAACTACAATGAGATATCACCTCACACCAGTCAGAATGGCCATCGTGAAAAAATCTACAAATAAAAAATGCTGGAGAGGGTGTGGAAAAAAGGGAACCTTCTTGCACTGTTGGTGTGAATGTAAATTGATACAGCCACTATGGAGAACAGTATGGATGTTCCTTAAAAAACTAAAAATAGACCTACCATACTACCCAGCAATCCCACTACTGGGCATATACCCTGAGAAAACCATAATTCAAAAAGAGTCATGTACCACAATGCTCATTGCAGCTCTATTTACAATAGCCAGGACATGGAAGCAACCTAGGTGTCCACTGACAGATGAATGGAAGAAGAAGATGTGGCCCATATATACAATGGAATATTACTCAGCCATAAAAAGAAACAAAATTGAGTTATTTGTAGTGATGTGGATGGACCAGGAGACTGTCATACAGAGTGAAGTAAGTCAGAAAGAGAAAAACAAATAACTTATGCCAACATATATATATATGGAATCTAAAAAACTAAAAAGAAAATGTTTCTGAAGAACCCAGGGACAGGACAGGAATAAAGACGCAGATGTAGAGAATGGACTTGAGGGCACGGGGAGGGTGAAGGGTAAGCTGGGAATAAGTGAGAGAGTGGCATGGACTTATATATACTACCAAATGTATAGTAGATAGCTAGTGGGAAGCAGCCGCTTAGCACAGGGAGATCAGCTCAGTGCTTTGTGACCACCTAGAGAGGTGGGATATGGAGGGTGGGAGGGAGACACAAGAGGGAAGAGATATGGGGATATATTTATATGTATAGCTGATTCACTTTGTTATAAAGCAGAAACTAACGCACCACTGTAAAGCAGTTATACTCCAATAAAGATGTTAATATTAAATAAATAAATAAACGAAAGAAGCAAGTACTTATCCTGCCTTTCCCATATGAAGTGTAGCAGCAAATATCCAAATAGCAGCTGTGGATCAATTACAGCTAACTAATGAAAAATGAATGATACAATACTATTGTTTTGGCAGCCCTAATAAATTAATGGATCTGGTCATTAAGCATCACTGGCAGCCAATATCACAAAAGAAGAGACAACCAGTTATTTTGTGCCACCTGAGAGAACCATCACCTCCCATGAAATGTCATGATAAAAAAAGTCAAACTAGTGTTGATTAAGCCTGTAGACATAACTATCAATTTTAGGAAATACAAGGACATAAGAACCTGATAAACCACACTATGGGATCCAGTCAACACAATCCAGACAGGAACTCCACAAGACAATGTTTTCTTCTATAAATAAATTTTAAGGAAATAAAAAAGAGAGACACAAAGAAGAGAAACTTTCAGATCAAGAGAAATTTGTGACATTTGGGCAAATCACAATGGTCCTTATTTTTAAATCTTGTCTCCAAAAACTATAAAAACAATTATGAGAATATTGCATATTGGATATTTAATGATAGGAAGAAATTTTGTTAGCTTTTAAGTATTGTGGACTTTTTAAAATCCTTTAGAGATACTGAAATACTTCTACATGAAAAGATTTGATATCTGGTGTTTGCTTCAAAATAATATGGGAGAAATGCATAAGGATATAGATAAAACAAGATTAGCCATGAGTTGATCATTTTTCAAGCCAGATGGTATTTACATAGAGGTTCATTGTACTATCCTCTCTACTTTTGTACATGTTGGAAATTTCCCATTAAGAAGTTATTTTTTGTTTGTTTGTCTGTTTAAATTTTCACTGTCTTACTACTGGGTGAGAACGAGGCATGAATTCCTCCCGGGACTGCATCCTCCTGATCCAAAAGGACACCAACAAATTATTTTGCTGCTTTCAGTACAAAAAAACAGATGCTTTATTTTTAAGTCATTTTCTTATATCACCAATGTTAAAAATTGTTGCATGGGGACTTCCCTGGTGATCCAGTGGTAAAGAATCTGCCTTACCATGCAGGGGACACAGGCTCGATCCCTGGTCAGGGAACTAAGATCCCACATGCTGTGGAGCAACTAAGCCTGTGCACCACAACTACTGAGCTTGTGCACCTCAACTAGAGAGCCTGCCTGCCACAACTACAGAGGCCATGCGCCCTGGAGCCCCCAGGCCACAACTAGAGAAGAGAAAAACAGCACATCACAACTAGAGAGAAGCTTGTGTGCTGCAACAAAAGATCCCAGATGCCTCAACAAAGTTCCCTCATGCTGCAGCTAAGACCTGACACAGCCAAAAATAAATTACATAAATGAACAATAAATAAATCTTTTTAAAAAATGGTCACATGAAAGCCCACCAATTAAAAACAATGTAATCAAAATAGTAGACATTTGCAAATGTGCTCCCTGCAAAATGACCAACAATTAAACAAAATGAGAAAAAAGAAAATGAACTCCAAAGTTTTTCTGTGCAGATGAACATAGCTGAAGAAAAATCACCTCACTGGTTGGTCTCATTTTAAGTTCGTGACCACAGATGTCAATTGGACTCTTGTCTGCCTGTTGTCTACAATCAAGTCATGCATATCTGATCCATTTGCTACCCTCTCTCCTGTATGCCTTTTAAGTGTTGTATTGTGTCCCCCCAAAAATATATTTTGAAATTCTAACAGCCAGTACCTCAAAATATGACCTTATTTGGAAATAAGGTCTTTACAGAAGTAATCAAGTTAAAATGAGGTAGTTAGGGTAAGCTATTATCTAGTTTGACTGGTATCCTTGTAAAAAGGGGAAATTTGGACACGGGGAACAGGCATGCACATAGGGAGATCAAGGCAGAGAGTGGAGTTGCCAGTCAACCACCAGCAGCTAGGAGACAGGCACAGAACAGATGCCCCCTCACAGCCCTCAGAAGGACCCAACCCTGCCAACATCTTGATCTTGGACTTCTAGTCTCCAGAACTGTTAGACAGTAAATTTTTGCTGTTTACATCATTTAATTTGTGGTATTTTGTTATGGCAGCAGTAGGAAACAAATACAAAGTGTATTTCACAGCCTCTCCTCTGTCCTCACACTCCCAGTGCCTCCTACCCATCTTCATTCTGTTTGACTTTGCTTCCTTCTTCACTGAGAAATTGCAGTCATCAGAAGAGAACTTCTGCAGACTGCCGCCACCAAGCCACCAAATGGTCATCATATCTTGTTCCATAACTTTGCTTTCTGACGGGTACTACTGATAAACTAATTGTGCTCCTATCTTCAACCAATCCCTCATTTTGCTTACGAAATCCCATCTACCAGAGATGATTTACAAAATCTAAAGGCAGAAACAAGACAAACTTAAATCAGCCTGGTACTCTCATGAACCCCATTTTATAGACATGAATATGAGGGCTTCGTTTCTCAGTATAACTGAGCTATGAAGTGGCAGAACCAGTAGTGAAACTCACGTATGCTTAATACCAAAAATGTATGTTTTTCTCTAAGAATGGTCCTCAGACCACATGCAACAGAATCACCTGGAATGCTTTTTTAAATGCATCCAGAACAAAAGAGAGAAAGAGACTGACAGACACTGGCTTGTGAGAAATGCCCCAGATCTTACCAGACAAGGAAAGGAAGAGTTTAAAGTGAAGGAGGTTGAAGAGTGTGTTAGCCAGCATGTGAGAAAAACTTCCTGAAACAGAATTAAGGCATGGACACACACACACACACACACACACACAGAGAGAGAGAGAGAGAGAGAGAGAGAGAGAGAGAGAGAAGATCTTAGCACAGGTGCAGCTCCCATGGGAGGATCAAAGAAGTAATAAGGATAAGGTATGGGAACCTTATGGTGACAGAGTCAGAGCCCATAACTGTTTAGCAGCTGTGTCTATGGTGGGGAAGGCTTAGGAAGAGAGGTGTTTACAGATGGCATGGATGTGTGTAAATGTTTATAACTTGTGTTGAATCTAAAGGAGAAGGGTGTTTGGCATTGACACTGCTCACTTTTATCTATAGCCATCTTTGCCCTTAGATTTGTAAAGTGTCTCTGACATGAATGGAGAATTGTGCTCTAGTCAAACATTTAGATTAGAGTAAAATCACTACACAATTGATTAATCTATTTTAAGTAATCGATTGTAATTAAATATATATAATACTAACCATGGCTAAACCGAAAGTAACTTAATCCATTTTTGTTCATCTTATGTGATTCTGCAGTCATCAACAGTATCACTATTTATCAGTACATAAAGTGGGTCTTCAACATATGCTTGTTGAATAAATGGAAACAAAATAAGGGTTTCCTACTTACATGCAGGAACTCCATAGGAGGAAAAATTAGCACACTATGAGCCAAAACAGAAAATCATATAGTAACAGAACTAGAAGAGAGAATAAAAAAGAAAGAAAATATTTAATCTTGTATATGACATGTACATATTTTGAATAAACAAAACTTCAATATAGATAAATTAGAAAATAAAAAGAGAAAATAACTCCATATGGGTTTTAACAAGGTAATTAAGCCTGGTACCTATTAGGGTTACTGATCATCAGACTACTGGTAGGAGAGTTTAAGCATAAGAGGATGGGGGGTTAGGGGTGGTTACAATCTGAAACAGGAACTAAAGACACAAACTAAGCCAAAGTTGGCCAGCTCTGCAGTGAGGAGGGATCTGTGGGTCTTCTCCCAGTGATCAAAAACAAAGTTTTTTTTTTTTTTTTACTTTTTAATTGTGGTTTAAAAAACTAACATAAAATTTACTAATTAACCATTTCTAAGTTCAGTAGTATTCAGTATATTAATATTTTTGTGCAACCAATCTCCAGAAGTTTTTCATCTTGCAAAATTGAAGCTATATACCCATTAAATAACAGCTCATTTTCTGCTTCCTATGTTCCCCTGGAAACCACCATTCTTCCTGTTTCTATGAATTTGACTACTCTAGATACTTCATATAAATGGAATCATACACTAGTTGTCTTTTTGTGTCTCATTTATTTCACTTAACCAGATGTCCTCCAGGTCCATCCATGCTGTAACATGTGTCAGAATTTCCTTCCTTATTAAGTCTGAAAAATATTCCATTGTATGTGTATACCACATTTTGTTTATCCATTCATCCACTGATGGACACATACGTTGCTTCCACTTTTTTTTCTCCTAATGTTTCCTTGAGAGCTTTGGTTGTGATTACTTTGACCTGTTCCAATTTGTCATTAAGGTTACTGCTAGATGCAGCCCGGAGTCTGGAAATATGCTTATACATGAGATGAATTGACTACAACCTCTCATTCATAGATCTTTAACTTCTGATCTGGTTTCAAGTATGGGTGAGCTTTATGTCATGTAAATAGAAGGTAGCTATATAATTGGTGGCAAAAACATGGTTTAGAATTTCTTACAGCATCAGCCAGGGTCCTACCCTCTTAACCTGAAGCTTGAGAATAGATAGACCACACTTGTGTTTCAGTCAGAGGATTCCTGTTGGACCTTTTCAGATTGTGTTATATCAGCCAAGTGACCATCTCTGAGCCTCAATTTCCTCAGCAATAGAACAGGGACACTGGATGAGCTCCAGGATCACCAGCAACCTCTCCTTTTATAAAGTAGGCTCACTGGGTTGCTTTGAAATGGAAATTAGTAATAATGTTAGTAGTGGCATGTATCAGTCAGCTGTTACTATGTGACAACCAACCACAAAGTCTAATAAAATTGTTGTGAAGTGAAAGTTGGTAGTAATTATAATGTATTAATAAAAGTCAGCTGTTGCTATGTAACAAAAAAATACAAAATCTCAATGGCATTTAATAGTCATTTATTTCTTGCCCATGGATCTGGCCATTGGCTTGGGTTTGTCTGACCTAGGCTGGGCTCAACTAGGCTTGGCTTCAGGCCAAAGTTGTTTTAGATCTACTCCATGTTTCTAATCCTCTTGGGACCAACAGATTATGGGGTAGGGAGATAGAGATGTTTTCGGCAGAAGTGCAAAAGGAAGGCCATCGGCCCAGTCACATCTTAAGCCTCACATTAGTTAACATCCCATTGACCAAACAAGCAAAATGGCCAAGCGCAAAATCAGGGCATTGGGTAATCCACTCTGCCCACCATGAGACCATGGCAAGGATGTCATGTAAAGTATTACCACAGGGAAATGAAGAATTGGGACCAATAGCTTGTGCACTGACCTAAATAATCATAGCTGTATAAAGACAGGAGGAATAGTATGCCAGTCAATTGAATGTCTGATGATTCTACCTTCATCTTCAGAAAGAATTTTCTAATGTGAAGTCTCTATTCTATTCTACCCTGTAAGCTTCCCCAAAATATTCATTCTTTGTCTCACACATACATTACTGATATGCCTATCATTGCACTTGGCACTGTCTTTTTTAAAAGTCACGTCCCAAATCTGAAAAAAATGTAAGGATGGAAGCACCAGAAGTGAAGAGATCTTGATGGTCCTTTCCATTTTACCCCCATTGCCAGGAGAGGAGAGAAGCTCAGTGTGCAGGCATTGTTGTTCCTGTTGAAAGGCGCCAAGGAGCCTGGAAGAGTGTTTAGATTTGGATTGACTTCTAGCTGGTCATCCAAGTTAGAGGTCATTGATTCTATGATACATCAGGAGGTCTCAAGAGATTCAGGGAGGAAGAAGAGCACGTAACCTCACGATGAAATCTGAATGAGTCCTGGGCATTTCTAGAGAATTCTGTGGCTTGTTTCTGTTCTCCCTTTCCTCCGTTAGGGAGGAAAACTTTCCTAGCAAACACACTCGCAGACAGAGACATACACCCTCCGGCTAACACCAGGAAAACTGCAAAGACGAGGCTTTGTTGACACGAAAGGCTGTGATGTAGTGAGCCAGAATCACTGCCTGCTGGGTTGAGACAACAAGGCAGTTGTGAAGGGGCTGTATTTAGACAGGCACTTGAGCCCACCAAGAGTAAGAAACCCTACCACTGTCAGCCAGCCCTGTAGATGCACCCGACTTCCCAAACAACAGTATCCCCCAATGCAGCCCAACAGAAGTGTTGATTTAAATTATTCGTGCTAATGTGAGTGTGGGATAAGGTGATGTGATTCTTGGCTTGCTGACAGGAAGCTGTGAATGATGTGGTAATGGTGTATATATATCCCAGCCTGGATGCCCGAGAAGAAAGGCAGGACTGTGAAATCACAGCAGGACCCTGCCATTTGCTGCCCTGCTGAGTACGACAGGCACACACAGGGCTGTGTCCAGGTCTGTCAGGAGAGGTAACCAGACAAGCCCCAGGAGTCCAGAAAAATCCTCAATCTCTTCCCAGAAGATTGTGTGGAGAATATCAAGCAGAGAGAAAGCACAACTCTTTATATTTTAATTATAAGGAATAGAAAATTGCTAAACAGATAATGTCAGGGTTCACCGAAGAGCTTGAAAAATAACTACAATATGTAGGTTCCCACCTTTGCCACCAACTTCCTGTGTGCCTTGCCTTCAGTGTCCCCATCTTTACACTAGAGTTTGGTGATTCTGAGACATTTAGTTTAATGAAATCAAAAAGAAAATATATTTTATGTTGAGTTTTAAAAGAAAATAATAGCTCCAAAATTACAATCATTAATCTCAGAATGGTTGTAATATGAAGAGTGTACTTCAAAAAAAATTAGTCTGGAAAATACAGTACAGCTGCCCCTCAAAATGTCCATAATTCTCATCATGAGAGATCTGAAGGGGTTCACTACAGACAGGGGAATTAGTTGGGGATGGAGTTAGAGGACTTTAAAAATCATTAAAATTCTTTAAAAATCACATCTACTTGGCAGATGACACGGCATAGATGTCATGCCATATACGGCATTTCTTTCTTTTTTTCAGTCAGATGGTCCTTTGGCAATAAATTCTACCCACCCCCACCCCAACCCAGTGTTACCAAACTATAACCTGTGCAGAAATGGCATGGTTATGCAAGTAAGGATTTGATTTTCTAATTTCTATATAAGGAGTATAGTGTGACATTAAACTCACTCATGTCACAAGAAGAACCTTCAAGCAGGCTTGAAATAAGATACACAGACGAGTTGCTCATCCTAACTCATGCAATGAGAATGTCCCTGTTGCACCCCAATGCACTCGCACTCACCCCAGCACAATGATACCACATGTGCTTGTTGGACACTGAGTGAAATCAATGCTGCTCATTCTGCTACTTTCAAAGTCACATTAAGCATCTTCCAGAAGCTTCTGCTGTGAGATGGGTTTAATTTGAATCCCACACACAGCCTATGATTTGGAGGCAGCCCCCAGCCTTTTTATTCCTGGTCTTAGGCTGGTGAGGCAAGAAAGATGGTTTTGTCATACAATACAGGAATAACTCAAATTCTGTTTTTAAGTGTGACACATCTAACCCTTAGCACTTTTTCACCAAGCATGGTTCTTTCCACTCCTTTCCAAACCTCACAACTGATCTCAACCCCAGCAGTAATTCAGTAGATCTAAGATCTGGTAAAGAAATGATCTCTTAAACTTGGCTTGTTCAGAAGTGAGGGTGGGGGGAACAACCATGTTGATTTGGAAAAATTTCTTAAACTATTTAAATGCCCATGAACCCCCCCTTCCCTCTCCCACACCTAGGGTCCCAGAAAGTCTATACAAGAAACATGACAAAAACACCAGCTATAGCCCTGGTGTTTTCTTAAAGCATACATTTAGCTGGGAATTAGAGGGGGAAAAAAACTATGAAACTGAATCAGATTTTATAGTAAGGTGGTAAAGAGCAAATCCATTGGGACTGAATTAAATCTGGCAAATTACAGAAGAAGAAAAATTCAGGTAAGTAGTTTGAAATTTATGCCCGAGCAAACAAATTAATTTTGTTGTGATTCCAGACCACTTTTTGCCCTCATCTGAGGGGAAGAAGTAGCTCATTTTTACAACCTGGGATGTAACAACTGCTGGTCTTTATGCTTTTGATAATTCCTTGAGGTTGCTTTGTTTTTGTTTTTGTTTTTTTTAACTCTAAAAATGTTTGAAATTGAACTACACCCTCATTAGCTGGAAACCTTAAATTGGTAGCAAGGCCCAGCTTCTCTCCTAGAAAGGCTTTTTTCCTAACATCTGACCCCAGCAGCTCCTCCCCACATGACCCATCTCATTCGATCCCATGAAGACTGGCACCCACAGCTGAATTTGAGTCCAGACACCATATTTTGGGGAATGACTAAAAATACCAGCCCACCTATTTTTAGCATGCAGAATAAACATTATCTGTGTGTTTCTTTGGCTCTCAGGAGATTGTTTTTAGTCACAGAATTGAATACCCCTCCTTCCCGCCATGGATTATTTTTAAAATGCAGGCTCAGAAATAACCCACATACACAGCATTGAAGGCCTGACTGCCCTCAAAACTAGAAATATACTGTCCAGAATCAAAGCTAATGCATTAAATGTGCAATCAACAAAGGTCAGAGGCCTAGAGGACCAACACAATTTTACTGAAGACTTGCAACACTCTGATGCTGTGCTAAAGACCAACACTTTGGGTTGGAAAAAAGCAGAAACACATAATCTATAAAATGACCTGGGTGAAAAGTTGTCATGGGAGTTAGGGGTGAAGAGGGAATGAACTGATAGGATGGACTAGATCGGAAGGACTGTCCAGAGGTAAGGGAAGAGGCTTCATTAATTTGGTTAACTGGGGAAATTCAGAGAAAGTTAAAGTTCATGCCCTTTCTATTGCTTTTTAAACTATTAGATCTTCCATGTCAAAGACTGCAGAGATACTGGTGATAAGGAAAGATATTACGCCCAGCACTTCCCTTAGAGGGGTCCCTGCTACACTCTGCCTGGCAACAACTTTACCAATAGGATAGAATCCATGAGGCCAAGAGGAAGTGCCCACAGGAGCCCACACTTGCTCTCTGTCATAGATTGAAAAACTTCCCCCCAAAATTCACACGTTGAAGTCCTTACCCCCCCCACATCCCAGAACGTGATCTTATTTGGAAATAGAGTTTTCTCAAGTTAGGATATAATCAAATTAGTATGAGGTCATTAGGGTGACCTAATCAAATGTGACTGATGTTCTTGTAAAAAGGGGATATTTGGACACAGACACAGGCACAGGGAGAATGCCATGTGAAGATGAAGGCAGAGATCAAGGCGATGCATCTACAAGCTAAGAAATGCCAAAGATTTCCAGCAAACCCCCAGAAGCCAGGGGTGAGGGATGGAATAGATTCTCTCTCACAGTCCTCAGAAAAAACCAAACCTTGCTGACAACTTGATCTCAGACCTCTAGCCTCCAGAACTCTGAGATAATACATTGTTGTTGTTAACGCTACCCAGTTTGTGGTACTTTGTTAAAGATGTCTTAGCAATCTAATATACCCTCCTTCTAAACTAAACCCGGGACCCATAGCCCGAGAATCTCCTGAGCCCCCTTCCAGGGCCTTCTTTGGCCAGTTCCCCAAGCCCATCCTCCTGAGGGCAGAATATGTGACATTTACATGCCCCTCTAGGCCCAAGATATGGCCACGGGGCAGCTGTTTCTGTGGCATACACATTGACATTTATGTGAAAGGCCTCTGCTGGTGCAGGAGCTGGAGGTGGGGAGAAAAGAACTGCAGGCTGAAGACTGAAGGCCCAGGGCTGAGGTCAACTCTCCCCAAGTAGCACAATTAAACAGAGGATCCAAGGATTTTAAGAATCCTAAATTTAAACCTCAAGACAGGAAGCAAAATTATATTTATCTTTAATGATTTGTTAGCTTGATTTCTAACTTTTAAATATTCCTACATGGAGTACATGGGTCTCCTTCTATAGTCTGGTCTCAGTCTCACAAAGGAGGTTGGGGAGGGTGGGCCTGTTGACGTCATACCAAGATGCCACGGTCCACTCCCTCCATCTGAAATATGCCCCACACGGCATCAGCCTTACAGTTGGAAATGCAATCACTGTACATCCAAGGGTAAACGCTATGCCCTCCTGACTGATGAAATGTTATCTGCTTTGCCAAAAAAAGACATGTTGAATGCAAAACCTAAAAATAAAATTTCTTTAGCTAAAATTTCCCAATGGAGATGATTTTTTTTAAGAATTTTCAAGTTCTAAATGAAAAAGAAAAAATGTTTTAGGAAGACCCAATGTTAGACAGCAAAGCGGTCTGGGTCCATCTACCTTCACTGAAGCTCAATTCCTAAGAATTAAGTGAATTTCAGAAGACCAGGACCCTTACCCTCCATTTCAGAGTCCTGTCCTTGGCTCACCCAAACATCTGTCAGGCCAAGACCATCTGTGGGAAACCCTGTTAAAGGATATAGTACAAATTAGATTAACTGATACCATGGCCTGAGATCTTGAAATCTGGAGGAAATTGATACCTGGGCCACAGGAACCTAAGCACATAATGGTGCCAATTGCCTCATGTTTTCAGGGGATTGGAACCTGATTTCAAGAGATGTATAACTAAAACAGAAAAATTTTTTAAAGGAGACTCTTAGGAAAATTATGGAAGTAAAGGTAGTTAAGCCAATGGCTAAATCAGGTCATAGTTTTCCCCAAGGATATGCATAAAAGGAGAATTACACAGCAGCATTAACCGGGCCACAGTCAGTTTTTTGTGGGTCATGTGTTTAGGCAACATTCTGAGAGCAATAACTGAGAATGTTCTGGGTAAAATACAGGGAAAAAACGGCTTTATAGAAATGGTTTGAGACTTGCCTGAGAGACCCCCAATTAGCATTTAGATCTGGCTCTGTTAAGAGATAAATAAAATAATCCAAATTCAAGAGAAAATTATGTAGAAATAGATGCTAGGGTCTCAAGTCTGTTAGATTTTTTTGTCTCTCTCTTTTTTTTTTTTGAAAAAAAGAAAAGAAAAAGAAAACTTGTTTCCTGACCTAGTGCTCAGCCCATGAACAGTCTATCCAGTTGCCTTGGAAAGCAGGAAATGGTTAATAAAATAAGCAAGCAGGCCAGTTCGTAAAAGTGGGCAACAGACTCCGACACCTCATATTCTCATTACTTTTCCTTATAAAATAATAGAAAAAACATCATAAAATCAATATTGACTTATTTAAGTAGCTATAAAAGAGCTCTCTGGTCATTTGGTCCAACTATAAAATTATCTCACCATCTCTGTGAACTGTCAAGCCTTTGAGAATATCTACTGCAGCTGTCTATTAGTTCTTAATGAAAAATACTTTGATTACTACTGGCATATCTTTCTTAAGGTTGGAGAGGAGTTTTTAAAGCAAACATATCAGGTATTGCAGTGGAACTCTTTCAAAGTTACTAAAAGTTACTCAATATGTTCATAAAAACCCACAGTGAAACAGTAATAAAACTCAAACATTTTTTCCCAAAGAAAACACCACATGGCTTTGTATAGCCAATGCAGTATCTAGAAACTACCTCCCCCAAATTTTCTTGTACTTCTCATGATATACTTGAAATATTAAATCATGGATTCCCTCACATGGTGATTTTCAGTTTAAAGAATAATGCATATGCATGATTTCTCGGCTTTTATGGTTTATTTTTGTTTGGATGGTAGCTCTCAGCTTCTTCTAGCTGCTTGTACTGGAGATTTTTTTCTTCCTCTTTACAGTCCCTAAATCACACTCCCCTAATTCTGTAGACCCATGTAGGAATTTCCATCAGACCTAGTGGCCAGGAATGGCTCTGCTTTTCCAAACAACTGGTTTGTTTCTTATATTATGGACACTGTCATTCTTGATGACTGATGGTATTTCTCTCTTTGCCTTGGCCACCAGGCAACTTGCTCATCCCTCTTATCCCTGCTAGACAATTTTTCTACCTTTATTTCCTCCTTCAGTCCAATTATCTTCAATCATTCTTTTTTATATCCTAATGGCGTGATTTTTGCCTTAATTTCTTTATATAGAAAGATAGTACATATTTTGTCTTCTACTGCCTTAAAACTATTTCATGAAATTATTTTCTTCAGGTTCCATCCCTTCCCCTCAATTTAGAGCAGATTTTTTCAGGAAACCCTTCCAGAAAACCTGACTCAAGTGTCTCCGAAAACATACCCACCCCTTACCTTAAGCTCTTCACCGTTGTGTTAAATAAACACTTATAAGCACATATCCTCAACAGGCAGGTAGACCTTTAGGTTGTTAGAGTTAGTTGTGTGTGTTTTACCTCATTCTTCTGTATTTGCATTTAGTTACAGTATTTACTTTATTTCTCCCGGGAGAGGTAAAGCTCCTTGAGATAGGGGATTGTATTTATACAACCATTGCTTGCTGTTTAACAACTTCCTAATTCCTGGACAGTTCCCCATTGCCTACAAATCTATTTTGCACATCATTAGCTTTTAATAGTAATAGTCAAGATAAGGTAGGTTTTGCTGCAATAACAAAACCAAAAAAAATTCCCAGTGGCTTTTCACACCAAAAACTTTATCACTCAAACAAAATAAAACTCAAGTCCAGGTGACCTTCCAGGACAATCATCTTCCATATGATGCCTCAGCCAACCATTCTGCTTTGATTTATGAGGCAAAGTCATCATAACATGAAGGTGTATCCATGATCAGAAAGAGGAAAAGAGAAACAGGAGAATTTAGAGAGTCTGAAAGAAATATACTTCACTTATGCTTATATTTTATTGGCCAGAGCAAGTTACATGGTCCTGCCTAATTGCAAAGGGACTGGGAACATAGTCTACTGTATGCCCAGGGAGGAAAGGAGGACCAGATGGTAGCAAGCCCTAGTAACGCCTGCTGCGTATGCCTACTTTAAAAAAACAAGAAGGGGCTTCCCTGGTGGCGCAGTGGTTGGGAGTCCGCCTGCTGATGCAGGGGACGCGGGTTTGTGCCCCGGTCCGGGAGGATCCCACGTGCCGTGGAGCGGCTGGGCCCGTGAGCCGTGGCCGCTGGGCCTGCGCGTCTGGAGCCTGTGCTCCGCGACGGGAGAGGCCACAACAGTGAGAGGCCCGTGTAACGCAAAAAAAAAAAAAAACAAGAAGAAAATTCAAGTTGCTAACTTGCTGCAAAGGCTTAGGAATAAATTCAAGATTTTACTAGCTGAAATTATTTTAAGTGATTAAATCCAGGAATGTGTCAGCCACTGCAAGATGCATATTATAAAATCAAGCCCATTCATCTAAACAAAAATGACCATTTCAACCAATCAATAGACATTTAGTGATCACCAACTGCATGTGAAAGGTAATGTTAAATGCTGTATATCATTTGAAATGACATGCTTATTGGAAAAATAATTGAAAGACCAATCTATTGTCAGTCCTAGAAACAAGAATAAGGTCAAACTGGAGTGTCAGACCATCCCTCCAAATTTTGAAGCAGTCAAGATGTAAACATTCTAAATAATTTGTCAGTCAATATAGGCATGATGGATATGTGCCCAGGAGTGTGGATGATTTAAAGTTATGAGAAAAGTTTTTAATATTTAAGGAGGTGGAAATTGGGTTAAAAAAACACAACTGAAACACTTGAGAAAGTAATGAAAGTAAATGAAAACCAACTCATGCAATAGATGTTCAGAAAAAAAGAGGTATTAAATATACATGGAAAATATCTGTAGGAGGTTTCATGGAGAACATGATAATAGGTCAGAGTGAAAAGACAGTAAATTTAAGATAAGCAGTGACAGAAATATATAACAAGATAAATAGGAGATAGGTCTCAAACACTTGAGAAAAGCAATATTATTTAGCAGTTATGGGCACCTTAGAATCTGGAATATTGCTCTACTAATTATCCTCTCTTCCTGGTATTTTGTTTCCTTTCCCTAATCCCAGCATTTCTTTGATCCAGCCTTACCTGAAGCTTAATTCTCTTACTCCCTGCACCATTAGTTGTCTTGTTTCCTGGCTGCCTTTCATCACATCCACTCTCTCTACTTATTTCAGCTGCCTTATTCCCTAACCTCTCTATTGAAATTGTTCTCTTGGCTATGACTAATGAGCTGGTCATTGTCAGGTTACCCATTCATTGGAGAAATGCCCTCCGGCCTGCCCTCTGTGACTCTTCCCCACCTTTCTTCCTTATTTCTCCCACTGGTCCTCTTCAGTCACCACTGATTCCTTGTCCACTTCCTTCCTCTCTGAATGTAGCATTTCCCAAGGTTTTAGGAAATCCATTCCATCCTATGACTTCAAACAGAACCTCTCTGAAGACATCAAACTCTATCACCAGCCTTGATGTCCCTTCTGAGCTCTTTCCAGTGGTCTAGAGCCTCTACATGGGTGTTCTATCAAGCATGTCCTAATGAACACAGTGTCTCCAAAGCCACTCTCAGCCTGGCTAGAATTCACTCTCTGTTAATGACAGCAAATTCCATGCTTTCCTCTCCTTTGACCCCCATCCAAAGTTTTCCCAAGTGTCAGCTATAACTTTTCAGAGGCTCCTCACTCAAACTCTGCTTTCCTCTTGCCTAATCAGTTGCAACTGTCCCTGCTGGCTTTGACATCACCTCATCCAATTCAACTTATACATGCAGTGAAAGCAGACATCCCCACACTCTGGTTGAATCACCCTCCTCTAAAACCTTTGCTGGCTTTCCAGTGGCTTGACAAGAATTCACACCTCTCCACTTAAGCAAGCAAAGCCCTTCCAGATCAACTTCTCTTTCCAGCTTTATCTGCAAGTCCTCTTTCAATGAGCATGTTGCTCTAAACAAATGAGATAGTTCACAGTTCCCTAAATATAATTTGAACTTCACATTTTGAAGTTTTCACAAAAAAGCTTGATCTTGGTATAACTTACAAACCACAAAACTAATCTATTCAATTTGTAGAAAACAACTTAACTCTTTTTTTAGGCTTACTACCTTTACTATTACAAATAATTGTTCAGAATTATTTCTTCCGCAATATGAAGAATGCTTCAAGATGCAAAACACTCTCTTCTAGAATAAAAAATATGAAAAACAAATTTAAAACAATCTAGACTTAACTTTTGATTTTCTAATCTTCATTTTTAGGATTACAAAAATAATACATACTTATTTCAAAATCTTCAACCATTGCAGAAACATGTGACATGAATAGCTACTATTTATTAAGTGCCAGGTAATGTACCAAATGCTTTATGTGAATTATGTCATTTAATCCTCACAACAACCTTATGAGATAAGAACTATTATTATCACCATTTTATAGATGCAGGAACTGAGGCTTGAGGAGGTTAATAACTTGACCAAAGTTAAAAAGCTAATAAGTGGTACAGCTGTGATTTGACTAAACCACATTTCCAGGATTCAAAATTTCTTATAATCTCACCCTCAGATTAAAATTTTATCCTAGCTAAAATTTTCTACTTGGGCTTTTAGAGACCTGGAAAGTCCCTGGCTCACTCAACTCTACATAAAGGTTGAATTTTTAAGAAGCACCTACAGCACCACCTGTCCAATGCCTTCTCTCCCCATCACTGACTCTTTGACCTGACATCTCTCTTTTGGTTTAATGTACCAATCTCTCCCTCTGGTGAGAGTACTTTCCAAATGTCATTTGTTCATATTATTATTAATAATAGTAAGCTTATTGTCCAGAATGGGTAACACAAATAACTACTAAACCACCATATACAATATTTCACATATAATTTCAGGAGGTTCTGGACACCAAATGAAAAAACAGTGTCATTAGCAGTAAAAGAAGGAAAATGGACAATGCCTTTCTGTAAGATATGCTCTCTATACCTTCACAGTGCTAAGGGGAGAAAAAGATTCATAAACTCACTTTTTATCTTCTTAAGTGTCTTTGGATTGGAAAGAAAGAAGATTGATAAGTAAGACAGACAGACATGCAGCCATATCTACCTAGTAAGGCTGCTTTGTGCAAAGTAGGGAAAGCACCCCCTAGACCATTCTAGATTCTTTACTACCACCTGCCAATATATTGTTTGTCATTGTGATCATAATCATGTCAATGTCACTGTATCATTGTGATATCAATCTATAATGTCTCCATGTGAATGTTCTGGGGTTGTCCCAAGGACAATTCACACAACCTATGTAGAGCCTAGAAGGTAATTAAAAAATCAGAGAATAAAATCCAGAAGGATAGGTTCATTAAAAAAACATGATATATTAATCCAAGTGAGAGCATTGCAAGCATCTCTTATATAAAAGGCAACAACCAGAATGTCTGTCCACCTGAACCAGGAGCAAAGCAAAAGAGAGAATACATCAGTTACAGCATGAAAACTCCAGGCTACAGAGAGGAAGATGTGCAGAACAGGAGTGGTGGAAACAATCTAGCTGGGATTGACTAAGATGACCTACCCTTTCCTTCTGGGGACTCAGAAATATATATTCATTTGCATGTGCATACCTGCTCTTGAGTACACATTCACAATTCTCCCTCAGTTTTGAGAAAGAATGCCAGGTCTTTTTTGGCTGATACAACTTCTAAGCTAAGCTAAAGATTAGTAGATTGGAGCCCAAAACACCTGTGTATGCATCCCAGCTCTAGCTCTTATCAGTGGAGGGTTTAGCCCACCCATTAGGTTTATTTAAGTCTCAGATTACATGTCACCACCTCATAGAAGACTTCCTTATGAAATACCTAAAGTAGGTTTCCCACCATTTCCCCAGTAAATGCTATCTCAGTCCACTTGTTAGTTTCCTTCCCATCATTTACCACAATTTGCACTTTTTATTCATCTACTTACTTGTTTTATTTTCTGTCATACCCATTAGAATGTTCGATGCATGAGAAAAATGTGTCTGTTTTAATCACACTGGTGTTTATTCCCAGCACCCAGAGCACTGCCCAGCATATAGCAGCTGCTTAGCATTGGATGAATCAATGAACCTTTCTGAGCCTTTTTCCTCATCTATAAATCAGAGGTTTGTTGTATTTGTTGTGAAGAATACAACATAAAGAAGCAGCTGGCTTCCACAGTTGCTAAGTCTGTCCCACTGTCATAAGGTATCAGGGCTACTCTCCCCCCATCTACAAGTCACCATCACCACAGCATCTGGAAGAGCTGAAGGCAGAAAAGCCTGGTGTTTGCAACATTTTATCCATCAAATCCTAGCAATGTCTCCCTTTCTGTCTCATCACTATTTTGTGTCACAATTTACTGTCTCCAGGGAGAGGATGGAGCTAGCAGCCTAGCGCTGCCATCACAAGCACCCAGTGGCCTTCTCTTCACACAACACCCAGGCCAATGGTGTGCTTGAAAGTATTTTTCATCATTTCTTTGTGGAGCTCCTGAGATCAGATCACAGCAATGGGACCTGTACTAGTTATTTTCATCTATCAATATGGCCAGGCTATGGTGCCCAATTCTTTTGTCAAACACTAGTCTAGATGTTGCTGTGAAGGTGTTTGTACATGTGACTAACATTTACAACCAGTAAACTTTGAGTAAAGCAGATGACCCTTCATCATGTGGGTGGGTCTCATCCAATAAATTGAAGACCTTAAGAGTAAAGACTGAGGTTTCCCAGAGAAGATGATATTCTGCCCCAAGACTGTAATGTAAAAATCATGTCAGAGTTTCCAGCCAGCTAGCCTTCCCTGTGAATCCTGGACTTGCCAAACCCCACAGTCACATGAGCCAATTCCTTAATATAAATCTCTCTCTCTCTCTCATCTCCATATATATAAATATATATACTTAGATGTATTTATATAAATTATATGTGAAATTTTATTTATGTGTGTTTATTCTGGAGTTAGGATCCTTTTCTTTTATCACCTTCTCAGAGAGATATTCCCCAAAATTATATGTATATATACATATATGTGTGTGTGTGTATATATATATATATATATATATTTTACAGAGAGAGAGAGAGAAAACCAACAGTACATATAATAAAATGCATATATATATATATCTTATTGTGTATATATATATATATACACACATGAAACCATTAGGGCATTTCTCAGAACTTGTGATTTTTACGTGAAAAGAATCGACCTTTACCACAGTGATGAAAAGCTGTTTTTTTATTCTATCTCAGGGAAATGGTCAGGAACATCAGGGTACCCAATGAGAGGAATGGTCCTTGAGGTGACCAGTTACAAGTGCCCTCTGGCCTCCTCAGAATCACTTAACCCAGGCCACCCTCTGTAATTCAAAGAAAATCGAAACCACAGCTTAGAGCCTCAAAAAAGTTCATCGAGTGGGGAGTGAAGAGCTCCTCAGAGTTCTGACGCAAATGGAAAAGACTTTTTTCCGCCCCTGGTTACCCCTCTGGGCCCTTTCACCACCTGGAAAAAAAAATTGTACACGATTGCGTAGAATATGGGCCTCTCCCTCCCTCTTGAATTCATTTTTTTTTTTTTTAAAGAATCTCTTGTCTAAGAATACAAAGAATTCTGTGAATCTTTCTGCTTCTGAAATATTTTCTACAGAATCTCTCTAGTACTTGCAAAGCGGTGATTATGAATGACTAAACAGTCTTGCATATATTTCTGGAATACTTGGAAATGTCTCTGTTATTTTTGGAAATATGTGCTTGTTCAGGTTATTCCAGCAAAGGGCAGCTACTGAAAGAATTCTTTCGTGACAAAAAGCCTGTAGCTCCACCTACTGCTTCCTCAAAGATGACAACCTGGTTTCAGCACTAAAAAATAAAAGCTAAGATCTAGGGAAACAGCTTTTTCTTCCAAATAAAGCTCGTATATTTAACTGCTTTTAGTAACAGTTAGCTAATATGTTTCCACCACTGGCAAAACAAACATATACAGCCCATATATTACACATTACACATCAAAGAATGGGAAATAAAAGCAGGCAAGGAGTAAATTGTTGAGTATTTTGAAACATCTATCAAAGTCATTGCCAACATCTGCCGAGAGCGAGATGGATCAGGGAAGTCCTTGGAGAATACACAACTTTGGGGAAAGAACTGACTTTAAGACACAAGCAAAATAATCACAAACATGAGGCCTGGTGGTATCATCGTATCTTGTTTTGCCTGGATTTGAAGAAGAGGTGACATGGGATCCCAAGCAAGAAAGAAGTGAGAGAATCCAAGTCTTTAGCTGAATGTTCCTGGTGAAATGGTCCAACTCTCTGCTGCCTTGTCGTTCCTCGTGGCTCACTCCACAGGATCTGGTCCAAGAAACAATTTCCGATGGAATTAATTCTTTTGTTTTGACTTTTTCCACTGCTACCAAACCCTCCAAATCGACGCCCCTACAATACAGCAAAGTTTCTTGTCTAATTTCTACAACCTCAACCACAATAGATTATGCTATTCTTCTCTCAATGTGAGACTAAGAAATGCTAAGTAGGAAACATGTTTTCCTTCTCTATCCTTTTATTCTTCCTGTGAGTCTCAGATGCTTTTCAGGTAAAAGCCAGATTCTCTTCACCACAGCTAAAAAGAAATACGCATTTCCCATTTTCCATTTTCAACAATGAGGTGTAACTGAACTAGGACATAAAACTGGGAAGAACACTGAGAACTACTAAGTTGGTCATGTCCAGGCGCTCAAGCTTTTTATTGCTAAATCTAGAGGAGATTTTTCCCTGCTTTCATCAATCAGGTTTAGCTGTTTAAAACCTGTTTAGCTGTATGTACAGCTTTGGTTTCGTGGTAATGCACTATTGTGTAATTATACTATCAATAACATTTCTATTTTGTACCTTTACATTTTAGAGTGGGTTTGTGTGTGTGTGTGTGTGTGTGTGTGTGTGTGTGTGTGTGTGTGTGTGTTTATGGTGTTTGGGGGACAATTTTTAATTTGATATAATTTTAACCATCCGGAGAAGTTGCCAGAATACCAATATACCCATGTATCCTTTACCCAGCTCCACAATGGGGCAAACTGTAAAAATTTTGTTCCATTAGTTTTGTCACTCTCTCCATATATATAATTTTTTTCTAACCCATTTGAGAATACATTGCAGGCATCATGCTCATTTACTCATAAATACATCAGTGTGTATTCTTTTTTAAAAAATATTTATTTCTTTATTTGGCTGTGCTGGGCTTAGTTGCAGCTTGCAGGATCTTCAGTTGTGGCATGTGGGAAACTTAGTTGCAGCATGCAGGATCTAGCTCCCTGACCGGGGATCAAACCCTGGCCCCTGCATTGGGAGCAGGGAGTCTTAACTGCTGGACCACCAAGGAAGTCCCCAGTGTGTATTTCTTAAAAGAATATTTTCTTACATTAACCACAGTACAATTATCAAAATCTAGGCAATTTGGCATTGGTGTAATTCTACTATTTAATCCACAGTCAACATTCAGAGTTCGCCAATCATGCTAATAATATCTTTACAGCTATCTTTTTTATCCCAGTCCAGAATCCAAACCAGATTCCTAGCTTTCACTTCAGTCTCCTTTATTCTGGAATAGTTCTTCAGCTTTTCTTTACCTTACATGACCTGGAAATTTTTAAAGAGTCCAGGCAAGCTCTTTTATAGAACATTCTCCATTTGGGGTTATTGCTCTTTTGCCTTCTCCTACCACAGGACAGATGTTCTGTTCTCAGTTTATCACATCAAGACAGACATGATATTGGTGATGCTAACTTTGATCACTTGGTATGAAATGGTACTTGCCAACTATTTCCCTTCATAAGCAATAAATATTTGTGGAGAGATACTTTGAGACTATGAACATATCCTATTCCACATCAAATTTCAACCACTAGGATGTACTGATGATTTTTTCCTGAATTAATTATTAATAATGATGCAAATGTTATTACAAATGTTTCAAAGTAGATATTTTCTAACTCCATCATCCTTCCTACATATACCAGTCAGCGTACCACTTTTAGCCCACATTATTTCAACATCAGCCTTTTGCAATGTCAATTACACCCCAGAAGCATATTTGCAAAGACCTAAACTGTTTCTTGATTTGAAGAAATCAACTTTTCTTGATTCTGAAAAGTTTGTGGGTATTAAATCCCAAAGGCAAATGTTAAATACACCCTGCAAAAATCCCTCTAAACCATTAGGCAAATTCTTCCAAAAACTAGAAACTATCAATCAAAACAAAAACAAACAAACAAAAACTTCACCTAAAAATAACATTGGATTATTTGATTGGGAAAATGACACCTATCAAATTAAAAATAGAGTCTTCTCTTTTGATTCATGAGAAAAAAGACAGTAAACCTCAAGTCTGTTGAGAAGCCATGAGAAGGTGTCTCCTCCATCTGAGAACCAAAGGAAGCATACATCCTGAGATGTTGCTACTTGAGGCCACTATTAATCCATGTAGTCCTGCAACTTGAAGGAACCTGGAAAGATCATGTAACTCACCTCCAACCTTGCCCTTCCTCCCAATAGGCTTTCACCCAACAGTCTCCTCAGATGAAGAATGAACCTACCTTTAAAATCTTCAGAAACACCTGCCCTCTACCAAACAGCAATCCTTCCTGTCAGAAGGATTGTATAACTAACCAAGGCCCTTCATGCCCCCTTCCTTTCAGTATTATCCTCAGTGTAGCTATCCAGCAACAAGCCTTAATAGCCTGTGTAAAAAAAATGCTAATTCTTGAATCCTGTGAGAGTCCGGCTTATTCAGCAAATATTCACTCCCTTTCTCCTTCTTCTGTGGGTGAAGTTTACTCCTCTGCCCCAATGACATTTGTTTGCCATATAACTTGCCTTGTCCAATGGAATGTTAACAGATGTGACACAAATACAGGCCTTAGGTTAGATCCCAGTTTGTCTTGGCCTCCTACACTACTGGGACAGCTGTGGGAAGAGCATGCCCTGGGTAGATACCACTGCTTTAGCCTGAGCCCTCAGAAAAAATTACATATAGAGCAGACCTGAACCCAACTCCCAGCATGGATCTAAGACCATGGTAGAGGGGACTTCCCTGGTGGTGCAGTGGTTAAGAATCCGCCTGTCAATGCAGGGGACACAGGTTTGAACCCTGGTCCAGGAAGATCCCACGTGCCACACAGCAACTAAGCCTGTGAACCACAACTACTGAGCATGCACTCTGGAGCCCGTAAGCCACAACTACTGAAGCCCGCATGCTTAGAGCCCATGCTCTGCAACAAGAGAAGCCACTGCAATGAGAAGCCTGCACACTGCAACAAAGAGTAGCCTCCACTCACCACAACTAGATAAAAGCCCCCATGCAGCAATGAAGACCCAATGCAGCCAAAAATAAAATAAAATAAAATAAGACTGTGTTAGAGTAACCCACCTGAGCCCACTTCAGACCAACCAAACCACAGCTTCCCTGCAGACCCATCAGCACAAGAATAAACAACTGTTGTATATCACTGAGTTTAGGGATGGTTTGATTTGTCACACAGCATTGCTATGGCATCACTGACTAATACAAATACCGTAATAAAGTCTTCCTCTACTATCTCCTCCAGATTAAATAACCCCAGTTTTATATCACCCTATCCTAAGGCCCTATTTTAAAATTATTCCATTATCTTGTTCTCTCCTTTCTCAGCTGTCTAGATAAGAAAATCCAGCTCTGCTGTGTGACTTAGGAACACCTTTCCTCCAGGAAACTTGTGGAAGATCCTAGTCAGCCTGGCTTATCTCCTAGTATGACAACTCAAAAGAAGGTTACATAAGATAAAAATCTAAACAAATGGCAGAGGACACAGAAAGAAATGACCTGCAAAATGGACCCTCTCCCCAAAATGTATAATCTTACCAATTGTAAACAGTCTTCCCAGCTATGATCACAGCACACCTAGAAGGAAATAAAGTAAGGACTCCTCTGCTCAGGGTCAACTTCAGGGGCATGAGACCAATGAAGCCACACAAGGCCCCATGTTTAGAAGGGCCCACACCTGGTTTGCTGCTCTGTTGTCACCACCTTGAAATTATTGTTTTAAGAAAGAGCTCCTTGATTTTATTTTGCACCAGGCTCCACAAATTATGTAGCCCATTCTGATTCCACCTACAAGTCCGAGCCTGAAGCTTACTCCTTCATTTGCTCTGCTAAGGCTTTTGTTTCAGGTTCTCACCGCCTCTTCCTTAGATATTTGCAAGAGCTTCTAATTAATTTGCTTGCCTTCTTTCTCTTGCCTCAATTTTCTCCTCCATAATACACAAATCATGTCCTATCACAGCCTTAAAATCTATCAGTGAATCCTCAATGCATGCAGAAAAGAGTTCACATTCCTTAGCAAGGCATAGATGTCCACTGCAGAATGGTGTGACCTCAATTCTAGCCCTGCCACTCTCTGCCCTTGCTTCCTTCACTCATCCTGTGTTACTGCCCCAGGGCCATTGCCTCCAGATGTCCTTGTCCTTCCCTATCTTTGCTCATTCCTCTGCTTGGAATGTCCTTCCCCTCAATTCTTTTATCTTGAGAGCACTAAGACCAAATATGACCTCTGTAGTCTTCCCTGTCCTTTTTCCTACTCCATATTACTTTTTATCTCCTCTTTTGGATAGCATATGAATATACTTCTATGATAGCTCTTAACCTAAACACTGTAATGACTTATTTACTCCTTTCCAAACAAACTGTGAGCTCCCAGAATCAGGACTCATATCCTGTTGTTTCTGTTCTTAGCTCAATGACTAGCACATAGAAGCACCAACAGTAGACATTCGAGAGATCAGTGAATTTGAATTGTCACTTAAGTAATGAGGAAATTTAAGCTCAAAGTCACCCAGGAAGTTAATGGCAAAGCCAGAATTCAATCCCAGGCCACCTAATTCTTGGTTCAATACACCATTTTGTCTTCTTCTGGCAAATTTTCCAATAAAATACCAGTCATTTCCCCCACCAACACTTGAAGTAACATATGCTTTTTGTGCTTATCCAAGATATAGGGAGATAGCAGCAATGCTGTGCCCCTCCTAGAAAGTTTTCCAAAATATAGATAGTCTGATCTGGGTAAGCACATGGGGATTGCTACTCCAATTCTTTATGCCACCCCAGAGAAAGTAAAGATGAGAGAGATGAAGAGGCTCTCCCTGGGTTACACAATTAGTTACCAGGTGTGCTGAGTCTCAAGCCAGTGCTAATTCCACTGACCATATTGTCTTGTAATTAGAGGCAAGAATCCAGATTAATATGCTTGGTTATGGCAAATAAGTGTATTGGTTCCCTAATAGTTGCCATTTGACTAATTAACTTCTTTCTTGGACCGAACAGGGTACCATCTGAGACTCACACAATGCCATGAAGTCTTTCAGCTTTCATCTCCACCAAAGTGTAGGTTCCATCCAAGCACATTTGGGATCCCTTGTGCTCAAACACAGATGGAGAAACCCCCACATCAGTGTGCTCTGCACACTCTCCACCATCCACGAGAGCATGTCTCAACTTATTTGATTTTTCCATTCTAAAAAGTTAGCTGTAAGGGAAAGGTTCACGCTAATAAAAGCTGAAAGAGGATTCTCTAACTACCTCCAAATATCCAATGGGTGTTTTTCAGAGAATAACTATTGCCTCTTTTCCAACAGCTCTGAAAAGAGAATGAGGGAGTTATTCCAACTCCAACCAGAAGGACCTAAAGTAGACACCAAGAAGAAGAAAGACCAGGGACACATAGTGGGGGACTGGAAACAGATTTCTGATAACACAAGCTCTTTAGAAAAGAATGGATTAAAATTTCATAAATCCACAAAGGGTTAAGCAAACAAGAATATTCCAAATAGCTTCATCAGCAACTTTGAAAACACCTTAAAAAGAAATGATGTTTGTTGGTCTCTGGGATTTGTTGCCATGGAAAAAAATGGGATTACATTTGCTGACTAAGGGCACATAATCTGGGAAGAAGAATTGAACTGGGGTCCAGGGTGCCTGCTTCCTCCTAGTCCCTCGTTGTGGACAGAGTCAATGTGAATTAAGAGAAAGACAACTGAGCCATGGATCAGAAAGCTTGTTTGAAACATGTCATCCCTCTACACCTTTGTGTCTTATCTGAAATATGTGGATCAGGAAAGAGCAAGCACATTGATTATGGACTAACCAGTTCAGCCACTTCCCAGTAATGGCATGTAATGTGTCTGAGTTTCATCTTCCTCTTAAATGGAAAATATATCATCTATCTTACAGGAATTTTGTGAGAATTCAAATTACTCAAATGTACAATGTCTCCATTGTACCCAAATAAAAAAAAATTTTTCATATATTCCTTCCCACCTTCTCCCACACAGAGTTTTTGGGAGAAGTAAATAACATAATATACATGTCTGACACATAATCATAACATAATAAAAGTTAGTTTTCTTTTTCCTTCTTTCCCTACCAACCATTATTATAATGAGAATTTTGTTATAGCTAATTCCTAAAATCCCATCTAATTCTATAATTCTACTAATAAATTCTCTGATTCACCACTTTGCTTTATTGGTATATCTTTGGATCCAGAACCTTAGCAAGTTAGCACAGCTATTTAATTAGTATTTGCAACATTAAATTAAGTTTCCCCTCTATAAACCAGGCTTGAGATAAGACACCTGCTCTCTGTATTTCTAGAACTATACACTGAAGGAAGTGACTCAGCTTGCCCATGGGGAGGTTAAAAGAGGGAAGGTATACCTGGCAGAGCACAGCACTGACAGGACTCACCTCCACAGGGAAGAAGCCTACACCTCACCCTGCCCCCCTTCACATGAGGAGCATCTTCATGACATCAGATGGCTGCTTCCAGAATTCAGCAGCAATATCTAGCAGTACTTGAAAAAGTATCATATTAGAGTGCTATTTTTAGACATCGCCCACAGCTCAAAGGGAGACATCAAGGGTCTCCGTTTGAACCCATATTTGATTATTGGCCAAATTTTCCATATCCTGTTCTAGGCTGTTTCAAAAACATCTGTTTCGATTAAAGAGTGATCAGGAAAGTGCTCGCACATTATAGAGGAAACAGGCTTTGTTTAATATGAATTGCTGGCACTGTAAAGCCGTGTTTCAAAGCTGAAGGAGTGATCATCAATATTTGTGCCAAATCCAGTAAGACAGGCTAGGCCTCGCTGACCACAGACCACATGACTCAGTTCTGGGAAGAATTTCCCTAAAATGTGGGACTGGGGAAGTTCCAGGAGAAGGTCTCTATCACCCAAGTGTGGCATATATCACCCACTAAATACAAGAAAAGAAAAGGAAAATCATGGAGAAGCTATGCTCAGTCCTGTGCTGGGGACCTCTTGATCCCAATCAGTCTGCAGTAAGATGATTCTCAGATATACTTCCTCCACTGCTTCCTTTACTTCTCTCTTCTTCCTCTGTCTCTTCTTCAAGGATTAAATACTGAATTTGAGTCACTTCAAAAATATTAAAGAATTCACCTTCCCTCCTGTCCAATTTCCACCCTTATTATTGTAAGTCAGCATAGAGTCTTGATTTATTGTCTGATATCTATACATTTACGTTAACAGTATAAAAGACATTTATTGTACATCTGCAGTGCATATAGCACTAAGACGTTCAACATGTGGTCTTGTTGTAAAGGAGTCAACAGGACTGGAGAGGAACTATGACATATACAAGAATAACTACCATAAAATGAGGCAAAAGTTAGTGTCCTCAGAGTGGTACAATTCAGAGGAGAGAAAGATGATTTCCAATTGGGTCAGTGAGTAAAGGAATGGCCCGTGAACAGGTCTTTGAAGGATTTTAATAGGTGATGATTGTTGGGGGAAGTGCTTTGCAGGTAACAGGAAATGCATAAGAAAAGAAACATCCTAGAAACCAAAGGCAAGACACGAACTTGACCATCAAATAATTCCAACCAAACCCTTTCTGTAACGAATTAGATTACAGATAAATACAGAAAACCACTTGGAAAAGCAAGGTTTACAAGCTTCACATATTCATAAGTGCTAAATGACATTGTGCATGGTGAGTTGGGGAGAAGATACCTGGCAGAGGTAGGTAATGAACTGGTCACTAAAGAGTGGATTTGTGTGGGCAGCAGAGAAAGTATTACAGGAAAGTAAAACAACTGAGCTAAGGTATCACCTCTATGAACACTTCCTTCCATTTTCCTAAACACACTCACTCATTCCTTCATGAATATTTATTGAGCACCTACTATGTGCTAGGCATGAGAAATACAGAGGTGCTTGTGTGGAATTGTGAGCCTCCTCCTGGCTTTTACAGTACTGTGGAGTTGACATTAAATAGGCACAGAAATAATTAGAATTTAATTGCAATTGTGATAAATACAGTGAAGAAAAAGTACAGGGTATTGTGAACACCGTAATTGGAATACAGAATGTGGCTTTCTCTTTGGAGGATGCTTTTCAAATTGCAAACAGGTGTCAGCATACCCCGCTTTCTCCAAAGCAAGTCCACTACCCATGCCATCTTCTCCCAGCACTCTGGGACTCTGTGGACCTCTTATGTAGGTTCTCTAGCTCCCTAGCCTTGTGAGCACCTGAAATGGCATTACCAATTTATCCTCAACACCGGCTACACCAGGCCTGTAATGGCTTCAGGAGCTGTCTGTGCCCTGCCCAGATCCCCTAGACCAGCTGGGTGTCCTCTTCTCCCAGCTGCTGCCAGTGTCAGCTGCTGACAGCTCACAGCAGCACCTGTCTCAGGAAAAGTACAGGAAATGCCTAGAGGTTGCCCCACACGTAGGTACATGTGAGCACACATGCACACAGGGCAGCCCCCCAGTGACTGACAGACCCAGGGACGCAGAAGCCCAAGCCTCTTGCCTCTGGCAGAACAACCCTGTGGAGCCATTCACACTCCAGTGTGCTCTGGCTGAGGCCAGACTCCACCCAGCCCACATCTTTGCCCAGCGTCTTCCTGGGCCCCATCCTGCTTCCCTCAAGGTTTGCCTGAGACTTCTCCCTCCATAAATCACTTGCTCAAGAATCCCCATTCCAGCTCTGCTTTTAGTAAACCCATCTAAAACTCTGTCCATTTCTGGATGCTGCAGTGCCTTCCAATTGCAAATTTCCTCCCTTTTGATTTCTCCTCCAATGCTCTGCTTAAGGTGCCAATAAACAGTGAAATCAGGAGACCAACAGCCAAACAAGAGAGAGAAATGAACAAAAGGTCCTTAGCTAATCAGCCCCTGAAATAAATCCTTGTTAACAATACAGCCAGATGGATTATATAAGAATTCTTACTCTTAAAGACTTGTCATTTGATAAAGCATTTTTAAACATTCTTTTTTATTTCCCTCATAACATATGCTCCCTGTTCTAAAAGTTTTTAATATGATAATAGTACTTCATTGAGCTATGATTTACATACAGTAGCATGCACAAACCTCGAGACTACAGTTCAATGAATTTCACCATTTAGTTCATCCAAACATCACTCAGGTCAAGACATAGCACTTTTACTGCACCCCAGAAAGTTCCCCAGTTACCCTTGCCTTTATGCTATCCCCCAACAGAGGCAACCTCTGTTCTGATTCCTCTCACTATAACAAGTTTTCATATAAATGGAATCATACAGTACACTCTTTTCTGCCTGACTATTTTTATTCAATAAAATGTTTTTTTACCTCCATCTTTATTGTTGTGTGTGTCAGTTTGTCCCTTTTTATTGCTGAGTAGTATTCCATTGGTTGGGTATGCCACAATTTGTTTTTCTCCATTCTCTAATTGATGGGTATTTAAGTTGTTTCCAGGGTTTGGTGATTACGAATAAGTCTGCTAAGAATCTCCTTGAATATCCCATGTTAGAAGGGTTTATAATTAGCTATAGAAAGGCTATATTGTCAATCCTCCTCTCCCCTTATGCAGTTAGAAAGCCATACACTTATTCCACTGCGGAAAATATCTCCAAGGTAATAAATCTGCAGGCTAAGTTTACGGGAGGGAGATTAGGCTTGGGTTCAGTAGGCAGCTTTAAGATACCCAGGAGCCAGGAGAGCAGGGTCTTGAAGGCTGGCACAGAGCAGGGGTCCCATCCCAGTGTTCCTGCATGTTCAGGGCCTTTATGTACTTGATCTCAGCATGGAATTGACAGCTGTGTTCATGTACCTACCTGGAGTAGATTATCAAAGCTTAGGCCTTCCTCTGGAACTGCATGAGGACATAAGATTGAGCTCACAGTAGAGTCAGCAATTCAAATACATACCCGGTTCAATGTGAAATCCTGAGCGGAACCTCTAGGGGACAGGCCCCACTTAAGGGATTTATGTTCCAGTAGAGGAAATTCTCAACATCCCACATGAGTTTTTACAGCCTATACTAAACTCACTCCTTACTTTATTAGTTTCTTTGCAGCAAGCTTCCACATATTGAGTATCACATATTTGTCTTGAATTATAAATGTACTATCTTTACAAAAGCTCAATTATTTAACCTTTACAGCTACATTAAGAGCTAGGTCCCATTATTATCCCCATTTTATAGTTGAAGAAATAGGCACAGAGAGATTAAGTAACTTGCCCAAGTTATGCAGCCACTAGAATCATGCTGCTATATCCATTGGCTTAGCACTATGTCATTCTTAGCACTAAACCATGCAAAAATGGGTGCTCTATAAAATAGCAACTGTATTTATCTAGAAGTCACAACCTCAAGAATACAGCACACAGTTAAGACAAGGAACAAAGAAAAAATATAGTACATGGACTTTCCAGAGTCCTGAAAAGCTGGTGGTGGACATATAATAATATGATCAAGTCTTTAAAACACTGGAAAGCCCAGGAGAGGGATGTGGCTTTGTTGCTCCTGAGGTTGGCTGGAGAATCAGGAAGGTCCTGAATGCCATAAACAGTTCCTATTTGGGGCACAGTTTGCTTGCACCAAGTTTCCCCTGGGCAGAAATATAGGCCTCATGTGTTAAAGAGTTGGGCGTTGAGAGCAATGCACTTGGCCTATGGCAGGGACTTCCAATCTTGGCATGGAGAGAAGCAGCAGTGGCTTGGGATATCAAGGTCATCATGAACCCCTGTACTGAGCAGTCACTTGGCTTCTGATGAGATTCCATGTCCTTAGAAACAATCTATCTTTACAGTGATGAGGGGTGCTCTCTTCCCAAAAATTGATAGCCCACCAGAGATGTCATAATGAAGGCTAATAAAAAAGCAAACACCTTAGGCTCTCAGTTAGAGCCTTTTTACTATTAATTGATATATAAGTCTAACAAACATAAAATAAAGAAGAAACAGGTCGGATGAAAGCCTACACACAGCAGGAGAAATGATCCCTGAACCCTGACAAGCAGAGGGAACTCAAAGATTATAATTCAGCTTAAGTCCTACCTACCTTTCTGAAGACTCCATTATATGTATTAATCATACTTTTTTATTTTCTATGTTTCTGGTGATTTGCCACCAAGGACCTTGCAGGATCTCCCAGGGCAAACCAATTCTTAGAGGCAGCAGACAACTCACTTGGGAACATGTCATTCATATCAAACTAATCAACACAGAGCCCAAACCCCAACCACCTCTATGGCTCTCACACTCAGGGCACTATCCACCTGCCCTAATCACCCAAGGCCAAGTACCAGGTAACCATGGACAGCACTATGCCCCAGAGCTTGCTGAAATTATTCCAGTTCAACTAGCCAATCCTAAAACTACCTACTCTGCTTCATTCATTCCTTCCTACAGAAACTACAGTAAATGTTATTGCCCAAGTTTTCCATTCCTTCAGCCTCCTGACCAACACTGGTGCTTCCCCATGTGGCCCTGCATGACAGGCCCTGTTTCTAGGAATCTGTGAGTATAAAAATGTCTTCCCTCGTGACAGTCATTTCCATTTCTGCATGTCTTACCACACCTGAGTAAAACAAATCCCAGGGCTTCCCTGGTGGTGCAGTGGTTGAGAGTCCGCCTGCCGATGCAGTGGACACAGGTTCGTGCCCCGGTCCGGAAAGATCCCACATGGCGCGGGGTGGCTGGGCCTGTGAGCCGTGCTGCTGAGCCTGCGCGTCCGGAGCCTGTGCTCCTCAACAGGAGAGGCCACAGCAGTGAGAGGCCCACGTACCGCAAAAAAATAATAATAATAAAAATAAATAAATAAAACAAATCCCAGCTACTCTTGAAACACATCATATTACATCATAGTACATAACATGAAATTCATAGTGACAATACTAAGTCATCAAGAAAATGATTAAATCCTGGTAAAATCTAAAGTGCAAATGTACATATTGCATTCTACATAAATGGAATAATATTTCTTGCTGTTTTGTTTTGTTTGCTTTGCTGCTTTCATTGTAAAAGTGATGCATGCTCATGGCAAAAATATAGATAGATGATAGATAGATAGATAGATAGATGAGAGAGAGAGAGAGAGATACAGATGATAGATCACTAAACAGTAAAGAAAGACATACAATGTGTTAAATGAAAAATAATAGTTCTCCTCCACCTCCTTCTTGCTCCTATTTTCACCATTAACAGTGTTTTGTGTATCTTTTCAAGTATTTTCATATAAGAACTCACATTTCTACTTATTTTTATTTTCACCAAATCAGGTGGTACTACACATATTGTTCTGTAATTTGCTTTAATTTACTTAGTTCCTGTTACTCTTCTTTTTTTTTAATATCAGCCCCAAAAACGATATACATTTTAGAAAATGATTTAAAAGTTTTAAAAGTAATGAAGCTGATATGCAGATAGCAAGACCATATTTTACAGCACAGAGTACAGAAAACCTCTTTATTCATTTTTGTGCCAATTTCAGTATCGATTCCTAAATTTCAACAGCTGTATATTAAGTGAGGTCTAACCCTATACTGTCCCATGCAGTAGCCATTAATCACATGTGACTATTGAAATCTAATTTACATTAAATTAAATTAAATTAAACTTTTAGTTCCTTAGTTGCACTAGCTGTATTTCAAGTGTTGAATGGCCACATGTGGCTAGTGGCTGCCATATTAAACAAGGCAGATACAGGAAGAACTTTTTCCATCATGACAGAAAGTTCTATTGGACATCAGTTATATAATCTTAATGCATTTACCATAGAAAGAACTTTATGCAGGATATTGATAATAGAAGAGCTAAGAAGCCAAATGGGGCCAGAGAAGCAGCCAGATACTAGAGACAGCAGGAAGCCACATCTGCCCTTAGGGCTGCAGGGACCTCAGGAAAATGTGGTGTTTCCAGTGTCCTGTGACCGAGAGATCTGGCAGAAGCTGAGAACATAGCAGGCCTGTCTGGCAGAAGCTGAGTCCATGGAGAAGACACAACCACTGCTGGAGATGCTGCTCAAAGAGTAGAGAAAGAGAAAGGAATAGACATTCCTCTCACCACCTTCCCACGTCCTTCAAGTACCTCCAGTTGTCCTAAGCCAGCATGAAGCTGGCAGTCACAGGAGTCTGGAAAGGGCAGTCTGCAGGATAAGGGGGGAAGTGTGCAGTGGGCAGGGCACCCAGAGGGGAGGTGGAGCCTAGACCTTCAGGAGAATGGCAGGCACCATGAGGGAAGCAAAGGCCTCATCGATGGAGCTGGGGTGGTACCCATGGAACAGACCATGAAGGCCCTTGGAGGGGGCCTTAAGGAGTTTAAACTTTATCCAGAGGGCTCTCAACAGCTATAGGCAGGTCTTATGAAAAGTGTCATGATCAGATTTGTGTTTCATTATGGGAAGATCATTAGGCTATAGGCTAAGGCAGCAATCTTCCAAATGTGGCCCCTGGACCATCAACACCTACATCACCTGGAAACTAGTTAGAAATGCACATTCTCAGGTCCCAACCCAGGCCTGGTGAGTCTGAGTTCTGAGGGTGGGGTCCTGCAGGCAGTGCATTAAGGAGTCCTCCAGAGGACTCTGATTCCTGCTGGAGTTTGAGAATCCCTGTACTAGCCTGGAGGCGGGAAGTCTGGATGAAATCTAAATGAGAGATGATGAAGGTCTGGTTAGGGCTGGGACATGGAGGGGTGTTTGAGAACAAAGAGGTGGGACTGGCAGGCCTGATGACAACCTGGTGGCAATGGGGAGAGAAGAACCCATCAGGAAAAAGAATAGGAAGCACTGCCCATGTGAGGAGGTTCATGGGACACCAGACAGAGGCCTCTCCGATCCAAATATGTTTAATAACTGAAAAGCTACTGATCACTCAGGACTCTGCTTTAGGAGCCAGGGAATTGCCAAGAAGGCGCAGCTCTGCCATCCAGGGCCTGACAGCTCACGCTGATCCTGCAGCCCAGTGTTGATGCCTGAACTCCCTCTCACTAGATTAAAGTGTCTGCCTTCTGCTAAAATGCAGAAGCTCACCACGGGGACCCCCACAGTGTCTGCATCCTTCATGAGCACCAGAGGCCAAAAGAGACCGGACGCCCCACACCTGGGAAATCCCTCAGGGTGGGGCTGCGCCTCTCTCCTTTCTTTACCCCAAACATGGAGCAGAGGGTTTACAGCAGTGCTGTCCAAATGAAACATTAATGCAAGCCACATTGGCAATTTTAAATGTTCTAATAACCTCATTAGAAAATGTTAACAGATACCAGCAAAATTAAGTTTAATAATGTATTTCACCTAAGCCATCATTTCAAACTATAGTCAATATTTAACAAATTATTAGCAAGATATCTTACATTCTTTTTTTCCCTCATACTAAGTCTTCGAAATTTACACTCACAGCACATCTCATTTTCAACTCCCCCTATTTCTAGTGCCTAGCAGCCACATGGATCTGGTGGCTCATGTATTGGGAGGTGTAGGTTTAGAAGATAGTAACTGCTTATTCGGGCTTTCCTGAATAAATAAAATAAATGTGGGCACACTTTCCCATGGAAGAGAAAACCAAGGATTTGTTACAGGTAGTGGTGTCATTCTGATAGCTATTGTTCTGTGGGAGAGAAAATGGGGGACCAGTGGAGGTGAGGGAAGGGGCATGAAAACAATTTGGAAATGTAAGGTGGGAGGAAGTGGGCATGAGAATATCCCAGGAAGAGACAGTTGTGGGTAAGAAGGTAAGAGGCCCATAAAAATAAGGACACTTGCCTCCATTGCCCTTTGCAACAAGTAGAATGTGCCCCCAGCAGTACTGCTGTTTCCACCATGAGTATCTCTCTGATGCTACAAAAGCCAGGGTCTGTACTGTTTACATTTATTAAGCATGGAGTGAATAATGCCAGCCTAGCTTTTCCACCTTCATGGTGTGACCTTAGGGAAGGACTTAATTTCTCTGTTCTTCTGTTTCCTTGTCTATAAAATGGAGTTCATAGTAATATCTTCCTTAGAGAACTGTCATGAAGATTAAACAAAACTATGGAAACAAAGTGCTTAACATAGGACCAAGCCACATGGAAAATGTTTTAAAAATGTAAACTATTATAATTATTTTTGTTAAAATGGAAATGTTTGATTCTTTGATACTTTTCGAAATAGAACAAAATAACCATGAGTGTTATTACCATTGATGGGATTTTTTTTAATCTTTGCTTTTAGTTTTTAAAAGATCGACTCTATTTGAGAGCAGAGAGAGAACATAGAGGTTGAGGGCAAGATCTCAGCCTGGAGCTCAGGACTCACCACCTTTCAAGCTTAGATGGGCCTGGGCAAGGTGAGAAAACACACAAGCGACACAGCACCACAGGCTCCCCATGGAAAGAGTGAGGAAACCAATACCAGCAAGTGAAACCTTAGGCTGGGTCGGTGAGGGCTGCTCTGCTGGGATCTCAGGCAGGAGACAAGGCCACTCACTGTGCGTGGGAACTGGACCCCCACACCCTGCTCACAGGCAGTGGCTTCCCAACCTCCTCTCTGCCTGGTCTTGGCCAGTGTCCCCTGACTCCATTCCTTGGGGAAGACCCACACCTGTGACTTTATTTGTATTGCAGGGTATGCCTATATCCCATCACACAGGCCTCAGGGCTCTACCGAATTACAAAGAAGTTCCCAGCCCCTTGCAAGGCTGGGAACACCTAGCTTCCCATCCTTCCCAGGAGACATGTCCCAGCCACCACCACGAATGTGGCTGTGTGTTCCAATGCAGCTAGGAGGTGGCTGTGGTGACCATGGTTGACCTCCACCCTGCTTAACAATTCTGCTCCTTCTCAACTCTTACAGATAACCATGGAGCCTCCATGGAGACAGCCAGGAAGTACCATGCTTTCTCCATTCTACCATACTGCTCTGACACTAGGAAGTTCTAGGGGATGATGCTGAAGTTAAGGAGAGCAGCTTCAAAAAACTAGAACCAACCCCCCCGTATGCTAGACCACATATAAACTGGTGAAATTTGCTTGCCACACCCCTTCCCTGGGACTGTAGATGGGAATCTGCCCCCTAGAATGGAGACATTTCCACTGGGAAGGGAGCCAAAGCCCATACCCAAGCCTCAGCACCAGGAAAACAGTATCCTCCCCACAAGTCCTCCCTCAGAAGGACAGAGCTGGGTATTTTGGCTGCTGCATACCATGTTCCCCCATAGAGGTACAACTAACCAACAGAAATCCAGGTACCTTCCAAGCCAAGATCAGACAGAACTAAACATTGTTTTATTTTACTTTATAATTTTTCTTCCATTTGACTTCATTGACTCCGAGTCTTAACAAAACAAATCTGAGGACAGGGACGAAATAAATCCCAGGGAACTGGAGTTTCCTGCAAATTTACATGGAGTTTCCTCCATGTCCTCCTACATGTTCAGCAAGGGCTAAGAAGTATATCCATTGCAAAGATATACAAAGTATATCCAAAGTATATACAAAGTATATCCAAAGTATATACAAAGTATATACAAAGTATATCCATTGCATCCAACATGGCAAAATATATACAAAGTATATATATACAAATATATACAAAATATACAAATATATACAAAATATAAATATATACAAATACAAATATATACAAAATATATACAAAGTATATACAAAGTATATACAAAATATAAATATACAAAATATATATACAAAATATAAATATATACAAATACAAATATATACAAATATATACAAAATATATACAAATATATACAAATATATATACAAATATATACAAATATATATTTGTATATATTTGTATATATACAAATTTGTATATATATATATTTGTATATATATTTGTATATATATTTGTATATATATATATTTGTATATATATATATTTGTATATATATATATTTATATATATATATATATATATATATATATTATATATATATATATATATATTTGTATATATATATATTTGTATATATATATATATATACATATACATATACATGTATATACATGTATATACATATATATATACATATATACATGTATATACATGTATATATATGTATATATATACATACATATATATATGTACATACATGTACATACATATATATACATACATATATACATACATATATATATGTACATACATGTACATACATATATATATGTACATACATATATATATGTACATGTACATATGTACATACATATATACATGTACATACATATATATATGTACATACATATATATGTACATACATGTACATACATGTATATATATATACATACATATATGTATATATATGTATGTATATATATGTATGTATATATGTATGTATATATGTATGTATATATATGTATATGTATATACATGTATATACATACATGTATATGTATGTATACATGTATACATGTATATACATGTATATACATGTATACATATATATATACATACATGTATACATACATATACATGTATGTATATACATATACATATATATATATATATGTATAAATATATATATATATTTGTGTATATATATATATATATATATATATATACAAATTTGTATATATATATTTGTATATATACAAATATATACAAATATATACAAAATATATACAAAGTATATACAAAGTATATCCATTGCATCCAACATGGCAAAATAAGTAGGTTCAACAATGAAGCACCAGAACAACTCTTTTTCAATATAAAATACTTAGTGATTATTTTAGTCACATTCTCCCACCAAACCTCTGGGTCATGCAACCATCATCATCAACTTGTCTCTCTTCATTAAGCAGTTCTTATGGGTCAGGAAAATAAAGAACCTCCTCCCAACCTTCAGCCCTGCCATATTTCCTAGAGCAAACTTCCAGAGGACAAACTGAATGGCCAACTTGTCCCTATCAGGATCAAGCATTGATTTCATGCCTGGTGCTAAGCCAGTGGCTGGGAATCATAGGTGATGAGTTCTCTCAAGGAACTTGCAGTGGAGTGAGAAAAGTTGATACATTCACGCACCAATAAACAGAGATAAAGGCACTCGTGGAGATAGGTACAAGGTAAAGGGATGGGATGAAGAAGCCACCACTGAGTGTGATCACCAAAGACTGCTTCAAAGATAAGGTAAAGTTTATTTTGTCTTTAAATTGTGCTGAAGTTCACAGGTGGACAAAAGTGGAGTGTAAATCCCACACTGCAGCCACAGAACATGTGCAACAGTCTGGGGCTCAAGAAGGGTGTGGAATGGAAAAGCAAGGGCTGGGTGATGAATGGCCCAAGTCATTGGGAGGTTTGAGGCTGGGAAGTAACAGGATCAGGTGTGCCTCTTGGAATGTTATCTCTGGCAGCACTGTGAAGACTGGTTATGGGGGGAGAGATTAAAATGGAGACACCCTTAGAACGCCACTGTGATGAATGGAGATACTACAGATTTGAACTAAATTCTAGAAGTAGAGAGGGAGATAATTCAAGGGTTATATAGAAGTAGAGCCAAAGCACTTAGTAGCCCACTGAGAAGAGGCGGGCTCCCTGGTGGGTTGCTACATTAAGTGCTGCCTTAGTTTGGGTTAACTCAACACCAGATCCCAGATCCCAATATAAGAATTTGGGTGCAGGTAGTTTATTTGGGAAGTGATAGCAGGAATCCCAAGGGAGGGACTGGGAAGGTGAGAGAAAGAATTAGGAGGAGTGTGTTAAGGATAGCAGACTGCTATGGGCTCTAGGGCTCAGTCCTACTAGGAGCCCTCTCAGGCACTGTGCAGAATACTGCTCAGGGCTGACCCAGGCAGTGAGGAAGCCTGGGTTCATATCCATCCCTCAATGGTTGAGGGCCAATCCTGATTCCCCTGCTCTGACCCAAGCCAGGATGAGTGAGCCCTAAGGCCAAAGAAAGCCTCAGACAGAGAATACAAGTGCTTGCAAGAAATCATAGGTATGACAGAAAGTGTCCACCAAAGGTGCCCGTGACCTCTAGGGTAGATGAAGATGGTAAAGACAGAGCACAGCACAGGCAGCTAGGTATCTAGAAGGTCATAGACTCAGATTGTCTACCAAGGCAATACTAAATAATTTCTGAGATATCATGTCAAGTTCACCCCTTAAAATTTTAAGTGAGCTGTAATATACACTTAATCAGGCTACATTAAGAAAGCTTATTAGGTGAGTTTTATCTGGTCATCTTGTGTGCATTTGAGTGTTGTGCCATGGCTACAGAGGCTCCAAGAAATACGTCCAGAATGAGGGACTGATATTAGAAGCATCAAGACTGCAACCATAATACTACACATAACTACTTATGATTAGGAGAGTGGATGAGAAATTTGGTGCAGGATCTGAAAATGTCAGTAATGTAAGAAGCTTCCAAATTACGAACTGACTCTGGCTAAATGTGGATGTCTCATGCCTGGAGGGAGGGAAGCCAAGTATTGTTTGATACTCATCTTTTGAGGCTTGGAACTGTCGGATTTTGTTTCTAGATCAACCACACTCTGGTAATCTTCTGAGGACGTTTTCTTTTTCTTTTTTTGGCATTCCTATGGATCCCAGTCTTTCCCCATATTAAAGAAGGTGGCTGCCAAGAGACCTCAAGAGACCATCCCCAAAGAAATACATATGAATGTGAACAGGATTTGTAGCCCTAGAGAAACTTCCACACACTTTTAAACTTATCTTGGGAAAGATCAGACGTTTCCTACTCACAGATTTGAATCAGCCTGAACCTAAGGTATTTAATTTCCATATTTAGAGCAGTAGTTGCCGTTGGTATGTAATACAAACCATCCCATGCTGCTGTGATTCAGGCATATACTGATTACTGCTAACCTACCCAGAATTCGAGCTCAATTTCACAAGACAGAAATATGACTTTTTTTTTTCTTTTGGTCATAAAAGATCACCCAAGGAAGTAGCATGACAAAATGTTTCCTGATGCTGTTACAGGCGTATGGCTGAAACTCAACCTCACACACATCTGTACAAAAACGTACTGAGAAACCCACAAATAGCTGAGCTTTCTGGCAACATTAACACCCGAGCATCAGCAAGCCTTCTGTGGTTAATTATTTGAGACATCTCCTGCTTTGCTTTTATAATACCCTGAGCTGTTTATCAAAGAGGTCATAACATGAGAAAGTATTGTGGCATCTTTAATAAAGAAAAAATCTGCCTGGACAGGGAGAGAAGGAAAAATGCTGTTGCAATTGAGCAACAATCAAATTATGTCTATAATGGGCTTTAAATCTTTAGAAGAAAAGATCTACAGTTTAGCAATACAAAGCAGTATTATTCCTGTAGTTATTAAAAACTGCCCTCTAATCCTTCACACATATGTAATACATCTCGTCCAAGGATCTCAAAGTCCATTATAAATAAACAAGCAGCTACACTTTATAAAATCCAGACAAGGCCACAAAAGGGATGGAACTCTCTGGTCATGAGTAAGCCAACACTTTTTGAACTCACCAGCTAATGATATAAAGTCTCTTGGTCTCATCAAGGTTTGGGGAAATAATTGGGTTTTGGTTTGCAAAAGGCACTCAATAACTGCTCGTAGATATAAAGATTAATAAAAGACCTGCTACAGGAACATTGTGGAGATTAGTTAATTCATGCGAGTTTTTTTTTTAACAAATGTATCTTAAGTATAAATGTTTCTGCAAACCATGTAATCCCACTGTTATCCAGAGGGCCTAGTAATCTTAGTATCAAAGCAGAGAAATGTTAGTTACTTAGAGAAATCAAGATGGCAGAGGAGTAGGAGTAGAGTTCATCTCTCTCAATAAATGCATCAAGAATACATTTGTAGGGACTTCCCTGGTGGTCCAGTGGTAAAGAATCCACCTTCCAATGCAGTGGACATGGGTTTAATCCTTGGTTAGGGAACTAAGACCCCACACGCCGCAGGGCAATGAAGCCCATGCACCACAACAAATGAGCTCAGGTGCCTCAATGAGAGAGCCTGAGGGCCACAAACTGCACAGCCCACACACTCTGGAGCCCACGTACCACAACTAGAGAGAGAAAACTCCCATGCCACGACTAGAAAGAAGCCCACACTCTGCAACTAGAGAGAAGCTTGTGCTCCACAATGAAGACCTGACACAGCCAAAAATAAATAAATAAAAATAACAAATAAATAAAATAAATTTTAAAAAATACATCTATGGATGGAACAATTCTCACAGAACACCAGCTGAAAACTAGCAGAAGACCTTGGACACCAGAAAGGACAAAAAAGATCCCCACATAAAGGGGTGGGGCAAAAGAAAGAAGGGAAAAAGAAGAGGAGAGGAAGTGGGATGGGATCACACCCCTGGGGCAGGGGGAGCTGAAGCAAAGGAGAGGTTCTCACTGATGGGGAAATCAGTAGGGAGAGAAGGGGAGCATCTGATGCTGTCAGAGGAGGGTGAAATGGCCAGTCTGTGGCAGACAAGACAGAGTGAGACCTACACAGACTGTTCATGCCACAGTCCTGCATGCCCCAGACTGGGACGTGTGTCCATTGGTACACACAGGAGCTGAGAGCTGGAACGTGGGTATTGGAGAGCAAACCCAGGGAGAGGACTGCTGTTGGCTGTGAGGAGACAGCCTGAGGGGACAGGAGGGAGGAAATTTGCAACCTGGAATGTTTATGGAGGAAACCCAGACTGCCATAGAAGCAAGGCACCACTGTTGAGTGACACTCATGGGGTGGAGCCACCACTGCAGCCTCTCTCTCCCCATGTGTCAGCCCCTGCCTTGCCAGGCACTAGGCAAAGCCCTCACCAGGGTTGGCCTTCTCGAACCTGCCTCCAGGCACTAAGAAAAGCCCCCACCAGGCTGACCTTCTTGTGTCTGCCACCAGGCACTAGGAAAACCCCCCACCAGAGCTGGCCATCTCCTGCCTGCTGCCAGCGGCTAAGAAAGGCTCCCATTAGGGTTATATCTCTCGCAGCCATGGATGCCGGTTTTCCTGTGCACCTGTCACCACTGGGGCCCCCATGACCAAGGCAGTTGTGCCACCTTCATGCCCTGTCCTCACCAGCGCAGACCCAAGTGCTCCAGGGTAGTCTCGGGAGCAGATTCCTATGGGTGGCCCACACACAGAGGTGGGGCTAAAACCACAGCTGAGCCACAGGGGTGGGGCGACTAAGGAAGAGGAAAAAGAATCTTTCCATGGAGCTGCACAAACCACAGATTTAATCCCCCTGATTTGCTTGGTAAACCCTGCATCTATGGAATATCTGAATGGACAACAAGTGTTCCCAAACTGAAACCAGTCCAGGTTTACAAGCTGTGGACTTCAGGGACTAGTACCCATGGGGGTTGGGCCAGGTGAGAGTGTGATTTGCCCCCACAGTGCCCACAGAGGGACCAGAGACCTACCTAGAGGCTGGGGAGGTGGCAGGTGGCTGTGAGTCATGGTGGGGGCAAGGACACTGACAGCTGAGACCCCAGGAAAATGTAATTATTACTATTTTTTATGTCTTGTTTTGTTCTGTTGTTTATGTTTTTGTTTTTGTTTTTGCAGTACAGGGGCCTCTCACTGTTGTGGCCTCTCCCATTGTGGAGCACAGGCTCCAGACACGCAGGCTCAACGGCCATGGCTCACAGGCCCAGCCTGTGAGCATGTGGGATCTTCCCAGACTGGGGCACGAACCCCTGTCCCCTGCATCGGCAGGCGGACTCTCAACCACTGCACCACAGACCCTGTTCTGTTGTTTTTTAATTATTATTTGTTTTTAGGTTTTTTAGTATTTTTTAATTTTTTATGTATTTATTAATTTTTTTATATTTCTATTTCCATGTTACTTTTTTTGTTCTGTGTTTTTTCCTTTTTGTTTCTTTCCTTGTTCTATTTTGTTTTATCTTATTTTTTCCTTGTTGTATTTGTTCTTATATTTTTAAATCTTTTTTTCATTGTTTTTGTGTGTTTGTTTCATTTGCTTTGCTTTTTCCTTCAGTTTGCACTCTGGTTTTGTTTTGTTTTTTATTTTTTGTTTTCGTTAGTTTTGTTTTTAATTGTTTGATTTCATTTGGGGATTCTTCTGTTTGTTCTCTTGTTTTATGTTTTCTCTGTTTTTGTTTTTGTTTCTTATTTTGTATGTGTGTGTGTTTGTTTTTTTTTGTTTGGTTTTTGTTTGGTTTTGCTTTTACCATTTATTGGTCTGGGGTTTTGTTTGGCTGTTCATTTGTTTTTCATTGTTGCTATTGCTGTTTGCCTGTTTTTATCTTTGCTGTTTATCTTCGGTTTTGTTTCTTGGTTTGTTTACATTTGTTTTCATCCTGCCTTTCTTTTTCTTTCTTTTTCTTTTCTTCCCCCCCACCCCGGCTTTTTTGGTGAGCCATGTGGCTTGCAGGGTCTTGGTTCCCAGGCCAGAGGTCAGGCCTGAGCCTCTGTGGTGGGAGCATTGAGTCAAGGACACTGGAATGCCAGAGAATTCCTGGCCCTGGGAATATTAATCAGTGAGAGCTCTCCCAGAGGTCTCCATCTCAACTCCAAGACCTGGCTCCACCAAAGAGCCTGCAGGCTCCAGTGCTGAAAGCCCCACACCAAACAACAAGCAAGACAGGAACACAAACCCAGCCATCAGCAGAAAGGCTGCCTAAAGTCAAACTAAGCCCACAGACACCCTAAAACACACCATCTGATGAGGCCCTGCCAATTAGAGGGAAAAGATCCAGCTCCATCAACCAGAAAACAGGCACTAGTCCCTCTCACCAGAAAGCCTACACAAGACCCTGGACTAACCTCACCCACTGGGGGCAGACAACAGAAGCAGGAGGAACTACAACCCTGAAGCCTGTAGAAAGGAGACCTCAAACACAGTAAGTTAGACAAAATGAGAAGACAGAGAAATATGTTGCAGGTGAAAGAACAATGTAAAAACCCACAAGACCAAATAAATTAAGAGTAAATAGGAAATATACCTGAAAAAGAAATGAGTAATGCTAGTAAAGATGATCCAAAATCTTGGAATTAGAATGGAGAAAATACAAAATACTTTAACAAGGACCTAGAAGAACTAAAGAACAAACAGTGGTGAACAACAAAATAAATGAAATTAAAAATACACTAGGATGAATCAACAGTAGAATAACCGAGGCAGAAGAACAGATAAGTGAGCTGGAAGATAGAATGGTGGAAATAACTGCTGTGGAGCAGAATAAAGAAAAATGAAGGAAAAGAACTGAGGACAGTCTCAGAGACCTCTGGGACAACATTAAACACACAAACATTTGAATTGTAGGGGTCCAAGAAGAGGAAGAGAAAGAGAGAGGGCCTGATAAAATATTTGAAGAGATTAGAGTCAAAAACTCCCCTAACGTGGAAAAGGAAATAATCAACACCAGGAAGCACAGACAGTCCCATACAGGATAAACCCAAGAAGAAACATGCCAAGACACATATTAATCAAACTAACAAAAAGTAAATATAAAGAAAAAATATTAAAAGGAGCAACAGAAAGGCAACAAATAACATACAAGGGAATCCCATAAAGTTATCAGCTGATCTTTCAGCAGAAACTCTGCAGGTCAGAAGGGAGTGGCAAAAAATATATAAAGAGATGAAAGGGAAAAACTACAACCGAGATTACTCTACCCAGCAAGGATATCATTCTGATTTAACAGAGAAATCAAATGCTTTACAGAAAAGCAAAAGCTAAGAAGAATTCAGCACCACCAGACCAGCTTTGCAACAGATGCTAAAGGAACTTCTCTAGGCAGAAAACACAAGAGAAGGAAAAGACCTACAAAAACAAACCCAAAACAATTAAGAAAATGGTAATAGGAACAAATATATTGATAATTACCTTAAATGTGAATGGATTAAATTCTCCAACCAAAAGATACAGACTGGCTGAATAGATAGAAAATCAAGACCCATATATATGTTGTCTAAAAGAGATCCACTTGAGACCTCGGGACACATGCAGACTGAAAGTGAGGGGATGGAAAAAGATATGCCATGCAAATGGAAATCAAAAGAAAGATGGAGTAGCAATACTCATATCAGACAAAATACACTTTAAAATAAAGACTGTTACAGAAGACAAGGAAGGACACTACATAATGATCAAGGGATGATTCCAAGAAGAAAATATAATAATTGTAAATATTTATGCACCCAACACAGGAGCACCTCAATACATAAGGTACATGCTAACAGCCATAAAAGGGGAAATTGACAGGAACACAATAATAGTGGGGGACTTTAACAGCCCACTTACACCAATAGATAGATCATCCAGACAGAAAATTAATAAGGAAACATAAGCCTTAAATGACACATTAGACCTGATAGGCTTAATTGATATTTATAGACCATTCTACCTGAAAGTAGCAGAATACACTTTCTTCTCAAGTGCACGCAGAACATTCTCTACTATAGATCTACCTTGGTTTACAAATCAAGCCTCAGTAAATTTAAGGGAATTGAAATCATATCAAGCATTTTTTCCAACCACAATGCTATGAGATTAGAAATCAATTACAGGGGGAAAACTGTAAAAAACACAAACACATGGAGGCTAAACAGTGCACTGCTAAATAACCAAAAGATCACTGAGGAAATCAAAAAATACCTAGAAATAAGTGACAATAAAAACAGAATGACCCAAAACCTATGGGATGCAGCAAAAGCAGTTCTAAGAAGGAAGTTTATAGCAATTCAATCTCACCTCAAGAAATAAGAAAAATCTCAAATAAACAATCTAACCTTATGCCTAAAGCAACTAGAAAAAGAAGAACAAAGAAAACCTAAAGTAGATAGAAGGAAAGAAATCATAAAGATCAGAGCAGAAATAAATGAAATAGAAATGAAGAAAATAACAAAGATCAATAAAACTAAAAGTTGGTTCTTTGAGACAATAAGCAAAATTGATAAACCTTTAGCCAGATTCATCAAGAAAAAAAGGGAGAGGATTCAAGTCAATGAAATTAGAAATGAAAAAGGAGAAATTACAACTGATGACAGAAATACAAAGGATCATAAGAGACTACCACAAGCAACTATATTCCAATAAAATGGACAACCTGGAGGAAATGGACAAATTCTTAGAAAGGTTACAACATTCAAATACTGAACCAGGAAGAAGTAGAAAATATGGACAGAACAATCACAAGTAATGAAACTGTGATTTAAAATCTTCCAACAAACAAAAGTCCAGGGGCAGATGGCTTCACAGGGAAATTCTATCAAACATTTAGAGAAGAGTGAACACATATCATTCTCAAACTCTTCGAAAAAAATTGCAGAGGGAGGAATACTCCCAAACTCATTTTACAAGGCCACCATGACCCTGATACCAAAACCAGACAAAGATATCACAAAGAAAGAAAATTACAGGCCAATATCACTAATGAACATAGATGCAAAAATCATCATCAAAATACTAGCAAACCTAACACATATATATGGAATCTAAAAAAAAAAAAAATGGTTCTGAAGAACCTAGGGGCAGGACAGGAATAATGACACAGATGTAGAGAATGGACTAGAGGACATGGAGAGGTGGAAGGGTAAACTGGAAAGAAGTGAGAGAGTGGCATGGACATATATACACTACCAAATGTAAAATAGATAGCTAGTGGGAAGCAGCCACATAGCACAGGGAGATAAGCTCAGTGCTTTGTGACCACCTAGAGGGGTGGGATAGAGAGCATGTGAGGGAGACGCAAGAGGGAGGAGATATAGGGATATATGTATGTGTGTGGCTGATTCACTTTGTTTTACAGCAGAAACTAACACAACATTGTAAAGCAACTATACTCCAATAAAGATGTTAAAAATAAATACCACAAACCATATCCAAACACACATTAAAAGGATCATACATCATAATCAAGTGGGATTTATTGCAGGGATGCAAGGATTCTTCAATATACACAAATCAATGTGATATAACCTATTAACAAGCTGAAGAATAAAAACCATATGATCATCTCAATAGATGCAGAAAAAGCTTTTGACAACATTCAACACTGATTTATGATAAAAAAAAAAGAAAAACTCTCCAGAAATGGGCATAGAGGGAACCTACCTCAACATAATAAAGGCCATATGTGACAAACCCACAGCAAACATTATTCTCAGTGGTGAAAAACTGAAAGCATTTCCTCTAAAATCAAGAAAATGACAAGGGTGCCCACTCTCGCTGCTCTTATTCAACATAGTTTTGGAAGTCCTAGCCACAGCAATCAGAGAAGAAAAAGAAATAAAAGGAATCCAAATTAGCAAAGAAGAGGTAAAACTATCACTGTTTGCAGATGACATGATACTATACATAGAAAATCCTAAATATGCTACCAGAAAACTACTAGAGCTACTCAGTGAATTTAGTAAAATTGCAGGATACAAAATTAATACACAGAGATCTCTTGAGATCCTATACACTAACAACAAAAGATCAGAAAGAGAAATTAAGGAAACACTCCTATTTACCATGGCAACAAAAATAAAATACCTAGGAATAAACCTACCTAAGGAGGCAAAAGACCTATATGCATAAAACTATAAGACATGATGAAAGAAATCAAAGATGACACAAACAGATGGAGAGATATACCATGTTCTTGGACTGGAAGAATCAATGTTGTGAAAATGACTATACTACCCAAAGATTCATACTTCAGATTCAATGTAATCCTTATTAAAATTACCAATGGCATTGTTCACAGAACTAGAACAAAAAAATTTACAGTTTGTATGGAAACACAAAAGACCTCAAATAGCAAAGGTAATCTTGAGGAAAAAAAAAGAAAACTGGAGCTGGAGGAATCAGGCTCCCTGACTTCAGACTATACTACAGGGCTACAGTAATCAAGACAGTATGGTACCAACACAAAAACAGAAATATAGATCAATGGAATAGGATAGGAAATCCAGAGATAAACCCACACAACTATGGTCTCCTAATCTGTGACTAAGGAAGCCAGAATATACAATGGAGCAAAGACAGAGTCTTCAATAGGTGGTCCTGGGGAAACTGGACAGCTACATGTAAAAGAATTAAATTAGAACACTCCCTAATACCATATACAAAAATAAACTCAAAATGGATTAAAGACCTAAATGTAAGGCCAGACAGTATAAAACTCTTAGAGGAAAACATAGGAAGGACACTCTTTAACATAAATCGCAGCAAGATCTTTTTTTAACCCACCTCCTAGAGTAATGAGAATAAAAATAAACAAATGGGACCTAATGAAATTTAAAAGCTTTTGCACAGCAAAGGAAGCCATAAACAAGACAAAAAGACAACCCTCAGAATGGGAGAAAATATTTGCAAACAAAGCAACTGAGAGGGATTAATCTCCAAAATATACAAACAGCTCATGCAGCTCAATATCAAAGAAACAACCAATCAAAATATGGGTGAAAGACCTAAATAGACATTTCTCCAAAGAAGACATACAGATGGCCAACAAAAACATGAAAAGATGCTCAACATCACTAATTATTATAGAAATGCAAATCAAAACTACAATGAGATATCACCTCACACTGGTCAGAATGGCCATCATCAAAAAGTCTACAAACAATAAGTGCTGGAGAGAGCATAGAGAAAAGGGACCCCTTTTGCACTACAGATGGGAATGTAAATTAGAGGTTCCTTAAAAACTAAAAATAAAACTACCATATGACCCGCAATGCCACTACTAGACATATACCCTGAGAAAACCACAATTCAAAAAGATACATGTACCACAATGTTCATTGCAACACTATTTACAATAACCAGGACATGGAAATAACCTAAATGTCCATCAACAGAGGAATGTATAAAGAAGATGTGGTACATATATACAATGGAATATTACTCAGCCATAAAAAGGAATGAAATTGAGTCATTTGTAGAAACATGTATGGACCTAGAGACTGTCATACAGAGTGAAGTAAGTCAGAAAGAGAAAAACAAATATCTATATTAATGCATATATATGGAGAAGAAATTGGTATAGACGATCTTATTTTTTTATTGGAATATAATTGCTTTACAATGTTTTGTTAGTTTCTGCTGTACAGTGAAGTGAATCAGCTATATGTAGACATATATCCCCTCCCTCTTGGACCTCCCCCCATCCCACCCATCTAGGTCATCACAGAGCACCAAACTGAGCTCACAGTGCTATATAGCAGGTTCCCACTAGCTATGTATTTTACACATGGTAGTGTATTTATGTTAAACTTAATCTCCCAATTTACAAAGCAGAAATAGAGACACAGACTTAGAGAACAAAAGTATGGATACCAAGGGGGAAGGGGGTGTGGGATGAATTGGGAGATTGGGACTGACATATATACACTGTTGATAATATGTATAAAACAGATAACTAATGAGAGCCTATTGTATAGCACAGGGAACTCTACTCAATGCTCTGTGGTGACCTAAATGGAAGGAAATCCAAAAAATAGGGGATATGTTTACACATATAGCTGATTCACTTTGCTGTACAGTAGAAACTAACACAACATGGTAAAGCAACTATACTCTAATAATTTTTTTTCTTTCTAAAAATCAAAAAGTAAAAGTAAACTCTTAGAAATAGACTCACAGGCAGAAAACAAACTTACGGTTACCCAAAAGGAAAGGGGGGAAGAGATAAATTAGAAGGTTAGGATTAACATACACACATTACTATATATAAAATAGATAACCAACAAGGACCTGCTGTATAGCACAGGGAAATCTGCTCAAAATTATGTAGCAACCTAAATGGGAAAAGAATTTGAAAAAGAATAGATACATGTATATGTATAACTGAATCACTTTGCGGTACACCAGAAACTAACACAACATTGTTAATCAACTATACTCCAATATAAAATAAAAAGTTTAAAAACAAAACAGAACAAACAAAAAAGAAATGTTAGTTACTTACCTCCCTGCTACCTGTAGCTTCATTACTATCTTTCCAAATCCCTGCAGAATATAACTCTTGGGTAATTGCAAATCTGAGTCCCAGTGAACACGAAGGAAAGCTGTCTAAGGCAAGAAAACAGAAAGCTCACAATGTTTGAGGAGCACAAAACTGCAATTAGCTGGTAATGTTAGACCATTTCCTCATCTAGAAAATGTTCACCAAAGTCACAGAACCCAAGGAGAAATGTTTGAGTGTCCAGTATATGCCAGGCCTTGTGTTTGACATTGGCTTAGACTACAAAACAGCAAAGGTAGAGATAGGGAAGGGAGAAAAAAAGGAACTTTTAACCCAATGAGTGCTATCTAGGGTGATGGTCAATGGGATTCATAGCCCTAGAGCAGGGTTTTCAACTTTGGCCCTATTGACACTGAGGGCCAGATAAGTTGTAATTATGAGGAGCTGTGCACTGTAGGATGTTTAGCAACATCCTACCCACCAAACACCTGTAGCACTCTGCTCCCTCCCCCAACCCTGCCCCAGTTGTGACAACTAAAAATGTCTCTAGACAGTGCCAAGTGTCCCTTGGAGAGCAAAACTGTCCCCTGGTTGAGAACCACTGCCCTAGAAATCTCAGAAAATAATTAAACTTCTTTCACTTATATATTGACATTAATTAGACAATTCTGGTTAAAATACTTAATTGTATCTTCAACCAACACATCCCCAGGTATTTTCAAAATCTGTGGCATCCAGATCAATCAGTGTCCAAGGGCCACTTATATAATGACACATCCTATTTCAACAAGGTATCTGCCCTCATTTCTGTATTATAAAATCAGGCTCCAAAAGTAACATTTACGTTGAAAAATATCAAAACAGAACATTTACTAATATTGTAAAGGACTGAATATAAGATGACAGTAAATCTCCATAATGTCATATGTCAAAGAATGACTCAGAGACACGTAGTTAATTATCTGCATGTCAAACAACTCACTTGTATGTAAAGGAGATGGCCATTGGACTTTTGTCAGTGAACAAAGGTAAAAGCAGGATTTATTAAAAAAAAAAAAAGCGGTGAGAGAGAAGAGGAAAAAACAATAAGAACAGTAGGCTTTATTTTGCATTTTGGAGGTAAATTAATTAGCTGGCAGCTAGCAAAGAGGTCTATCTGGGCCATCTGCCCTTGAACAGGCCACGTAAGATTTCAGACGTAGCATTTTCAGTTGACGATGGATTCTCCAAGAAACTTTGAGAGTGTTGCTGAGTATGCATGAGGGTCTGGGTGACACGTCTGCTGGGTCCTTCATCAGGTGGGTGAGATCTGCACCATTTCTCTATTCGGAATAACTCTCATACGAACACTAGTTTTAATATAGCAGCCTTATTTTTTGTTCTATAACTGGATAGAAGTTTCTGGTGGCCCAGTGGTTAGGACTCCATGCTTTCACTGTTGAGGGTACGGGTTCAGTCCCTGGTCGGGAACTAAGACCCCACAAGCTGCACAGCATGGCCAAAAAAAAAAAAAGAAAGAAAGAAAAAAGTATAACTGGGGATAGAAAGGAATTGCTACATAAAACAAGCTTCAAATTCCCAAGAACTAGAAATCTTAGATCCGGAGATTTCTCCTCAGACGTAGAATTTTCTGTTCTAAGTGACAGACAAGCAAGTACCAGGTTTCTCCACCTGTTCACCACGTTGCAAAAGTGCCAATCTCACGCTCACCTGCCCTTCCCTCCTGCACTGGAAAAGATTCTAGACACTGAAAGTGCTGCTGAAAAATGACAGGAGAGAGCTCCTTGAAGTGCCACAACCTTGTTGATGTTTCCGGAAAGGCTACCCTTCTTTTCTTGCATCATGTAGAATTACTCCAGTAAACAAGCAACCATGGTTTGGCATCCATATTATCTCTGAGACCAGTTCCTGGCACAACGTGGTCAGTCAATAAATAGCAAATATTTTTGGAGTTTTCATTATTATAGTTAGCATTTATTGAACATTTACTATGCTCCAGGCATTGGTCCAAGCACTATGCATATTTTATTTCATTTACTTTTCAATCAACCTCAAATTTTTATAAGAACTATTTTATCCCCATTTTACAGATGAAGTCTAAAAGGTTAGACATTCTTATTATTGCAAGTTCATATAATTATTTTTAATATTTCACTAATCTCCATGTTTTTCTTTGGAAATAACTTCCTTTTTCTTGACTCTGTCTTTTCTTGATCTCTGTCTTTGCCTGCCCCACCCCCACTCCAAGGCCTTTAGTCATGACCTCTCCTTAAAATGTACTTCAAATTTTTCATTTCTCTGTTGAGCGATGGAGCCCAGAAGTAGAAGTAATTGATACCATTTTTGAGTGTTTGTTCTAAGCCATGGATCTATTTCTGAGCATACTACCTGCCAGACATTGGAAATCATTCAAAGATATGACTAAGATATGATTTTTGCCCTTTGAGATCCTCCCAAAATGAAACCAAGAAATGCCCAACACAACAATGAGACATAAGCAATGGACCAAGGGAGCCACGAGGAGAGAGTAACTGGTCCTGCCTGGGGCCATGAAGGAAACAGAACTTAAACTGAGTTTGTTTTTTTTTTAACATCTTTATTAGAGTATAATTGCTTTACAATGTTGTGTTAGTTTCTGCTGTATAACAAAGTGAATCAGCTATAAGTATACATATATCCCCATATCACCCACCCCTTGCCTCTCCCTCCCACCCTCCCTATCCCACCCCTCTAGGTGGTCACAAAGCACCAAGCTGATCTCCCTGTGCTATGCAGCTGCTTCCCACTAGCTATCTATTTTACATTTGGTAGTGTATATATGTCCATGCCACTCTCTCACTTCATCCCAGCTTACACTTCCCCCTCCCCGTGTCCTCAAGTCCATTCTCTACATCTGTTTCTTTATTCCTATCCTGCCCCTAGGTTCTTCAGAACCTTTTTTTTTTTTAAGATTCCATATATATGTGTTAGCATACAGTATTTGAGGACGAGTGAGAGTTAGTCAGAAAGGGAAACAGAAGGAAGTGCTCTGGTCAAAGGAAATGGTATCATACAAAAGTCACACACTTTCCCTTTGCACTATATACCCATTTACTTTTGCAGTAAATATTTTCACAGGTAGCACATGTCAAATACAGCAATAGCTGCTGGGGATCCTGTGGTGAACAAGAGAAGCAAGGCTGGGGCCCATGTGGACCTAATATTCTAATGAGGGACAGTGTGGTATCTGCTTTCCAAAGATGGCCAACATCAATTATCTCCCCACCTGTATGCACATGCCTTTCCTCCTTCCTCCCATCAGCAATTGGGGCTTATATCTCCTCCCCTGAAATTGGAGCTGAGCCTGTGACTGCTTTGTCCAATCAAATGTGGATGAAGTGACATTTTGAGACTTCCAAGCTCGGGCATGAGGAAGGCCTGGAAGTTTCCACTTTCTCCCTTTTGGAGCTCTGAGCTTCCATGAAAGGAGTGTAAGCTCCCATTTTGGAGTGAGAGGCCACCTTGAAGAGTACAAGGCACTGTACATCCTACTCCACACCACCGACAGACTGCAGCTGCATGAGAGGACTTGTTCCAGTTATCCTATGACTGCTTAACAGACCACTCCAAAACTTTTGGAGTGGCTCAAAACAATAACATTTACTTTACTCATACATCTTCAATTTGGGCAGAGATTGGCATCACCACATGATGCTGCACATGGTGACAGCTGGAGTAAATTTGACTGCAAGCTAAAGGATTCACATCCAACCTGGCTAAATTGTATGCTGGCAGGTTGGTGCTGCTTATCATCTGGAATCTCAGCCAGAACTGAGACTCCATATAACCTAGCTTCTTCAGGGCATGGCGACTGGGTTCCAAGTATGAGTGTCCCAAGAGAGAGCCATGGGAAACTGTACTGCCTTTCATGAACTAGCCTTGAAGTTATATAGCATATCTTCTGCTATACTCTGTTCTATCAGTTGAGTAATTCACAATGGCTGACCTAACTTAAGAGGAGGAGACACAGTCTCCACCATTTGATCAGAGTGTGGCAAGATTCTGGAATCGCATGTAGAACAGGGAATATTGTTGTGGACATTTTTATCTACAGAGTCCCAGGAAGGCCAGTAGAATAACTGACCTGTTTAACCATGGCCAATCCATGTAATCATGAAATATAATAAAATGTATGGGGACTTCCCTGGTGGTGCAGTGATTAAGAATCTGCCTGCCATTGCAGGGGACACAGGTTCAATCCTTGGTGCAGGAAGATCCCACACGCCATGGAGCAATTAAGCCCATGCGCCACAACTGCTGAGCCTGTGCTCTAGAACCTGTGAGCCACAACTACTGAGCCCACACACCACAACTACAGAAGCCTGTGCACTCTAGGGCTCACGTGCCACAAATACTGAGCCCTCTTGTTGCAACTACTAAACCCAGCACACCTAGAGCCCATGCTCCGCAACAAGAGAAGCCAAAAAAATGAGAGGCCTGTGCGCCACAATGAAGTGTATCCCCCACTTGCCACAATTAGAGAAAAGCCCACGCACAGCAACAAAGACATAACACAGTCAAAAGTAAATAATAAATTTTTTAAAATTAAAAATAATAAAAAATTGTATGTTTCTTAAGACAGTGACTTTGGGACAGACTATGGGAGGGCTAATGCCAAGGAGTAATTCCCAGAATGTTTGCTGCCAGTGTTTTTGTCACCATGGTGCGACACAGCCACCCTCTGCAGGAGACATTCCAACTCTAGCAGCAAAAACAGAAAGAGGCTGGTCTCTGATGACATTATAGCGCTTCCATATTGACCCTGTGATGTTCATTTCTGGAGTTCTCATTATATGAGATAAACAAAAGAACAAATTCATTTCAGGAAAACTAAGAAGGAAAGAATGGCTGTGGATTTGCTGCCTGCTCAGGTGACACCGTGTGGATGAAATGCTCTTGGTGCTGCAGCCAGGAGTCAATGCTGTGCCTCTGAGGTGGGAGAGCCTACTTCAGGACACTGGTCCACAAGAGACCTCCCAGCTCCACATAATATCAAATGGTGAAAATCTCCCAGAGATCTCCATCTCAACACCAACACCCAGCTTCACTCAACGACCAGCAAGCTACAGTGCTGGACACCCTATGCCAAACAACTAGCAAGACAGGAACACAAACCCACCCATTAGCAGAGAGGCTGCCTAAAATCATAATAAGGCCACAGACACCCCAAAACACACCACCAGACGTGGAACCGCCCACCAGAAAGAAAAGATCCAGCCTCATCCACCAGAACACAGGCACTAGTCCCCTCCACCAGGAAGCATACACAACCCACTGAACCAACATTAGCCACTGGGGACAGACACCAAAAACAACGGGAACTATGAACCTGCAGCCTGCAAAAAGGAGACCCCAAACACAGTAAGATAAGCAAAATGAGAAGACAGAAAAACACACAGCAGATGAAGGAGCAAGATAAAAACCCACCAGACCTAACAAATGGAGAGGAAATAGGCAGTCTACCTGAAAAAAAATTCAAAATAAGGATAGTAAAGATGATCCAAAATCTTGGAAATAGAATAGAGAAAATGCAAGAAACATATAACAAGGACCTAGAAGAACTAAAGATGAAACAAGCAATGATGAACAACACAATACATGAAATTAAAAATACTCTACAAAGGATCAGTAGCAGAATAACTGAGGCAGAAGAACGGATAAGTGACTTGAAAGATAGAATAGTGGAAATAAATACTGTAGAGCAGAATAAAGAGAAAAGAATGAAAAGAACTGAGGACAGTCTCATAGATCTCTGGGACATTAAATGCACCAACATTCGAATTATAGGGGTTCCAGAAGAAGAAAAGAAAAAGAAATGGACTGAGAAGATATTTGAAGAGATTACAGTTGAAAACTTCCCTAATATGGGAAAGGAAATAGTTAATCAAGTCCAGGAAGCACAGAGAGTCCCATTCAGGATAAATCCAAAGAGAAACACGCCAAGACACATATTAATCAAACTGTCAAAAATTAAATACAAAGAAAACATATTAAAAGCAGCAATGGAAAAACAACAAATAACACAAAGGGATTCCCCATAAGTTTAACAGCTGATCTTTCAGCAGAAACTCTGCAAGCCAGAATGGACTGGCAGGACATACTTAAAGTGATGAAGGAGAAAAACCTACAACCAAGATTACTCTACCCAGCAAGGATCTCATTCAGATTTGATGGAGAAATTAAAACCTTTACAGACAAGCAAAAGCTAAGAGAGTTCAGCACCACCAAACCAGCTTTACAACCACTGTTAAAGGATCTTCTCTAGTCAAGAAATACAAGAGAATGAAATGACCTATAATAACAAACCAAAAACAATTAAGAAAATGGAAATAGGAACATACATATCAATAATTACCTTAAATGTATATGGATTAAATGCTCCCACCAAAAGACACAGACTGGCTGAATGGATACAAAAACAAGACCCATATATTTGCTGTCTTCAAGAGACCTACTTCAGACCTAGGGACACATACAGACTGAAAGTGAGGGGATGGAAAAATATATTCCATGCAAATGGAAACCAAAAGAAAGCTGGAGTAGCAATTCTCATATCAGACAAAATAGACTTTAAAATAAAGACTATTAGAAGAGACAAAGAAGGACACTACATAATGATTAAGGGATCGAACCAAGAAGAACATATAAAAATTGTAAATATTTATGCACCCAACATAGGAGCACATCAATACATAAGGCAAATACTAACAGCCATAAAAGGGGAAATTGACAGTGACACAATCATAGTAGGGGACGTTAACACTCCACTTTCACCAGTCAACAGATCATCCAAAATGAAAATAAATAAGGAAACACAAGCTTTAAATGATACATTAAACAAGATGGACTTAATTGATATTTATAGGACATTCCATCCAAAAACAACAGAATACACATTTTTCTCAAGTGCTCATGGAACAGTCTCCAGGATACATCGTATCTTGGGTCACAAATCAAGCCTTGGTAAATTTAAGAAAACTGAAATTGTATCAAATATCTTTTGTGACCACAATGATATGAGATTAGATATCAATTACAGGAAAAGATCTGTAAAAAATACAAACACATGGAGGCTAAACAATACACTACTTAATAGTGAAGTGATCACTGAAGAAATCAAAGAGGAAATTTTAAAAAAACCCTAGAAACAAATGATAATGGAGACACGGCAACCCAAAACCTGTGGGATGCAGCAAAAGCAGTTCTAAGAGGGAAGTTTATAGCAATACAATCCTACCTTAAAAAACAGGAAACATCTCGAATAAACAACCTAACCTTGCAACTAAAGCAATTAGTGAAAGAACAACAACAAAAAAAAACCCCAAAGTTAGCAGAAGGAAAGAACTCATAAAGGTCAGATCAGAAATAAATGAAAAAGAAATGAAGGAAATGATAGCAAAGATCAATAAAACTAAAAGCTGGTTCTTTGAGAAGATAAACAAAATTGATAAACCATTAGCCAGACTCATCAAGAAAAAAGGGAGAAGATTCAAATCAATAGAATTAGAAATGAAAAAGGAGAAGTAACAACTGACACTGCAGAAATACAAAAGATCATGAGAGATTACTACAAGCAACACTACACCCAAAAAATGGACAACCTGCAAGAAATGGACAAATTCTTAGATATGCACAAACTGCCAAGACTGAATCAGAAAGAAATAGAAAATATGAACAGACCAATTACAAGCACTGAAATTGAAACTGTGAATAAAAATCTTCCAACAAACAAAAGCCCAGGACCAGATGGCTTCACAGTCGAATTCTATCAAACATTTAGAGAAGAGCTAACACCTATCCTTCTCAAACTCTTCCAAAATATAGCAGAGGGAGGAAGACTCCCAAACTTATTGTACGAGGCCACCATCACCCTGATACCAGAACCAGACAAGGATGTCACAAAGAAAGAAAACTACAGGCCAATATCACTCATGAACATAGATGCAAAAATACTAGCAAACAGAATCCAACAGCACATTAAATGAATCATACACCATGATCAAGTGGGGTATATTCAAGGAATGCAAGGATTCTTCAATATATGCAAATCAATCAATGTGATACAGCATATTAACAAATAGAAGGAGAAAAATGATATGGTCATCTCAATAGATGCAGAGAAAGCTTTCGACAAAATTCAACACCCATTTATGATAAAAACCCTCCAAAAAGTAGGTATAGAGGGAACCTACCTCACAATAATAAAGGTCATATATGACAAACCCACAGCCATCACCATCCTCAATGGTGAAAAACTGAAAGCATTTCCACTAAGATCAGGAAAAAGACAAGGTTGCCCACTCTCACCACTCTTATTCAACATAGTTTTGGAACGTTTCACCACAGCAATCAGAGAAGAAAAGTAAATAAAAGGAATCCAAATCAGAAAGGAAGAAGTAAAGCTGTCACTGTTTTCAGAAAACATGATACTATACGTAGAGAATCCTAAAGATGCTACGAGAAAACTACTAAAGCTAATCAATGAATTTGGTAAGGTAGCAGGATACAAAATTAATGCACAGAAATCTCTGGCATTCCTATATACTAATGATGAAAAATATGAAACTGAAGTCAAGAAAACACTCCCATTTACCATCGCAACAAAAAGAATAAAATATCTGGAAATAAACCTACCTAAGGAGACAGAAAACCTGTATGCAGAAAATTATAAGACACTGATGAAAGAAATTAAAGATGATAGAAATAGATGGAGAGATATACCATGTTCTTAGATTGGAAGAATCAACATTGTGGAAATGACTCTACTACCCAAAGCAATCTACAGATTCAATGCAATCCCTATCAAATTACCCCTGGCATTTTTCACAGAACAAGAATAAAAAAATTCACAAGTTGTATGGAAACACAAAAGACCCCGAATAGCCAAAGCATTCTTGTGAATGAAAAATGGGACTGGAGGAATCAGGCTCCCTGACTTCAGACTATACTGCAAAGCTACAGTAATAAAGACAGTATGGTACTGGCACAAAAACAGAAAGATAGATCAATGGAACAGGATAGAAAACCCAGAGATAAACCCACGCACATATGGTCACCTTATCTTTGATAAAGGAGGCAGGAATGTACAGTGGAGATAGGACAGACTCTTCAATAAGTAGTGCTGGGAAAACTGGACAAGTACATGTAAAAGTATGAGATTAGATCACTCCCTAACACCATACACAAAAATAAGCTCAAAATGGATTAAAGACCTAAATGTAAAGCCAGAAACTATCAAACTCTTAGAGGAAAACATAGGCAGAATACTGTATGACTCAAATCACAGCAAGATCCTTTTTGACCCACCTTCTAGAACAATGGAAATAAAAACAAAAATAAACAAATGGGACCTAATGAAACTTTAGAGCTCTTGCACAACAAAGGAAACCATAAGCCAGACCAAAAGACAACCTTCAGAATGGGAGAAAATATTTGCAAAGGAAGCAACTGGCAAAGATTAATCTCCAAAATTTACAAGCAGCTCATGCAGCTCAATAACAAGAAAACAAAGAAGCCAATCCAAAAATGGGCAGAAGACCTAAATAGACATTTCTCCAAAGAAGATATACAGACTGCCAACAAACACATGAAAGAATGCTCAACATCGTTAATCATTAGAGAAATGCAAATGAAAACTAAAATGAGATATCATCTCATACCAGTCAGAATGGCAGTCATCAAAAAATCTAGAAATAATAAATGCTGGAGAAGGTGTGAAGAAAAGGGGACACTCTTGCACTGCTGGTAGGAATGTGAATTGGTACAGCCACTATGGAGAACAGTATGGAGGTTCCTTAAAAAACTACAAATAGAAATACCATATGACCCAGCAATCCCACTACTGGGCATATACCCTGAGAAAACCATAATTCAAAAAGAGTCATGTAGCAACATGTTCATTGCAGCTCTATTTACAATAGCCAGGAGATGGAAACAACCTACGTGTCCATCGTCGGATGAATGGATAAAGAAGATGTGGCACATATATACAATGGAATATTACTCAGACATAAAAAGAGACGAAATTGAGCTATTTGTAATGAGGTGGATAGACCTAGAGTCTTTCATACAGAGTGAAGTAAGTCAGAAAGAGAAAGACAAATACCATATGCTAACACATATATATGGAATTTAAAAAAAAATGTCATGAAAAACTTAGGGGTGAAACAGGAATAAAGACACAGACTTACTAGAGAATGGACTTGAGGCTATGGGGAGGGGGAAGGGTAAACGGTGACAAAGCGATAAAGAGGCATGGACATATATACACTACCAAACGTAAGGTAGATAGCTAGTGGGAAGCAGCCGCATAGCACAGGGAGATCAGCTCAGTGCTTTGTGACCGCCTGGAGGGGTGGGATGGGGAGGGTGGGAGGGAGGGAGATGCAGGCGGGGGGAGATATGGGAATATATGTATATATATGACTGATTCATTTTGTTGTGAAGCTGAAACTAACATACCATTGTAAAGCAATTATACTCCAATAAAGATGTAAAAAAATAAAAAAAAAAAAAAAGAAAAATGTTTAATAATGAGAAAAAAAAAAAAAAAGAAATACCATATGACCCAGCAATCCCACTACTGGGCATATACCCTGAGAAAACCATAATTCAAAAAGAGTCATGTAGCAACATGTTCATTGCAGCTCTATTTACAATAGCCAGGAGATGGAAACAACCTACGTGTCCATCGTCGGATGAATGGATAAAGAAGATGTGGCACATATATACAATGGAATATTACTCAGACATAAAAAAAATGAAATTGAGCTATTTGTAATGAGGTAGATGGATTTAGAGTCTGCCATACAGAGTGAAGTACGTCAGAAAGAGAAATACAAATACCGTATGGTAACACATATATATGGAATTTAAGAAAAAAAAAATGTCATGAAGAACCTAGGGGTAAGATGGGAATAAAGACACAGACCTACTAGAGGATGGACTTGAAGATGTGGGGAGGGGGAAGGGCAAGATGTGACAAAGTGAGAGAGTGGCATGGTCATACATACACTACCAAACGTAAAATAGATAGCTAGTGGGAAGAAGCCACATAGCACAGGGAGATCAGCTCGGTGCTTTGTGACCACCTAGAGGGGTAGGATAGGGAGGGTGTGAAGGAGGGATTCACAAGAGGGAAGATATATGGGAACATATGTATATGTATAACTGATTCACTTTGTTATAAAGCAGAAACTAACATACCATTGTAAAGCAATTATACTCCAATAAAGATGTAAAAAAAAAATAAAAACTTTAGGCACAAAAAAAAAAAAGAAAAAAAAAAGAAAGTGAGTTTGGAATTATTTGTAAACAGAACAAAAAGACCACCAGAGAGCTGAAACACATTTAAAAATTACACATAGAGACCTTCAAGATGGTGGAGGAGTAAGACGTGGAGATCACCTTCTTCCCTACAAATACAACAAAAATACATCTACTTGTGGAACAACTCCTACAGAATGCCTACTGAACACTGGCAAAAGACCTCAGACTTCCCAAAAGTCAAGAAACTCCACACGTACCTGGGTAGGGCAAAAGAAAAAAGAAAAAACAGAGAGAAAAGAATAGGGACGGGACCTGCACCTCTGGGAGGGATCTGTGAAGAGGAAAAGTTTCCACATAGAAGGAAGCCCCTTCACTGGTGGGGATGGGGATTGGGCGGGGGAAAATTTGGAGCCACAGAAGAGAATGCAGCAATAGGGGTGCAGGGGGCAAAGTGGTGGGTTTCCCACTCAGAGGATAGGTGCCAACCAACACTCACCAACCTGAGACACTTGTCTGCTCACCTGCCAGGAGGAGTGGGACTTGGGAGCCGAGGCTCAGGCTTTGGAGATCAGACCCCAGGAAGAGGACTGGGGTTGGCCGCATGAGGACAGCCTGAAGGGAGTTAGTACACCACAGCTAGCTGGGAGGGAGTCAGGGAAAATGTCTGGATCTGCTGAAAAGGCAAGAGGCAATTGTTTTGGTGTGCACAAGGAGAGGGGATTCCTGCTCTGTGTGCCCATATAAGGCAGAGCACCACCTAAGTGAGGTCCAGAGATGAGCACAAGCTGTGGCTATCAACGGGTAGATGGATATGAAATGCTAACGCTGATGCCACTCACCAAGAATCCTGTGTGCAAGCACAGATCACTATCCACACTTCCCCCAACCAGGAGCCTATGCAGCATGCCACTGTCAGGGTCCCAAGATCCAGGGACAGCTTCCCCAGGAAAACACATGGTGCACCTCAGTCTGTTGCAATGTCACACTGGCCTCAGCCCCCAGAGGCTTGCCCCACATTCCAATTATGACTACCGTACCCCTCCCTCTCCCTGGTCTGAGTGAGCAAGAGAGCCCTAATCAGCCGCTGCTTTAACCCTTTCCTGTCTGGGCAGGGAACAGATGCTTGAGGGCAGCCTACACACAGAGGCAGGGCCAAAAACAAAGGTGAAACCCAAGAGCTGTGCAAATAAAGAAGAGAAAGGGAAATATCTCCATGCAGCCTCAGGGGCAGCAGATTAAATCCCGCAAACAACTTGATGAACCGTACAACTGTGAAACACCTGAATAGACAACAAATATTCCCAAAATTGAGACTGTGGACTTTGGGAGCAACTGTAGACTTGGGGTTTGCTTTCTGAATCTGATTTGTTTCTGTATTTATTTTTATCTTAGCTTAGTTTTTAGTGCTTGTTATCACTGGTAGATTTGTTCATTGGTCTGGTTGCTGTCTTCTTTTATGTATATATTTTTTCTTTTTTCTCTTCTGTGAGTGTGTAGGTATATGTTTCTTTGTGTGATTTTGTCTCTTTATGTTTGCTTATACCATTTGTCCCAAGGTTCTGACTGTTAGGTTTCTTTTTGTTTGTTTTCTTTTTGTGAGTGTGTGTGTGTATGCTTCTTTGTGTGATTTTGTCTGTTTAGTTTTGCTTTTACCATTTGGTTTGGGGTTCTATCTGTTCTTTTTTTTTTTTCCTATTTTTCTTCCCTTTCTTCCGAGCCTTGTGGCTGGCAGGTCTTGGTGATTCAGCTGGGTGTCAAGCCTGAGCCCCTGAGGTGGGAGAGCCGAGTCCAGGACATGGGACCACCACAGACCTCCCAGCCTGATGTAATATCAATCAGCAAAAGCCCTCCCAGAGATCTCCATCTCAACACTAAGACACAACTCCACCCAACGGCCAGCAAACTCCAGTGCTTGACGCCCCATGACAAACAACTAGCAAGACAGGAGCACACACCCACCCAGTAGCAGAGAGGCTGCCTAAAGTCATATAAGTTCACAGACACCCCTAAACACACCACCAGATGTGGCCTTACCCACCAGAAGGACAACATCCAGCCCCACCCACCAGAACCAGGAACAAGTCCCCTCCCCCAGGAAGCCAACAAAAGCCACTGACCCAATCTCACCCACTGGGAGCAGACACAAAAAACAATGGGAACTACAAACCTGCAGCCTGGGAAAAGGACAATCAAAACAGATAAGTTAAACAGAAGGAGAAGACAGAGAAATATGCAACAGATGAAGGAGTAAGTAACCCACGAGAGCAAGCAAATAAGACGAAATAGGCAGTCTACCTGAAAAAGAATTCAGAGTAATGATAGTAAATATGATCCCACATCTTAGAAATAGAATAGAGAAAATACAAGAAATGTTTAATAAGGACTTAGAGGAACTAAACAGCAGAAAAACAATGTTGAACAACACAATAAATGAATTGAAAAATTCTCTAGAAGGACTCTATAGCAGAATAACTGAGGCAGAAACATGGATAAGTGACCTGGAAGATGAAAGAGTGGAAAAAACTGCCACAGAGCAGAATAAAGAAAAAAGAATGAAAGGAATTGAGGACAGTCTCAGAGACATTTGGGACAACATTAAATGAACCAACATTCAAATAATCATCATCCCAGAAGAAGAGAAAAAGAAAGGGACCGAGAAAATATTTGAAGAGATTATGGTTGAAAACTTCCCTAATATGGGAAAGGAAATAAACAATTCAGTACAAGAAGCATAGAGAATCTTATACAGGATAAATCCAAGGAGAAACACAACAAGACACATATTAATCAAACTATCAAAAATTAAAAACAAAGAAGAAATATTAAAAGCAGCAAGGGAAAGAAAACAAATAACATAAAAGAGAATTCCCATAAGGTTAGCAGCTGATCTTTCAGCAAAATCTCTGCAAGCCAGAAGGGAGTGGCATGACATATTTAAATTGATGAATGGGAAAAACCTACAACCAATATTACTCTACCCAGCAAAGATCTCATTCAGATTTGATGGAGAAGTTGAAACCTTTACAGATAAGCAAAAGTTAAGAGAATTCAGCAAAACCAAACCAGCTTTACAACAAATGCTAAAGGAACTTATGAAGGGAGGAAACACAGAGAAGGAAAAGACCCACAAAAACAAACCCAAAACAATTCAGAAAATGGTAAAAGCAAAAAACATATCAATAATTACCTTAAATGTAAATGGATTAAATGCTCCAAGAAAACACAGACTGGATGAATGGATATGAAAGCAAGACCTGTATGTATGCTTTCTACAAGAGATCCATTTCAGACCTAGGGACACATGCAGAGGGGAAGTGGGGGATGGAAAAAGATATTCCATGCAAACGGAAATCAAAAGAAAGCTGGACTAGGAATTCTCATATCAGACAAAATAGACTTTAAAATAAAGACTATTACAAGAGAGAAAGAAGGACACTGCAAAATGATCAAGGGATCAATCCAAGAAGAAAACATAACAATTATAAATATTTATGAACCCATCATAGGAGAACCTCAATACATAAGATAAATGCTAACAGCCATAAAAGGGGTAATTGATATAACATAAAAATAGTAGGGGATTTTAACACCACACTTTCACCAATGGACAGATTATACAAAATGAAAATAAAGAAGGAAAACAAGCTTTAAATGACACATTAGGTCAGATGGACTTAATTGATATTTATAGGATCTTCCATCCAAAAACAACAAAATACACCTTCTTCTCAAATGTTCATGGAACATTCTCCAGGATAGATCATACCCTGGGTCACAAATCAAGCCTTGGATAATATAAGAAAATTAAAACCATGTCAAGCATCTTTTCCAACAACTACGTTATGAGACCAGATATCAATTACAGTAAAAAATCTGTAAAATATACAAACACATGGAGGATAAACAATATGCTACTAAATAACCAAGAGATCACTGAAAAAATCAAAGAGGAAATCAAAAAAATACCTAGAAACAAATGAGAGTGAAAACACAACGACCCAAAATCTATGGGATGCAGCAAAAGCAGTTCTAAGAGGGAATATTTTAGCAATAAAACCCTACCTTAAGAAACAAGAAACATCTCAAATAAACAACAGAACCTTACACGTAAAGCAATTAGAGAAAGAACAACAACAACAATAAAAAAAACCAAAGTTAGAAGGAAAGAAATCATAAAGATCAGATCAGAAATAAATGAAAAAGAAGTGAAGGAAACAATAGCAAACATCAATAAAACTAAAAGCTGGTTCTTTGAGAAGATAAACAAAATTGATAAACCATTAGCCAGACTCATCAAGAAAAAAAGGGAGAAGACTCAAATCAACAGAATTAGATATGAAAAAGAAGTAACAACTGACACTGCAGATATACAAAGGATCATGAGAGATTACTAAAAGCAACTCTATGCCAATAAAATGGACAACCTGGAAGAAATGGACAAATTCTTAGAAAAGTACAACCTTCCAAGACTGAACCAGGAAGAAATAGAAAATATGAACAGACCAATCACAAGCACTGAAATTGAAACTGTGATTAAAAATCTTCCAACTAACAAAAGCCTAGGACCAGATGGCTTCACAGGTGAATTCTCTCAAACATTTAGAGAAGAGCTAAACCTATCCTTCTCAAACTCTTCCAAAATATAGCAGAGGGAGAAAAACTCCCAAACTCATTCTACGAGGCCAACATCACCCTGATAACAAAATGAGACAAAGATGTCACAAAGAAAGAAAACTATAGGCCAATATCACTGATGAACATAGATGCAAAAATCCTCAACAAAATACTAGGAAACAGAATCCAGCAGCATATTAAAAGGATCATACACCATAATCAAGTGGGTTATCCCAGGAATGCAAGGATTCTTCAATATATGCAAATCAATCAATGTGATACACCATATTAATAAAATGAAGGATAAAAACCATATGATAATCTCAATAGATGAAGAAAAAGTTTTCAACAAAATTCAACAAGAATTTATGATAAAAACTCTCCAAAAAGTAGACATACAGGGAACCTACCTCAACATAATAAAAGCCATATATGACAAACCCACAGCCAACATTGTTCTCAATGGTGAAAAACTGAAATCATTTCCTCTAAGATCAGGAACAAGACAAGGTTGCCCCTCTCAACACTATTATTCAACATAGTTTTGGAAGTTTTAACCACAGCAATCAGAGAAGAAAAAGAAATAAAAGGAATCCACATCAGAAAAGATGAAGTAAAGCTGTCACTGTTTGCAGGTGACATGACACTATACATAGAGAATCCTAAAGACGCTACCTAAAAACTACTAGAGCTAATCAGTAAATTTGGTAAAGTTGCAGGATACAAAATTAATGCAGAGAAATCTCTGGCATTCCTGTACACCAATGATGAAAAATCTGAAAGAAAAATTAAAGAAACACTCCCATTTACAATTGAAATAAAAGAATAACATACCTCGGAATAAACCTACCTAAGGAGACAAAAGACCTATATGCAGAAAACTATAAGACTGATTAAAGAAATTAAAGATGATACAAACAGATGGAGAGGTATACCATGTTCTTGGATTGGAAGAATCAACATTGTGAAAATGACTATACTACTTAAAGTAATCTACAGATTCAATGTAATCCCTATCAAACTACCAGTGGCATTTTTCACAGAACTAGAACAAAAAATTTTGCAATTTGTATGGAAACACAAAAGACCCTGAACAGCCAAAGCAACCTTGAGAAAGAAAAATGGAGCTGGAGGAATCAGGCTCCCTGACTTCAGACTATACTACAAAGCTACAGTAATCCAAACAGTATGGTACTGGCACAAAAACAGATATATAGATCAATGTAACAGGCTAGAAAGCCCACGTATAAACCAATGCACATATGGTCACCTTATCATTGACAAAGGAAGCAAGAATATACAATGGAGAAAAGACAGCCTCTTCAAAAAGTGGTGCTGGGGAAACTGGACAGCTACATGTGAAAGAATAAAATTAGAACACTCTCTAACACCATACACAAAAATAAACTTAAAATGAATTACAGACCTAAATGTAAGGCCAGACACTATAAAACTCTTAGAGGAAAACATAGGCAGAACACTCTATGACACAAATCACAGCAAGATCCTTTTTGACCTACCTTCTAGAGAAATGGAAATAAAAACAAAAATAAACAAATGGGACCTAATGAAACTTAAAAGCTGTTACATAGCAAAGGAAACCATAAACAAGATGAAAAGACAACCTTCATAAATGGAGAAAATATTTGCAAATGAAGCAATGGACTAAGAATTAATCTCCAAAATATACAATCAGCCTGTGCACCTCACTATCAAAAAAACAAACAACTCAATCCAAAAATGGACAGAAGACCTAAAAAGACATTTCTCCAAAGAAGACATACAGCTTGCCAACAAACACATGAAAGGACACTCAACAACATCACTAATCTTTAGAGAAATGTAAATCAAAACCTCAATGAAGTATCATCTCACAGCAGTCAGAATGGCCATCACCAAAAAATCTAGAAACAGTAAGTGCTGGAGAGGGTGTGGAGAAAAGTGAACCCTCCTGCAGTTTTGGTGGGAATGTAAATTGATATAGCCACTATGGAGAACAGTATGGAGGTTCCTTAAAAAACTACAAATAGAACTACCATATGACCCAGCAATGCCACTACTGGGCATATACCCCGAGAAAACCATAATTCAAAATGAGACATGTACCACAATGTTCATTGCAGCACTATTTACAATAGCCAGGACATGGAAGCAACCTAAGTGTCCACTGACAGATAAATGGATAAAGAATATGTGGCCCATATATACAATGGAATATTACTCAGCCATATAAAGAAATGAAACTCAGTTATTTGGAGTGAGATGGATGGACTTAGAGTCTGTCATACCAAGTGAAGTAAGTCAGAAAGAGAAAAACAAATACCGTATGCTAACACATATATATGGAATTTAAAAAAAAGAAAAAAGGTTCTGATGAACCTAGGGACAGGACAGTAATAAAGATGCAAATGTGGAGAATGGACTTCAGGACACAAGGATTGGGAAAGTTAAGTTAGCATGAAGTGAGAGTAGCATGGACATACATACACTTCCAAATGTAGAATAGATAGCTAACGGGAAGCAGCTGCATAGCACAGGGAGCTCAGCTTGGTGCTCTGTGGTCACCTAGAGGGGTGGGATAGGGAGGGTGGTAGCGAGACACAAGAGGGAGAGGATATGGGGATATATGTTTACATAGAGCTGATTCACTTTGTTATACAGCAGAAACTAACACAACATTGTAAAGCAATTATACTCCAATAATGATGTTAAAAAAATTAAATGAATAAAATAAAAATAATGCATACATATACATATTTGGGTAGGAAAGATTAGATTTTAAAAATATATTTGAATATACATTCAACAGAGTGATGGGAAAGATAGGGATTCAAGTCTACTCTAGTTTGGACATCAAAGGTGGCCTTTCTTACCTTTTTTTTCTATGGTTTGAAATTTTTACATCGAGAATGGATTAATGGATAATTTCAAAAACAAGATTTTTCTAACACAAGTAGATGGAATTATGTTAATATAGAAGACAGAATGGAGAAATATTCCAACATAAAATAGGACTTCCAAAGAAATTTATATAGGATAAATAACTTCTTTCCTAAAATGTCCCACAGAATCACCAAGCTCTGAGTTAACAATGCAGGGGATGGGGACATGTTATGGGGCATTCCCACAGGAGTTTAAAAAGTCCAGCCCATGTGGGTGACTCAGACTTTCAAGGAGGTTGCTTTTAAGGTCATTATGTAAGGCAGAAATTTCCTGGTGTCATTATTGCCTTGAAAATATCTTCAGTCACTATGAAGAGTACAAATTGATATATTTTCCTCCAGCACTGGGACAGATCATAAATTTTCACTGGAGCACCAGATAGTTTGTGACATGCTTTAAGAGTGTACATTGTACAGAAAATAATAGATGGCTTTAAATGTTAGAATCACACCCAGCTTGATGAGACACTCAACCTGAGTGGCATATGGGAACCAAAACACAACGAAGGAACAGCAGATTCACATCTGCTCTTTGCCACTGAGTAGACTGGAAGGTTCATCACTGTAATACTTTTAGTCCTCCCTCCCTCCATCCATCCCTCTCCAGATAGTTGATATTAAAAACACCAAATGAACATACATTCTGACCTCCTGTGTGCAGAGCTGCAGAGCTGTTAGCTGTAGCTTTTGCCTCCAGGTCATTCACAATAAATGTCTTCTCAACGAAGTGTGAGGGTCCCTCTTTAGATGTAACTTCCAGTGAAGAAATTAGGTCCAAAGAGGGAAGTCCATATCTCCACAATAAGCATGAAGAAAAAAGCAATGGGCAGCAATGTAGAGAAACTAAAAAAATCACCGATGCCTAGAGCAAAGCCATCTCAGCTTTGGATAACTTAGGGTTCCCCAAGTCTGCTTGCCATACAAATGGGCCATAGATCCACAACATAGTATCATGTAGTGCAGATACCAAATAGAGTTTATCGAGTGAAAAAACAATTATAAGCAGAGAAGTAGTAGAGTGCACACAGTCTCTGAACCTCTCATTGACCCACACTTGGGCCAGGCATGGATAAAATGTGTGAACACAGCTGACATTCCAATTATGGGACTCTGACCCATAATAATCTATGTTTTTATAGGGCCAGGGAAAGGGAATAGCTATGAGAATATGTTACTTTGGAATCTTCTGCTCAGGGAAGAGGTCTTGTTATAAGAAATTTTGGGAGCGAGTGCCTGCTATCAGCCAGCTAAGCTAACTCAGGCCTGCTGAGTCAGCTCTTTGCTAAACTATCAAAAGGAAATCAGACACCAGGTTCATCCGGATTTCTCTCTCCTCACTGCTTTCTGTTCATGCAAGTTAAAAAGAAATGTGCCTACTATGGAAAGAGACCTCCAGATGGTACTTGTGCCTCATACCTTTAGTAACCAATCTAATCCTCCTTTTATAAACAGGTGGTCACTATCACCAGATATTTGAAGATACAAAAGTACAGATGATATAAGCAGAAATCAATAATACAAGAAAAACATGAGAAATTTTTAAAGTTCTAATTATGAGAAGACAGTGGACCCATAACTTAAAAATAGGCTACTAAGAAAGGAAACATTCAGAGAACAACAAAGAGCTCTTTATCATTTTTAACATGACTTCCAAGATAATATATTGAACAGAGGGGCTGAATAATAGAATGGTTATGGCTAAAAAAATCAACCCAAGTAGGGTGCTAGATGATAAATCTCTTTATAATAGCACAAAAAGAAAGAGAAAAAAATAAGAGAGGAAAGAAGGAAGGGAGGGAGGGAGGGAAAAAGAAGGAAAGAAAGAGATTAGATTGAAAATGTAAAAATACAATTTAAAATGTACGGAAGAAAGTTCCATGATGCCAACATTCATCTGGTAGGAATTCAAGAAAGAGAGAAGAAAGAGAATGGGGGAGAGAAAGAATAACCAAAGAAATAATAAGAGAAAAGTCCTGAGCTAAAGGACTTGAGTCATCAGTCTGAAATGGGCCATCAAAGAATAAGCAGAAATAATTTTAAGTCATATGTAGAGGTACAGACTGCTAAAATATTTATATTAAAAGATAAACTGAAAATCCCAAAAGTACCTTATAAACAAAAGAACAAATACTGAAGTGCCATCTGAGTTCTCATTGACAGGGAGTGCTAGTAGACAATGGAGCATTGTTTTCAGATTTCTGAAGGAAAATTATTTAGAACTGAAAATTCTATTCACAGCCAAACCATCATTCAATGTGTGAGGACAAAATTAAGGCTTTAGATAGGTAAGGGATCAAAATATTCAATATCTACTCTGAAAAATGATCCAAGGATATGTCTCAGTGAAATGAAACAATAAATCCAAGAAAGAGAAGGACATGGAACACCTGGAATAATAGTGAGTAAGATACACTACAAAACCACAAAACTTTCAATTGAATCTAAGCAACTGCTGGTAATATGCATAAGACACTTTAAACAGTATTAATAATAAAAATATTAAATAGCGAGGACATAATGTAACATATAATAACAATCCCAGATTTCCAATAAACCAAAAGGGAGGAAGAGGTTAATTTGCTAAAGATCTTGCCTTGTTCAGGTTATAGGTAATAAATATTGATTAATGCTTGATCTTATAGACATCAGTATAAACATAAAACTAACAAATAGAAAAATAAATGTAAGATGTTGCTTTAGTTATCTACCACTGCTTTAGCATCTGTAACTTAAAACAACAATAATCATTCCTTTTTTCTCTCTCATGGTTTGGGGGATGACTGAGCACAACTAGGCATGAAGGCTCCTCACCTACACATGTCAGTTGTGCTGAGTCTCTGCTGCGACCTCAGCTGGAGCTATTACTCAGAACACCTGCCTTTACCTGCATGTGGCCTCGCCATGCAAATGGAGCTTCTTGTAGCATGGTGTCTGGGTTCCAATGGCAAGGATCCTGAGAGAGAGAGAGAGAAAGAAGTTGAGAGAGAGAGAGAGCCGGACAGAAGCTATGATGCCTGTATCACTTTCTATTTGTTAGAAGTGCATCATTAAGGCCTGGCCCATATTCAAGAGAAGGGGTTTAGACTCCACTTCTTACTGCAAAAGTGTCAAAGAACTTGAAGACAGATTTCTAAGTTGTTTCAGATATATTATTTCCAAAAAGCAGCTAGTGGCTTAAAAAAGAAAGAGAGGGCTTCCCTGGTGGCGCAGTGGTTGAGAGTCTGCCTGCCGATGCAAGGGACACTGGTTCATGCCGCAGTCTGGGAAGATCCCACATACTGCGGAGCAGCTAGGCCCGTGAGCCATGGCCGCTGAGCCTGTGCGTCCGGAGCTTGTGCTCTGCAACAGGAGAGGCCACAACAGTGAGAGGCCTGCGTACCGTAAAAAAAAAATTAAAAAAAATAAAACCTTTATAGTCCTATCAAAAGTCAGAGAGAGAAATGAAACAATAAAAATTAAATGCTAGTAAACACAAAATAATATGGCAGCTTTAATGTTTCAAAAATTACAATGAATATGAATGGCTTATTTCTGCTGTTAAAAACAGAGACTAAAATTAGATTCAAACCAGGACTATCTACAGACTGTAAGCTGTTTTAAGAGACATACCTAATGTATGAAAGGAAATATGACAGTAAAGTGATGAACAAAAAAAATCAAGCAAAGTAAATATCAGACAAAATAGAATTAATGGCAAAAATAACATTAATTGGGAATAATAAGCTAATGAAATGTTATAAATGCTAATAAAATTATCAAGAAGATAAAATACTCATGAATTTTTATGTAAGGACATCATTTTGAAACATGTGAAACAAAAATGTTGGAAAGGTGAAGAACAGTCAGCTAAACACAGAGTGGAAAACCTTTCACATCATCAGAGATTGACAGATCAAGCACATAATAAATAACTGAATAAGCAAGCCTAACTTAATAGGTATGAATATACTCAAAAAGATACATATTGTTTTCCAAAACCCATGACACATTGTAAAATTTGTCTGATGACCTCAAAGAAGTTTTCAGGTAAATCCAAAAACTAAAAATCATCTATTCTACATTATATAAATGCAATACAAGAAAACTGGAAATTAGCAACCAAAAGTTGCCCAGCTTGGAATTTAAAACATTCTTCTCTATCACACTTAAATTAAAAGGTAGACCAAAATTGAAAGTATATACCATTTTAACTGAACAAGAGCACAGCAATTCCTATGGGATGCTGTAGATCAATATTAGGAGAAATATTTATAGCCTCAAACTTGACCATGCATCAGAATCAGATGGAGAGCTTGTTAAAATGCAGGTTTTTGGGCCCCATTCCCAGAGTCTCTGATCAAGAGTGCTGGGGTGGGGCCTGAGAATTTGCATTTTGAGCAAGTTTCCAGATAACATTGAGGCTGCTGGTCCTGGTACCACACTTTGAGAACCACTGTTTTATAGTTTCACTTAAAGGCAGAGGAGGCCTTCTCTGATTACCCTAGCCCGCCACCTGGTGCATTCTATCCATTTCAAATTTTAACATCTCATTACAAGTTTTATTTTTGTTTAATTGTTTGCCATCATTTTTCCTCTAAGCACATAAGAGATGATAATCATAATGATATGAATAACGATGACAGCGAATGAGCAAAATTTTGTAAATATAGATAAGTTGCCAAATACAGCATAAATTTATATGAAATTAAATGCCATGAATGTCAACAAGTGTTTCCATGTCTATAACCAGAATTTCCTGTGATGATCCAGTGGTTCTCCAACCTGGCTGCACACTGGCATTACCTGGGGAGTTTTGATAAGCACCAATGCCTAGATCTCAACTCAGAGATTGTGATTTAATTGGCCTGGAGTGTGGCTTAAGCCTAAGGAGTTTTAAAAGCTCCTAGGTGGTACCTATCTGCAGCCAAGATTGAGAACCACTGATCTATAACAAGGAAATCAAGTCAGAGATGACTACATCTTTCCCTTACTCTTAAAGGACAATCAAGCTATACATAAGTTTGGATACCAATTCCTGCCATCTCATGAATTCAATGGGAGTTTTGTCTGCTGAGGAAAAGCAGATACAACCCTCCAGCCTCCAGAATAGACATTGCTTTATGGTTCGTTGCTGCCCCACTCCCAACATATTTCACAGCAACTGTAACAACAGTATGAATTACAACTGATATGCTTTGAATGTTATTATCCATTTCCCCGTATCTTGACATTTGAGATGTAACCAAGAACGTTGCGTCCCCTTGGACTGGTTGAAGGGGCAGATTCTGATTAATGTCCTTTCAACTCCCATAAGAAACACATGGCTTGTATTAAATAGAAGATGAATGAATTGATATATTGGGAACGGCCTGCACATTAGACGAACATGACTTACTAAAGCCAGGAATGTCCTAATGATTAAATCTATCAATGTATGTGAATCAACTTATCTCCTTCAGGGAGAAGCTCTTTTAAATGGGTTGTGTCCTCTAGCAAAGCAAAAATCTTCTCCTTCACTGAACAGAAATCATCATTCATCCATGTAACTGTGAACATTAGAAATTTAATGAGCTGACAGTACAAAAATAAATTTACCTTATTCTCTGCTCTGATCACTTAAATGTATTATCCTTCAAATACTTAGCTTAAAAATACAAAAATCCATTGCCAAAATTTGTGTTTTTACTAATGTTAAACTTGTCAGATAAAATACAGGACCCCCAGTTAAATTAGAATTTCAAATAAACATCAAATAACTTTTTAGTATAAACATGTCCCAAATATTGCATGGGGCATACTTATCCTAAAAAATGTATTTTGTATTTATCTGAAATTCTAATTTAACTGGGTGTCCTGTATTTTTATTTGCTAAATCTGGCAACACTAAATACTGTGGACCACATGCTGGAGCCACATTCTTCAGTTTTAGGGTATTTTTTTTTGGTGGCTATTTGGTCAGAAGACATGGTCTTATCACTAAATCAATACATTAAATTTCTCTGCTGGTAAAAAAAATCGTTCTATAGACAGACAGTACCAACAAGTTAACCTTACTCTGACATGAATGAAAACCATTTCTAAGTGGTTATAGTTTCTAAAACAGAACTCCATCTACAATAAATGTAATTATTTCACTAAAATTGTTTGCATGTGTTTCTTTTCTGCACTGGGCCATGTTCCTGTACCATCTTAGTTGCCTTCATCTGTTACTTTACAGACCTTCCTTTGCCCATACCTTTGATTTAAATTTATCATGACACATTTTTAAACAATAGCAGGAAACCTCACTTATGACTTTAATTATAAAATGGTGTTATAAAATTATATCCACATTTTATTTTTGGCAGGCTCAGTCCTCATTGAACATGAATATCTCAAGTTGGCCTCCGCAGTTCTCTTTGGTTGATTTCAGTGCTTACTGTATGTAATTGATATAAAAACACAAGTTTAGGAAGCAGTTATTGGAACTTGTTAAAAGAAGTAGCCACATTCATAAATACTTTCAGTTTGCTATGTAACATGCCAAGAGAATTAAATACACACTTTGGGGAATATGGGAGAAATTCTGACTTTTTAAAGAAAAACTGTTGTATTTTGCTCCTATGTTAATTGTTTGACTGTAAGGTCTATAGCTTTGTTTCTTTTCAAATCCCAACCGTGTCTAATAAGAAAAAAAAAAAGAAACAAAGTGAACTAGACAAACATGCATCTCTATAAATACCGGTTGACACTTAAATAATTCTATTGTCCTTTCTTAGTGAAAAGAAATAAGAATGTGTCAGTCCTCTATTAGGTATAATAGAAAAGACCACAATAAAATCATAAAAAGCCATCATTGGAAGCCTCAAGTTTAATGCTGCCTGAGGTTATCTCAATAAATTTTAAAAGTAGGAACTTTAAAAATCAAAACTAGTGATTCTTTTCCATTAATGTAGGCAAGTTTCCACATTCCTTTGGCTTCAAGACAAATGTAGTTTATAGCATAAAAGGGCTGCTTCTTTGTTTGCATTTCTCACATACGTACTACCAAAAAATATATTTCACTTAGCACAGAACAAACAAGTAGAGAGAAAAAAAGAAAGAGAGAGAATTCAATAAATTGTATTTCTAGTACTAATAAAGTGGGGAGGGAGATATTCTCAGCCCTCAACCTTTTTTTTTTTTTTTTTGCGGTACGCGGGCGTCTCACTGTTGTGGCCTCTCCCGTTGCAGAGCACAGGCTCCGGACGCGCAGGCTCAGCGGCCATGGCTCATGGGCCTAGCCGCTCTGCGGCATGTGGGATCTTCCCGGACCGGGACATGAACCAGTGTGCCCTGCATCGGCAGGCGGACTCTCAACCACTGCACCACCAGGGAAGCCCTCAACCTTTTATTTTTAAAATACCTATTTATGGGAATTTCCTGGTGGCGCAGTGGTTAAGAATCCGCCTGCCAATGCAGGGGCCATGGGTTCGAGCCCTGGTCCGGGAAGATCCCACATGCCACGGAGCAACTAAGCCCGTGCACCACAACTACTGAGCCTACACTCTAGAGCCCACAAGCCACAACTACTGAGCCCAAGTTCCACAACTACTGAAGCCCATGTGCCTAGAGCCTGTGCTCCATAACAAGAGAAGCCACCACAATAAGAAACTTGCCCACGACAATGAAGAGTAGCCCCCGCTCACAACAACTAGAGAAAGCCCGTGCACAGCAACAAAGGCCCAACACAGCCAAAAATAAATAAATATTTTTTTAAAAATACCTATTTATGCTTTGACAATTATAGGATCTAATCATGCATATGCTGAGGAACCTGAGAAATGTATCTCAGAAAAGAGAATCTGTGACAAGCAACAGCATAATTTAGGTTAACATGAACTAAGAAGTTTCTCCAAGATATAGTCCCAACTTTCAAGTTGTTCATCATCTAACCTGAGCAATACAAACAGGAAATAATAAAGTGCTAAACGGTGTGCTACAAACTCTCAGAACAATAAAGACCAGAAAGGGGAGAGAGCAGTATAACTCAGAAGGATTTTGAGGCTTAAATTATACTTAGGCAAACATAGATTAAATAAGCCAGCACACATGGAGATTGGCTGCCGGGGATAATACATCACCTGGTAATTGCCAAAATAGTGAAAAATAAGTGAAAACTAAGACTTAAAGTGGTGTTGGTCATATACAGTACAGTCAGAGCATCTTCAAAGAATAACTCTTTCAAAGAAGAAGAATATAAACTAGAAAACTCAAGGGAATCACATTAACCACTGACTTTCAGAAATGAAGTGACCTAAAAAAAAGACAACTTAGTCTTGGAGCCACCAAAGACTATGTCAGAGGAGCCATGGCCCCCTAAAAGACCTTGAAGATGCACTTTCTTTGCTTCTCTTCCTCTATTCCCACTTTACAACCTCTCACAACTCTGATCAGCAAGGCTACCTACAAGACAAATCCACAGTAAACACCAGCATTGCAGCTAATACTAAATAGCTTTCCTAATAAATTTTTATATTTACAAAGAAAATAGTAGCTGCAATTCCAAAAATATAATCATTGTATACCAAGCATTGTGCTAAGTGTTTGATCGGCATTATATCATACCATCAGCAAAATTCTATTTAATCCTCATGCACATAATTCTGTTTAATTCATTTTAAAAATGAGAAAACAATGGGCAGAGATAGGGCATAACTTGTCTAAGGTCACACAATTAATAAGAGCTGAACTGAGACTGAAATCCATGTTTGCCCAGGTCCCAAACTCACATTCATTTCACTACATCCATGTCACAGAAATTGCTTGGAGAGCATTTATTTCCCCAACATTTTATTATGAAAAATTTCAAACACTAGGAAAGGCAAAAGAATTTGATAAACACCCATTTATCTACCCCCTAGATTCTACAATTAACACTTAACTATGCTTGCTTTGTCACATGTGTGTCTGTCTATCCATCCTTCTATCCATTCACCAATCTTATTTTTGATGTGATTAAAAGTAAATTACAGGCATCAATCGTTTTTACCTGTAAACATTTCAGCATGCAAGCCATTAATTGGAGTTCAACATTGTTTTCAGTTGTTCTTGTTTTGAGATAACCTTAAATACAATAAATGTACAAATTTTAAGTGTACAAGTCAATGAGTTTTGACAAAGACATACATCTGTGCAACCCAAGCCCCTATCAAAATACAGAACATTACCATCACCCAGAAGATTCCTTCTCAGTCAATCCCCACCCCATTCCATAGGCACCCATTGTTCTTATTTTTTTCTACCATAGATTATTTTGCTTGTCCTTGGAAAGTGTTTTTAATGTATAGCTCTGGGTTCCACCGCAATCTGCTGAAAAGGAACTTTCATGTGTGAAGTTTAGAAATATGTGTATTTAACAAGCTCATCTGAAGACTGAGAGCCACTGTACTATTCCAGTCTACCTCTCTCTGTGAGACGTGATATAGTCCTCTGTTTTATTTTGATCTTTCTATTCTATGATCTTTCTGTGTTCACCTAAGGGAAAATTTTATTCCAAATAGTTTTTCCCTAAATTGTTTTTATTCTCAGTAATTATGCTTACAACAAATTACACCTGTTTAAGGTAAGGAACAATCTGATTTACATAAGTATCACAGAAAGCAAGGTAGAGGCCATTAATTGTGAAAATGAGTCAGCAAAACAGTGCTATTATTGGGAGGGTCCAGTGGTATTCATGAATTAAGTGTGGTAATTTCAACAGTTGCATAGGCTGTGAGGAACATTTTGTAATATTAATGTATATTACTTTTGGATTTGTATATTCACAGGTCTTGATGAAACGTGAAGTTTGATGCAGATACTTTACACGGGCAACTAAATAGTCGTTGAACAGTAGCTCTGGAAAGTTTTACTTTTATAAAAATATGACATTTTAATTACATTTTCACAAATTAAGTAAAGTTGATATCCATTAGCTATAATTTTTCTTTTGGCTACTAATTTTGACAAGTATTTTTTATATTTTAGAAGAAAAATAACTTTTGAAAACAAGTGAATAAAATTTTAATTTTTGAAATTTTTTACATTTACCTTAATTTACATTTTGGTGAAAATATTAAAGTTTTGTATACTAATTACAATTTCATCTTATTTTTTAATCTTTTAGATCAATCCAGTGACAATTCTGTCAATTCAATATCAATTTTGTGAAAATCTTGATTAAAAATAGATTTTTCTGAATAAAGGCAAAAAATTAACAATTTAATGATTATGTAGTTCTTTATTATTCATTCAAACATTGCTGATCCATCGATAGAATACTGAGACATTCAGGATAATTAAATTTATCATCTTTGATATTTTGTAGATTTTCAATCATGTTAGTTAAAATAGTAGGAGAGAAAATAATTTTTTGTGTTATCTTGATTTATTATTTCCAATTCTAGCAACTAAAATAAATGCAGACTAAAATCATCCTTCTCCCACTATAGACACAAAAACATGTGGATAAAATACAAAAAGAAAGAGAGGGAGAGAGAAGGAAAAAAAAAATCTGCATATGCAAGAGGTAAAGAGGAATGAGTGCATGTATTGACACCAGGCCTGTATCAAAATCCTTCATGTGCACTCACAGCTGGAAGGGGAGGTCTTATCATCTGTGAGAAGACAAAGTTATGATTTTGGGCACAGAGGGGGCAAGGTGCTTCTGAACTATCTGCATAAAAGGATACAGTGAAAAGGCTTCTACTTCTGTGAAAGGGGAACTAGAAAAAAAACAGCTTTGAGACCTAATAAAGGATCAAGGAAGCTTGTCTTTTCTCAAAATTTTGAGTGAAATAAAGTAGAGTTTTCCCATGAGAAATTAAAATGTCAAACCCAAGAAATCCTAGAGTTTGCACTATTCAAGTGATGTCAGAATTCCAAGCTGATTGGATAATTAAAAATCTCAAGGACCCTAGGCAGAGGCAAAGCAAAACTCCTATGTAGGTTGCACACAACACCCACAAACACACATACAAATAACTTTTAAACCTTGATGAAGATAAACTCATGTTCAAAAATTATTCAACACGTGAGGAAACAATCTTCCATAAGAGGAAGTCAGCACATATGTCAAACTGGAATATGTATCATACCAAGAATTTGCAATAACAGAATAAGCTGAGAAAGATTAAAAAATAAGTATGTTTCTAATAAAGAGCTAAGAGAAGAAATGGAAATTATAAGGAAAGAACAGAGAACTCTGGGGAAAAAACAGCTAAAAGAGTTGGAGAAAGAAGCAATGACATTTAACTTAAATCTCAACAGATGGGTTAAAATACAGACTAGTTAAATTGAAAAAGGAAGAAAAGAATTAGTATCATAGAAGAGAGAAGATAGAGAATTATCGAGAAGTTAAAAAAAAAAGATAAGAGGTGTGGAAAGACAGAGCAGAATGAGAAGATTTAACTTACATAAAACTAGAGCTCCAGAAAGAGAGAACAGAGGTGCTAGCTGAGAAGATAATGGCTGAGAATCTTCCAGAACTGATGAAAAAACATAAATCCTGAGAATAAAGAAGCACAAAAGATTGGGACTGACATATATACACTAATATTTATTAAATGGATAACTAATGAGAACCTGCTGTATAAAAAAATAAAATAAAATTCAAAAAAAAAGAAGCACAAAAACGTGTAGGCATAAAAAATTAATTAAAAAAATCATACCTAGATATACTGTTTAAATATTGTAAGCATAAAAATAAAAATAAATCCATACCTAGATGTATTTTAATGAATCTGGAAAACAAAAAAGACAAAGAGATTCATAGAAGGGAAAATTTAACTACAAGAAACTATCAGAAGCCTTCTCCACAGTAACAGCAGGTGTCAGGAGACAGTGAAAAATATCTTCAGTGTTTAGAAAGAGCTAACTATGGCCTTAAGGCACTCTAACCAGCCAGTCAAGGTGTAAAATGAAAGTGAAGCCGATGTATTTTTAGTTATCCAAAGTCTAAAAGAATGCATTATTCAAAGATTTGCCCTGGAAAAACCACTAAAACATGATCTTCAGTAATAGGTCAATTGAACCCAGAAGGAAAATGTGAAATGCAAGAAGTAATTGTAAGCAAAGAAATTGTTAAATAGTGACAATAATAATAGTAACAATGACTAATTGAGGCATTTAGAAAAATGTAAAGCTAAACATAAGACAAAGGAATCCTGAAAAGTCACGGAGGGTGATAATCAAGATTTGATAGTAAGAGTTAATCAGCATAAGGGTAAAGGGGTTGATTATGTTTAGATTTGGTTAAATCAAGTATGCAAGAAGGAGGAGATATGGGGACATATGTATATGTATAGCTGATTCACTTTGTTATAAAGCAGAAACTAGCACACCATTGTAAAGCAGTTATACTTCAATAAAGAGTATAATTTACTTACTGATTTATTAATAAATAAATTAATTTAATTTAATTTAAATGTAATCTTTAAAACCACAGGAATAGAATCTAAAATTTCCAAACTAATAGAGAAGGAAAAGCAGAGAATAAAAAAAACTCAATAAAACACATACTGGAAAAAAGAGAAAAGTAGAGAAAAACCATGAAAAACAAAAATATGAAGTAAGATGACAGAAATAAATAAATTCAAGTGTAACAATATTCACAATAAATATGAGTAAGTTAAACTTGCCAGTTAAAAAATAAAAGTTCTTGGGTTTTTAGTCAGATCTTTAGTCGAGCTATATGCTCTTCACAAGAGACGTGATGACATAGATGACATGGAAATTATCAAAGAAATGTATGAAAAAGACAAATCAGGACTTCCAGTTAAACATTAGAAATTCAAATCAATTATTTATCTTTACTCTCCTCTAAAGCCCCCAGAAGGAATAAAGGAATAAACCCACAAAGGCAACAGAAGAGATGAGAAATGTCAAGAAAGTTTAGGAGGAAGGAAAGCAGATGAATAAGTGATAACTGACTCAGCAGAGCAGAGAAAGTTGACACTCAGCAGCAAGTTTGCAGGACTCAAGAAGCAACATGAATGTCTGACTCACAGAGCAGAAGTCTAGAAGGGCCTAAAATGGAGGCATCAAGCACTTTTGAAAGCCCAGTGAAAACAGCAAGTCTGGTAAATCCTACATAAGAAACTGATGCCTTCTCCAAACATGCAAGGCCTCTCGACCCCAGCAAGAGACAAACCTCCCTGGGTGGGTTGTACAGAGAGCCTCATAAACAGGAGAACAGGAAGAGCAAAAGACAGATGTGAGGTGCCAAATGAAATACAGAGATCATTTAATGATGAGATTACAAATGCCCTTCTTGTCTTGAAACTGAGATCACTGACTGTCAGGCCTAGCCTGCAGGTAGGAGATTAAATATTCCACATTGGGGAAACAGAATAGTCCAAAAGAAAACCTACATACATTTAGACTTGAGTGTCAGACAAAGACCTTAGTAATTGGATATCTACCCAATAATCTACAGTGAGCATCATTCTTAATTGAGATATATTAGATACATTACCTCTAATAGGGGAAAAGCAGGCATTTCTGCTATCATCACTTCAATTCAACACTGACCTAGACTTCTGAGCTGTACAATAAGATGAAAAAGGAAAAAGAGAGATATAAGATAGAAGTAATATCATGTCACATATAATTGCCTACACAGAAAACACAAGAAAATACCTAAACTGTTAAAAGTTTTTATATAGAAAAATCTAAAAGAACATATGGAAATCCTTACTGGGAAAAATTAATAAATATAGTCAAAGGCTGGAGAATAATATTTAAAGAGAATGCCTTAGATGGAAAGACAATATTTTTTAAAAAGTCAATTCTCTTCCAAATTAACCTATAATTCCAATCAAAATCTAAGTTAGAAAAACTAGCCAGTCCTCCCCCTGTGTGTCTCCTTTACTACTCACACAGAACACTTCCCTTCTGACAGTTCTGGTCACCAAATGTGGAGGTGGTTTTCCCCACACCAAACAATTCTCTGCAACACCAGCTGGGTGTTCTACAATTTAACTCAATTCTGACACCATCTACCCGAGATAGTGTCAGCTCCCAAGGGTTGGGACGCAGTCCCACATGACTGCTCCCACCTCACTTCAAATACCAATCACAATTAGTAGGTCCTCAGGTTACCCACAACTTCTGTCCAATATGGCTACAAATATGACATTCCCACCACCCTCTCCTTAGGTTTGGTTAATTTGCTAGAGCAGCTCACAAAACTCAGGGAAACAGTTATCTACATTTATCAGTTTATTAAAGAATATGATAAAGGATACAGATGACCAGCCAGATGAAGAGATACAGACAGCAAGGTCTGGGATGGTCCTGAGCACATGAGCTTCTGTCCCCATGGAGTTGGGATGCATCACCCTCCCAACTGCATGTGTTCACCAACCTGGAAGTTCTCAGAACAAACTATCGTTGGGATTTTATGGAGGCTTCCCCAAGTAGTCATGATCAATCATTAACTCCATTTCCAGTCCCTCTCTTCTCTCTGGAGGATGGAGAGTGGGATTGAAAATTCCAACTGGCTAATTATGGCTTGGTCTTTCTAGTGACCAGTCCCTATTCAGGACCCCACTCAGAGTCCTCTTATTACAACAAAAGATGCTCCTAATCCTCTTGTCACTTAGGAATTTACAAGGGTTTTAGGAGTTCTGTGCCAGGAATCAGGGGCAAAAATGAATATATATATATTTTTCTACCTCACAGTTTCAGTGTTTTTTCAAGGACCTTGGCAAGCTAACCCTAAAATTCATTTTGGAGGATTAAAAGACAAGAATAGCCAAGACAGTTTTTAAGAAGAAGAAGGAGGAGGAGGAGGAGGAGGAGGAGAAGGAAGAGGAATAAAGAAGAAAGGGGACTCAGCATGAAAGTTACTAAGACTTTTGTCGAAAGCTTTCTCTGCATCTATTGAGATATTCATATGGTTTTTCTCCTTCAATTTGTTAACACAGTGTATCACGTTGATTGATTTGTGTATATTGAAGAATCCTTGCATTCCTGGAATAAACCCCACTTAATCATGGTGTATGATCCTTTTAATGTGCTGTTGGATTCTGTTTGCTAGTATTTTGTTGAGGATTTTTGCATCTATGTTCATCAGTGATATTGGTCTGTAGTTTTCTTTCTTTGTGACATCTTTGTCTGGTTTTGGTATCAGGATGATGGTGGTCTCGTAGAATGAGTTTGGGAGTGTTCCTCACTCTGCTACATTTTGGAAGAGTTTGAGAAGGATAGGTGTTAGCTCTCCTCTAAATGTTTGATAGAATTTGCCTGTGAAGCCATTTGGTTCTGGGCTTTTGTTTGTTGGAAGATTTTTATTCACAGTTTCAATTTCAGTGCTTGTGATTTGTCTGTTCATATTTTCTATTTCTTCCTGGTTCAGTTTTGGCAGGTTGTGCATTTCTAAGAATTTGTCCATTTCTTCCAGGTTGTCCACTTTATTGGCATAGAGTTGTTTGTAGTAATCTCTCATGATCTTTTGTATTTCTGCAGTGTCAGTTGTTACGTCTCCTTTTTCATTTCTAATTCTGTTGATTTGAGTCTTCTCCCTTTTTTTCTTGATGAGTCTGGCTAATGGTTTATCAATTTTGTTTATCTTATCAAAGAACCAGCTTTTAGTTTTATTGATCTTTGCTATCGTTTCCTTCATTTCTTTTCCATTTATTTCTGATCTGATCTTTATGATTTCTTTCCTTCAGCTAACTTTTGGGGGTTTTTCTGTTCTTCTTTCTCTAATTGCTTTAGGTGCAAGGTTAGGTTGTTTATTTGAGATGTTTCCTGTTTCTTAAGGTAGGATTGTATTGCTATAAACATCCCTCTTAGAGCTGCTTTTGCTGCATCCTGTAGGTTTTGGGTTGCCATGTCTCCATTGTCATTTGCTTATAGGTATTTTTTTATTTCTTCTTTGATTTCTTCAGTGATCACTTCGTTATTAAGTAGTTTATTGTTTAGCCTCGATGTGTTTGTATTTTTTACAGCTCTCTTCCTGTAATTGATGTCTAGTCTCAGAGCGTTGTGGTCAGAAAAGATACTTGATACAATTTCAATTTTCTTAAATTTACCAAGGCTATATTTGTGACCCAAGATATCATCTATCCTGGAGAATGTTCCATGAGCATTTGAGAAAAATGTGTATTCTGTTGTTTTTGGATGGAATGTCCTATAAATATCAATTAAGTCCATCTTGTTTAATGTATCATTTAAAGCTTGTGTTTCCTTATTTATTTTCATTTTGGTTGATCTGTCCATTGGTGAAAGTGGGGTGTTAAATTCTTCTACTATGATTGTGTTACTGTCAATTTCCCCCTTTTTGGCTGTTACTATTTGCCTTACGTATTGAGGTGTTCCTATGTTGGGTGCATAAATATTTACAATTGTTATATCTTCTTCTTGGATCGATCCCTTGATCATTATGTAGTGTCCTTCTTTGTCTCTTGTAATAAAGTAGGCATACAGGGAACTTTCCTCAACATAATAAAGGCCATATATGACAAACCCACAGCCAACATCATCCTCAATTGTGAAACACTGAAACCATTCCACTAAGATCAGGAAGAAGACAAGGTTGTTCACTCTCACCATTCTTATTCAACATGGTTTTGGAAGTTCTAACCACAGCAATCAGAGAAGAAAAGGAAATAAAAGGAATCCAAATTGGAGAAGAAGAAGTAAATCTGTCACTGTTCACAGATGACATGATACTCTACATAGAGAATCCTAAAAATGCTACCAGAAATATACTAGAGCTAATGAATGAATTTGCTAAAGTAGCAGGATACAAAATTAAGGCACAGAAATCTCTGGCATTCTTATACACTAATGATGAAAAATCTGAAAGTAAAATTAAGAAAACACTCCCATTTACCATTGCAACAAAAAGAATAAAATATTTAGGAATAAACCTACCTAAGGAGACAAAAGACCTGTATGCAGAAAATTATAAGACACTGATGGAATAAATTAAAGATGATACAAATAGATGGAGATATATACCATGTTCTTGGATTGGAAGAATCAACATTGTGAAAAATGACTCTACTACCCAAAGCAATCTACAGACTCAATGCAATCCCTTCAAACTACCACTGGCATTTTTTACAGAACTAGAACAAAAAATTTCACAACTTCTATGGGAACACAAAAGACACCGAATAGCCAAAGCAATCCTGAGAACAAAAAATGGAGCTGGAGGGATCAGGCTCCCTGACTTCAGACTATACTACAAAGCTACAGTAATCAGGACAGTATGGTACTGGCACAAAAGCAGAAATATAGATCAATGGAACAGGATAGAGAGCCCATTATGAGGCATTATGCTAGGGGCAAACAATAGAAAAATGAATCAGGATGTGGTCCCAAGCCTCAAATAACTCATATAACAACAGGTCATATTGCAATATAGAAATCTTGTCTAGGCATGTAAAGTTCTCTAGGAATGCAAAGGAGGGAGCAATTACTTCTTAAGTGAGATGAAAGAGAAAGTCAAAGGAGAAGTGGCATTTGAGCCAGATCTTGGAGAATGAGCAGGTTTGCCAAGTTGAGACACTCCAACCAGAGGCTATATTTCAGGAGACACCAGTGGATGGAATGTAAGGGGAAGGGTAGTGGAGACAGACTTGGAAAGAGGGGAGCCACAGGTTCTTAAGGGCTTTGTAAGTCAGATGTTGGACTGTAACCCAGTGGTTCTAAAACATAAATGTGCATAAGAATCACTGGAAAATTCAGATTCAGGAGGTCTGGCTGGAGATTGTGCATTTCTAACAAGCTCCCAGTAGATGCTGGTCTGAGCAGTACACCCAGATAGCAAGGCTCTGGAACTGGGCTAACCAATACAGTAGCCACTAGTCACACATGCTAGTCAAATTTAAACCGTAATTATTTTAAATTAAATAATGTTTAAATCTAGGTCCTCAGTTTCACTGACCACATTTCAAATGCTCAGTACCCATTGAGGTTAGTGGCCACTGTATTGAACAGTGCAGAAACAGACATTTCCACCATCCCAGAGGGTTCCATTGGCCAGAGCTGATTCTAGAAGACAACATGGCATGATTAAGTATCTTCATAGAGAGACGTCAACTGAAAGAAAAAGACACAACATAAGTGCAGTGATTTTCAGTTTTATTCAGGGATCTTACTGAGGACTATAGCCCAGAAGACAGACTCTCATGTAGCTCTGACGAACTGCTCCTAAAAGACAGAGGAGTCGCAGGATATAGATAAATTTTTCACTGCAAAAAACATGTAGTCCAACATAAAAGATTACTGCTAATCACAAAGAACAGACATCTCAAGTTGATTTTAGTGTTTTTCTATGTATAGAAAGATGCAAGAATCTGGAGTCATTGAAATTTGTCCTTAGATTATCTAGGGGCCAGTCTATCCAGTGCACAGAATGCTTCCTGGTTTTCTCCATCCTGAATTCCCCATAGGGCTCACTGTCCGTGGGTGACAACAGTGGATAATGATCTTTTATTTTTTTAAATGATCTTTATTGGAGTATAATTGCTTCACAATACCGTGTTAGTTTCTGTTGTACAACAAAGTGAATCAGCCATATGCATACATATATCCCCATATCATCTCTCTCTTGGGCCTCCCACCCACCCTCCCTATTGCACCCCTCTAGGTCATCATAAAGCATTGAGTAGATCTCCCTGTGCTATGCTGCTGCTTCCCACTAACTAACTATTTTACATTTGGTAGTGTATATATGTTGCTGCTACTCTCACTTTGCCCCAGCTTCCCCTTCCCCCACCCCAAGTCCTCAAGTCTATTCTCTATGTCTACATCTTTATTCCTGCCCTGCCACAAGGTTCATTGGGTTTTTTTAGACTCCATATATATGCATTAGCATGCAGTATTTGTTTTTCTCTTTTTGACTTACTTCACTCTGTATGACAGACTCTAGGTCCATCCACCTCACTACAAATAACTCAATTTTGTTTCTTTTTAGGGCTGAGTAATATTCCACTGTATATATGTGCCACATCTTCTTTATCCATTCATCTCTCAATGGACATTTAGGTTGCTTCCATTTCCTGGCTATTGTAAATAGTGCTGCAATGAAGATTGTGGTACATGTATCTTTTTGAATTATGGTTTTCTCAGGGTATATGCCCAGTAGTGGCACTACTGGGTCATATGGTAGTTCTATTTTTAGTTCTTCAAGGAACCTCCATACTGTTCTCCACAGTGGCTGTATCAGTTTACATTTCCACCAACACTGCAGGAGAGTTCACTTTTCCCCACATCCTTTCCAACATTTATTGTTTCTAGATTTTTTTTTTGATAATGGTCATTCTGACCAGTGTGAAGTGACACCTCATTGTAGTTTTGATTTGTATTTCTCTAATAATTAGTGATGTTGAGCATCTTTTCATGTGTCTCTTGGCCATCTGTATGTCTCCTCTGGTGAAATGTCTATATAGATCTTTTGTCCATTTTTTAATTGGATTGTTTGTTTTGTTGATATTGAGCTCCATGAGCTCTTTGTATATTTTAGAGATTAATCCTTTGTCCATTTTGTCATTTGCAAATATTTTCTCCCACTCTGAGGGTTGTCTTTTTGTCTTGTTTATGGTTTCCTTTCCTGTGCAAAAGCTTTTAAGTTTCATTAGGTCCCATTTGTTTATTTTTGGGTTTATTTCCATTTCTCTAGGAGGTGGGTTAAAATATGTCTTGCTCTGGTTTATGTCAAAGAGTGTTTTTGCTATGTTTTCCTCTAAGAGTTTTATAGTGTCTGGTCTTACTTTTAGGTCTTTAATCCATTTTGAGTTTATTTTTGTGTATGGTGTTCAGTAGTGTCCTAATTTCAGTCTTTTACATGTAGCTGTCCAGTTTTCACACCACCACTTATTGAAGAGACTGTCTTTTCTCCATTGTATGTTCTTGCCTCCTTTGTTATAATTAGGTGACCATATGTGCATAGGTTTACCTCTGGGCTTTCTATTCTCATTTATCTATATTTCTGCTTTTGTGCCAGTACCATACTGTCTTGATAACTGTACCTTTGAAGTATAGTTTAAAGTCAGGAAACTGATTCCTCCAGCTCTGTTTTTCTTTCTCAAGATTGCTTTGGCTCTCTGGGGTCTTTTGTGTTCCCATATGAATTGTAAAATTTTTGGTTCTATTTCTGTGAAGAATGCCATTGGTAGTTTGATAAGGATTGTGTTGAATCTCTAGATCCCTTTGGGTAGTATAGTCATTTTCACAATATTGATTCTTCCAATCCAAGAACGTGATATATTTCTCCATCTGTTTATGTCATCTTTGATTACTTTCATCAGTGTTTTATAGTTTTCTGAATATAAGTCTTTTCCATCTTTAGGTAGGTTTATTCGTAGGTATTTTATTCTTTTTTAGCAAAGGTAAATGGGAGTGTTTCCTTAATTTATCTTTCTGATTTTTCCTTGTTAGTGTATAGGAATGTCAGAGTTTTCTGTGCATTAATTTTGTATTCTGCCGCATTACCAAATTCACTGATTAGTTCTAGTAGTTTTCTGGTGGCATCTTTAGCATGCTCTATGTATAGTATCATGTCATCAGTAAATAGTGACAGTTTTATGTCTTTTCCAATTTGTATTCGTTTTACTTCTATTGCTTCTCTGATTGTTGTGGCTAGGACTTCCAAAACTATGTTGAATAAGAGTGGCAAGAGTGGACATCCTTGTATTCTTCCTGATCTTGGTGGAAATGCTTTCAGTTTTTCACAATTGAGAATTATGTTGGCTGTGGGTTTGGCATAGATGGCCTTTATTATGTTGAGATAGGTTCCCTCTATACCCATTTTCTGGAGACTTTTTATCATAAATCAGTGTTCAATTTTGTCAAAAGCTTTTTCTGCATCTATTGAGATGATCATATGGTTTTTATTCCTTAATTTGTTAATGTGGTGTATTTCATTGATTGATTTGTGTATATTGAAGTATCCTTGCATCCCTGGGATAAATCCCACTTGATCATAGCGTATGGTCCTTTTAATGTGTTGTTGGATTCTGTTTGCTACTATTTGTTCAGGATTTTTTTGTCAGTGTTCTTCAATGATATTGGTCTATAATTTCCTTTTTTGTGATACCTTTTTCTGGTTTTGGTATCAGGGTGATGGTGGCTTCATAGAATGAATTTGGGAGTGTTCCTCCCTTTGCAATTTTTTGGAACAGTTTGAAAAGGATTGGTGTTAGCTCTTCTCTAAAGGTTTTGTATAATTTGCCTGTGAAGCCCCTTGGTCCTGGACTTTCATTTGTTGGGAGATTTTTAATTAAAGTTTCAATTTCATTATTTCTGATAAGTCTGTTTATATTTTCTAATTCTTCCTGTTGCAGCCTTGGAAAATTGTACTTTTCCAAGAATTTGTCCATTTCTTCATGGTTGTCCATTTTTTTGGCATATAGTTGTTTGTAGTAGTCTCTTATAATCCTTTGTATTCCTACAGTGTCAATTGTGATTTCTCCTTTTTCATTTCTAATTTTTATTGATTTGAGACCTCTCCCTTTTTCCCTTGATGAGACTGACTAAGAGTTTATCAATTTTCTTTATTTTCTCAAAAAAAACAGCTTTTAGTTTTATTGACCTTTGCTATTGTTTTCTTTGTTTCTATTTATTTTATTTCTCTTGGATCTTTATGATTTCTTTCCTTCTACTGACTTTGGATTTTCTTTGTTCTTCTTTCTCTAGTTGTTTTAGGTGTAGAGTTAGATGGTTTATTTGAGATTTTTCTTGTTTCTTGAGGTGAGATTATATTACTATAAACTTCCCTCTTAGAACTGCTTTTGCTGCATCCCATAGGTTTCTGGTTATCATGTTTTCATTGTCATTTGTTTCTACGTATTTTTTAATTTCTTCTTTGATTTCTTCAGTGATCTCTTGGTTATTTAGTAGCACACGGTTTAGCCTCCATGTATTTGTGATTTTTTTTCAGTTTCTTTCCTGTAATTGATTTCCAATCCTATAGCACTGTGGTTAGAAATGATGCTTGATACAATTTCAATTTTCTTAATTTTTTCAAGGCTTGATTTTTGATCCAAGATATGATCTATCCTGGAGAAAGTTTCATGTGCACTTGAGAAGAAACTATATTCTGCCACTTTCAGGTGGAATGTTCTATAAATATCAATTGAATCTATCTGGTCTATTGTGTCATTTAAAGCTTGTGTTTCCTTCTTTATTTTCTGTTTGAATGATCTGTCCATTGGTGTAAGTGGTGTGCTAAAGTCCCCTACTATTATCATGTTACTGTCAATTTCTCCTTTCATGGTTGTTAGCTTTTGCCTATGTATTGAGGTGTTCCTATGTTGAGTGCATAAACATTTATAATTGTTATATCTTCTTCTTGGATTGATCCCTTGATCATTATGTAGTGTCCTTCCTTATCTCTTGTAACAGTCTTTATTTTAAAGTCTATTTTATCTGATATGAGTATTGCTACTCCAGCTTTCTTTTGATTTCCATTTGCATGGAATACCTTTTTCCATCCCTTCATTTTCAGTCTGTATGTGTCCCTAGGTCTGAAGTGGGTCTCTTGTAGACAGCATATTAATGGGTCTTGTTTTGTATCCATGCAGCCAGTCTGTGTCTTTTGGTTGGGGCATTTAATCCACTTACATTCGAGGTTATTATCAATATTTATGTTCCTATTGCCATTTTCTTAATTGTTTAGGGATTGTTTTTGTGGGTCTTTTTCTTCTCTGTGTTTCTCACCTAGAGAAATTTCTTTAGCATTTGGTGTAAATCTGGTTTGGTGGTGTTGAATTCTCTTAGCTTTTGCTTATCTGAAAAGCTTTTGATTTCTCTATTGAATCTGAATGAGATCCTTGCTGGGTAGAGTAATCTTGGTTGTAGGTTTTTCTCTTTCATCACTTTAAGTATATCCTGCCACTCCTTTCTTGCCTGTAGAGTTTCTGCTAAAAAATCAGCTGATAACCTTATAGGGATTACGTTGTATGTTATTTTTTGTTTTTCTCTTGCTGCTTTTAATATTTTTTCTTTGAATTTAATTCTTTTAGTTTGATTAATATGTGTCTTGGTGTGTTTCTCCTAGGGTTTATTCTGTATGGGACTCTCTGTGCTTCCTTTACTTGGGTGACTACTTCCTTTCCCATGTTAGGGAAGTTTTTGACTATAATCTCTTCAAATATTTTCTCAGACCCTTTCTTTTTTCTTCTTCTTCTGGGACCCTTATAATCGAATGTTGGTGTGTTTAGTGTTGTCCCAGAGGTCTCTGAGATTGTCTTCAATTCTTTTCATTCTTTTTTCTTTATTCTGCTCCTCAGCAGTTAATTCCACCCTTTTGTCTTCCAGCTCACTTATTCGTTCTTCTGTCTCAGTTTTTCTGTTATTGATTCCTTCTAGTGTATATTTCATTTCAGTTATTGTGTTGTTCATCTCTGTTTGTTTGTTCTTTAGTTATTCTAGATCTTTGTTAAACATTTCTTGTATTTTCTCAATCCATGCCTACATTCTATTTCTGAGATTCTGGATCATCTTTACTATCATTACTTTGAATTCTTTTTCAAGTAGATTGCCTATTTCCTCTTTATTTATTTGGTCTTGTAGGTTTTTACCTTGCTCCTTCAGCTATGACATATTTTTTTGCCATCTCTCTCTTTTTTTTTTTTTTCTTTTTCTCATTAGTGGGATTGTATTCCTGTCTTACTGGTTATTTGGCCTGAGGCTTCCAACACTGGAGTTTGTAGGCTGTTGGGTGGAGCTGGGTCTTGGTGCTGAGATGAGGACCTCTGGGAGACCTCACTCTGATGAATATTCCTTGGGGTCTGAGGTTCTCTGTTAGTCCTGTGGTTTGGACTCAGAGATCCCACTGCAGGAGCTTCAGCCCAACCCCCCAGCTAATGAACCAAGATCCCACAAGCCATGCAGGGCAGCAAAAAAAAAAAAAGAGAACAATAACAATGTAAGAAATAAAATTAGACTAGGAAACTAACAGATATGTTAGAAAGAATGTAAAAATAAAAATATAGATGAAACAACAACCGGAATGTAAAACAGAACCACCATGGTAAAACAGAGGAGGAGAAAAAAATAAGAAAAGATAGAAAAGGCCTTGGATATGGAGGGCGGGGCCTAAGAAGGGGCGTGGTTTGGACAATGGGTGGGGCCTGTGCTTAGGACCCACAGGGCTGGAAAAGGCACTGGGGCTTATGGTGGTGGGGGGGGCTTAGGCTCAACAGAACAGAAGATGCCCAGGCGTGCCTCCCACCTCTGGTCTCAGAGGTTTGGAGACCCCACCTGGGAGCCTAGCAGGCTTTCCAGGCCCGAGTGTGCAGGGCCAACACCCTCCCCTCCTCTCTCACTCCTCTGGTACTGGAGGGCCCCTCCTACCTGCCTCTCCTTCTCTCCCGGGAAGTCCCTCCTACACCCACAGGACCCACACAGCCTAGAGGGAGATTTGGAGAGTAGGGGAATGGCCTAGGAGCTCAGTAAATTTCCCAGGCCTGAGTGGGTGTGGCCAACGGCCTCTGCTCCTCGTCTGCTCCTCCCATCCTGGAGGGTTCCTCCCGCCTGTCTCTCCTCTTCTCCCCCGGCCTCCCTCCTACACCCACAGGACCAATGCAGCCTGGTGAGGACCTCTGAGGGCATAGGACTGGGCCCGAGAGCCAGGCAGACTTCCTGGCTGACTGGGCAGGGAAAACACTGGGCATGCTCCCCACCCTGATCCAAGCCCCCAAGGGTCCCTGCAGGCATGGAAACCCCTACCCTCTCTCAGCCACCTCTCAGGGGTGCTGGTCCTGTCCGGCCTCCACTACTCCTCCCCCCCTTCAGTCCCCGCATGTCCTACCAGTTCACTTGGGGGTTCCTCCCTTCTCCTTGGGTATTGAGGTCCCCCACCAGCGTCCAGCAGGCACCCTCGTTGTGGGGATACACAAATGCTAAATCTTCCCACACACCATCTTGATTCTGCCCTCCTCATGACTTGATCCTTACAGAACTGGAATAGCAGGCAATATTTTTCCCTTACAAGGATATGAGACAAGCTAATGAAAATAACCAATATTTAACACATTGCTTACCATGAGCCATAAACTGTTAGTGGTTGTTTCAGATTATGTCCATAAATTCCTCAATACTCCTTCCTTTAAGAGGTGGAAACTCATTCTTCTTTCCTTGAGTGTGGCTTCACTTCTAATGAATAAAATGTGACATGTGATGGTATGATTTCTTTTTTTTAATATATATTTATTTATTTGGTTGTGTCGGGTCTTAATTGTGACAGGCAGGCTCCTTATTTGAGGCTCACGGGCTCCTTAGTTGTGGCATGCAAACTCTTAGTTGTGGCATGTTTGTGGGTTCTAGTTCCTGGGCCAGGGGACGAACCCAGGTCCCCTGCATTGGGAGCGTGGAGTCTTAACCACTGTTCTACCAGGGAAATCCCTGTGATGGTATGATTTCTGAGACTCAGTCATAAAAAACCATTAATGCTTCTTCCCCCTTCTCCTCCTCCTCCTTCTCTCTCTCTATTTCTCTCTCTTTCTCTTCAATGACTCTGACAGAAACCAAGCCATGTTGCAAGGACATTTAAGCAGCCCTATGGAGATGCCTGTGTGGTGAGAAACTGAGGCTCAAGCAAACAGCCATGTGATTGGCTATTTTGGAAGGAGATAATCCTCCAGCCCCTCTCAGGATCACTGCATCTCCAGCTGACAGCTTGACTGCAACTTCATGAAAGACCCTGTGCCAACAATACCCAACTAAAGTACTCCCAAATCCCTGATCCATAGGAACTACGAGATCATAAAAGCTTGTTGTTTTAAGCCACTAAGTTTGGGGGTAATTAGTTATATAGTAATAGATAACTAATATATGACTCTGAGTACTTTGCACATATTAACTCACAATGACCCTTTAGTAGAACATGCCATCTTATCCTCACTTTACAGATTGGGAAACCAAGGCACAGAGAGGCTAATTAAATTGTCTATGGTCAAACAGCTAATATGCATGGGAATGGGGATTCCAATCCAGGAGGTCAGAATTCAGTCTACGGCATGCTTTCTCCCACTACATTGCTCTAGCTCAGATTAGTCAGACCACATCTCTGGGGACAGCAGGAGGTATAGTTTCAGGGAGCCACTGAAGGAGATGCCTTCCTCTCATTCTGGCTGCATATTAGAATCCCCAGGGAACTTTTATCAATACCCAGCCACCACCCAAGATCAACTGAGGCATGATCCATGGGGTGCAATCTAAGCATTGGTTGTTTTTAAAGCCACCTAGGTGATTCCAACGTGCAGCCAGGGTCAAGAGCCACCAACAGAGCAGGGCTATTCCAACTGTGAGTCCAGGAGCTTGTAAGAAGCAAAATTTGTATTTCAATAAGATTGCCCAGGTGCCTGCACAACATTGAAGTTTGAGAAGCATTGCTCTAATCCTTTCCCTGGGCCACACCTGGTGATAGGCAGCAGCTGAACCTCAAATGGATGGGCACATATGGTTTTGCTGCAGGAAGTGAAATTGGGTGCATAGAGAAAAACTAAGCTTAGCATTTTAGAAAGTGGTTCTTCAAAATCCAAAAAAGACAGGAGGAATGAAAACTTAAAGAGACAAGGTGGGAAAAGCAGGAGAGAATAAATAGCTTCTCTTGATGTCAAAGAGAAATAAAGAACTCCTCCAGGGGGTGATCAGTAAAAAATTAGGGTGTCAGAGAAGGGCCTGCCTTAAAAGACAAAAATTGAAAAAGACAGCAAAATGGCCTCTCATAGGTTTGAGGCCAAGGGTAATACTACACTCACTGTATGACTTTGGAGGTTTTGTGAAAGGAATATGAAAACTGCTTTATTCTAGCCTTATCAGTCTTCAGTGAATATCATGCCAGTAAAAGTTAACAATTTAAAAGAAAGGGGACAAAATTTCTTACTTTTTCCCTATTCAGTTATCAGCAGTATAATTATAGCTAATACTCAGTTATGAATAGCTTTATGACTATCCACAGACTTCAAATTTGATCAATGTCATCTGTTATTTTAAAGGCCAATCACATACAGCATTTCCTTCATCCTTTACAGCTTCCAGGAAGGTGGGAAGAGAGCACCGTATCAGCCAATAGATGAGAAAATGAAGGGTTAGGGAGGCTCTTGGTAGCATCCTCCTGCCTCAAGACAGGAAACTAGAACCCACTCCGCATGGATGTTTAAACAGTACAAATTTATCCTATTTATCCAAAAAGAGACATAGCTCAAAGGGTAAATCAAAATTACCTGCAGTGGTTATCAGATGTTTGTATGCATTGGGTTACCTGGAGGGCCTATTTCAACACAGATTGCTGAGCACCATCTCCAGAGTTTCTGGTTTAGTAGGTTGGGCCACAGCCAGACAATTTGCCTTGCTAACAAGTCCCCAGATGATGCTGATGCTGGTGGTCCCAGGTCCACGTGTTGAGAACCCATGCCCTGCAGCACAGTGGGTAACACTACAGCCTAGTGGGAAGGAGCTGGAACTCTGAGTCAGTGTGATGCTTAAATCCCACCTCTGCTTCTTCCAATGTGTGTGGCCTTAAGCAAGTTACTTAACTCCCCTCTGCCTCCATTACTTCTATTGTAAATTGAGGATAACAACAGGACAATCTCCTCAGGTTGTCATAATGACTTAAAATGTTAATTCATATAAAGAGCTCAGAGAGACTTCCCTGCTGGTACAGAGGTTAAGAATCCACCTGCCAGTGCAGGGGACATGGTTTCAAGCCCTGGCCCGGGAAGATCCCACATGCCCCGGAGCAACAAAGTCCATGTGCCATGAGTACTGAGCCTGTGCTCTAGAGCCCATGAGCCACAACTACTGAAGCCTCCCTGCCTAGAGTCCACGTTCCGCAACAAAAGAAGCCACTGCAATGAGAAGCCTGCGCACCACAAGGAAGAGTAACCCCCGCTCACCGCAACTAGAGAAAGCCCGAACACAGCAACGAAGATCCAACGCAGCCAAAAATAAATTAATAAGTTAATAGATTAAATAATAATTTAAAAAGCTCAGAGCATTGCTTAGCACTTTGTAAAATCTCTCTCCACATGATCTATTAGTATAATGTATATGGAAAACAAATTATTTTCCTACTAGCTTTACTCAGCATAATGTGTACTTCACCAGTAGAGCTAAAAAAAATAAAATAACATTTTATTTACCTATTTATTCACGTGTTTTATTATAAATACAATTATCAATCTTGTTCTCAAATACTATTTATGAAACAGTGAATGAGAGAATAACATAATTTTCTGCAACTTAGAACAAATTCCAGAGGTATTGAAGCTGAATCCACCCTCTGCACCCTGACACCAAATTAAATTTTGGAGACAGAGTTTTGGGTGAAGTAGAAAAGAATAGCTTTATTGCTTTGCCAGGCAAAGGGGCCACAGCAGGCTAATGCCCTCGAAACTGTGTGTCTTAACAGTGGTGGTGAACTGGGGGTGGGGGGGAGTCGGGGGGTGGGGGGGAGTCGGGGAGTGGGGGGTGCTGTGAGGAGTCTTATAGTCAAGGGGCAGAGTTACTGATAAGGATCAGGGTGTGTGCAGGGCTCCTCATTCCTTTAATCAGAGATCATCTGGCATCAGGTGATGACGGGCAAACTGTAACCTTCTCTGGAATGAAGAGTTCTTCATCAAGTCTTCCATTCAGTGGGGGTTTTAGTTCTTCAGAAGAGCTCAAAGATATTGTTATGTATATCCCTTGAGGGGGAACCAAGACCCAGCCCCAAGGGTGCACTATTGTTTCTTGACAGCTCCTCACTTATCTCTGCATCCCCTCCTTTTCCCGGATTAGCAACTGTCTGAACCTGCCCTTTGGAACTCAGGGAAGGGGACACAGAAAGGCTTTTGTGCCCAGGAGCCCCATAGGATCCTACTAGGTTTCAGTATAAGCAGATTTTGTGGCTACAACATACTAAGAAGGACACAAAATTCTTTGTCCTTCTTAGAAGAACATGGCAATTCCCATGTTATGGCATAAAAGGAAGAATTATCTGATGGGAAAAGGAAGTGGAAAAGTCAGGACAGAGCATTTTGGAGCCAGAAGTAGACAGCATGAGGGAGGAGGAGAGAGTCATCGCCAGGTGGACATGACAGAAGACAAGGCCACTGCTTGAGTGCTAGGAAACAAAGCCAGCAAAAGCTTCGTGTCCAGAACAATGATCGTAGAATGAGCCAAGGGGAAATCTGCTAAAAGAATCTGGAAAGAAATATTCAGAAAGATGGACCAGAAAAGCAAACTCAGAGCTCAAAGAAGAGGAAGAGGATGCAGGTAAACAGGGGGGAATCAGGCATTACCTGAAGGATCCTGTTCAGAGGCCAGAATTTAAGCCCATCTATAAATTTTTAGAATGTAGTGCTTCCCCCATTATGAAAATATCACATATTGAACTCTTGATCTCCCATAATTTTGCCCCATCCTCTTCTAACTTGATCTCCTACTTCCTCTCAACCACTTTTTGTCCCAGTCAAACCCACTGCTTACAATTTTCCCAAAACTTAATCTAATTCTGAAGCTGCCATGCCTGTGCTACTCTAATCCCTCCACTTGAAACAAAAGCTCTTCTTCTTCACTTAATCCTTTCTACCCTGTAAAGCCAAGTCAAAATCCATCTTTCTGCTCTCCCAAAGTAAAATTAATTTATCTTTCATCCACGCTCCTTTTGCATGTTTTCAGCCATTCTATTAACATACATCCTGCCTCATGGGATAGAGGATGGGTGTTTGCCTGCCTCCCTTCCTCAGTCCTGTGACTGAGGCACCCAACCAGCACTCTGAACAGAGGTGACTGGAGCAGATGCTGCTGGGTTCTCCACTCTCACCGTTTCCCTACAGATCCAGACTTCCTTCTGTGAGCACCTGGAACCTGCTCCACTTCTTTCCAGTGGCTGGATTAGCTGGCCCCTGCAGAAGAAAGACTAGAGCTGTAGAACAAACACCCCTGGGAGCAGTCCTCCACCAAATGGACTGGTAGATTAATACCTGCGATATCCTTGCCCCTGAAACTGAGCAGGACCCTCTGGGGCTCCTGGGCACAAAAGCCTTTCTGTGTCCCCTTCCCTGAGTTCAAAGGGCAGGTTCAGATAGTTGCTAATGAGGGAAGGGAGGGGATGCAGACATAAGTGAGGAGCAGTCAAGAAACAAATAGTGCACCCTTGGGGCAGGGTCATGATGCCCCTTCAAGGGACACATAACATTATCTTTGAGCTCTTCTGCAGAACTAAAACCCCCACCAAATTAAAGATGTTAACTATTTGATGAAACAGTCTTCATTCCAGAGAAGGTCACAGCTCACCCATCACCCCTGATGCCAGATTATCTCTGGATTAAAGGAATGCGGGCTCTGCATGCACACTGATCCTTATCAGCAACCCCGCCCCTTGACTATAAGACTCCTCACAGGAACCCCTGGGTTGGGACACACAGTTTTGTGGATACTAGCCCACTGTGGTCTAGCAAAGCAATAAAGCTATTCTTTTCTACTTCACCCCAAACTCTATCTCTCAGATTTAATTCAGTGTTGGGGTACAGAGGCCAGATTTGACTTCACCCCTGAGGTAGAACAACTGTGAAGTGGGTGTCCTACTCACCTCTTATACTCAGTCTCCTAGAGGTCCCCAGGTTTGAGCCCCAGTTGTCCTGAGCAACAACCTGTTCACTAATACACCCCCTGTTGGCTTCCTTCCTATCTCATCCTCACTTCCAAACTTCCCTGTTGATGTTTCCTGGGATCACCTTCAATTAAATAATTGCTCTAGGATCCTTGTCTTAGAGCCTACCTCTGGGAGAATCCAATCTAAAATAATACTCAGTAAACATCAGTATTTTGTTAAAAGACTAAAATTCAGGGAAGAAAAGAGACCAAAAGGAAAGAGAAGAAATTCCAGGAAAAGTGATTATATGTTTGGATGAATTTTCAGAGGTGAAAATGGACAGGTGGGTCCAGAGCTCTTACCGGCATGGAGGTTACTCGCGGAAGAGAGGGGGCAGTCAAGGCTGAATAGGCCAGATGAAACCAGATTTTTTTTATGATGATCTTCCCCAAGAAATCCTCAAAGGTTTTCTCAAGGGATTTCTTTATAGAATAGCTACAAATTTTTTTTTATTAAAGTTGTTTTAGTGTTATGGGATTAAGACATGAGCACTCTCAGGAAGGGCATAGAAATATACTCCAAAAGGAAACCTCAGTTCTAAGGATGGCAGCATGTTGAATGGTAGTCTTCCTCTTGTCTTAGAATTTCAGTGGAATGCCCAAAGCTGAGAACTGTATCAGTCAGGATGGGCAAGGTAAATCTGCAGTAACAAACAACCGCAAAATGTCAGTGCTTTCTATTTACAATAGCAAAGACATGGAAGCAACCTAAATGTCCATCAACAGATGAATGAATAAAGAAGTTATGGTACATATATACAATGGAATATTACTCAGCCATAAATAGAATGAAATAATGCCATTTGCAGCAACATGGACAGACCTAGAGATTATCATATTGAGTGAAGTAAGTCAGAGAAAGACAAGTATCACATGATATCACTTATATGTGGAATCTAAAAAAAAAAATGATTCAAATGAACTTATTTACAAAACAGAAAGAGAGTCACAGACATAGACAACAAACTTACTGTTACCAAAGGGGAAAGGAGGGTGGGGGAAGGGATAAATTAGGAGTTTGGGATTAACATATACACACTACTATGTAGAAAATAGATAACCAACAAGGACTTACCATATAGCACAGGGAACTATACTCAATATTTTGTAATAGCCTACAAGGGAAAAGGATCTGAAAAGGAATCACTGTGCTGTACACCTGAAACTAACATGATATTGTAAATAAACTATACTTCAATAAAATTTTTTTTAATTAAGAATTTAAAATTTTTTTAAAAGAAAAATATTTTTCAGTGCTTTAAAACAAAGGTTCACTTTTTGGCTTACACTACATGGCTAAAGCATGTTTGTGGGAGGCTCTTCTCCATGTTGTCACTCAGGGATCCAAGCTGACAGAAGCAGCATCCTCTTACAATTCCAACATCTCAAATCAAGTCCTCATGGTTTGCCATGTAAGAGAAAAAGAAGGCTGAGAGTCAAGCATTGGCAACTAGATGCTTCCATCCAGAAATGAAAGCACACTTACTACTCACATTTCATGACCAGATCTAGTCACCTTGCCACATCTAACTTTTAATTATCCCTGTGCCTCGCAGTGGAGATGAACCATGTATTGGAGAACATTTGTTGTATCACCGTAATCCTGGTGGGATGAATCATGTCCGCCCCCCAAAGATGCCCATGCCCTAATCCCCAGAACCTGTGAATATGTTACTTTACATGAAAAAAAGAGACTTTTGTGTGATTGAGTTAAGAATCCTGAGGTAAGGAGATTATCCTAGATTATCCTGGATTATCTGGTTAGGACCAATATCCTCACAAGGGTCCTTATAAGAGGGAGGCAGGAGGGTCAGAGTCATAGAAAGTGATGTGATGATTGAAGCAGAGAGAGAAACTTGAAGATGCTGCACTGCTGCTTTTGAAGATGAAGAGGCCTCAAGCCAAAGAATGAAGGTGCCACAAGAAAGTGGAAAAAGGAAAGAAATTCTCCCCTAGAGCTTCCAGAAGGATCTGTCAACCCTGATTTTAGCCCACTAAGATTGATTTTGGACATCTGACATCCAGAGTTGTAAGATAATAAATTTACATTGTTTTAAGCCACCAAGCTTGTGATAATTTAAGGACAGCCATAGGAAACTAACAGGACAACCATCCCTCAGGACTATCTAAGAAGTGAACAAACTGCCTCTTTGACTATCATTCTCTGTCACATACTTCCAGCCTACACCAGAATAAATTAGAAGTTTGCAGGACAGTGTTGGCAGGAATTCACTGGAATAGAAAATGCTTTGGTTTTGCTTCCTCCATCCTGCCCAGACCACGTGAAGTGGGACCCCCAGTAGAACTCCTCAGAGAGAATATTGTTTTAGTGAGATTAGGGAGATTGCACTCTCACTCCTGAGCAAAACCCAGCAGGTCCATTTGGTGTGGCCACCAGAGCAGTGAAAGAGTTCTTAGGAGAACTTGGCACCTGTCACCAGGAATTTAGCATGCACACAAATGTGACCAGTGTCTGCTTCCTGCCAAGAGATCTCCAAATGTGGGGGGGTAAGGGACTGGTGAAGTTGCTACAACGAACAAGACAAAGAGAAAGAGGTCAGCCTTGGGCAAGCTTCAAGTCTTCCTTTAGTGGGTGAGAATCTGTGAAGAAATTGACCAAAGGGATAATGTGAAACATGGCCAGGCTCAAAGTGCCTTATGGTGCCCAGTAAAAGATCAGACACTGGGGAAGACAGAGAGGCTATGTGAGGTATACAGTTGGGAAGGGAAGGGCAGGAGCTGAGGAGGGGTCCCAGAAGGTCAAGCAAAGAATGAATCAGGAGCTCCAGGAATGCAAAGTATAAGAGTTCCCAGTGAAGTTGTCTAAGAAGCCCATTAAAAAAGTGTCCCACAAAAGAGCCTGGCATTTGTTATGGCTGTAACAGAAGAAATGGTGGTCAGTAGGTATCAACCAAGAGATGCCCGTGAGCACCTAAGCACTGGCTGAGGACAAAAAGACCCAGGAAGATAGGATGCAAGAATGGGGTAGCAAAGAAATAAACCACTATTCCTTCCCTTTTCCCAGACCCCAAGCTTGAGTCTTCAGGCCTGAGCTTGTAGGGAAAGAACATATTTTAACTGAATGCAAGATTGAAATCATTGACTTAACTTGCACTATATTTTATAACACAAAAATGAGACTGCTCTTACAACTGAAAGTGAATAAAAAGCTCTCATGGGGAGAGACAAGGCAAGGGAAATGCAACAGAGAATGTTTGAAGTCAGTAATGGAAGGAAAATTAACCCATTTCCTGTTTTTGCTTCCATTAGGTTAGGCCCATTCAATAAACCAGCTGTATAAGCCAAAACAAAATATTGTACAAATTATTACCAGACCATTCTTCTCTTTATGAGAGAAAAATAAAATGGAGAGTATTAATTACTTTTTTCTATTCTCTATTCTCAATATCACTTGGTCATTAGAAAGTAACTTTTTTCAAGCTAGCTCTGTAGATGTCTAGGATGCTCTCATTTACAAACAGCTGCAGACTCAACTAAAGCTTATTTAAACAAATATGAACTTTTGTTATTTTATGTAACTAAAAGTGGGGCAGCTGATTGGTTGGGGGGCTCTAGTATTGATTAATTCAATGGCTTAGTGACTTTATAACCCTCAGAGTTAAGATAATCTTAACATCTCCTCATGATTACAAATTTACTGCTGAAGTCCCACCATCACATTCTTACTCAACAATGTCTAGAAATAGGAATACAAATATATCTTTCTCCTTTGCTCCCTTTTAAGAGCAAAGAAAATATGTCTATATGCCCTTCAGCTCACTTCCCTTAGGTGCTATTGAGTGGAATTGGGCCACATGCCTTTCTCGAACCACTCGCTGCAAAGGAGAATGAAATTACCATGATTGGCTTGGATTTAACAAATTCATCCTTTGGGACCAGGAGGGACCGAGGCACATAACCACCTAACACCTGAATAAAATGTTCTCTTAAAAGAAGGAGGCAGAGGTGACTGCTGATACGCAACTGACACATTGTATAAAGACTATATGTCCTACCAACTCAAAAGAGGTACTGTCTCAGGTAAGGTTTCTAGAAGCAGAGCTGGAGGTAGTTTTTTGCAGGAATACTCTCTGGAGAAGAGTGGAGAAAGAAAGATGGTGCAAGGGAAGTTGTTACGCAAGGAGAAGGTAGTCTCAGCTGGACTTTATCTTCAGCCTGATTCGATGGGGAGCCCAGAAGTGTAAGCCACACCACAAAATTGATGCCTACATTGAAGAAAGGGAGCTGACATTTTGTACCCTATTTTCAGCCAGTCATTGTTTGTGAATTGCTGAAAAGATCATAAGTTTCATGGCTGGGTGATTCCCTTCAATGGGGGACAATTCTCTACAGAAAGGAACAGCTGTGAGCAGCCAACACTCAGCACCTGAGGATGAGGTTGCCAGTCTAGTAAAGGAGTCACTAACAGTGCCCACCACAGATGCTGAGGACTGATTTAACTGGCCTCCAGAAGGGCACTCTCTCCAAGCAGGACAATTACAGAAAATGTAGTCACCCCCAGGCCACTGTGTTTCCTCTGCAGGAGCCCAAACCAACTAGTATGTTCCAAGGTTCCACACGTAGCTCCACAAGTTACAGCCTGAGTTTCAGGTACTGCTTCTAGAGACTTTGCAGGACATGGAACCTGAGATGAAGAGCATTCCCATATTCGCTCTGCCCTGCTGCACCACTTTGCCCCCCAGAAGCTGCTGTAAGATGTACTATCAGGATAACAAGTTTCAACACTGCTGGTTCTGGTTCTGTGGGTCTGAGAGGCCCCACCCTTGAGGCAGAGGAATCATCTGAACTTGGAAAGTGGCTTGTTCCTCATCTGGCGGTACTGGCCTTCATCAATCAAATGAACCTCCCCGAGCCTGTGGCCAGGTCTCAAGCCCACAGGGTGCCCTTCAATCCATGCTTTCAACAAACCTTCCATTGCCAGCACTCTGATAGGAGAAGGTTAAACAACTCTCCACGTCTGAATTTCACTCAAGATCTCCTTTGGGTCAAGGAGAGCTGAGTTACAAAAATACCCCTTTCTCACTAGACATGGATAGACTTTAGAGGAAACCAAGACAATGAAGGAGTCTTTCCAAATAATCTATTTAAAAAATTAGGGGTGGAATCACAACGTGCAGATTAATTTCCTCTTAAAATGGAGCTGAATTTCAAAAGTAGAAAGAAAGGAGGACTGAACAAATCAGTTTTGGCAGAAGCTAAAAGATTTGAAAACAACTTGAATATTCTGGATGCCATCTACAACAGGAAATGGGAAGAATTCTAAAGCCCACCAACAATTAATATTAGAGAAGTCATTTTTCCTAATAAGCAAGAATTTGAAACAAGAATAAATATTTTGTCCTGTATTTTAACTTCCTACAGTTATTTCTTAGCCCCTCTATGTATCGTAAATTCTTTTCCAGGAAGGGCTGACTCAGGCCCACCCTTGGAAACCCACCCCACCCTCTTTCTTGCACACAGAAGGCACTAAATCAATATTTGTTGACTTTATGAGTAAATAAAATCTAGTTAAATTTAGTTAAAACATTTTATGATCTGCTACTGCCATCATTGATAGTACAACTTATCACTTACAAACTAAGAAAAATATTGGAACAAATCTTCTTAACACTTTAACACCTTATGTGTAAATGACCTGCCAGAAACAAGCTTTAAAAAGCCTTAAGAGGTAAAATCTGTTCCCCGATGCACATCAGTATCTGCAAATAATTCTAAGGGTAAAGAGAAATTCATTACGTAAGGTTGCCCTCTACTGGGAAACACTCTTTTCCACTCAGCACAAATAATAGACTCTCTTCATTGACTTGCCTACCATTCACATCTCTCACCAAAGCAGAAAAAGGCCACGGGGCCAAGCCTGAGATCCTAACATGCCAAAAGTCTTGCAAACACTGAGGAGCAATCTTAAAATGCCATCGTTCTCATTTTAGATAGAATCATCTCAACTAAAGCATGGGGTAAAGAAATCTTGGAAGAGAAACTTGGGAGAGAAAGGAATTAAGGTCCCAGCATGCAGCGAACATTTCATAGGTGATGGATTTTATCCCATCAATTTTCTCTTCTTAAACTGCCTGATTTTGGCAGATTAGTTTAGGATCAGAAGCAATAAGTCCAGCCCCTGGCTGAATTCCATCTACAGAAATTATATTCTGATATTTTTTCTTTGCATTTCAACTAAAAGGAGGATTGCTCACTTCCTGGCCTAACTTGATCTTAGTAATTTAGAAATTGACTAATCATTGGGTTTTAAAGTGTGGACAGCCCTGTGGTCAGTGTTCTCCCCCTCCTCCCACCCCCCTCCTCTATCTCCTTACTCTACTTGAATATTTTATTGTCTCGTAAAAAAATGTTCCTTGGAGGCCTCTTTTGTCAAGCTTTTCACATTTCCCTCTGCTCTACAAATTCTCTCCTCCTATTGAATCTTGAGGTTAAAAATAGCAGCCCAGCACTAACCTGCAGAGTTAGTACGGAGGGGCTGGAGCCACAGCAAGTGCTGTGACCCGGAAGGTAACGGGTCATCAAAGCTGGCTGAAGTGGATGGTTTCTGACTCAGGAACAGGTTCTAAAGTCAGCAAAACTCTCATCTCCCTGTTTGTGATTTGCACTGGAGCAAGTAACTGAAGAACAGTCGGGCAGTCCTCAGGAAGAGAGCAGTGCCTCAGGGGCGTTCTCCTTCTACGAGAAAAGAGGGTCTGCATGCACGGGCTGGAGTGTGTGCCCTTTGCTCCCATCTCCTGTCCCTCTGCTGATGCTTGGACTCCAGCCCACCCACCTCTCACCCTGCAGGCCAGTTATTTGGGAAAACAGAGCCAAGAGTTGCTTGCAGATCTCACAGAGAAGGCATTGTGTTTTAGCAAAGGTAGTTTAGGTTAACGTTGCACAAAACTATACAGAGCCTTTCTGGGAATTGGTCAATAGGATTGCCTGCATAGTGTATTTTCCATTTCCAAAAAAGGCTAACTGGCTGGCTGTCTACCCCAAGGTCTCACAAGTATATATTCATTATCTCTGTGAATAAGGTCAAGCCTGGCCCTCAACCTCTTCAGGTTCAATACTGGGTTTCATCAGCACACTGAGAATTGGTGCACCAGAGAAGCACTTGGAGAGCTTTCAAAATTGTGATGTTTGGGTCACACCATCAGAGATTCTGGTTTCATTGGTCTAGGTTGTGGCCTGCTTTTATGATTTTTAGAAGCTCCTCAGGTGATTCTAGTGGATCAAAAAGTTGAGGATCACTGTCCCAGAGATGCAGACTCACTAATCAAAGCTCAAGACATCTTCTCAATTGACAATGAGAAATCATTGTCATGGGAATGGAAAGGGTAGGATCATTGCCTTCTTTACCTGTCAGCAGATATGTGCAGGGAGCTAATTCATAATCAGAAGGTTGATTGGTGAGGGTGGAATCAGAACAAGGAGAGTTGGAGGGATCAACAGTACTCAGAGCCTGCTGTGTCCACCTCGCTGGAGGGAGGGTCTTACAAACAGAACTAGAATGCTTCAAATCATTTGGTTGGAGCAGCGGTTCTCACACTTTGATGTGCATCAGAATCACCTGGAGAGCTAACCCAGCACACAGAGGTCTGCACTTATTGAAGTAGGAGAAGACTGGCCCTTGTAAATTTACCAAATTCCCCAGGTGATCCTAATACAACCAAAGTTTGAGAACCACTGGGCTAGTGCTATTTGCATCCAACCCTACTTTACCAATGGCTTTGCTAGTGAGATGGGAAACATTCAAATCTATTAACCAAAGCTCCCCCACTTATAGGACAGTTCTTGGATGAGCACTGCCAACATTTGTCTCTTTTATTCACCTTTTTCTACTCTCCATAGCTGACTGATGCCCCTTTAGTCATTAGCTAGTCATGAATACATTCCAGGTACCCAGTCTTGCCTCCTGGAAGTTCCCCCATTTCTCTTCAATACATTTGCACATCTCTGCTCTGGTTTTAGACTTGGACTCTCAGAGGGAAATCTGCATTTCCTTATTTCCAAGTTCTTAAGAGATGACAACCAGGTATTCACAACAATGGTTGATGGTTAATACTTAGCTGTTACTCCTTTTGCTCAGCTGGAGTGAACCTGAAAGCAAAGCTGGAAGAAACCAGCAGTATAGTCATACAGGAGAGAGGACAGAGAAGTGGGTGTAGCCCCAGGCTTGTCTGAAAATCTGCTCACCCTCGTAATGACAGAGAATCAATTCATATACTGGCTGGATTAAAAGCACAAGTGAATGGAACTAGCTAGAATAAAACAACAGGGAGGTGTCATCACTTCTTAGGAAAATGGAAAACTTTTTGAAGGAATGAAAAGCTGAGTAATTTTACTATGCTTTGCCAAGTTACTGCATTCTGAACATTTGCTCATTTCTTGGCCTCATCTGAGAAAAGATGCTGTGTCAAGCTTCATAGAGAAATAGAAACCAGGTAGGGCTGTCATCATCTCTGCACAGCCCAGTTCTCTCTCTCACCCTCTCCTCCTCTTACAATGTGGGAAAGACCAGGCATCACTCCATGTGAGTTCTACAGCCCTCCTGCCTTCCGGGGTTCTCACTTCATCAGTTACCACTTTCTTTCTTGCAACTTCAGTCTCCCTCCTCCTAAGGTCCTCTCTTCCATAGGAAAACATGCTCCAGTAAAATATGCTCTAGTCTAACACCTTCAAAACAAACTCTGCCAACTCCCTCCAGCTAGTATGTGCCCTCTTGGCTCTCGAGCACTCTATCTTCTCCCCTTCCCGCCACCCCTGCCAGACAAAATTATCAAGCGTTATCTATACTTGCTGTCACAACTTCCTCATCTCTCATTCTTTAGCCCCTTTTAATCAGACTCTGCCTCCACTGCTTCTACAACAACTCTTGCTAAGTCCCCAAGGGCCTCCATGTTGCCCTCTCAGATGGCCAATTCTTAACCTTTATCTCACTTGATCCTCAGCACCATTTGATACAGTTGTACTCTGTCCTTCTGGAAACACTCTTCTCTTGGCTTCTGTGATACCCAGTCTTCCTCCTACTTCTCTGGCTGTTGCTTCCTAGTCTCCTGGCTCCTCCTCCTCTGACTGAACATTAAGTGTTCAGGTCCCTCACAGTTCTTTCTTTGACTCTATTCTCTTGGTAGCTGCCCTACATTCTCAACTTAGGTGCTCTCATGCCTTCCCATGGCCTTAAAGACATTCTATGTACTGAGGACTCACACATCACACTTCAAGACCTCTCCATGGACTCCCTATCCATACTTCCCACCACTCACTTGACATCTCTACATAGATTGCAAAATAAACCTGTCCAAAACTGAAGCATTAATCTCTCCTCAGCCAATATGCCCCATCTCTATAATGACCGCTCCGCTCACCCAGTTGGTCACTAGGTACTTGGGAGCCATGCTGGCGAGGTCTGTTCCTTGAAAGTTCTGGCCCCACCCATTGCTCCAGCCTCCCTTCTCCACCCTCCCCCTCACACACTGTGTGCCAGCCACCCTGGGTTTCCTTCAGATCCTTAAATATTTTACATCTCTACCCCTTGAGACTACTGCAATGTTGTTCCTTCAGCCTGGAATGCTTCTAAACTTACCTCCAAGCTAATACCTCCAAGCTAATCATTACTAATCCTTCAATTTCACATTAAATGTCTGTTCCTCAAAGAAGCCTCTTCTGAATCTCCAACCAAAGTGAAACCCATCTCTGCTTTCTCAGTACAACCTATATGCTTCCTTCAGGTTTGTGATTGTAGTTTTATTTGGGTGATTATATGCTTAATGTCTGTTTCCTCATTATCTCATGACTTGGTTCTACAGACTCCAATGTATTTGGATGTTGAAAGAGGGTCTTCAAGGTCTATACAGATCTTAGTAGCTTAATGGGCAAAATAGACACAGCTATTCACAAAGTGAGTTCTCATATTTAACAAGAAAAGAAACTGAAGACAAACACAACTTTGGGAAACACTGACTTTGTGTCCTGAGCTTCCTCATTGCTTCTGAGTAATTTAATGAATTGAAAACCACACAGTCTAAGAACTTTTGTCATCTATTTGTTTGAGCAAAATGGATGGTTGGTTGTGGCAGGTTTCACTTGGCCCAAGTGTCACCTCTACTCAATAGTCAAAGACACCCAATCCACTTTTCTCCTGGTTTTGGCATTAACCTGGCAAGGGGCAGAGAGAATGTAATACAATTCAGCTAGACCTCACTGTAAAATTTTCTCTAAGGGAGACAGAAATGGAAATCCCACCTCAAGAATTCTGGAAAATCAAGGTGGGTCCCCTGAAGAGCTGATTGCATGAGGTCAAGGCATATCCAAGAAGGAAAATGAGGATGATGTTGAGGCTGCTGATCCGAACTCACTAATACAATAGCAATAGGATTTTTTGAGGCATAAACCTCCAAGCACAAAGAAGCAGGAGAAGAGACTACAACAGATAATTAGCAGTTTAATTTCTAGAGAAGATGAAACAGGGAGAACCCATAATGAAAACAGGGAAATTGAGTAGCTTTGGCTGACACCTTGATTGCAGCCCATGAGACACCCTGAGTCAGAGGACACAGCCAGTTCCCTGATCCACAGAAATTGTGAAATGATAAAGGTTTTTTATTTTAAGCCACTAAGATGGGGGGTAATTTATTATGTACCGATAGATAATGAACACAAAAAACCAAACTATCAATCCAATGTAAGGTAAAACTAAAGACAGTTTCAAATATTCAAAGCTTCAAAGAATTTGCCTCCCTGCTCTATTTTTTCTTAGAAACAAGTAAACAAAGACATGGAATCAGGAAAACAAGAGAACCAACACAAGAGAGAGAAAGGGAATCCTCAGAATGATAAAAAGGGAAACCCCAGGACATCAGCTGAGTGACAGTTCTAGAAAGCAACCAGCTCAGGATGAAGGACAAAGAAAGGAAATATAATAACAGTATATACTATATGGCTTGGTAGATTAGTTTGCTAGGTCTGCATAACAAAGTGCCACAGGCAGAGCCAGAAAGAACAGAAAGAAGGACTTCCCTGATGGTCCAGTGAGTAAGACTCCACGCTCCCAATGCAGGGGGCCTGGGTTTGATCCCTGGTGGGGGAACTAGATCCTGCATGTGAGTCGCAACTAAGAATCCATGTGCCGCAACTAAGAAGTCCGCATACTGCAACGAAGATCCCACCTGCCGCAACTAAGACCCTGTGCAGCCTAAATAAATAAATAAAAATTTTAAAAATAAGAAAGAAAGAACAGAAGGAGTGAGATTATTTAAGCTAAGGAATGAGAAAGTGGTTGGGTTCCCTTGTCATGCCTGGGGCTGGAGGCCGGATTTCAGAGGAAAGGCTGCTTGTTGCCCTGAGGATGACGGGACTGTGAATACCAGAGCTTCCCAAAGATTCTCATTCCCACAGAAAGAATGCCCACTATTAAAGGATGGTATAGATTTGAACTATGAGCTTGTTAATGGTTACCATGGGAATCTCTGAAATTGTTCTGTTCTGTGTAAGTCTCCAGGACCTATGCCTGACTCTGGAAGGGGTGGGGGGGAAACTCCAGTGATTACTGAAATTTAGTTTCCCAGCAGCTCAGAGGGATGCAGGCTCAGATACAGATTTAATTTGGTTCTTGAAAAATAACATGAACATGTCTTGTACACCCAGGTTTGTGGAGTATGATTCAGGCCCATTACATAGATGAGTTTACAATGAGATTTGCCAAGAAATTCAAAGTTTGCTAAGTAAACGAGCAAAGAGGGCATTTGATAATAAGTAGTGATACCCATTTGTCCAGTATCTCAAATCTCACACTAGGACCACATACAATAATGTTGATACTTCCAGAGGATTAGGAGGCTATTTCTTAAAACATACTACAGTGTCTTTACTGACAATGGACAACATTTGGTTTAACAGAAATGGGAAATAACATTTCTATTGTATGTCTCTTGATCACAGATAATAGCATGTCATCATTAGTTTGGGGGCTCTCAGATCCAAATTCATCATTTTTTGCCTGCTCTACAAAAATGGAGCTGGACCCTGTAAATATTTTTCCTTTTGCCAGCTGGCATGATATTAAGCTTTACCGGTAGAGGGCACCAGGGGGCCACTGCAAGAGGAAGAGATTTTTCTCTTCCAGGTCCGGTGTGCTCCTCTCTCCCAACTCCTGCAGCCTGTGGATGCTCCAGTGTCTGGTTTCCAACACGGATGACTTCACCATCATGCAGCAACCAGCAGCTTCCCCAACACTGCTGAGGCACCTCTCTGTGAACAACTCCCTCAGCACCCCAGAGGGCAGATCTCCAGCAAATGCCATGGGTACAGCACCTCAGCCAACTTACCCACCATCAAGGGAGCCACAGCCTTGTCCTCCCAATAATGAGGAAGGGCTCTTTCTAGGGTGCACTGTCTCAGCCCTGGTAGTGCTGGCTGCTCCTCACACTTGCTATGCTTGTGTTCTTTACAGTCTTTACTTCTTACTCATCAACCCCTCATTACCTCTCAGTCCCCTATTATAGTTAATAATTCTCCATATTAAACTTTCCATGTTCAAATACTATGTGCTTTCTGTCTCCTGGTTGGACCCTGACTGGTACAAACTATTTTGTTTTGTTTTGTTTTCAAATGTTTAACACTAAAGACTGGACAGGAAAGTCTCCATCTTACAGCATGTCTCTGTAGGAAGCAGTCCATCTTGCCCTGGTGCACTTCTAAGCCTGCCAGCTCAGGCCACTCTCTGCTCCAGAAACCTCTTACATGGGGAAGAATAACATCATAACTGCAAGCTCAATTCATTTCACTCCAGTCACCTTCTAGATTATTATTGATAACGTGTTTGGAGCCTTAAAAGTAGTATTGAAATATAATTGAGCAAACACTAGGAAAAGGAAGGCTCCTAAGTTTCTGACGTTAGCTCACTGAGCAAGATAGCTCAGAGTATAAATCACCATGGCATTGCTCCATCTGTGAACCAGATATACCTATTCAGATGTTATGAGGGTATGTATGGGTAAGCTGCTTAGATTGTTGGTTTCTGAATCCCAGAGATAACAATTTAGCAAAAACTCCTTTTAACCTAAGCTCACTATATAGAAGGAAGGGTGTAAGAACTAGCTTCACTGGGGAAGAAAGAATCTGTGGTAGGGCTTACGCAAGTGAGAATTTCCTTTAAAAACTACAGTAATTTAATGTAACTTGGTACATGGTCTTCTTCCAGAACAATGGAAAGTGTCCCTTTGGCACTTAAATTGTTTTATTCATGCTGAAAGGTATTTTAGTCATATCTATTAAAATTAAAATGCACATACCCTCATATCTGGAAAATATAAAGAACTCCTAAAAATCAATACAAAACCATCAGATATTCTAAAGGAAACTGGGAAAAAGACCTGAACAAGCACTTTACAGAAAATGATATTCAAATTACAAATAAATGTATTAAAAGGTGCTCAACTTTATTAGTCATCAGATCAAAGCACACTGAAACCATAGTGCAATACCAAGGCATACTCACAAGAATGGCTCAAGAAAAGAAGATCGATAAAACTAAGAGTTGGAAAGTAAGAGGAGCAACTCCCTTACTTTGCTGGAGGGAGTATAAATTTACGCAACCAGTTACTAAAGCAGAACATACACTTAGCCTGTGTCCTAGCACTTCCACTTCTAGATCTAAGCCCAATAGAATGTAGACATATGTCCATCAAAAGACTTGTACAAAAAACAACAAAAAACTTGTACAAGACTGTTCATTTCAGCACTGCTTTTAGTAGCCAAAAACTGTAAAGTATGGTAATAATAAAATGATCAAATAAATGGTGGCTTAGTCACATAATGGAATTTATACAGCAGTGATAATAAATGAACACGATTGATCTCACAGACGTAATAGTGAGAGAAGGAGCCAAACATTAAGGAACACATTGTATGATTTCATTTATATAAAGCTCAAGAACAGTCTAAACAAATCTATGTGTTAGAAAGCAGAGAGTGCTTAACCCGGAGGAGGTGGGAGATGACTGGAAGGGGCAGGAGGGGGCTGCTGAGGGGTGGATAATGTTCTGTTTCCTAACCTGGGTGCTGGCTTCATGGGTGTGCTCAGTTTGTGAAATTTCTTGAGTTGCTTAGTTATGATATGAGCACTTCTTTCTCATTTATTTTATACCAATAAAAAGTTAAAATTATACACAGACAGATATACAAATACATACATACTTCATGGCCCCCAACTTTTATATCTCTGAATTTTTCCTAGAGAAAAGCTTACAGCTGTGTTAAAGGGGTGGGTCAGTTTGGGTCTCCTGAGAAGTAGATGCCAAAACAAGAGTGGATGTGCAGGAGATCTACTGGGGGAAAAGTCTGTGAAAAATAGAGGGGAAAAGGCCAGGGGAAGGCAGGGGAACAATTCAGACTATGACCAAGATCTGCCATCTGTGAAAGGAGGGAAGGAAGGAAGGATTGGGGAGGATGATCCTCAGACCACAACTCAGTTTGGAGAAAACTTAAGCCAGATCACTGGGGAGACTGTCAGCCACAGTTGCCCTCGAATCGCACCTCAGGCAAGTATGGCACCCCTGCCATACTCAGTCCATGCCTGGGAACAGCCCAGTGGCAGTGTGGTCTGGCAGTGATGGATGCAGAGCTCTGGCAGCTGGAAGGGTCAATCAGCTCTGCTCCCCGCTATCACTCTCTGGAGGAGGGACAAGCCACACAGGAGGCACACACAAAGAATGTTCTTTGAGACATCTTTTGTACCAGCAAAAAATGCAAACAGCCTCAGTGGTCCATTGTTTGAGAGTTAACAAAATAACTAAATATCCACACTGCAGAAAATGAAACTAGTTAAAAGGAACCAGATTAGATAGATTGTTATGTACTGACAAGAATAGGTGTTCATAACTGAATCACTTTGCTGTACAGCAGAAATTAACACAACATTGTAAATCAACTACACTTCAGTAAAAAAAAAATCATATACATGTCACTTGCCATTAAATAAACAGATTATCCAATAACAGAAAAAAAAGGATAGATGTTCAAGACATATTACACAGTGAAAAAATAATAAACTGCAGAACTCTTTTCTTTCTTTCTGTGACCACAAAAGACTCAGCTTTAATTATGAAAAGCATTATTCCTTATCTCTACACATATAAGAATTCTGATAAAATTTTTGTCATTATTTTCCTGCTTTTAAATATTGCACATTGGGCTTCCCTGGTGGTGCAGTTGAGAGTCCGCCTGCCGATGCAGGGGATGCGGGTTCGTGCCCCGGTCTGGGAAGATCCCACATGCCGCGGAGCAGCTGGGCCCGTGAGCCATGGCCACTGAGCATGCGCGTCCGGAGCCTGTGCTCCGGCAACGGGGGAGGCCACAACAGTGAGAGGCCCGCGTAACACACACACACTATATATATATATATATATATATATATATATATATATATATATATATATATAGCACATTTAAGCAAGTATACACAAAAGACATTATTCCTTTAGCTCCCTTTGGTAAACCCATGAATTGATGTGTTAATTTACTTTTTATCATTATCATTCCATTGTTTCTTTCTCAGCCTCTGTTTGCCTTAAGCCTTTTAAAATGTATTTCAGTAGACGTTTGTATCTTTCAGAAAAGAATCAGCCATTGATACCAATGAACTCTCCGTGGTTTTGATCTTTGTCCATGTCCTGGCCTCCACCTTTGAAATCTCCTCCTTTCCCTTTGTCCATTTTTTCCTAGGAACAAGATATTCATATTATTTGGGGATCTATGAACCCCAAGGTATTATGTTTTGTTTGCAAAAGTTATGATATGAATTGGTGGGTTCTTGTCCCTGATTTTTTAAGTTGGTTGGTTTCTTTCCCAATACCTTGGAAGAATTTGCTCAGGGTAACTCCCTTCTTGGATCTGATTGGTCCTTGCTACTCCTTCCCCTCCATTCCTCCCATAACCAGTTTTACATATCTCCCAGTCGGCAGAACTAGAGTCAGTTAACTTACAATGAATCACGGATAGTAACAGCACAGCCCTGGCATCAGACCTCCCTGGACTCACATCTTGGCTCTGTCACTTACTTGCTAAATGGTTTCAGCTAAGTTAGATAACCAGTCCACACCTGAAAATAGTAACAGCAGTAACCTCTAAAGGGTGTTGCGAGGGTTATATGAGAAAAGTTCACGTAAAATGCATAGAACACGACAGATCACCCAACTCATGAACTAACCGCAGAACCAGTCTTTAATAGATAGTTCTGGACATTACAACTAAGTTAGCAGAAGTGGGGCCCTGTCAGGAAAGAAGAAAGGGCTTCGCATGTCTTTAAAGAAAAAAGTTTATAGTCGTTCTCTATATTTAGCAATAGGCACTGGGAACAGTACCAGACACCTGCAAAGTGACCAAATTCTAGTTCTTAGGTTTGCGGGGACCTGGACGAAGTTAAGAGAACCGTGACTCAGCAGAGTGACGCTCACTCTGCCAAGTCAGAATGTCACCATTACCGAATCTCAGCAGGAAACAGAATCTGGTCCCTCAAGTTCAACGAATTCCAAGTAATTAAAATCAAAAGCAAAGGGTTGGGATTTTAACACAACATGTTTATAACGTGTGTCACTGAAATGGGTCAGCTGCTTACGGGGACCATAAATAGTTCTGTCATTTCCCAATTTCCAGCTCTCACATTTTAAAAGATTATTTTTTTGAGATCAAAACAATAAAAACAGAAAGATCAGAAGATGATATATGACAGGATGTTAAGCAACAACGAATGACATTTTCCTACGGACACTAACTTAGTCATCGCCCTCAGATGGTCAACCTTTCAAGTTGGAATTACAAATAATTCCTTCCGTCAGTGAGTCACAAACAACCCACTTATCAAAAATTGTCAAATAAATCTGTCACTCGTTAGGGGTTACAAGGCATTCGTAAATGTGGAAGACTTCCCAAAGTAACAAGCCCCCCAATGCCCTTGACTGTCTCTTAGGAGGAGAAAAAGCAAACGATTGAACGGTTGCTGGAGACTCGGACATTCCAAAGCTGACATGGCATCCAAGGGGTCGACAGAAGCCCAGGAGGCCAGCTGCAGGCTGCAGGCTCAGCGTTTGGCCAACACACATAGAGACTGTGTATTCTCAGGGCCCACCTGTCAGATAGGCTGTGCAGGTGTTGGCTGAACAGTGGCTTTACCTCCCCGGCCCTTCCCCTATTCCTAAAGAAAGAGGGCTGTAAAAAAGAGGCCAGAACAGCCATCAGGAGTCATGGACTCATTGAACTTTTAACCCAGAAAAATCCTTAATGACCATCTAACCCTTCCCCCTTCACTTAGGAGAAAATGGTGCCCTTGGAAGATCCCAGGATTTGCCTGGGACTCATAAAGGCAGAACCCAGAGCAGACTCTGGACCTCCCAACCCCAGCCATTTATTGGGCACTATGGGAGATAGTAAAGCCAGGGAAGAGACAACCTGTCTTCAAAGATGCTATCTTAGATTCAATGTGAAGGACCTAGCATATAAGCTTGCTCAACAAATGATAGTGTCCACCCTTCCTCCAGGTAAAATATTAAATTCTAGCTGGTGAATTATCATTTAAACAATTACAATGTCAAATAAATTTGAAATAGACTGTTAACTTATATTTTAAACCAAAAAATAATCATTCAATTGAAATACACAATCAAATCTAATCCATTTATAGATTTTTTTTTCAAAATTCCAATGACTGCCAAAAGAGAAAGTTTCTAACCCTGATTTGCCAAAATAAATATTAATGTGACTGGTGTCACCAAAAGCACTCCAGAGCCAGTGCTTGCCATTAGAAATTGCCTTCCAGAGAGTTCTTGCCTGAAACATACTTTTTAAACCCTCCTTTTTACAGGTCCCTCAAGCATGTTTCTTCTTTTTCTTCTTGTTATATTCTTATAAGATTGTACAGTGTGTTCATTTTCTTTCGTTCTCCCTCCCCTACCAGGAGGATTTATAGTGTGTCAGTTGAAAGCATGGGCTTAAAAATCAATAATTCAGATCTGGATTTCCATTTGGGGCTGTGAGTGAGTTGTTTAAAGTCTCAGTTCCTTCATCTGTAAAATGGATATAATAATATGGTTTATCCATAAGGCTGTTGTGAGGATTAAATTAAAATAATGCCACCAAACATTTGCGAGTTTACTCTGTACCAGGCACAGTGCAAGGTCCTAAGAATTCAGAGATGATGAGTGATCAAAGCCCTCACTGGAGACGAGAACAAGAGAGAGATGGACTTTAAACAAATAATCACACAAAGAAATATATAAAGACAACTCGTCTCCATGACAGGCAAAGTGAGTGAAAAGGAGGAGGATGCCAATGAGAATTTTCAGAATATGTGCATAAAGCAGAGAGTCAAGGGATCCATATTTCCTTCCATGTGCTTTCTCTGGGAAACCCATAAATGAGACCCATAATTGTGGATGGATCCTAACAGCAGTCACAGGATATGTTCTTATCCCAACTCCTCCCAGGAAGTTGGTCAAGAGTCCCCCCAAAGTGGAAAGTCTTAAAGAGGCCACATCTATTCCCAAAGCACATGGAGAAGCTGTCTCATGTTCTCTCTGGGACCCAGAGGGAGTCTGCTGCTCACCTAAATGGCATGAGCTGGGGGCGTTCTCTGCCTTGAGGTGGCTGAAGTGGGAAAGTGACACAAATGCAGAGATTGAAGGACATGGGGTTGATTGGGTCACCCAGGGGCCTAAAAGGCCATTGCTTTTGGAAAAGTATTCAAGCAGAGTTATGAGAAGCAGCCTCACCAGGAAGGGTTTCAAGCAGCCTCATCAGGAAGGGCTTGTAGAAAAAGAGAAAATTCCAGTGGTTTTTTTAAACAAACCTCTGACCTATTCCACTTTGTTTTTAAAAACTGTTAAATTGAAGTTTTAAAAATAAAATATATCCAAATGAAAGAGAACTTTTATTCAACTGCTGGGGGAGAGAGAAGGGGTTTATTTTCAGCAGAACATCTTTCCATGTCTCTTTCTGTTTTTAATTTCTTTGCTTTAGGACCAGGAAATGTATCCATCCCTTGGAAGGTCCCATTTGAGAGAAATCCCTGGCAGCCGGCTCTCGGGAGCTGCCTTGGGAGGTCAACCAGTCTTCTGCAGCCACTCGCCAGGGCCCACAGGCATAGGGTGAGCAAAGCTCAGGTAAAAAGGAGAGGAGGCCCAGGGCATTGCCTGATGTTGGCATCGTTCTAGGTGCAGAGAATGTCCAGCAGGAGCAGATTCCATGAGCCCAGATGCCAGAATGAATGGGTTTTCCCAATGATTCCTGTCAGCTCCCCTTTAAACTGACAGAAGGCATGTTTCTGAAGTCTGGAGGCCAACCAATACTGGGGCAGGATGCGTGTGTGTGTGTGTGTGTGTGTGTGTGTGTGTGTGTGTGTGTGTGTAGCCTGAGAGAAACCAGGTCCCAGGCTGATGTTTTATAAATGTGGGGCTGATTACTTGACAATAGGGCAAGTCAGGAAAGATGTAGAAGGACATGAGAAAAAACAAATGGCATAAAAACCTGAAGTCTTCCTTCTGCCATACTAGAGCCACTGGCTCCAGGAAAGAAGGTAGTGGCCATCTTAACAATGACAGAAAGACCTTCTCATCTGTCACATTTGTTCCCTCACAGGGTCAGGTAGAATTGCTCCCATTTAACAAATAAGGAAATTATGTCCCTGACGCAGACCCAAATCTTCTGGCATCATGCCAATGTGATCCATTAGACCACCCTCACCCTAGAACCTAAATGTCTAACTTGATTGACTTCTCAAACCTTAATGTTGTGACAGAAGGCATCACTCCTGTTCTTAGAAGATGACGCTGGTCAAATTGCAAAGTCATCATGTCCTTGGACTCATCAGAAAACTGAGGTCACAAGGCAGACCACCACTCAAAATATGAAGAGACAGGCACATCCGAGGGAATACTGTAACTGAGATCTGCTTTCCTGAAGCAGAAGCCACTGGAGGCAGAAATTGGTAGGAATATTTAAATGGCAATTTGACTAATTGCTGGAGACTGAGTGTGGACTAGCATGAGAGTAAGAAAATCCTGGGGCTGCAGTCATGGGAGGCCCCCACACTTTCATGAGGTTTCCCTCCAGGAACCCCACCAGGTTCTCATGTTGAGAAGGATCTCCTCGTGGCTTTGGCATGCAGAGGAGAAGAGAAATGATAGAGAAATGAACTCAGAGCCTTCTCTATAACAAGATCCAACTCTCCAGGGGGAAAGACTTTGCCAGAGCATTATCCCAGCTAAGGGAACAGCATTTCTTCCTACCCCAGCCCCTCCAGCTCCTGTCTTATCTAAGTGGGAGGAAACATAGTCAACAGGAGACAGGGCTTCAAGTAAACAGATTGGAACTGTGTAGCCATATAAGGGAGCAGGGGGTAGAATAAGTGAGGGAGCTGTACCACTGGAGGAGGAACAGAGGCACTTGTGAAGGTCACAACCCAAAAAAACAGGCCCAATAAAAGATGGAGACTTCATCACAAGATTATGGAAAACTCCCCTCTCAACACAACCATCCACTATAAAACTCCAGCATAAAAACAATGGATTGTGGCTGAAAGAGTTACAAGGCACAGACTCTTTCTGAATGAACACAGAGAGGCTCCAAAGGCATAAAGAAGAGAAACAAAGACACCAGAAGAATTTGAAGCCTCTAGTACCTATAGCCACAACAAACATTGAAAACAGTCCAAATCCTAGCCTGAATAACATAAAACCTCATGCTAAAGGCCTATCTATTTCACTTCTTGTTATTCAATACATGTCCAGCTTTTGATAAAAAATTACAATGCATGTAAAAGACAAGAAAAAACACAGTCTGAAGAGATAAAGCAATCATAAGAACCAAACTCAGATAAAACACAGATGTTGGAATTGTCAGACAGGGAATTTTAAATAATTATGGTTAATATATTAAGGGCTCTAATGGGAAATGCAGACAACATGCTAGATGGGTAATGTAGGCAGAGAGATAGAAACTTTTAAGTACAAGTCAAAAGGAGATGTTAAAAATAAAAAATGAAAAAAAAACAGTAAAAGAAATAAAGAATGTCTTTAACAGTACCATCAGTAGACTCAACAGGACCAAGGAAAGAATTAGTGAACTTGAAGATAGGTCAATAGAAACTTAAACTGAAATGCAAAGAGAAAAAAATTTTTTATAGATAACAAAACACCCAAGGACTATGGGACAATTTTGAAAGGTATAACATTCACATAATTGGAATACAAAAGGAGAATAAAAAGAATGAAGCAGGAAAAATTAATAATGGCTAAGAACTTTCCAAAATTAATGATAGACATTAAACCACAGATCTAGGAAACTCATAGAACACTACATAGAATAAATAACACAAATTTATTTTATATTATATTCAAGCTGCCAAAAAAAAAGACAAAGAGAATATCTTGAAGGAAGACAGAGGAGGAAAAATAAAACCTAACCTATAGAAAAATATGAATAAGAATTACAATGGTCTTCTCACCAGAAATCATACAATCAAGAAAAGAGTGAAATCTTTAAATTTCAGGTGTGGGGGGGTGCGGGGGCATCACCAATCGAAAATTCTATATCCAATGAAATTCTCCTTCCAAAGTAAGGAAAAATAGAGACTTTGTCAGACAAACAAAAACAAAAACATAAGTAATTTATTGTCAGCAGAACTTCCCTGCAAGAAATGTTAAAAGAGAGCACTGGAGCCTGCAGCCTCTTTGGTGGGGCTAATGGCAGACTCCAGAAGGGCTCACACCTAGGAGTACTTCCCAGAACTTCTGCTGCCAGTGTCCTTGTCCCCGTGGTGAGCCACAGCTGCCCCCCACCTATGCAGGAGACCCTCCAACACTAGCAGTCCTGTCAAAGTCCTGCAATCAAATCCCACTAGGCTTCAAAGTCTGATTATCTGGTAATTCCTCTTCCCATTGCCAGACCCCCAACCTGATGTGGGGCTCAGAACATTCACTCCAGTATATGGTCTTCTGTGGTATAATTGTTCTCCAGTTTGCCTCCCTAGTTCCTGAGATACAATATTAAAAGTAAACCAATTGGACCCTCAGAGTGCAGCCCTGCGAGTGTGGTCTGGGCTTTCTAGCTGCAGAGCTTCCGTTTGACACTAGTCATTTAAGGAAACAGCTGTGTGGCTGACAGGGTCTTGGTGCTCTGGCCGGGTGTCAGGCCTGTGCCTCTGAGGTGGGAGAGCCGAGTTCAGGACATTGGTCCACCAGAGACCTCCCAGCTCCATGTAATATCAAATGGTGAAATCTCTCCCAGAGATCTTCATCTCAACTCTAAGACTCAGATCCACTCAACAACAAGCAAGCTACAGTGCTGGACACCCTATGCCAAACAGCTAGCAAAACAGGAACACAATGCCATTCATTAGAAGAGATGCTGCCTAAAATCATAATAAGGTCACAGGCACCCCAAAACACACCACTGGATGCAGACCTGCCCACTAGAAAGAAAAGATCCAGCCTCATCTACCAGAACACAGGCACTAGTCCCCTCCACCAGGAAGCCTACACAACCCAGTGAACCAACCTTAGCCACTGGGGGCAGATACCAAAAACAATAGGAACTACGAACATGCAGCCTGCAAAAAGGAGAGCCCAAACACAATAAGTTAAGCAAAATAAGAAGACAGAGGAACATACAGCAGATGAAGAAGCAAGGTAAAAGCCCACCAAAACAAACAAATGAAGAGGAAATATGCAGTCTACCTGAAAAACAATTCAGAGTAATGATAGTAAAGATGATCCAAAATCTTGGAAATAGAATGGACAAAATACAAGAAACGTTTAACAAGGACCTAGAAAAACTAACGAGCAAATGCTGATGAACAACACAATAAATGATATTAAAAATTCTGTAGAAGGAATCAATAGCAGAATAACTGAGACAGAGGATTGGATAAGTGACCTGGAAGATAAAATAGTGGAAATAACTACTGCAGAACAGAATAATGAAAAAAGATGAAAAGAATTGAGGACAGTCTTAGAGACTTCCGGGACAACATTAATCACACCAACATTTGAATTATAGGGGTCCCAGAAGAAGAAGAGAAAAAGAAAGGGACTGAGAAAATATTTGAAGAGATTATAGTTGAAAACTTCCCTAATATGGAAAAGGAAATAGTCAGTCAACACCAGGAAGCACAGACAGTCCCATACAGGATAAATCAAAGGAGAAACATGGCAATATACATATGAATCAAGCTATCAAAAACTAAATAAAAAGAAAAAATATTAAAAGCAGCAAGGGAAAAATAACATACAAGGGAATCCCCATAGGGTTAACAGCTGATCTTTCAGTGGAAACTCTGCAACCCAGAAGGGAGTGGTAGGGCGTATGCAAAATGATGAAAGGGAAAAACCTACAACTAAGATTACTCTGCCCAGCAAGGATCTCATTCAGATTTGACAAAGAAATTAAAACCTTTACAGACAAATGAAAGCTAAGAGAGTTCAGCACCAACAAACCAGCTTTACAACAAATGCTAAAGGAACTTCTCTAGGCATAAAACAAAACAGAAGGAAAAGACCTACAATACCAAACCAAAAACAATTAAGAAAATGGGAATAGAAACATAAATATAGATATTTATCTTAAATGCAAATGGATTAAATGCTCCCACAAAACATAGACTGGATGAATGGATACAAAAACAAGACCCATATATATGCTGTCTACAAAAGACCCATTTCAGACCTAGGGACACATACAGATGGAAATTGAGGGGATGGAAAAAGATATTCCATGCAAATGGAACATCAAAAGAAAGCTGGAGTAGCAATTCTGATATCAGACAAAATAGACTATAAAATAAAGACAATTACAAGGGACAAAGAAGGACACTACATAATGATCAAGGGATCAATCCAAGAAGAAGATATAAGAATTGTAAATACTTATGCACCCAACATAGGAGCACCTCAATACATAAGGTAAATGCTAACAGCCATAGAAGGGGAAATCAACAGCAACACAATCATGGTAGAAGATGTTAACACCATACTTTCACCAATGGACAGATCAAAATGAAAATAAATAATGAAACACAAGCTTTAAATGATACATGAAACAAGATGGACTTAATTGATATTTATAGGACATTCCATCCAAAAACAAGAGAATACACCATCTTCTCAAGTGCTCATGGAACATTCTCCAGGATAGATCATATCTAGGGTCACAAATCAAGCCTTGCTAATTTTAGAAAATTGAAATCATATCAAGTATCTTTTCCTACCACAATGCTATGAGACTAGATATCAATTACAGGAAAAAAATATGTAAAAAATACAAACACATGGAGGTTAAACAATACATTCCATAATAACCAAGAGATCACTGAAGAAATCAATAAATACCTAGAAACAAATGAAAATGGAAACACGATGACCCAAAATATATGGGATGCAGCAAAAGCAGTTCTAAGAGGGAAGTTTATAGCAATACAACCCTACCTCAAGAAACAAGAATCATCTCAAATAAACAACCTAACTTTATACCTGAAGCAATTAGAGAGAGAAGAACAAAAAATCCCAAAGTTAGCAGAAGGAAAGAAAACATAAAGATCAGATCAGAAATAAATGAAAAAGAAATGAAGGAAATGATGGCAAAGATGAACAAAATTAAAAGCTGGTTCTCTGAGAAAATAAACAAAATTGATAAATCATTAGGCAGACTCATCAAGAAAAAAAGGGAGAAGACTCAAATCAACTGAATTAGAAATGAAAAAGGAGAAGTAACAACTGATACTGCAGAAATACAAGGGATCATGAGAGATTACTACAAGTAACTGTATGCCAATAAAATGGACAACCTGGAAGAAATGGACAAATTCTTAGAAATGCACAACATCCGAGACTGAACAAGGAAGAGATAGAAAATATAAACAGACCAGTCACAAGCACTGAAATTAAGACTGTGATTAAAAATTTTCCAACAAACAAAATCTGGTCCTGTATGCAGAAAACTACAAGATACTGATGAAAGAAATTAAAGATGACACAAACAGATGGAAAGATATACCATGTTCTTGGACTGGAAGAATCAACATTGTGAAAATGACTATACTACTCAAAGCAATCTACAGATTCAATGCAATCCCTATCAAATTACCAATGGCATTTTTCACAGAACTACAAGAAAAAATTGCACAATTTGTATGGAAACACAAAATACCCTGAATAGCCAAAGCAGTCTTCAGAAAGAAAAATGGAGCTGGAAGAATCAGGCTCCCAGACTTCAGACTATACTACAATGCTACCGTAATCAAGACAGTATGGTACTGGCACAGAAACAGAAATATAGATCAATAGAACAGGATAGAAAACTCAGAGATAAACCCACGCACATATGGTCACCTTATTTTTGATAAAGGAGGCAAGAATATACAGTGGAGAAAAGACATCCTCTTCAATAAGTGGTGCTGGGAAAACTGGACAGCCACATCTAAAGAATGAAATTAGAACACTCCCTAACACCATACACAAAAATAAACTCAAAGTGAATTAAAGACCTAAATGTAAGGCCAGACACTATCAAACTCTTAGAGGAAAATATAGGCAGAACACTCTATAACAAATCACAGCAAGATTCTTTTTGACCCACCTCCTAGGGAAATGGAAATTAAAACAAAAATAAACAAATGGGAGCTAATGAAAGTTAAAAGCTTTTGCACAGCAAAGGAAACCATAAGCAAGACCAAAAGACAACCCTCAGAATGGGAGAAAATATTTTTAAATGAAGCAACTGACAAAGGATTAATCTCCAAAATTTAAAAGCAGCTCATGAAGCTCAATATCAAAAAACAAACAAACAACCCAACCCACAAATGGCCAGAAGACCTAAATAAACATTTCTCCAAAGAAGATATACAGATTGCCGACAAACACATGGAAAGATGCTGAGCATCACTAATCATTAGAGAAATGTAAATCAAAACTACAATGAGGTATCACCTCACACCAGTCTGAATGGCCATCATCAAAAAATCTACCAACAATAAATGCTGGAGAAGGTGTGGATAAAAGGGAACCCCCTGCACTGTTGGTGGGAATGTAAATTGCTACAGCCCCTATGAGGAACAGTATGGAGTTTCCTTAAAAAACTAAAAATAGACCTACCATACTACCCAGCAATCCCACTACTGGGCATATACCCTGAGAAAACCATAGTTCAAAAAGAGTCATGTACCACAATGTTTATTGCAGCTCTATGTACAATAGCCAGGACATGGAAGCAACCTAGGTGTCCATTGACAGATGAATGGATAAAGAAGATGTGGCACATATATACAATGGAATATTACTCAGCTAAAAAAGGAAATGAAATTGAGTTATTTGTAGTGAGGTGGATGGACCTAGAGTCTGTCATACAGAGTGAAGTAAGTCAGAAAGAGGAAAACAAATACCTTATGATAACACATATATATGGAATTAAAAAATAAAATAAGGGCTTCCCTGGTGGTGCAGTGGTTGAGAGTCCGCCTGCCAATGCAGGGGACACAGGTTCATGCCCCAGTCCGGGAAGATCCCATGTGCCACGGAGCAGCTGGGCCCATGAGCCATGGCTGCTGAGCTTACGTGTCCAGAGCCTGTGCTCCGCAACGGGAGATGTCACAACAGTGAGAGGCCCGCATACAGCAAAAAAAAAAAAAAAAAAAAAAAAAAAAAGGTCATGAAGAACCTAGGGGCAGAAAGGAAATAAAGATGCAGACCTACTAGAGAATGGACTTGAGGACACGGTGGGGGGGGGGGAGTGTAAGCTGGGATGAAGTGAGAGAGTGCCATGGACATATATACACTACTAAATGCAAAACCAATAGCTAGTGGGAAGGAGCCAGATAGCCCAGGGAGATCAGCTCGGTGCTTTGTGGCCACCTAGAGGGGTGGGATAGGGAGTGTGGGAGGGTGAGAAACACAAGAGGGAAGAGATATGGGGATATATGTATATGTGTAGCTGATTCACTTTGTTAAAACAGAAACTAACACAACATTGTAAAGGAATTACGCTCCAATAAAGTTGTTAAAAACAAAAGTCTACAAACAATAAATGCTGGAGATGGTGTGGCGGAAAGGGAACCCTCTTGCCCTCCTGGTGGGAATGTAAATTGATACATCCACTATGGGGAACAGTATGGAGGTTCCTTAAAAAATGAAAAATAGGGCAGGTACAGTGGTTGAGAGTCCGCCTGCCGATGCAGGGGACACGTGTTCATGCCCCAGTCCAGGAAAATCCCACATGCTGCGAAGAGACTAGGCCCATGAGCCATGGCCACTGAGCTTGTGCATCTGGAGCCTGTGCTCCGCAATGGGAGAGGCCACAACAGTGAGAGGCCTGCGTACCAAAAAAAAAAAAAAAAAAAAAAAAGAGTCATGTACCACAATGTTCATTGTAGCTCTATTTACAATGACCAGGACATGGAAGCAACCTACATGTTCATCGACAGATGAATGGATAAAGACGAGATGGCACATATATACAATGGAATATTACTCAGCAATGAAAGGAAAAGAAAATGAGTTATTTGTCGTGAGGTAGATGGACCTAGAGACTGTCATACTGGGTGAAGTAAGTCCGAAAGAGAAAAATAAATACCGTATGCTAACACATATATACGAACCTAAAAAAAAAAAAAAAAGGTTGTGAAAAACCTAGGGGCAGGACAGGAATAAAGATGCAGGCATAGAGAATGGACTTGAGGACACAGGGAGGGGGAAGGGTAAGCTGGGACGAAGTGAGAGTGCCATGGACTTATTTATACTACCAAATGTAAAACAGATAGCTAGTGGGAAGCAGCTGCATAGCACAGGTAGGTCAGCTCGGTGCTTTGTGACCACCTAGAATGGTGGGATAGGGAAGGTGGGAGGGAGACACAAGAGGGAGGAGATATAGGGATATATGTATATGTATAGCTGATTCACTTTGTTATAAAGCAGAATCTAACACACCATTGTAAAACAATTATACTTCAATAAAGATGTTAAAAAATTTAAAAAAAAATTTAAAGAAATGTTAAAAGAAATTCTTCAGCAAAAGGAAAAATTATATAACTCTGAAACTTATATCTGCATAAAGGAAGGAAGAGTATTAGAGAGGGAATAAATGAAATTTTAAAAATATTTTATTTTTCTTATTCTTAATTGATTTGAAGTATAAGTATTTACAGCACTAATAGTGCTTTAATAACAAGTATTTGGTGATTACTGCATAAGGATAAATGCAACAAAGGGCAGCAGTGTCACAGGGATGAGAATGGAACAGGGGAGAGTCCATTATAAGGTAACTGCAGTACATGTGAAGCAGTATAGTGTTATTTGAAAATGTACTTAAATCATTTAAAACTGTATATTTTTAACTCTAAGGTGACTACTTAAATTTTTTTTAAGACATATAAATGATATGCTGAGAGAAGAGACAAAATGGAATCATACAAAATGCTCAATTAAAACCAGAGAGGGCAGAAAGGGGGGGGGGGTGATACAAGTACAATTAATAAAAAGCAATTATAAAGATTATAGATATTAATCCAACTATATCAATAATCACATTAACTATGAATGGTCTAATTATACCAATTATAAAACAGAGATTGTCAGATCATTACAAAAGCATAGCTTAACTATGATTTTATCTCCAATAAACCCACTTTAAATATAAAGTCAGATAGTTTAAAAGTAAGGGATGGAGAAATCTACTATACTATCACTAATCTAAAGAAAGCTGGAGTCACTTTATTAATTTTAGACAGTGCAGGCTTTGGAACAAGGAAGATTATCAAAGCAAAAAGGGCTATTATACAATGATAAACAGATCAATTCTCTGGAGTCAAGATGGCAGAGGACTAAGGGGATGTGGAGTTCATCTCTCCCAACAAAGCATCAAGAATATATCTACAAATGGAACATTCTCACAGAGCACCCTCTGAACACTAGCAGAGGACCTTGGACACCTAAAAGGATGAGAAATATCCCCACATAACCAGGTAGGATGAAAGAAATCAGAAGGGCAAAAGAAGAGGAGAGGAAGCGGGGCAGGAACAGCACCCCTGGGGGGGGAGCTGAAGGAGAGCAGAGGTTCCCACATCTGAGAAAGTCCCCTCCCCCGCAGGGAGATCAGTTGGGACAAAAGGGGAGCTTTGGGGACTATTGCAAGAGAGTGAAGCAACTGGTCTTTGGCAGGCAGGACAGAGTGAGACCTACACAAATGGTCCATGCCACAGCCCTGAACACCCTAGCCTGAGACATGTGTCCTCAGTGTGGACAGGGTCTAGGTGCTGGAATATGAGGTTCAGAGAGCAAACCCAGGGAGTGGATGCCAACTGCTGTTGTCTGTGAGGAGACAGGCTGAGGGAGCGGGATTGAGGAAACCTGCAATGGGGAATGCTTGTGGAGGAAATTCAAACTGCCATAGAAGCAAAGCACCATTGTTAAGTGACACATAAGGGGAGGAGCTACCATTGCAGCCTCTCTCCCCACGTGTCAGCCCCTGCCTCCCTGGGCACTGGGAGGGGCCCCCACTGGGGCTGGCTCTCTTGTGCCTGCAACCACTGGCTCCCCCACACACCCAACATCACTGGGGATCCCACGACCCTGGTCACTGCACTGCCTCCACACTCCCTCATCGTCAGGGTGGACTCATGTGCTCCAGGGCAGCCTCAGGAGCAGACCCTTGTGGGTGGCCCACACATAGAAGTGGAGCTGAAACCACAGCTGAGCTCCAGGGGACATGCAACATAAGGAAGAAAAGCTGAAATCTCTCCTCGCAGCTGTGCAAACCATGAACTGACACCTCTGCAATGGCCTTGTAAACTTAGCACCAACAGAATATCTGAATGGACAATGAATGCTCCTGCAACCAAGACGGGCCTGGCTTTAGCAGCTGTAGACTTTGTGGGCACATACACGAAGGGGTTGAGCCATGCTAGAGTCAGAGATGCCCCCATATCACCCACAACGGGTCCAGATCCATGATCACTGCTCTGCTGGGACCTAACTTCAGTGGATCTACACTGGTGGTTGGCCTGGTGAAAACAATGTCTGAGAGGCACCAGGGCCAATTGCTGGCATACCTACAGTTAAGAGGGGGCCAAAAGCAGTGCCAACAACAGCATAATCTGAGAGCTCACACAATGGGTGGAAGGTGACACAACAGAGCACACCCACAGGTAAACGCCTCTGGAGAAGGAATACCCAGTGACTTCCTTCCCAGTGGGAGTGCTCTAATCCCACCTACCTCACAATTCAGATCAGAAACACAGCTAAGAAACAGAGCTGAGGGCCTCTACTCCAACAACTAGGGAGAAGACCCCACCTCTGACAGGGAAGTAGCAACCACAGAGCAAAGGGGAGGCCCTGCTCAATATCCAGTGCAGGCTCTGATCACCACAACATCAGTCACACCTCCTATCAAGGGGATAATGGCTAGCATACACTGAGGAAAGAGGTGGCAGACATCTATACTAAAAACAACAGTTGCACCAAAAAATATTAAACCCACAGAGGCTACACAAGGACGTTCCCACATAAAATAGGCCTCCAAGACTGTCTGGGGGTCTGGCAATAGGCAGAAGCACCCCCAGAGAATTTAGCCTTGAAGGCCAGAAGAGCTTGAGTGTAGGAGTTCCACAGGGCTGGGGGGAACAGAGACTCCACCCTTGGAGGGTGCATACAAGGTCTCACATGCACTGGGACCAAGCACAAAGCAGTACGTCCATAACAACCTGGGCTACTCTTACCTAGGGGTCTTAGAGGGTTTCCTCGGGAGGCAAAGGTGAACTATAGCTCACTGTGAGGGAAAGGACACTGGTAGCGGAAGCCCCAGGGAATATTGATCAGAGTGGGATCACCCAGAAGTCCACATTTCAGCACTGAGACCCACTCCCCCCCACCAACAACCCACAGGCTCCAGAGCTGGAAAGCCTCAGGCCAAACAACCACCAAGATAGGAACCCAGCTCTACCCATCAGGAGACAGGCTGCCTAAAGTTATACTGAGTTCACAGCCACCTCAAAACACACCCCTTGATATGGCCCTGCCTATCAGAGGGATAAGACCCAGCTCCACCCATGAGAGGGCAGGCACCTGTCCTCCCACCAGGAAGCCTACACAAGCCCCTGGACCAACCTCACCCACCAGGGAGCAGAAACCAGAAACAAGAGGAACTATGATCCTGCAGCCTGTGGAAAGGAGACCACAAACACAAAAGGTTAGACAAAATGAGGAGACAAAGAAATGTATTGTAGACGAAAGAACAAGACAAAACCCCACAAAAACAATTAAATGAAGAAGAGATAGGCAATCTAGCTGAAAAAATTTAGAGTAATAATAGTAAAGCTGGTTTACTTTATTATTGTTCTCTTTTTATTTTTATTTTTTTGCCACCCCATGCAGCTTGTGGGATCTTGGTTCACAAGCCGGGGGTCAGGCCGAGGATCCTGAGGTGGGAGTTCCATGTTGGAACCACTGTACTACAAGAGAAACTCAGACCCCAGGGAATATTCATCAGAGTGAGATGAGGTCTCACAGAGGTCCTCATCTCGATACCAAGACCCAGCTCTACCCAACAGCCTACAAACTCCAGTGTTGGAAGCCTCAGGCCAAACAACCAGTAAGACAGGAACACAATCCCACTCATAAAAAAAAAAAAAAAGAGAGAGAGAGAGAGAGATGGCAAAAAAATATCTCACAGATGAAGGAACAAGGTAAAAACCTACAAGACCAAATAAATGAAGAGGAAATAGGCAATCTACCTGTAAAAGAATTCAGAGTAATGATAGTAAAGATGATCCAGAATCTCAGAAATAGAATGGAGTCATGGATTGAGAAAATACAAGAAATGTTTAACAAAGATCTAGAATAACTAAAGAACAAGGAAACAGAGATGAACAACACAATAACTGAAATGAAAAATACACTAGAATGAATCAGTAACAGAATAACTGAGGCAGAATGAATAAGCGAGCTGGAAGACAAAAGGGTGGAAATAACTGCCAAGGAGGAGATAAAGAAAAAAGACTTAAAAGATTGAAGACAAACTAAGAGACCTCTGGTATAACACTAAATGCACCAACATTCGAATTATAGGGGTCTCAGAAGAATAAAAGAAAAAGAAAGGGTCTGAGAAAACATTTGAAGAGATCAGAGTCGAAAACTTCCCTAACATGGGAAAGGAAATAGTCACCAAAGTCAAGGAAGAACAGAGAGTCCCATACACACTAGACAGAAACACACCAAGACATACATTAATAAAACTAACAAAAATTAAATACAAAGAAAAAAGCAGCAAGGGGAAAAAAATAACATATAAAGGAATCCCCAAAGGTTATCAGCTGATTTTTCAGCAGAAACTCTGGAGGCCAGAAGGGAGTGGCAGGATGTATTTAAGGTGATGAAAGAGAAAAACCTACAACCAAGATTACTCTACCTAGCAAGGATCTCATTCAGATTCAATGGATAAATCAAAAGCTTTTCAGAAAAGCAAAAGCTAAGAAAATTCAGCAACACCAAAGCAGCTTTACAACAAAAGCTAAAGAAAATTCTCTAGGTGGGAAACACAAGAGAAGAAAAAGACCCAAAAAACCAATCCCCAAACAATTAAGAAAATGGAAATAAGAACATACATATATTCATATAACCTTGAATTTAAATGGATTAAATGCCACAACCAAAAGACACAGACTGGCTGAATGGATAAAAAAATAAGACCCATAGATATGCTGTCTAGAAGAGACCCACTTCAACCTAGGGACACATACAGACTGAAGGAGAAGAGATAGAAAAAGATATTCCATGCAAATGAAAATCAAAAGGAAGCTGGAGTAGCAGTACTCGTATCCGATAAAATAAACTTTATAATAAAGACTATTACAAGAGACAAAGAAGGACACTACATAATTATCAAAGGATCAATCCAAGAAGAAGATATAACAAATATAAATATTTATGCACCCAAGATATGAGCACTTCAATACATAAGGCAACTGCTAACAACCATCAAAATAGAAATTGACAGTAACACGATAATTGTAGGGGACTTTAACACACCATTTACACAAATGGACAGATCATAGAAACAGAAAATAAAGAAGGAAACACAATCTTTAAATGACACAATAGACCAGATAGATTCAATTGATATTTACAGACCATTCCACCTGATAGTGGCAGAATACACTTTCTCTCAATTGTACATGAAACATTCTCCAGGATACATCACATCTTGAGTCACAAATCAAGCCTCAAAAAATTTAAGAAAATTGAAATTGTATCAAGCATCTTTTCTGACCACAACACTATGAGATTGGAAATCAATTACAGGAAAAAAACTTAAAAAACACAAATACATGGAGACTAAACAGTCCACCACTAAATAATCAAGAGATCACTGAAGAAACCAAAGAAGAAATTTAAAAATACATAGAAAAAAATGACAATGAAAACACGATGATCCAAAACCTATGGGATTCAGCAAAAGCAGTTCTAAGAGGAAAGGTTATAGCAATTCAATCTCACCTTAAGAAACAAGAAAAATCTCAAATAAAAAATCTAACCCTACACTTAAAACAACTGGAGAAAGAACAACAAAGAAAACCCAAAGTCAGTAGAGGGAAAGAAATCATAAAGGTCAAAGGAGAAATAAAGGAAATAGAATCAAAGAAAACAACAGCAAAGATCAATAAAACTAATAGCTGGTTCTTTGAGAAGATAAACAAAATTGATAAACCCTTAGTCAGACTCACCAAGAATAAAAGGGAGAGGACACAAGTCAATAAAATTAGAAATGAAAAAGGACAAATCACAACTGACACCGGAGAAATACAAAGGATCATAAGAGACTACTACAAACAACTATATGCCAACAAAATGGACAGCCACAAAGAAATGGACAAATTCTTGGAAAGGTAAAATTTTCCAAGACTGAAACAGGAAGAATTAGAAAATATCAACAGACCTATCACAAGTAATGAAATTGAAACTGTAATTAAAATTCTTCCAAAAAATCAAAGTCCAGGACCAGGTGGCTACACAGGCAAATTCTATCAAACATTTAGAAAAGAGCTAAAACTGATCCTTCTCAAACTGTTCCAAAACATTGTAGAGGAAGGAACACTCCCAAATTCATTCCACAAGCAACCATCACCCTGATACCCTTCCAGAAAAAGATATCACAAAAAAAAAGAAAATTGTAGACCAATATCATTGATGAACATTGATGCAAAAATCCTGAACAAAAAAGTAGCAAACAGAACCCAACAACACATGAAAAGGATCATCCACTGTGATCAAGTGGGATTTATACCAGGTATGCAAGGATTCTTCAATATATGCAAATCAATCAATGGATTACAACCACATTAACAAATTAAGGAATAAAAACCATGTGGTCATCTCAATTGATTCAGAAAGAGCTTCTGAGAAAATTGAACACTGATTTATTATAAAAGAACTCTCCAGAATATGGACATAGAGGGAACCTACCTCAACATAATAAAGGCCATATATGACAAACCCACAGCAAGCATCAAACTCAATAGTGAAAAACTGAAAGCATTTCCTCTAAGATCAGGAACAAGACAAGGATGTCCACTCTCACCACTCTTATTCAAAATAGTTCTGGAAGTCCTAGCCATGGCAATCAGAGAAGAAAAAGAAATAAAATGATACAAATTGGAAAAGAGGAAGTAAAACTGTCACTGTTTATGGATGACATGATACTATACATAGAAAATCCTAAAGATGCCACCGGAAAACTACTAGAACTAATCAATGAATTTGGTAAGGTTGCTGGATACAAAATTAATGCACAGAAATTTCTGGCATTCCTACACACCAACAATGAAAAATCAGAAAGAGAAATTAAGGAAACAATCACATTTACCATCACAACAGAAAAAATAAAATACCTAGGAATAAACCTGCCTAAGGAGGTGAAAGACTTTTATTCAGAAAATTATAAAACACTGATGAAAGAAATCAAAGATGACATAAACAGATGGAGAAATATACCATGTTCTTGGACTGGAAGAATCAATATTGTCAAAATGACTGTACTACCCAATGCAATCTACAACCTTCAAATAAATTCTTCACAGAATTAGAACAAAAAATTTTACAATTCATATGGAAACACAAAAGACCCCGAACCGCCAAGGCAATCTTGAGAAAGAAAAACAGAGTGAAGGAATCAGCCTCCCTGACTTCAAACTATACCAGAAAGCTACAGTAATCAAGACAGTATGGTACTGGCACAAAAACAGAAATATAGATCAATGGTACAGGATAGAATGCCCAGAGATAAACCCACACACATATGGTCACCTAATTTATGACAAGAGAGGCAAGAATATAATGGAGAAAGGACAGGCTCTTCAATAAGTGGTGCTGCGAAAACTGGACAGCTACATGTAAAAGAATGAAATTAGAACACTACTGAACACCATACACAAAAATAAACTCAAAATTGATTAAAGACCTAAAAGTAATACGAGACACTGTAAAACTCTTAGAGGAAAACATAAGAAAACACTCTTTGACATAAACCACAGCAAGATCTTTTTTGACCCACCTTCTAGAGTAATGGAAATAAAAAACAAAAATAAATGGAGCCTAATGAAACTTAAAAGCTTTTGCACAGCAAAGGAAACCATAAACAAGACAAAAAGATAGCCCTCAGAATGGGAGAAAATATTTGCAAATGAAACAATGGACAAAGGATTAATCTCCAAAATATACAAACAGCTCATGGAACTCAATATCAAAAAACAAACAATCCAATTAAAAAATGGGCTGAAGACCTAAATAGACATTTCACCAAGGAAGACATACAGATAGCCAAGAGGCACGTGAAAAGCTGCTCAACATCATTAATTATTAGAGAAATGCAAATCAAAACTACAATGAGGTATCACCTCACGCTGGTCAGAATGGCCATTATCAAAGAATCTAAAAACAATAAATGCTGGAAAGGGTGCAGTGAAAAGGGAACCTTCCTGCACTGTTTGTGGGAATGTAAATTGATAGAACCACTATGGAAAACAGTATGGAGGTTCCTTAAAAAACTACAAATAGAACTACCATATGACCCAGCAAGCCCACTACTGGGCATATACACTGAGAAAACCATAATTCAGAAACAGATATGTACCACAATGTTCATTGCAGCACTATTTACAGTAGCCAGGACATGGAAACAACCTAAATGTCCATCTACAGATGAATGGATAAAGAAGATGTGGCTCATATATACAATAGAATATTACTCAGCTATAAAAAGAAACAAGGGCTCCCTGATGGAGCAGTGGTTAAGAATCCACCTGACAATGCAGGGGACGTGGGTTTGAGCCCTGGTCTGGGAAGATCCCACATGCCATGGAGCAACTAAGCCCATGCTCCACAACAACTGAGCCTGTGCTCTGGAGTCCATGAGCCACAATGACTGAGCCCACCCGCCACAACTACTGAAGCCTGCATGCTTAGACCCAGTGTTCCACAACAGAGAAACCACCGCAATGAGAAGCTCACGTACTGCAATGAAGAGTAGCCCCCACTAGCCACAACTAGAGAAAGCCCGCATGCAGCAATGAAGAACCAATGCAGCCAAAATTAATAAATAAAAGAAATGTTTTAAAAGAAGGAAAAGAAATGAAATTGAGTTAATTGTAGTGAGGTAGATGGACCTAGAATCAGTCATACAGAGTGAAGTAAGTCAGAAAAAGAAAAACAAATACCGTATTGTAATGCATATATATGGAATCTAAAAAAAAAAAAATGGTACTGATGAACCTAGTTGCAGGGCAGGAGTAAAGACGTAGACCTAGAGAATGGACTTGAGGACATGGGGTGGGAGGGGGAAGCTGGGATGAAGTGAGAGTAACATCGACATATATACACTACCAAATGTAAAATAGTTAGCTAGCTGGAAGCAGGAGATCAGCTCAGTGATTTGCAATGACCTAGATGGGTGGAATAGAGAGGATGCGAGGGAGGCTCAAGAAGGAGGGGTTATGGGGACATATGTATGCATATGGCTGATTCACATTGTGTACAACAGAAACTAATACAGCATTGTGAAGCAATTATACTCCAGTAAAGATCTATTAAAAAAAATAAATATATATATATTAATATATATAATATATATATTATATATAATATATATAATATTATATATAATATTATATATATATACTCCAGTAAAGATCTATTAAGAAAATTAAATATATATATATTATATATATATTATATATATATTATTATATATTTATATTATATATTATATATATTATATATAATATATATATAAATTAAATATATATATTATATATATATATTATATACATGCCCCCAACATAGGAGCACCTGAGTATATAAGGTAAATGCTAACAGCCATAAAAGGGGAAATCCACAGTAACACAATAAGAGTGGGGGACTTTAACAGCCCACTTACACCAATGGACAGAACATCCAGATAGAAAATTAATAAGGAAACACAAGCCTCAAATGGCACATGAGACCAGATAGACTTAACTGATATCTAAAAGCAGTGGAATACTTTCTTCTCAAGTGCACCTGGAACATTCCCCAGGATAGATCACATCTTGGGCCACAAATCATGTCTTGGTAAATTTAAGAAAATTGGAATCATATCAAGCATCTTTTCTGACCACAACGCTATGAGATTAGAAATCAATTACAGGAAAAAAAATGTAAAAATCACAAACACATGGAGACTAAATAATATGTTACTAAACAACGAATGGATCACTGAAGAAATCAAAAAATACCTAGAGGGCTTCCCTGGTGGTGCAGTGGTTGAGAGTCCGCCTGCCGATGCAGGGGACACGGGTTCGTGCCCCGGTCCAGGAAGATCCCACATGCCGCGGAGCGGCTGGGCCTGTGAGCCATGGCCACTGAGCCTGCATGTCCAGAGCCTGTGCTCCACAACGGGAGAGGCCACAACAGTGAGAGGCCCGCATGCCGCAAAAAAAAAAAGAAAAGAAAAAAAAACCTAGAAAAAAATGACAACAAAAACACGACAATCCAAAACTTATGAGATGCAGCAAAAGCAGTTCTAAGAGGGAACTCAGAAAACAAGAAAAATCTCAAGTAAACAACCTAACCTTACACCTAAATCAACTGGAGAAAGAAGAACAATCAAAACCTAAAGTTAGTAGAAAGAAAGATATCATAAAGATCAGAGCAGAAATAAATGAAATAGAGATGAAGGAAACAATAGCAAAGATCAATGAAACTAAAAGCTGGTTCTTTGAGGAGATTAACAAAATTGATAAAACTTTAGCCAGACTCATTAAGAAAAAAAGGAGAGAATTCAAATCAATAAAATCAGAAATGAAAAAGAAGTTACATCTGACACCACAGAAATACAAAGGATCATAAGAGACTACTGTAACCAACTATATGCTGGTAAAATGGACAACCTCAAAGAAATGGACAAATTCTTAGAAAGGTACAAACTTCCAGGACTGAAACAGGAATAAATAGAAGACATGAACAGACCAATCACAGGTAATGAAATTGAAACTGTGATCTTAAAACTTCCAACAAACAAAAGTCCAGGACCAGAAGACTTCACAGGTGAATTCTCTCAAACATTTAGAGAAGAGTGAACACTCATCCTTCTCAAACTCTTCCAAAAAATTGCAGAGGAAGGAACACTCTCAAGATCATTCTATGAGACCACCATCACCCTAATACCAAAACCAGACAAAGATATCACAAAAAAAGAAACTTACAGACCAATTACATCTGATGAACATAGATGCAAAAATCCTCAACAAAATACTAGCAAATAGAATCCAACAACACATTGAAAAGATCATACACCATGATGAAGTGGGACTTATCCCAGGGATGCAAGGATTCTTGAATATACACAAATCAGTAAGTGTGATACACCACATTAACAAATTAAACAATAAAAACTATATGATCATCTCAATAGATGCAGGAAAAGCTTTTGACAAAATTCAACACACATTTAGGGTTTACTATAAAAACTCTCCAAAAGTGAGCATAGAGGGAACATACCTCAACACAATAAAGGCCATATATGACAAACCCACAGAAAACATCATTCTCAATGGTGAAAAACTGAAAGGATTTCCCCTGAGATTGGGAACAAGACAAGGATGTCCACTCTTTCTACTTTTATTCAACATAATTTTGGAAGTCATAGCCATGGCAATCAGAGAAGAAAAATAAATAAAAGGAATCCAAATTGGAAAAGAAGTAAAACTGTCACTGTTTGCAGATGACATGATACTATACAGTAAGTCCCCTACATAGGAACCTTCAAGTTGTGAACTTTCAAAGATGTAAATGTGTGTTTGCATGTCCAATCACATAAATTCGTGCACATGTCTGGCATCATCTATGGTGAGATAAAAAGAGCTACTACCCAGACACCACTGGATCATTTTTTCAGAGGGTAGATAGAATTGAATCCAGCAAGGAACCAGAACCTGTGCCATCAACGTCAGGCATAAGTGAAATTGCAGCTTGCCCTCCATCTCCTATTGCTGACAATCCTTCAGCTCTACCATCTCCCACCTCCTCTCCCTCCTCCAGGTAGTAACCCTTCTTTCCTGTTCACTTGATGCCGGCTCCATATGCCAGCTGTTGTACTGTACTACTGTACTTTTCAAGGTACTGTCATGTAAGATTAAAATTTTTTTTCTTTATTTTTTGTGTTTGTTTTTATGTATTATTTTATGTATTTTATGTATTATTTGTGTGTTATGTATTATTTGTGTGTTTATGTATTTGTTATGTATTTGTATTTGTTTATGTACATATAAATATAAATATAATATTTATATTATAAATAAATATAAATACATATATTTATTATAATATATATTATATATATAATATATATTATATATTATATATATATTATATATATATTATATATTATATAATATATATATAATATTATATATTATATATAAATATATATATATTTTTATATATAATATATAATATATTATTATTATATAATTATTATTTTTATAATAATTATATAATTATATAATATATATAATATATATATATTATATATATAAATATATATATTATATATATTATATATTATATATAAAAATATATATATAAATATATTATATATTATATATATTATATATTATATATATTATATATATATTATATATTATATATAATATATATATATAATATATATATATATAATATATATTATATATTATATATATATTATATATATTATATATATATTATATATATATTATATATATATAATATATATAATATATATCATATATATCATATCATATATCATATATATATCATATATATCATATATATCATATATATATCATAAATATATATATGTATATATATAATATATATAATATATAATATATATATTTATTTTTATAATTATATGATTATATAATATATATATATAATATATAATATAATAATTATATAATTATTATTATATAATATATATTATATATATATTATATATAATATATATATATAAATATAAATATATATATAATATATATATAAATATATATATAAATTATATATATATATTATATATATATTATATATATATTATAATATATATTATATATTATAAATAAATATAAATACATATATTTGTATATGTATTTGTATTTGTTATGTTATGTATTTGTTATGTTATGTATTTATGTATTGTGTTATGTATTATTTGTGTGTTTATGTATTTGTGTGTTTATGTATGTTATTTGTGTGTTTATGTATTATTTTATGTATTTTATGTATTTTATGTATTATTTGTGTGAAAAAGTATTATAAACTTACTACAGTACAGTACTATATAGCCGATTGTGTTAGTTCGGTACCTAGGCTAACTTTATTGGACTTATGAACAAATTGGACTTATGAATGCACTCTTGGAACAGAACTCATTCGTATGTAGGGGACTTACTGTACACAGGGAATTCTAAAGATGCTACTAGAAAACTACTGAAGTGCATCAATGAATTTGGTAAATTTGAGGATACAAAATTAATGCACAGAAATCTCTTGCATTCCTATGCACTAAACATGAAAGATCAGAAAGTGAAATTAAGGAAACAATTCCATTTACCATCACACCAAAAAGATAAAATACCTAGGAATAAACCGACCTGAGGAGGCAAAAGACCTGTACTCAGAAAACTATAAGATACTGATGAAAGAAATCAAAGACGACACAAGCAGATGGAGAGATATACCATGTTCTTGGATTGGAAGAATCAATATTGTCAAAATGACAATACTACCCAAAGTAATCTGCAGATTCAATGCAATCCCTATCAAATTACCAATAGCATTTTTCACAGAATCAGAACAAAACTTTTTATGATTTGTATGGAAACACAGAAGACCCTGAATAGCCAAGGCAATCTTGAGAAAGAAACACAGCTGGAGGAATCAGCCTCTCTGACTTCAGACTATACTACAGGGCTACATTAATCAAAAAAGTATGGTACTGGGGCTTCCCTGGTGGCGCCGTGGTTGAGAGTCCGCCTGCCGATGCAGGGGACGCGGGTTCGTGCCCTGGTCCAGGAAGATCCCACATGCCGCGGAGCGGCTGGGCCCGTGAGCCATGGCCGCTGAGCCTGCGCGTCCGGAGCCTGTGCTCCACAACGGGAGAGGCCACAACAGTGAGAGGCCCACGTACCGCAAAAAAAAAGTATGGTACTGGCACAAAAGCAGAAATATAGATAAATGGAACAGGATAGAAAATCCAGAGATAAACCCATGCACATATGGTCACCTATTCTATGACAAAGGAGGCAAGAAAATACACTGGAGAAAAGACTATCTTCAATAAGTGGTGCTGGGAAACTGAACAGCTACATGTAGAAGAATTAAATTAGAACATTCTCTAACACTATACACAAAAATAAAGTCAAAATGGATTAAAGACTTAAATGTAAGACTGGATACTATAAAACTCTTAGAGGAAAACATAGGCAGACCATTCTCCGACGTAAATCGCAGCAAGATCTTTTCTGATCCACCTCCGAGAGTAATGAAAATAAAAATAAACAAATGGGACCTAATTAAACTTGAAAGCTTTTGCACAGCAAAGGAAACCATGAACAAGATGAAAAGAAAACCCACAGAATGGGAGAAAATATTTGCAAACTAAGCAACCGACAAGACATTAATCTCTAAAACATACAAACAGCTCATGCAGCTCAATATCAAAAAAACAAACAACCCAATTGAAGATCTAAATAGAAATTTCTCTGACATACAGATGGCTATCATATTAGATAACTAATATGATAACAGTCACCATATTAGATGACTAGTAAGAACCTACTGGGGACCCTATTCAATACTCTGTAATGACCTATATAGGAATAGAATCTAAAAAAGAGTGGATATATGTGTATATATAACTGAATCACTTTGCTGTACAGCAGAAACTAACACAACATTGTAAATCAAATATACTCCAATAAAAAAATTAATTAAAGTAAAAGAGATCGATTCTCCAGAAGACATAACAATCCTAAATGTGTATGCAGCTAACAGTAGAGCATTAAAATATATGAGACAAAAACTGATACTGCAAGGAGAAATAGACAAATCCAATAATATAGTTGGACACTTCAACATATTTTTGTTAATAATTGATATTTCAAGCAGGCTGAAAATCAGTAAGACTACAGATGACCTGAATAGCATTATCAATCAACTTGAACTGATTGACATTTATAGAATATTCCATGAAACAACAGCAAAATACACATTCTTTTCAAGCTCACATGGAACATTCTGGGCAATTAACAAATTCAAAATAATAGAAGTCATACAAAATATGTCCTCATACCACAATGGAATTAAACTAGAAATTAACACAGAAAGATAGCCAGAAATTAAACAACACACTTCTAAGTAAATCATGAGTCAAAAAAGTCATCTCAAGAGAAAATTTTAAAATATTATTAACTAAATGAAAATTAACCTACTTATCAAAATTTGTAGGATGCAGCTAAAGCAAAACTTAGAAGGAGTTTTGTAGCATTAAATGTATATTTTAGAAAAGTGAAAAGTTCTAATACCAATAACCTCAGCTTTCACCTTAGCGAACTAGAGAAAGAAGAGTAAATTAAAACAAAAGCAAGCAAAAGCAAGGAAATAATTTTAAAATTAGAGCAAAAATCAACAAAATGAAAACAGAAAAACAAAAGAGAAATTCAACAAAATTAAAAGCTAGTTACCAGTATCAGAAATGAAAGAAGGGGCATCTTTATAGACCCCACAGTCCTTAAAAAGCAAATAAGGAATACTACAAAGAACTCTACGCTCACAAATTTGATAACTTAGATTAAAGGGACCAATTCCTTGAAAACTTAACATGCCCATGAATCTTCTAAGCATCTTGTTTACATACAGATGATGATTCAGGAGATCTAGTATGAGGCCTCAGATTCTGCATCTCTAAGGCATTTCCAAGTGATGCGGATGCTGCTGGTCCAGGAATCACCCTTTGAATAACAATGATTTAGAAGACCAAATAGAATGTTTTGCTTGATTTCACAATGCCCAAAAGTGATGTGAATACTGCCAAATTCCAGGTGTTCTGGAGATTTTTTAATTGATTGCCTTTAATTGATTTTTAAATTGATAATTTAATTGATTCATGTTCAGGTCTTTCAAGGCTTTTCCTTTGTTTTTGTTGGCTTTCTTTTTGGGTTTTTAGAACCTCACCAACAATAATGCCTGACAGACATAGAAGACTGAAGGCAGTCTTACTTTTCATCAAAGTCATACAGTCCTTCAAAATTGGGAGAAAGGGAAGGTTGAAAAATTTATAGGCCTTCAGAGACTACTTAAGTCTTTAGATTGTTTTTTTCCCCAAACTCAGTGACCAAAATAAAATTATAATGCCATGGCTATGTCTAAATTATCTGGGTTAAGCTAAGTTCTACTATATAATAAACAGGTTATTACCTTTTAAGGAAAAGAAATGCAATATTGAAGAACGCAAACCCCTTAATGGGGTTCAGTCACGTATCCTGTCCAGATGGTCCCAACAACACATGCTTTCTCAAGACTGCCCTTGAAACACCTCCCACTGTGGGAACGGTGGGCAGAAAGTACATTCCAGGGACAGAGAGAGGATGAGGAGTTTCCAATTGCCTGGGTCCAGTTCAGTGGTCACATCCTCTTGGTTACCTCCTCCAACACTCCAACCCTCATGACTAGCCCTAACCATCTTACATGCCCCCGCCTCTTCCACAATGTGCCCTGAGAGCATAGCAAGGTGTTTCAATAGCATGGAGGTGGCTTGTTTGGCAGCTATCTGACTGCACTGGAGGTGGGTACCACAGCAACAATATAAGCACATGCAAGAGAAAACATAGATTAAGATGAATCCCAAAATAAGTAACAATTTTCCCACGTAAAGCCCCATGATCCAAATCACTGATTTGTAAGTCCCTTAGGCCAAGGGTCAGATCACTCAGGTCATTCACTTGTGTCCTCGTGTGATTTAGTAAAGATGATACATTAGCAGACTCATAACATTCTTTCTGGATAATGGCAAGGTGCCTCCTTGCGAGGCAATAAAAATGTCCAAGTATATTCTATTTTGGAGGACAGCTTTTCTCATTAGAGACAGTTTAGTGTTCAGTAAAGACAGGCTTTGCCAGCTATCATTTAAGGCTTGTTGGTTGAATTTAGTAAAGGCTTCTACATGTGCTATAATGTTCTCCAAGCCAACAGAAGGGGCAAAGGCAGTGGCCAAATGATCGTGCCAGTGGAAAATAGAATGTGCCCATCTGGCCTTAGGGACAGGGAAGTTTGCAAGTTTGGTACTGTGGGGCACGTTCTCCCCTGCACCCAGGGAAAACCCAGAGTTAAGTAGCCCAACCACCCAAGTTAAAGTCACAGCCAAATATTTGTGTCATACAACCATTCAGTCCCATTCAGGGCTAGTAATAAATTATTATTTTAGACCTGGACAGCATGATCAGTCAGTGCCAAACCAGTCATGACAGAATGACTGCACGGTTCCAGTGATATTCATCCCATATTCCTTGTACAATTGGGTTGGTTCTGTTTGGAGTAATTTTTTCTGTTCCCAGCTTAGGGGTGCCTGGGTGCTCAAGTGTCCATAACCTGGCGTGAACTACATGAACCCATCCCAAATCTGAGTGTAGCAACCCTGGCTTTGATGGTGGTATTTTTAGGACCCTTCCAATCAGCAGTTTGGTGGACTCTCTGTATAGTTTGATTGACAGAAAAAGAGTACACATGCCCAGAGTTATTGATCATGTGTGCCACAGGCCAGGGTTCTGGATCAGTATGGCTGATAACAGATGAATTAAAAGTACTAGTCCTAGCTTGTTCTTCCTTAATGTACTGTGTTAGGGCCTTCCAGTCCCCTCCCTGGGGTGATGACACCCTCCATGGCAATCCTGAAGAGCTAGAGAGGGGCAGCTGCCTACATACCTAACAGTTGGATTGATTACTTTGCCGGGCATACAAGTGAGCCCACCACAGAAAGGCATTTCCATCAGGTGCCTATCCAGACACCACAGGAACATAAGAAGTCTAAGGTCAAAAAGACAGACATTTAGTAGAAACCTGTATGGAAATGTCTTCCCTTTCTATAAGAACTACACTTGTGGCCTGACCCTTGGATGTTAATGTAGCTGCAGCTTTAGGAACTTGACATGGTTGTGCAAACCATACATGTTGACTGGAGGAATCAGTTGCTGTCAGATGTGAGGAGGTGGACCGGGGGGCAGGATAAGGCAGAAGAGGACCCCTATCCTCTCCTCTCTTTCAATAGTGTGTGTTCCATTCCAGGTATAGTGTGTTTCTAAAGGTCCAGCTTACAGCAGGACGACAGGATCCCAGTGGAGGCTGACTAGTTCCCCTTCACCCAGGAGTGTGAAGTAACTCTCCCATCCCTGTGGGTATGCCCCATTACAAATTCCAGTAGATACGCCTTTCCGAGGTGTGATGGGGCTTGGTGTTCTCAGCAGCACGTTGATCCACAATAAGAGTCAGGGCAATGGCCATCTCCCGAGACTTCCATACCTTTAAGGCATTGGCTATCGCAGCAGGGGTCCCCAGTCTGACACATGGGGCAACAGGCCCTACTGGCTGATCCTTCAATTGTATTAAAGCCTAGGACAGTACTTTAGTCTACCCAGCAAAGGTGCTTTACTTGTTAGTAATTTAATCTGTTGCTTTAATATTTCATTCTTCCTTTTTACCAATGCTGCTGCTTGTGGGATCTAGGGGAGATGGAACTTCCACTCAATGTCATGTTCTTTTGCCCATTCTTGTACATCATGACCTTTGAAATGTGATGTCCACTCACTGTCTAGTCAATGAGGGTATCTGTCCGTGGTACTCAGCTTCTCTAATCCCCTAATGGTGGCAGCCTGGTTTGAGTGGCAACAGAAGAAAGGCCAGATGCAGTGACCACACAAATCAAGGCATGTTTAAAACCCTCACTTGGAGGGAGTGGCCAATATAATCAATTTGCAATCCCTCACTGGTTGGGAACTCTGGTGAATGGCCACAGACTCCTTTTGCAGTTTGTTGTCTTGGGAGTTGTTTAGAACACACAGGATATGCTGTTACTGAATTAAACAAGTCATTATATTTTGAGGGCAATCCAGCACACTTGGCAATATGCCACCCAGGCACTGCAGTGACTGCTCTTTCTATGCACCCAGTCTGCTGTATCTACTAAGGGTCAGTTGCTAGAGCTTGTACCCAAGCTTCCTAACTGCCAGGGAATGTCAGTGCTTTACGAGGTGGGACTTTGGAAGACAGGGCTGCCTCAGGCTCTTGCAGATGAACCCAGATGTCCTTCCATATATCCTGACTCCACATGGCTTATTCATGGTCATTCACCCCTCAGCTTCCTCTTGTTCAAGCTATAGGATTAATCCCTTTAGAACATCCCAGCTGTCAATGTAAAGAGTTAACAGCCGGCGCTCATGAGTGATCACCAGCCAAAGTGCTCTGAGTTCAGCCCACTGGCTGCTGTGGTTCATTCCTCTTTCCATCCAGATGGTGTCAGTGTTGGGCTGAACAGTGACTGCAGTCCACATGGGCTGATTGCCCTGACTAGTTTCATCTGTATACCAGGCATGCGAGGAAATTTCCCCCATTCCCTTTCTACAGGCTGCAGGGGCTGCCACAGAAATAGGGGAGAGGGCATCTGGAGGATCCACATACCCTTCAAGGCCTAGTAGCACCCACATATCTAGAGACAGTGGGCTGGCAGAAGGGTGCTCCTCTGATGTAAAAAGGCTGCCACTTAGAGTGGGAGGTTGAGCCATGGCAGAGGTGGGTCGATGGAAAATGTTCTCAACCTACCCCTTGATAGGAAGGGATGTTCTCGCCTTTGTGAGAGGCTCTGCCTGGGGGAGTGCTGTGTACACTGCCAGGAGCTGTTACTCTATTGGGTACATGGGGTTTCTGCCCCCTTCCAGAGCTGAGACCAAAATCCTAGGAGGACTCTCTCCTGTTGCCACAGTGCCCAGCCCATACCTTGCAGAGCCACATAAACACCAAACTCAAAGGGCAGCCCTACTTGGGAGACGCCCAGAGCTTTCATCTGCTTCACTAGTATTCTTCCTTCTCAAAGGCGGCTTGCTCCTCTGATCCCCAGTCCCACAAATGCCCTTTCTTTACCAAGTGGCATAAGGGATGGAGCACTGTGCCTGGTGGGGAATAAACATCCTCCAAACCCCAAATCCCTACAGAGGCTTGCACCTCTTTTGTGTTCTTAGGGGTTGGACAGGCTTGTACTTTATCAATCACAGCTTCTGGGACAATGGGAAGCTTACCCAACCACATGACTCCCAAAAACTTTATGGCGGTGCCTGGGCCTTGAATTTTCTGTGGGTTCATCGCCCATCCTTTCCCTCACAGCTGTTCCAGTAAAGTCTGCAGAGTGTCCTGCAGCAGAGGCAAGTCTTCACAGGTTAACATAGTATCGTTGATGTAGTGGACCCATTTTTCTGATGTGGAGAAGGAGAACAGGGACAGGTCTAGGGTTCCCATCCCATGACATGCGGCAGCCTTGGGGAAGCACTTGAAAGGTGCATTTTTGTCCCTCCCTTGTGAAGGCAAAATGATCTTGTGACTTAGTGGCCCAAGGTGAACTAAAAAAGGCAACACAGCATGGTATCTTCCTAGGGCCATGCCAAGGTTTCTAAGATGAGGTTAGTTGGGCACAGCTGCACAGATGGGGCCCCACCTTGTTCAATTCTCGGTGGCCCATGGCCAGTCACCATGAGCCATCTGACATTTTTACTGACCATACCAGCTGTTGAAAGTGTCGTGGGCAGGGCATACAATACCCACTGGGTTGACGGTGCCGAGGGGATGAGGAAACCTCTGCAGTTGAACATGTATTAGAGCACATTAGGCTCCACTATCAACTAGAGCCATCACCTTTTGTTTATTTCTAGGGGACCAGTGAATAGTGAACACCACATGAGACCTCTGATTGTCTCCAACTGCTCTCACCTGGAGGCGATCTTGGTCTGCATCCTATACCTGGGGCATGGGAGACACCCACTCCAAACAGGACTGTGTCCCTGCAGCCTCTGCGGGAACAGGCAGGGCATCAGGGAAGAAAAGGGCAGGTGGGACAGTTCTGAGCTGTCCTTCAGGTTTTAAGGCTTTGCACAGGCCTACCAACCCAGATTTGGGTTGGCGGTCTATCTTCTCAGGTGGGGTCCTCGCAGCAAGGAGATCAAACCACATTTGCCTCCAAGTTAATTTTACGGGACACTTTAGAGCCAGTTGGGATAGGCTTTTGGCTTTTAGAGCTCCCTCTCTGTCTTGGGTCTTTCCCACAGCCCATACCCGTCCCCAGGATTTGTCAGTTTCCCCCATATCAGCAATGCATTGCCCAAAGTCATAAATGTCTTGTCCCACTACTGGGCTCAGCATGGGTATGAGTGTCCTATACCAGGTGCTGGGAGCAGGCTGGACTATCTTGGCCCTCATCCCTGTAGTGAATGTGGCCTGATCAAGGTCTTCAAAGACAGGGCCATAGGTGACTCATCTCATTCCCAACTCCCTAAGAATTTGCCATATCTCCTCTATTTCCAGGATTCCATGTGCTTCATTGGGCCAATCCTCCCTGCAGGCTAGAATAATCTAATCAACAAGCGAGTGAGTACTTTGAATGTCCCAAGCACAATGCAGGAGCTGCTGGAGGGCAGGGTGTGTGGTGATGTTGCTCATTTCCTCTGCCTTCTGCTGCTCAGATAAATGTCATCGCCTCCTGTATCCCATAGCTGCACTAACCATGCCTGGATACTTTACCTGGCCTTTTGCTGAAACATGGCAGCTATAACAATAAGCTCAAAAGGAGTATATTGTCTCATCATGAACTGGGGGCTGCCTTGCTGGCTGGGGTTTTTGTTGCTGTGCTTTTGTCTTCCTTTGTATTGGGGGTCAACACCATGGGGTGATTTCACTGTCAATCACTACAATGTCCTCCTCTTTGCTTCCTCACTTTCCCAGGGATTCCATCTCCTAGAGTCCCAATCAGGCTTTGCCAAAGCGTTTGGACCTTAATCTGTGGCAGCTTGCACCCTCCTAATGTTGCAGGAAAAAGTGG